>NC_136058.1:276447352-277151352 GCF_964261635.1 Lissotriton helveticus | reverse complement strand
CACCCTCCAAATCCACCCTCCAACCCCACCCTCCAAAACAACCCTCCAACTCCACCCTCCAACTCCACCCTCCAACTCCACCCTCCAAATACACCATCCAACTACAACTCCAGCCTCAAACTCCACCCTCTAACTCCAACTCCAGCCTCCAACTCCAACTAACTTTTATTTAAGTATTAATTATTTAAAAATAAAAAAACATTGTTATTTGTAAAATCAATACTTTTAAGTCACGTAAATACAAAACATGTTGCATTAAAAATGCTATAGGTGTCACATTGTCAAAAAATAAAAGTATTAGCATTGTAAATGACAAAGCGATTAATTTCACAATTTTCAAAAATAACACATAAATAACAAATTTGTCATGTACAAGACAAATAACTCAAACTTTCCTAATGCGAGACCTATTGCATTGCAAATGCTTGTTCTTTTTAGTTACTGATCCAACAGGGAAGCTTTGCAGCATGGCTAAAACCCCCCTGGCAAAGCCAGTAGGCCCCAAAGGGAAGACCAATGCCAATGCTTGTTAATATTGTTTCTATCACCAAAGAACTTTTTGCTCCTTTAAAATAACTCTAATACACCTTTCCATTGACTCTCATGCTTAAGGGGATATACAGCCTGATTCATCAAGCTAAATTGCACTTGCAAAGGGCAAGATTCTCAGAATCTTGCCTTTTGCGAGTGCAATTTTTGCATTTGGGATTCATCATCCCAAATGCAAAATGTGCTATTAAAGAATTCGCACATTTGCGAAGAATTGCATTTAAGGAATCTCTATTTGAGATTCCTTAAATGCAATTCATGAATCATTTTAAAATTGCGAAATTTCAATTTTGGGCCGCTATTTACCGAGAGGTCAGACCTCGTGGTAAATAGCAAAAACGTAGAAAAATGCATTTAAATGCATTTTTCTAAGTTGCATGTTACACACACACATGCCCTTTGGACATGTGTGTGCGCAACACCAATGTTGATTACATTTCAGGGGTGCTACAGGGTGTCCTTTGGACACCCCTGCACCCTTGAAATCGCACCCTTATTTGCGATTAGCTAATTGTTAATCGCAAATAAGGAATAACTCCCCATGCATTCCTATGGGCCTGTAGGCCCATAGGAATGCATGGGGAGTTATTCCTTATTTGCGATTAGCAATTTGCTAATCGCAAATAAGGAACATGTAGGAATCGCAATATTTTTTGCAATTCCTACATGAATCCCGTTTTGCAAGTCCTTAATAGCGATTCCTTATGAATCGCTATTAGGGGCTCGCAAAACGGGAGATTGATGAATCTGGCTGATAGTGCTTTGTGTCTGCGAACAGGCGCGAGGGTCTCACTCTCTTGGTATCCCATCCTACGTCTACCTGAATGTTTGTTCCCCGATAGCCAGCATAATGGAAGCTGTGCAAAATATTGTATGTATGATATCAGCATTCAATAACTGTAATAAATGTCAGTTACAATAGTGATCCAACTCCACCTGAATACATCTAAGTACTAATTATCACAGAGACATTCATTACCTTGTTTCCAGAAAACTAACACCGTCTGGGATAAAAATATCACTACGGAAAACCTAACTAATTGTTAACCAGTGCATGCATAGCAGGGGCCATTTAACCATATAACATGTAATGAAATAACCAATGGAGATCCTACAGTATGCAAACAAGCTTTATTATTAACATGTACTAAAAACAACTATGACTTTCTAAAACTTCATGTAATAAACATGTTAAAACTAATGAATACTTGGTATGTTTAATGTGTTCGGTATAATAGGTTTAAATTAAAAAATCTCAAGTTCCACAAATAAACCGAGGGGTATATTTACAAGGAGTTATTGCAAGCAGAATGTCACTTTTTTGTCTTTCTGGTGGTGATAACCCCTTTGCCTTATTCACTGCACACATAAAAAGAGCACATCGCCATCAGTTATTGTTCATGTGCAGGGAGGTGTACCTTCCTGCACATGAACAATAACAATAATAATAGATAATGGCGAGTTGCAACTTCTATACGGGTTGTATTCTGCAGCACACATAGAAGTTGCAATTCACCATTAGTGATTGTTCATGTGTAGGAAGGGACCCCTTCCTGCTCATGAACAATCATTGCCTGCAAAGTAGGCACCCTTGCACGATGGTGCAATGTGCCTGCGTTGGCGCAAGGCAGCTAAATTTGGCACCAGCGGAAACACAGGGGTGAGCCAAAATTAGTATAAATATGGCTCATCCCAGCATTTTCAGAATGTCGGAGTGCGGTAATACGAATTATGGCATAACACATGCTCCCTCATTCTGTTGTAAATATGCCCCCTAGTGTGTTACTGTCTCCAGCAGTGTCTGAAAGCAGTAAGTGTATTAACAATAGCATGTAAATTGTCCAGACTAAACAGCATCTGAGCTGCTCAGGTAATGCTATACTTGGAATGTGTCTCGGTGGCATTTTAAAATCCAATGTTTGCTTAGTTAAGGTGCTGCATTAGTAGCATAAGCACTTGAATACAGTCTAACTGTCTTTGGATTTCCAATCTCTTTATGGTTGATGATGCTTTTTTGCTTTTTAGAAAGAAAAATCTTTAAACACATTATGAAAATGTATAACTATCTCAACATCAATGCATTAGGGAAACAAGCAAAACCTATGTCTTTGTTTCCAGTAGTATGACATATTAGCAACACGAACTTCAGGCATTTGATAAGTTTGGGGAGACTTGCTTAGTATGTGCAGTCAGCTCGCAAATCACTGCTGCCACTTGCTGATAGATTTATCCTTACAGCTTAATCTTGTTGCATTTATGTAGTGAACACGCTGGAGGCTCGGCGTGTTTCAAAGGTAGTATTTATTCCAAAGCTACACTGCTCTGGAAGACATCAACAGAAGTGCCTCCACCAGTGTAACGCCCACAGGAAGAAACTGCATAATTAAAATACAGATATTCTGAGCACCTCCATTTTACACTATGACATAGTGCTGTTCCATGGGCTTACCTACCAAACAAATATAAGCAAAGCAGAATACACACACAGTACTACACATCCTCCCTTCTTCCCAAACCCTGCCCCTCCAGAGAAACAACAAAACAAACTAATAAAGCAAAAAAACGATTAATGAACGCTAAAAAGAAAACCTACAAATTAGGTGCTAAACATTCTTAGCATAACAATAACTCTTGAGCTCTTCCTTCCAATTTCACTTTTGAAAATCACAGAGATATCACATCTCTTATTCGAAGATAGCTTAATAGGTTCACAAACTTCGTCCCTTAGGCAATTGTCACAAGAGTTAAACCTTACCTTAACAACTTTAGCTAAATTTCACCAATGTCCCCCTCAACTTGAGTAGCATTTCCACCGATCCTTTCAACTCTGACCGGCTCACCAAACTTGTTCTTTCCCTTTTTCACATGCACAGAACTCTTAATCCGCACTATGGGGCCCATTATGATGGCGGACGGACCGTCCGCCACCATAGAGTAGGAGGGAACCTCCGCATTGCCTGTGGAGTTCCCTCCTGTGCAATTAGGATGTGACCGCCACCCTGGCGGTCACATCCTCTATTTTTACCATTGCGGCGGGTGCGGCTTCAAGCTGCACCCGCTGCAATGGTAAAAAATGCATACATTGCATTTGTATGCAGAAAGCGGCAGGCACCGTGCGGTGCCTGCCGATTTCTGCATACAAATGCAGGGGGGTACCATATGTACCCCCATGTGCACCCCCTGACCCCTCCTTCACCAAGGGGGCCCGCAACGGGCCCCTGAAGTCAATGTCCGTATGCTTTTCCACGGCAGAAAAGCAGCCATGGAAAAGCATATGATTTCCGCCATCCTAATATGGCTGGCGGTGTCTGATAGACACATCCAGCCATGTTAGAGCTTTTCCGCCGCGGTCGGAAGGCGACCGCGGCGGAAAAGCTGCGGACGGATTTTGAGACCCACCGCCATCTTAATTTGGCGGTGGGTCTTTTGTGCCTCCGCAGCGGTTTTCCCGCATCCTCCGGGCCGGCGGTGGCTTCCGCCGGCCCGGAGGATGCGGGAAAACCGCGATCCTAATCGAGCCCCATTTTTCTAATCTCCAAAAAGACCAATTTGACACTTTTCTCTTTATCATACCAATGCTTTGTTTCTCCTGGGTTTGAACCATATTGCCCTTTACTATGGATATCAATTTCTGTACATCAGCGTCAGATTTGAGCCATTTTGTCATCCATGCAGGTCTGTAACTGGTGCTGGCCTTCCTTCCCCTTTATAGCTCAAAAGGGAACACCTTAGTGGAAGAGTGCATCGTAGTCCTATAAAACCACAGCATGGTAGTCACAGACTTAGCAACATCTTGGCTCCCACTTTATGCCCATCTGATAAACCTCCCCCCTACAAGGTTCATCATCTCAACACGTTAGTTTGTGTGTAGATGGTACAGAGAACTTCTCACTTGTGACCTATTGTCCAAAACTAAGGTTTTCGGAAACCCTCTTCTTTCATGAAGACTTCCCTCAGAAAACCCCATATTAATCATAACACTCAGCTCCCTAACCATCTTGATCACGGGCCACTTTAAAGCATAGTCCATCGGTTCGGTAAACAATGTTAATGACAAATTTCTCTTCCCACATGGAATCACAACGCGTTGTTACCACGACCGCGTTGTGATTCTGCATACCATTACTCCGCAAGTCGGAACAACGACTTCTGGAGGGGAGGAGGTGTTGGATTTAAAATCCAACACCTTCCCTAGTGTCCACACAGACTGGAGTTGGAATAGTAAATTATACTATTCCAACATCCAGCGCCCCCCTCCGCAAGTCGTTGTTCCGACTTGCGGAGTAATGGTATGCGGAATCACAACGCGGTCGTGGTAACGACCGGGTTGTGATTCCATGGGGGAAGAAAGACTGCAGGACAAAGAGGTATATTCATCTGGTTCCCCCAGAAAGAGAATCATAAGGTCCGATGATATCAATGTCCTACTTGACCTATGGACTGGACGGACACTCAATAGGCATGAGGGGAAGTCACAACCTTCACGCTTTTGTTAGCCGACATACTCACAGAACAGTTACCAACTTACTCAACAACCTCAGCATCCAGGCCACCAAAATATCTCCTGGATATGGCATTTGGTGAGTGATGACCCAAGATGACCATAATGGGCTTTCCTGATAATGTAATTTCTAACAGAATGAGGTGGAATAAGTTTGTTGGACTGCAACAACATGCCATGTTCCACAGATATTTCACTCCCAACTTCGCAATATGGTTGCCAAAATGGGGATAAACTCCTTTCTCTGGGCCACCCCATTATTGCCATTTCATTTGCCCTTTGTAATATCTGATCACATTTGATTTCAGACATCTCATCCTCAGAACACATCTTTAATTCAGGTATCTTCAAAGATGTTACAAGACAATTCTCACAATCTTCATCAACAAGATCTGAAAACTAATGTTTATTATCCTCATCCACTTTGTGTGGAAACCTGGGAAGCAAATCTGCCTTACCATTTCTACCACCCAAAAGGTGCACTCTATCAAACTGATACTGTAAAAGTTTTGTGACCATTCTTCAAATTCTGGGAGTACAACATTTGTTCACCCCACTCCCCAGGATATTGACGAAAGGTTTATGATCTGTTTGTACCATGAATTGGCATCCCACACATACGGTCAACATTTCTCAATGATCCACAAACAAGCCAAAAGTTCTTTTTCGACAATAGAATATTGGATAAAAGATATAGAATATAGTGCCTCCCTCAGCACTCTAGATACAAATGCCATGGTATTTTCACTCTCTCCGATCAAAAGTGTTAAATTGGCTCCCAAACCAACCTGGCTGGCATCCGCTTTGATACAACATGAAAACCCTAAATCAAGCGCTTAGGTGCCCTGCCCTTACTCAACCAGGACTTACTCTGGTCAAAGGTCAAGATGCATTTACCACACCACACACATTTGACCTCTTTTTTCAGCAGATTGCTGATAGGATATACTTTGATGGTAAAATCAGGGATGAACCAAGAATAGTACTCACAGAAACCCAATGGCGATTTAACACCAGTTTTATCCATAAGTGGTGGGGCACACAAAGTAGCATCCACTAAACCAGGCCTAGGTTTCACACCTTCCACCGAAATCATTTGTCATAGGTATTCCATTTCTCTGCACATGAACTTACACTTTTCAGTCTTTGGGACAGCAGCCTGCTTATGAAAGATATCCAACGCTCTATGGAGAACACCATCATGAGACTTCACATCTGCGGCAAAGACTAACACATCATCCTGCACCTTCCTATATTTTGTTCCTGTGTTTGAAACCACAAATCTTGCCCAAATTGTCACCAAAGGCAGTGGAGGACCTTTCTCTTCACTTTTGCCCCAGATTCTCACAGTCAACCACTAAGTTCTGCTCTTTGGAACCAGGTCTATGTATCATCCTAAACAATCCTTGGTGAAACCATCCAAGGATGTTAAACCCCTTGACCGCCACATTGATCTTGCCTCTGATCTTTCTCCCCTTGAACTCCATTGCCTCTTCTATTTAACACAGAAGTTCAATGCTTTGCCGTTCATAAGAAATGGGTGAGCGGTCCGGAGGCAATAAAGATCTCTCTCCCCATGTCTCTGCATACAGGTGTTGTGTTATCATGGTGATCCCAGCACCAGAATCCACCAAGAGTTTAAGGATCTTATCCCAACCCTTACTTTGGCTATGGGATCTACACAACGTGAGGGATCTCCCTCCATGTGTTTGCTATTAGCACCACAACCCTCTTGGGCCGACACCTGTTCATCACCAACAGCAAAAGAGTGTAACTCTGTAATTACAACAGAGAGAGCATTGGAATAGGGATACAAATCTTTTTAGATTTATATAGAAGGCCCTCACTCACCGACCTGGTCGGTGACATGCTTAATCATTGGGCCCCACCGGGAGAGGCCGAGTGCCTCCCCGGTGTGCTTCGACGCCAGATTTCGATATCTAAGAAAACTGCCTACTCAAAGGCTGTTATTACCGCAGGTATTGTGTAGGGTGGTGGTGTGAACCCTGATTTAAGTCTTAGACCAGTATCGCCTTTCTGACTATCTGAAGTGGTGTCATCTTTGCCTTCAAAAAAAGCCTTTAGTTTCAATTTTCTGAAAAAGTCTGTTAGCTCACAGTGCAATTTAAATTTGTCTGGTTTAGCTGTTGGAACGAAACCAAGACCCTTTTCAAGGACTAGTATTTCTACAGGGGTCAGTCCTTTGTCCGAAAGGTTGGTTACTAAACTCCCTGTGCACTGGTGCCTGGTAGTGGTTTCACTAGCCATCAATAGACTAAAACCTGTGAAGTAGTCCCTTATACCTCCTGGATTTATGTGACATGTTCTTGTCATGAATCAGCAACCTCACTTCTCCAAGTAACGTACAAGCATAATTTCATTTAATAAAGTTTTTCAATTGCCTTTGGAATCTTCAGAAAGGGTTCACGGTCTAGTGTCCATATCTAGTTCTTGTCATGAATCAGCAACCTCACGTCTCCGAGTAATGTAGTGCGTTATACAAGTATCAATTTACAATTTTACGTACAAGCATAATTGCATTTAATAAAGTTTTTCAATTGCCTTCAGAATTTTCTGAAAGGGTTGACGGTCTAGTATCCATATCTCACGAGCGCTTGTCCCCACCACTACGTGCTAAGCGATTGGCTGGTGAGACATATGCTTACGTTTCTACGTGGGCAGCCACGCCCACCACCGAGACCAAGCCGCGCATACTCCACCTCACTCCTCCCTTATATACAGCATTTCCTCCGGTACCGGCTATCTTCGGGGTCCGTTTCCAGAGGGTTTGACACAGGTGCCGAGCGGATGCCTGGCGGCGCGGGCGTGAGTCGTTTTCTTCTACCATCAGTTAAGTACCTTGTGCTAGTCGCCCTATTGCCATATTTACGCAATGGCATTTCCTGTGTTTTTTCCCCCGTAGCGTGTGCCAATTTCGCCACCACCCCCCTCCCGCGACCCATGGTGTGAGACTCTCTCACCCTACAAGTGAGAATTACAAATTAAGCAAATGTGCATGTGGTGTTGAGTTTTTTTATTGTCACAATTTTTGGCTCACTGGCCATTTCTGGTCCATTGATCGACAGACCACCACTAAGTGTACCGCTAAACGCCCTACTGTGGAAAATGACCAAAAATTAGGTATATATAAGCGGCGTTCATTTATGTTCACCCCAGCCACTGTTGAAAGTAAGGTGAAAATCGTGAAACAGTGGCCACGCCATCTTGTCCCTTTTAGGCCCCATCATGCACGTAAGTGGCAGCCATTTTGTGTGTCGAGGCCTCTCTGCCCACTGCCCATGGCCTGCGCGTCTCTCCCCCTCACTCACCGGCCTCGCAAGCATTCCCCTGCGCCCCGACAGCCCCCGGTCTCTCCTGCTTGGGCCATAAACGCACCTCTAACGCGACCCTGTCTCCGAGCCACATCCCGTGCTGAACCCCCTCGCTCTTTTATCTCCTTCAAAGAACAGGCCCTTTTGATAACCTCTTCCTCCCTGCCCGATTGTCCGGCCTGATCCCAGGCCATCACCTAGCCCAACAGATGCAGTTTATTGCCCCTACAGTAGGACCTCGCCTCACATCAAAGGAGCGGGGATTAATCAATGCTTTCGCACCCCGAATATCCGACTGATCACACACATCCCCGTTCCCAGCGGAATGTCCAGCTGTGCGATAACCACCACATGCTGAGATCGGGGTGGGAACTCTATTGTAGATGTGTGTGGGAACGGGCCTGGACCGGGGATTCCGAGGATGTCTTTTCTGTCCTTCAAAGAAACATTACGGATGCAGTGTATGTAATGAAGCCATAAACCTGTGTATAAGAGGCCAGGCCTCAGAGATGCGGTTAGAGCACCTCAAGAAGATACCCTGTTGTCTGATTTGACGTGTTCTGCTCCGTCGGAATAAACTCCTGTTTCCTGCCTTCTGTCTCCAGCGCCTGCCTCTTTGTTTGGTAATCTCGAATGGTATGAGAGGCGGCTAACGCCGGGCAAATACTGAAGGGTTCTTGGTCGAATTAAGCCCGACCTTTTTACAATTGGCGTCCCAAACGTGGGGCCCATCAGCGACACGTGGATCCAGTGGGAGAGGTCCCAACGACAGAGTGAACGACTGCAACGATCAGGAAGTGCACCTGCCCGATAGACCCTCGGCTGGCAGCCGATCATCCGAACTTCACTGGTTCCGAGCAGACCTCTCTCGAGTGATCTACGGTCCTGACTGGGAACCATCAGGAGTGCCTCAGCAATTATGGAGAATAGAGGACGATCAGGTGCTGGAAGCGGAAACAAGAAACTGTCCATGCGGTCCGGGTAAGGTCGTGTAACACGACAAATTGCGAATTGATTGTTTGATTGTTTGAAAATACTAGTATTACTCATTTGATTGTTTCTGAGAGATTCTCTATTTGCAAACAAGCACAGAGTCGCAATACTCTGTTTAGTCTTTGCAGATAGTGAAGGGTAGGTAACGCAGGCCTTTGCCCCCATTGTAATCCGTCGTGCCTGCTTCCCTCTCCATTTGATTGATTGTTATCCAAGCATTTACTGTTTTGGAATTGGTTCTCTTTGGATCATTCTCTATTTGCAAACAAGCACAGAGTCGCAATACTCTGTTTAGTCTTTGCAGATAGTGAAGGATAGGTAACGCAGGCTTTTGCCCCCGTTGTAATCCGTCATGCCTATTTTTATCCCTCATTTGATTGATTGTTTATCCGAACATTGATCGTTCCGAATTGGTTCTCTTTGGGTTATTCTCTATTCACAAATAAGCACAGAGTCGCAATACTCTGTTTAGTCTTTGCGGATAGTGAAGGATAGGTAGTGCAGACTTTTGTCCCCATTGTAACCCGTCATGCCTATCTTCTCCCCATTGTTCAGTAGTTGGTTCAGCCCAGGCCGTTATTAGAGGTAGATCATCCGGCTCCACCGGAGGACACCCCTAATAAAAAGGACATATATATATAAAAACACGGATTAGCCGCTGTATCGTGCTAGCAAACTATAACATAAAAATCGTTAGGGAAAACAAAAGGAATCGAGCAAAATCAGTAGGCCACTGATGAGATCTTTTGACCCCGCTAAAATAGAAACATTAGGAACAACCCCTCATGAGAAATATGAAACTAGTGAGAAGAACCGGGCTCGACGCCATGATGGCTGCAAGACAGCTCGGCTCCGCCGCCCACCCCGCCCAAATAACGACAAACCCTATGCAAATATTACAAATATATACAACACTCCAGCAAAGTAACATGTTAAAACTTTTTATTAAACAACTATTTACATGGCAAACGGCTGCAACAACAATCGCAACGCATTCGCCGTCTGCTTAACGCTGTTCCTGTCCCTCCTTCCTTGAAGTAGCAATGTTGGGCTACTTTGGGCTGCTTTTTAGTTGGCTTTGGGCTATAGAAAGTCTACAAAAGCCATCAGCCGGTGAGGTAGCGTCGGTGGCGGCCTGGGGTGGAGGACCGTTGTGCGAGTAGGCCGGAGGCAACCCAACGCGCCGAGGCCCGTCCACGGATCATCCAGAGGTGATGTCCAGAAAGTTGTGTGCGGGGGATGCCTTGCTGATGGCTCCCCCCTTTGTTGCCTGGTCCAGCCATCCTGTATACCTGCGCCAGGAGATGGCGCGGGGCGCCTGCGGAGAGACGGCCCCCTCTCCCCCGTCACCCCCCCAGGTGGAGGTTCCTCTCCTGCACCAAGACTGCCATTAGCGTTCCACTCAACGAGCCCCCGCGGTTGACTGGCCGGGGGACCCGCTCCGGTGGCTGTGGTGAAGGACAGCTGCGGGAGGGGGGGGGCTCTCAAGATGGAGACCGGCACCCCGGATTTGGGCCTGGTCCACTAGGATGGCTCTGGGCTACCATGAAACTCGGATGCTTGCCTGCTCGGGCATGAGCCCCACTCTTGAAGACGTCCTCTCAGTTTTAAAGATTCTACGAGAGTCGTTGGCCCTCGGCTCCCGCGGACTTCTGGTGGGGGCGGCCGCCACTGCTGCTCGACTGTCCCCCATGGATGTGCCGCTGCCCCGGGCGACCGCCGCCTTGTCCACATCTGGTGCCGTAGGAAAGACTGATTCAACGCATCTGTGGAGGGATACGCCTGCTGCCCCGCTCTCCGGAGTGGCCACAACGTTGTCGCAAGATGGTGATGCTCTCATGCTGACACCTGCTTTTGTCCGAATGACTAAGAGACACTGTAGACTGCCAACTCGATCAGTTCCGGTGGGACCTCAGCGTGACCCGGTAAGGAAGATTTTGCCTTCCTCGCCTTTAAGTCGCGGTTCATGCTGCCTGTCTCTTCTGCTGGCGTTAACGGAACTTTTTTTGAACTGCCGAAAGGGATTCTGGTCCGGCCGCTAGTTATTGGAGGCATCTGAACTATACTCTGGACCCGCCCTGGCCTCGACCAAAATGGCGCCAGTATGAGCGGGACCTGCAACTCCTTATGACGATTCTAGTTACTTAGCCTTGATGTTATGGGGGATGTATGCGGTCTTTGTGCACATGGCGGGCGGGGAAGTGTACTGACTGGGCATGCGGACAACCCTATTGATGTCGGGTTTTTTACTATTGATTATTGTATTATTAAAAGCTCCGAAGTAATGTTACTCATGATACTCGCCCATGGTGTGCGTATGGACGATTTTATTGTAACTGATCCTGTTATACTTTCAATTATAAAATCAACCTTCACTGATCCTGCAACCGTTTGTCACGTTTAGTTTTTTTCAATTAAATGACTCGCTCGTTACGTACTCCTATACTACAGTGTAATCTCTCCTTACCTCATGCGTTTCCCGTCTGCCCCGTGGCCGGCCTGTATGGTTGGAGGCCCGTATTTGAATACTGACATTTTTACAATCAAGGTTTTAAAAGAAAAATATATGGAACTAGCATCGTAACAGTCATTTAGATTGATAGGGTTGTTTTTTTACCATGATCTGCGAACAGGAACGACCCTATACCACCGTAAACCTTTTCTTTTCCTCAAATGAAAACATGAATCCATCACCCCCCCACCTTATACTGAATACCCCTGGTCTTTGACCCTCTCCTACACGCGGTCTGTACTACTGCCCTCGGGCGATCTATGTAATGAACAGACTACCATTGGTTATCTTTGCCGCACTACCAGTTCCTCTGGGCTTCAATGCCGAGACATAAGGGACTGCATCCGAGAGAAACAAGTCAAGTACGTGGTAGGTAAACACATTTTCGTGTTTATGCGCGCTGATGTGCTTTTTGAACGCTGCACCCCTCCCTCTTTTTCTTTTTGCAGGTTACATCGGAATCTCAGCTGAGGTATGGAGAAGACCTAAAAACCGCATCGTGTTCCACGTGAGGAAAATAGGCTAGCTCTGTGAGACGGTACATTATATGTAGGAGCTATCTCTGGGAGCGTGAAAAATTGTATGGTATGAATGTGCGCATGGGCCCTGATTTGTACGGTATGAATGCGTATGTGTGGCGCGCGTCTGGGTCAATAAAAGAATGCTTTTTGTATGATTGAGGCGTTGATCGAACGGTTAACGGGATAGGAAAATTAAGCCCGAACATGGTACCTGCATGTGAAAGACGAATAAAAATATAGCACTTTTCCTTACTTAGGAACGACTCTCTCTGGAGCTAGCGAATGGGAGAGTGGCCTACACCAGAAACTCGAAGGCTTATTTCAGTACGACGAACCCAACCCCAACCGATATCCCAAATGTACACCCAAAATAATGCGCACCAGTGAGTCAATTTATGTGCTGACTAAATAAGAAAAGTTAAGAGTACCCCGGGTTGGGGTTCATCCAAAATCCCCCTCAGCCCAGATATTAGGGATATTGTTATTTTTAGATGTACCCCTTCTTCTTCCACCCTCATAGAAAAGTCAGAATTGTACCACCGCACGTCCGACTAACACCCCTCCTTTACCTCAGCTTGGATCATCATTTGCTACATGGTGGAAGACCCCACCGTGAGTATAAGCGCAACTGGACTAGTGTCCGACCAATTAAAAAGGAGTAAGTATTTTTGAAGCGAGGTTACCAACAAAAATTGTCTACTATTAGGAAGGAAGGAGAACAAAGAGCTCGACCCCCAGAATGAATTAAAAGGAATACTGAGAATACGCAACATGCATGACAAAGTCCTTTTGCCCAAAATAGCTCTGTGTTCTGTCTTAGGTTTCCGTACTTGATGTATGTACTGTCGCACCCTATCTGGTATTTGTGTGTACGTAAACTATGAATTTATGTTTTCCCTCAGCTTGTGTTTTATACGTGAAACCGACCCGTGCTGTTCTATATGTGTGTGCACTGAATAACCTATTATTATACACGTTTCTCTCTCTCTCTCTCTTTATGTTGTACGTGTACTAATAGCCTATTTGGTGCACACAACGCTCTCTCCCTCTGAGGGCTCCCTTGCTCCCTTTTGAATAGATAACGACACTGTACCTCACAGAACAGGTATAATTGGCTTTAGACACGACAGTGTTTGAACAAATTGACAGAAACAAAACTATCGTATTTTGCCATATTACTACCTCTCCTTTCTGTAAAATGATGGAACTTAATTGGCTGAGAAAGAAAGGACAGCTAAGACGACTAATGTCCCCTAATCTGACCCTTAAAAGGGAACTATATGTCAGTGGCTTTTTGTTTTAGTGCTTTAGTAACACCACCCTCATCATTTGGATTACCACCGCCCATTGCACAAAAGTAGAATGTCCGAAACGTCCCCGTTTTTCCAGAATGGTCCCAGTTCTGAAACCAGCCGTCCCAGAAAATCTTAAAGACTGTAGCTGATGACCTTGTTTTTAAAGATAGATCGTCCTAAAACTGATAAAAGTTAGCCGTTGCTGTCAGAAAAGAAAAAAAATGCTTAACGTATGTCCTTCCCTGGAAAAAGTAGCTGTAAGCCCATGATAGTAAGCACTTCACACTTTTTATGAATTAGCAGACTTTGAAGAAAAATATAGCTCAACAGGATTTGTTTTAGAAAAACACAAGCCTCTACTGGAGGAACCGGTTCGAATTCGATGAACCATGTAATTATTGGATATCAGACTTCTTGCCACGCTCGCGAATATAACAGGAATAAACACCAGACAGACATGATGTTTGAAAATAGAAAGATACTTGCAGACCTGCACCACAGCAATGATGCATGAGTTAACAGCATGCACTGATGTAAGGGTTACTAAGCATCCACCCTATCGTGACCAATAAACGTTTCCCCAAATACTTGGGGTTGGGAGAGAAATTAAAGTGTGTAAACATCTTCCCCTGCCAGTTCTCTAAAAACTTGTTTTTTGTACTCATTTAAAGATAACGTGCGGTCGTCGGAGGAGAGGGGCCGGACGTGACGCACAGCCTGGCTGCAGATCGGGGAATATCTATGACCTCGACCAAGGTGGAGCCACAGAGCAAAGAGTTGCGGGACAAGGCACCATTCTCAACGTGGAAAGTGAAGGAAAGAAGGGCTGTCCAGAAGCCCCTACATGGTTGATGAGCTCGTGCCGAAAGTCCCAGCCCATTGTGCCTGATTGATGGGCCCACTTGCTTGAAATTTCTGCCCTCCTTGGTCCGTTTCAGATCTGATCCCACTCCACCCTCTTTTCCCTCGGCCTCCCAAAGCACGCCCCCATCACCCCTTTTTCCATATGGAGTTTTTTGAACTTGACTCAAAGAAGAAACACTGCACAAAAGATAGAATAAGGTTTGTCCCGAAAGAAGAACGGAATACGGGTACCCCGACTAAAGTACCTATGGTAGATTAGTTAGGTAACAGGACAAACAGGACTGTGGTCCGAGAGCAAAGAGTGGCCACACCCTGCAACGCGAAATCTGAATCCGAGCTGGACGCATAGCTCCACCGCCGGTGCTCAACAGTGCCAACGAAAGAAGAAAAACAATGAGAGCCTACCAGTGATGGCTCGCTGTAATAAGACACTGGAAAGACGAACCCCCTTTTTTTAACATTGCCACCCCTTGACTGTCCCTTGTATTAAGTTGAATTCCTCTCCCAACCGCTTTGTATTGATTACCACCCAATTGAGCTTTCGAAACCTTACATCGGTCACTTTCAACTGTACATGGATAACTAAGAAGGCGTTAACTCTGTATCTTGATGATTGTAGAACACCAGTTATGCACATGAACATGCTGTCTAGTTTTGACCCCCATGGAGTCCAGACCTCAAGTGATAATAGCCCTTATCCTGCCAGAACATTTTTTTGTATGACATCATGTTTGTATTCGGACGAATCTCCTACATCGTCTAAAGTAATGTCCCCGCCTCCAAGATCTAACGTATGACGCAGCTAATGTAATCTTGTATGCACTGTCTCCCCGCCCATCACATTGACTACATATGGTTATGTACGATTCTGTCTGCATTGATAGCAGAATTATTTCCATCTGCCTGTAATGCATATGGGCTACCAAAGCGAATTGTATAACTAATGTCAGCTTGTACATCCTCACCTATGACGTGAACAGGAATGAACTAACTTATGATAAAAACTGGGGACTGTGGAAAATGACCAAAAATTAGGTATATATAAGCGGCGTTCATTTATGTTCACCCCAGCCACTGTTGAAAGTAAGGTGAAAATCGTGAAACAGTGGCCACGCCATCTTGTCCCTTTTATGCCCCATCATGCACGTAAGTGGCAGTCATTTTGTGTGTCGAGGCCTCTCTGCCCACTGCCCATGGCCTGCGCGTCTCTCCCCCTCACTCACCGGCCTCGCAAGCATTCCCCCGTGCCCCGACAGCCCCCGGTCTCTCCTGCTTGGGCCATAAACGCACCTCTAACGCGACCCTGTCTCCGAGCCACATCCCTTGCTGAACCCCCTCGCTCTTTTATCTCCTTCAAAGAACAGGCCCTTTTGATAACCTCTTCCTCCCTGCCCGATTGTCCGGCCTGATCCCAGGCCATCACCTAGCCCAACAGATGCAGTTTATTGCCCCTACAGTAGGACCTCGCCTCACATCAAAGGAGCGGGGATTAATCAATGCTTTCGCACCCCGAATATCCGACTGATCACACACATCCCCGTTCCCAGCGGAATGTCCAGCTGCGGGATAACCACCACATGCTGAAATCGGGATGGGAACTCTATTGTAGATGTGTGTGGGAACGGGCCTGGACCGGGGATTCCGAGGATGTCTTTTCTGTCCTTCAAAGAAACATTACGGATGCAGTGTATGTAATAAAGCCATAAACCTGTGTATAAGAGGCCAGGCCTCAGAGATGCGGTTAGAGCACCTCAAGAAGATACCCTGTTGTCTGATTTGACGTGTTCTGCTCCGTTGGAATAAACTCCTGTTTCCTGCCTTCTGTCTCCAGCGCCTGCCTCTTTGTTTGGTAATCTCGAATGGTATGAGAGGCGGCTAACGCCGGGCAAATACTGAAGGGTTCTTGGTCGAATTAAGCCCGACCTTTTTACACTACTAGGCGTGCAGGTGTTTTGATACTACATATTCCATGGAATTCTAATCATGCACATGCCATGGTCTGACCACCCAGACAAGGCAGTGCCACGACTTATCTACTAAGGAGTACAGTTAACGACTGGAAGTTGATCTTCACAGCCTGAGCACAAAATCATTTGAGAGCATGGAATACCGATAACATGCTCAATATAGAGGATAGATACTAATTGTTTGTTTTGTCTTCTCTTTATGTGTGTTATTGTCCTTTTTCTTTGCAGGTGCAACTGGTTCCTCTAAATTTGAGGCTACCTTCAAAAGGAGCCTTTTTTCTTGCACTTTTTACACTTTTTTTACTCACACGCCCTCTGGTCAGGGTGGGCCTTAGCGCGTCCATACCGCCGAGGTTTAGTTCATTTTGGTCCTGACGAATGCCAGGTAAATTTACACCATTATTGGCAGAAACATGTTGACCTGATCTCACCTAAGAGGAAGTAGCCAAACAATCTATTTGGCTCCCTTCCGACATTCTGTTTTTAATATGCCTGATTGATCACCTAATTAAATTCTTTTTGTGATACAATCTAGACATTTTTAATTCAAAAAAACACTTTCACTACCTCACTTGTCACTTCACAAAAAAAACAGCTCCGCAGTAAATCTGGCGTTGAAGCACACCGGGAAGGCACTCGGCTTGTCCCGATGGGGCCCAATAATGAAGCATGTCACCGACCAGGTCGGTGAGTGAGGGCCTTCTATATAAATCTAAAAAGATTTGTATCCCTATTCCTATGCTCTCTCTGTTGTAATTACAGTAGTTACACTCTTTTGTTGTTTAAACTATATTGCTGGGGACTTAGAGTGTAGTCGCTACAGTTTCCCTCCCTCTCCCTTTGATGATTGACATCACCAACAGCAGAAATAACTTCAGTGTCAGATTCATCTTCAGACTCAACTACACACACAACTATTTTTTTGTACGTTTTTCTTTAGACAAACTTTAGAAAAATGTCCAACATTTCTGCAGTAATTATGTGTTACATTAGCCGCTGGTCACTTTCCCCACTTAAAATATTGAGGATTACCACAACGGAAACACACACTAACATTGCTAGGACTAGGGTTCTCGCCCTTGGTGGGTTTGTATGACCCAGCATTTTTATCTGGTGCGGATTTCTGACGAGCTCTTCCTGCCCCTACCACGTTAACAACTTTGTGACTGGTTTGTCCTCTAATTCCTTTAAGGAAACTTGTGAAATCTCAATATTTTTAGCAAATTCTAAAGTAGGGTTAATCATAGTCAACAACTTCTGTCTAATGTGTTTGTCCATCCAGTGGCACACAAACTGGTCTCTGATAAGCTGTTCAGTAAAGTTTTCAAACTGGCAAACAGATTCCAGTCTGGGCAAAACCGTTATGTAAGCATCAACATCCTCTCTTTCAATTTGTTTCCTCTTGAAGAATATCCTCTTAAAAACCCTGCTTACGAAAACCAGGAGCACAAGAAGGAGAAAGAAAGAAGGAAATGTGCTGTGTGGTAGCCAGTAGATCCACAGAAGTGTTGCACCAGTTGCTGGCTTGTTGGAGGTCATGCACTTCAACTGGTCAATGTGAAGACAATGAGCATACATAAAAATGCACAGCTGTGAAAGCACGCGAAAAGGTCCAGCCGTGTAGCAGGATCGTCGCCATAAATTTGTAGCGAACACACTGAAGGTTCGTCGTGTTTCAAAGGTAGATTTATTCCAATGCTACACGCCTGTGGAGGACATCAACAGAATGCATCCACCAGTTTACACCCACAGGAAACAACTGCACAATTCAAATACAAACATTCTGAGCACCTGCATTTTACACTATGACATAGTGCTGTTCCATGGGCCTACCTACCAATAGATACAAGAAAAGCGAAATACAAACACAGTACTACATTGTATAAAAGAGATGGACCACTTGCTTCTCTTCCTCAGCAGTGACCGTTCAGTAATCAGCTCTCTCACACTTTCTGGTGGAATATATCGTCTGAATGACAATTGCACCTCTTTTTTATTCTAGGGCAGCTGTGAAATTTTCTACTAGCCCTCTCTAGGCAGCAGAGGTCAATATATCTGAGGTATGGAACACTGACAGTCACTTCAGCTTTTGTCTGCAGAAAACTGTCTCACTCCTCTGTGTCTCTCCTGAGACTCAGCTGGTGGTTTCCATAACTTTCTCCCTTACCATGATGTCCTGTCACTTGGAACACTTCAAAACAGAAAAGATCCAGAGAGGTCTATTTGGGCCTTATGCATCCTTAACAACCTTTAAGGACAGAACAATGCATTATAAATCTGTAGCCTAGTGAAACCCCATGTGAATAACTCTTGGAAGTACAAACAACTCAGTCAATACTGAACTCAAATACAAAATACAGTTATATATTTGTTAAGCAAGAAAAGCAGATTGTGAAAATATAATTTTCAGCACTTCATTAAATAGGTTATGAAATCAGATTTTAAAATATGAACAAATGTTTTAGCAGGCCTGCCAACACACCAACACACGGAGGAACACAAATAAATTGTTGTATGGCGTTTTTAGGATCCGAGTTAGATTTCCCGATTCATGCCCTTATATAGGTACAATTCACATTGCCCTAATATAGGCATAGAAATCATACCCATATTTAGACATAGCCCATGCAGTCCAAATACAGGCATGGCTACTTCCACCAGTACCAAAACATCACAACGATTTCTTGGAAAATCGGCTTAAGCAGTCAGGGACATCCCCTTACTTGAATATTGATTTGTTCAAGAACTCATGGAGTTTACAAAGAACTACCATTCCCTTGGGGTTCTTTACTGATGTTCTTATGCCCAACTTTACGTCAAACTAGGCACCTTCAAGGTATAAATATGCCTTCACTTGCTCTAGCAAGGACACGGTGGTTTGGAGCAGTTCGACTATCTACTTGCCCGACGCAGCTCGCTACAGCAAGTGTCAAAGGAAGCCGACCCTCCAGCTGACACACTGACCGAGAAGCTGTCCTTTCTCTCGCTGAGAATCCAGCTCCAGTGTTTCCAAGCTCCCCTTGCGGGGTGTTTGGAAATCGAGTCCCGAGACAGAGATACCAGACCTCCTTCATTCTAATCTAAGATATGAAACTGATTAGACCCTAAGAGAAATCTTGGATAGATTATTGCCAAAGAAACTAAACTTATGCTACACCACACTTAGTTCTTCCCGCGTACTATACTCAGGTTAGGTACATTGGGGAGGCGTATTTTAGAAGCACCAATTGAGTACTTTTAGCCATTGTTATTTATGTATATATTTTTATGGCTTAGAAACCATACAATGCTTTTACAGTATTATTTCATAATACTATTCTCGCTGTACACATTATACTCTGCAGTCTGCATTATGATTGTAGCAATTCACTTCTCTTGCATGAGAAAGAAGACTGTTCAATAAATCCTTTTATTGAAAACGCCCACCTCTCTATTTCACTGGAACTCTGTAAAAACGAAGCATGCACGGTTGACTGAGTAAGATATCTATATATTGTTTCCACGACTCTGAAGATACGTTTATTCTTGGGGAAACAAAGTTGTCATGTTTATGCGGTTGTCAGAAACTAATCCCTTCTTGTGAATTCGAGAAAGTTTCTAATGACCTCTGAGCTAGCTGGCACTCACTATTAAGTTTAATATATTCGATAGAGACCTAGTAGATATAAGTCCTACGTCAAATCCAATGTGCAGAGCCTAGTGGGAATATAGGAACTACACTACAAACTGGGGGCCCGATTCACAGAATGAACTTAAGACTCGATCCTAAACTTACTACTATTTTGGTATTCACAGAATGCACTCACTACTTTTGGTATTCACAGAAGTTAGGATTTTGTCTTAAGTCTGTCTTAAGACAAACTTAAGACAAAATCCTAACTTTTGTGAATACCAAAAGTAGTGAGTTCATTCTGTGAATACCAAAATAGTAGTAAGTTTGGGATTGAGTCTTAAGTTCATTCTGTGAATCGGGCCCCCTGTAACTATAATTTTTTCTAAATGTACTTAAAAATTGACCCAATTTCATTGCAAGGGGGAGGCTACAATTGCATTCCATAAAAAAATGAGATTTCAGCTGTTTCTAGTGTAATGTGTTAATTACAGTGATTTCAGGGTAATGGAAGGAGTCAAATGTCCCATGATACTACTTCTGCAGCTCCTGACATTTTGAGGGAATTGATTGATGTCACTTTCCACTATTTCTCGAAATAAACATTTGGCAACTATATTTCATCTATTCCTGCACCATAGAAAGGTGCACATGTGTGTGGGTGTGAGGGTGTGTGTATGTGTGCATGTGTGAGAACCTCTGATTTAATTGTTAAGGAGTGGCAATCACCCTCCTGATCACTGTGCAACCATCAACCACAACTTGCAGAAAAAGGCTACTGGGGACATCAAACACTTTCTCTCCAGCTGTCTACTTGCTCAGCTCTGCAGCAAAAGATGTGTGAATAGGATGTGTGGTATCTGGTATCCGACCAGCTCAAATTCCTGTTTCTAAGTCTTTGTTTGCAGTCAGATAATTTAACTTTCTTCAAAAAATTCAAAATCTGGGGCAAGATGTATTAAGCCATTTAATGGTTGCAAACCATGGGACTTACGACGTCACAGACTTGTGATTGCTAAAAGGAGGCGGTAGACCATTTGTAAAGAGGACGTGGTATTCTTGGTCCTCTTTCCCTTTTGTGAAACCCCTGTCAACTCCTAAACATTTTTTTCAAGTAAATGTTTTTAAATGAAGACCCATTGCTTCAAGGAAAATGGGCTTCATCAAAAAAATACTTTATTCAAATGCGACCCAAGACATGGCGGTCTGCTGACCCTAGCATGCCACCCTGCCTACGATGGCATCCTGTCTGAGTGCATCACACTTTGCAGCTAACCTCAGCAAAAGAAATGAGGTAAGTCGAATTGGGACTCTCTGAATAGTGATTTTGCAAATCGACCTAATAGTACTTAGGTCGGTTTGCAAAATCAGCCTATGAAACTCTACAATGAATGGCTTAATTGCAGTGAGTCAGGAATACATACCTCTCAATGCTCTTTCTTATTAATTAAAGAACAGGAGTAGAAATGTGATTTCCCTAATGACAGAGTCATCGAATGCCTCTAATTTTGAGGCATTTGTATAGTGCTAATTGTTATGTGAACTGTGTATGGTAAACACCCCCATCCAGCAAGAATGAGCAAAAGTGCACTGAAAGCTCAGATTAAAAAAATGTCAACTAATATTTATGATTTCACTGCTCCTGCTTTTCACAGATCTACAGTGTAGTTTTTGTGATGTTGCTTTGTAGTTCTGCAGCCATTGCTGTCAGATTGGGGTGACATTGTCATCCATGCTAGTGTGGAATGATTTCTTGATTCTGTTCTGGGTGGGGTGTGAAGGAGGGCTATTAGCTGGTGTACTCCAACCGTAAGTCAGTGCGTAACAATTTAAATGTGCAACTTTTTATCTAAGTGACCAGCATCAAGTGGTCCACCTGGAAGGAGAGGCGCACACACACACACATATACATGTGTATTGAGATTCAATGAAAAAAACAAAGGTTTAAATTATGTTATAGTTAGGGGAGTATCTCAGTGACAACATTAACGTTTTGAACTAAATCAAAAACACAGAAATTCACCAGTTATATTTAACAGAGCTAATTATATTTTTCCCCTGCCATGCACTGCTTATGATCTCACATACTACATCACTCATGACATGTTCTATTACATCACTGATGACATCATCCGGTGAGTGTGTTAGTTTGCTTTACAATTTACATAGTGACAGGTAACTACCATATTACTTCTCTACCTACTTTTATACAGCCTATGCCCAGCTGATGGGCGTAAGTGTTTACAAAACACATGTGCTGCTAATACATTATAGGTCTGTAGACGTATTGAACATGTTATAAATCTTGTATTGAACAGTAACTCTGTGTGCAGGATACAGTTCACAACTTGTGTCCAATATGTTCCACACACATTTTTTGGCTCTCCTGAAAAAGTTTCCAACAGTACAAAGATTCTACCACCTACATTCTAAGTATTGTAAGCAGCCTTATGTTATGAGACAGAATCGTCTCAGCATGACAATTTCTACTTAACCTAGAAGATTGTGTGCACCAGGTATTTACCCTGAGTACATGTGCTTGATTTGCATCAGAAGATGGGCTATCTGTAACATTTTCACCACAGTATGAAGGTGGAAGGTAGTATGATCTTTAACACCTTCAGACCCTGGCTATGTTAAGTGAATAGTCTCTCTTTGGACACATTTAGCATTGAGTGTACACTGTTCTTAGTAGATGTTTTTTAACCCCTACCCCGCTACCGCGTTTTCCCGCTGTGCGCTGAAAAAAAAAATGGCTTGTTTATGACAAAGCCAGCTCGTCATCCGCGTAGCGCAGGTAACGCCCATGAGGAGCTGGCTTTGTCATCAGCACTGAAGGGGTTAATACTCTGTGGTGTTTCAGTGTCTGCAAATAGTGTGGAAAAGAGTACACGCTCTTAATAGAGTAAACACTGTTTACGGTACCCACTTTTCTAGTCATATAAACTTCATTTCTACCGTTCTATCTGAGGTTGATAGTCAACATGAACTTCGCTACCCATGAAGTGTATGGCTTATAATCAATGTTGCACATAACAAAAGCTAGGTTCACCTAAGGGGGTTGTATATAAGATGGCATTAATGATGCCTTAAATTATTATGATCTATTTGGTACTTCCTTTCAGGCCTCTAATGTGATACTAGTTTATAGAGGAATGTGTGCAAAAAAAGCTTGGATGATGTCATCAGTGTTGCAGCCAGGCCATGTCCAACTCCCTGCAGGCAGTCTTTCCCATTATACGCACAGCCTTTGGCTCTGTGCAGCAGGATTCGGCCGGGTGACCTGGCCTGCCGTCAGGCCCTGTGGCCAAAACCCCAGCAGGCTGCCAGTCCACCGTCACACGCAGCCTTTGGGTAGAGATAGGGATAGGGTTCACCTTTCAACCCTGGACAACCCGTCTCCTGGGGTGAAAGCATAAATATTAAGGGGAGGTGGGCATGCAGCCCCGCTTCCTGAGACGAAAAGGCTGAGGAGAACCCACCCCCAGGGCCAAATACAATTAAACAGGGGGGGCATGCAGTCCCCCTCCCCAAGTCTTCTTGGGCCCTGTGGACCCCAACCCCTGGGGTCCAAAATTCAAGGAGGAGTGGGGCTTGCAGCCCCCCACCCCAAGCCCTAAAGTCGCCGGGGACCCGTCCCACAGGGCCAAATACAATAAAAAAGGGGAGGGGCCATGTAGTCACCTTCCCTGAGCCCGAATGGGGCCAGAGGGACCCCATTCTTTGTGACCAAATATAATAAATAGGGGCCTCAAATAATAAAAAGCATTATTAGGCCCCAGAGACCCCATCACCAAAGCCAGAATTATTTAAAATGGAAGGGGGGATTTGCAGCTCCCCTCACAGATCCTATTATAACCCTGGTGACCCTATACCCTGGACCCTGTATTATAAATAGGTGGGTTCCCTTTTGTCCACCCGGGGCACCCACCAAGGACCATGTTGGGGGCCACAGGGGTACCTCAGGGCCCACATGGCCCCAGCTGGCTCACCATATGGTGAGGAATCCGGCATTGCTCCCGCATGGAGGGAGCAGCTAATTATGCATGCTCCCTCTGGGCAGGAACACTGTCGGTTCTGTTTCCCTGCCCACATCAGTGCGGGCAGAGAAACAGAACACAAGTCGACTCCCTGCTGGCAGGAGCAGTTTTAAATCTCACACCAACTGGGAGCAGACTTAATGTTTGCTGCCGTTTGGTGGAAGATTTGAAAAAGCTCCCACCAGACAGGAGAAAACACATGTTTCCCTGCCTGTGCTGGTGCAGGCAGGGAAATACTGTGTCCTGGGGTGGCCTCTCTGGGACACAGTATATCAGCTATCCACGGGGATGGGGTCACTATTAAAGGCTCTGGGGGTGCACCTCATACCCCAGGGCTTTTAATAAACTAACGGCCCTGGGGGGATGAGGTCCCTAGGGCCTTTTTATAGGCTTGAGGAGGGGGGCTGTAGGCCCCCCTCCACATTATTTATGAATTTCGCCCTCAAGGATGAGGTTCCATGGCCCTCCTTAGGCTCTATGAGGAGTTTTGCACGGCCCCCCTCCCTTTTCAGTCTGAATTCAGTCCCATGGAAGAGATCCCCGGAGCCTCCTTAAGCTCGGGGTGGTGGCTGCATGCCCCCGCCCCTTAATAAATACATTGAGCCTGGGAGATAAGGTCCCAAAGCCAGAAAGTGCTCGGGAGCGGGGCATAATGTTTTCGTAATACTTCACAATACACTACATGTCCCAGCATGCTATGCACCATTGGACTCACCTGAGAGACCTCATTGCGGGATTTGAAAAGTACTACATGCAGACATGGTGGTGTTTTGGAAGCTGGTGCAGGATTCACTCTCAGCCTGTGAACAAGGGCTGATAAGGCCCGAAACGCGTCAGGCAGAATAAAACAACCGGACGGAGTGCCAGCTTCATGCGTGAATAAAGCATTTGTGAGAAGCGGCTTTCTGGAGTGTGCGGCCTCGTTCCTTTGGACAAAGTTGGTTGCATATATATATATATATATATATTTCACCAGGTGCCCCAGATCATAGAGACGCTACACCGTGAGGAATGATTTTCACAAATCTTTATTGCCTGGAACCACGAGTGCAGCCCCAACTGGTTTCTGTCCCTGACGCGTTTCGGTGCGCATGCACCTTAATCATAGGGTGGGGAAATGGCAAAGTCCGGGAAAAACTTAAATTTAATTTACCCTTCAAAGCATGCCGCTCACCAGTGAGTTGCATGCTGGGAATCAAAGTCGAATTCTGCCCTTCCAGTAGGGTCCGTCGTTTATGTCATAAATATTTTCCTCCCCAATTTGATAAAAATTTTCACAGCCCTCCAGTGGGCTTCAGGGCTGTTCTCTTGGTCCCATTCGGTTAATTCCTCACGCTGGCAGGCTGAGACGTTACTCAGTTTCGCAGACCTGTGTTTTGCAGGCGGTGCATCTCCCGCGGCTTGGAGCCTGCCGCGTGCATCCATTTCATCAGGTGCCCCAGATCATAGAGACGCTACTCCGTGAGGAATGATTTCACAAATCTTTATTGCCTGGAACCACGAGTGCAGCCCCATCTGGTTTCTGTCCCTGACGCATTTCGGTGCGCATGCACCTTAATCATATGGTGGGGAAATGGCAAAGTCCGGGAAAAACTTCAATTTCATTTACCCTTTAAAGCATGCCGCTCACCAGTGAGTTGCATGCTGGGAATCAAAGTCCAATTCTGCCCTTCCAGTAGGGTCCGTCATTTATGCCATAATTATTTTCCTCCCCAATTTGATAAAAATGTTCACAGCCCTCCAGTGGGCTTCAGGGCTGTTCTCTTGGTCCCATTCGGTTAATTCCTCGTGCTGGCAGGCTGAGACGTTACTCAGCCTCGCAGACCTGTGTTTTGCAGGCGGTGCATCTCCCGCGGCTTGGAGCCTGCCGCGTGCATCCACTTCACCAGGTGCCCCAGATCATAGAGACGCTACTCCGTGAGGAATGATTTTCACAAATTTTTATTGCCTGGAACCACGAGTGCAGCCCCAACTGGTTTCTGTCCCTGACGCGTTTCGGTGCGCATGCACCTTAATCATAGGGTGGGGAAATGGCAAAGTCCGGGAAAAACTTCAATTTCATTTACCCTTCAAAGCATGCCGCTCACCAGTGAGTTGCATGCTGGGAATCGAAGTCCAATTCTGCCCTTCCAGTAGGGTCCGTCATTTATGCCATAATTATTTTCCTCCCCAATTTGATAAAAATGTTCACAGCCCTCCAGTGGGCTTCAGGGCTGTTCTCTTGGTCCCATTCGGTTAATTCCTCGCGCTGGCAGGCTGAGACGTTACTCAGCCTCGCAGACCTGTGTTTTGCAGGCGGTGCATCTCCCGCGGCTTGGAGCCTGCCGCGTGCATCCATTTCACCAGGTAACCCAGATCATAGAGACGTTACTCCGTGAGGAATGATTTTCACAAATCTTTATTGCCTGGAACCACGAGTGCAGCCCCAACTGGTTTCTGTCCCTGACGCGTTTCGGCGCGCATGCACCTTAATCATAGGGTGGGGAAATGGCAAAGTCCGGGAAAAACTTCAATTTCATTTACCCTTCAAAGCATGCCGCTCACCAGTGAGTTGCATGCGTGAATAAAGCATTTGTGAGAAGCGGCTTTCAGCAGTGTGCGGCCTCGTTCCTTTGGACAAAGTTGGTTGCATATATATATATATATATATATATATCAAACACGAAAGTTTTCAAATTATTGATGGCACTCCACTCGAAGATTGTTTTTCAATTCTTTAATGATAACAATTGAGATCGCCTACGCGTTTCGAACTGAAGCGTTCTTGATCACGGCATAATTTTAGACAGTCAGTCCTTCTTCCCTTTCACATTATATACACATGTATGCAGCTGTGCATTGTGGGACTTGTAGTGCAGTTTTGTCATGTGTGCGTTTGAGCAATTTAATTCATTGGTCAAAATCGCGCATTATCAATTATTACATTCGCGTACACTTGTGCCTTTAAACAGTAGGTTATTGGGCTGAGTGCCCTTTGTGTGCTGTTCTGTTTTCAAGTGTGTCATCGCTGATAAACAATTATGAACATCTCTCCCTTTACCTGTATGGTCTTGCGGTGAAATGCTTCCTGTGCGCTAATATCATTAAATCGCGCACTAATACCTGATGTGCGTTTGTATGTATAATCAGGATTTAGGTTGAGTTCGGACATCTAGATGTGTATGGGCATGCAGATGTGGTTGGAGGCATTTAAGGTTCACGGGCTGAGTGCTCTGGTCACCGCATTTGTTGACCGTAGGTGTACGGGAGTGGTATGTGAAGTGTTTATCATAGGGTGCATAAATCTACAGTTTTGGCATGCAATATTTCTCAGCAGTCTCAGTTTTGCAATAATGTCAATATTTACAAATGTACATGTAATTCAGCGTCCCCATTTAATCCCTGTGGTTGCATAGTTTTAAATCTCATGATGAGTCTCGACTCAAGTCGTCTTAGGTTCAGTTTCCTGTCCCCACCACGTTCGTTTTGGGGTGCCACCGCAAGGCCAGAGTATGTCATGTGCTGCCATGATTTTCCAGGGTGGGTAGCCATGTGATTTGCCATGGCATACGAGAAGTCTTTGTTTTGAATCGCACGAGTATGCTCCAGGATTCGCTTTTTCAATGGACACGTGGTACTCCCTATATATTCCTTCCCACATTTGCATTGTAATATGTATACCACAAAGGATGTTTCACATGTTATCACATCTCTTATTTCAAAGTTTTTCCCAGATGGATCACAAATGTTTTTAAGATTTTTGCCAATCTGACATGCTTTGCATACTAAGCATCTGGTAAATCCTCTTTTTTTGATTTCTAACCAGGATGTTTTTTTACGAATTTCGAAGTGGCTATGTACAAGGTGATCCGATAAATTCGGTGCTCTTTTGTAGCTCACTAGCGGACTCTCTCCTATGTCCCTGCCAATGTCCCCATCCTTTTTGAGAACATGCCAGTATTTGGTTAGTATTTTTTGGATTTTGTGACTCTCCTTTGTGTATCTCATTATTAGTCTTGGTTGATCTTCCAGTGTTGTTTCTTCCATTGGGGAAGGTTGTTCATCTGTGAATATTGTTTCAGGTTGATTTCCTTTCCTTTTCTTTGGTGATGACCTTTGCATCTTTTTTCCAGATATCAGCATTTCTTCTCTATGCATTTCTCTCGCTGCGTTTTCTCCTCTGACAAGGCAGAGTGCGAGGGAATATATATATATATATATATATATGAGAATATGTATGAGAATACAGCGATAATCACGCATTATCGCTAACAGGGTTTTAGCCATTATATCCACCTCCCACTGGATATAATGGCTAAAAACTGGTCTGAGTAGGTGTTAGTTTTTGGAGATATTCGCGCTTAGCGTGAATATTTCCATCGCTACGCCTGTGTTGGTAATAGGCAATAGCGATGTTAGCAACTGCTTTCAGTCGCTAACAGGTTGGGTACGCCCACTTTGCATGTCATTAGCGATAAATATCACTGACATGCAAAGCTGTCCCCAAACCGCTCGCTATCGCCTACAAGCTGGCGCTAACTGCTGTTAGCGACAGCTTGCTAATAGGGCGATAGTATTATCGCCGCTTAGCGGCCGGAAAAAATTGCCTCTCGCCCCCCTTGATAATATGCCCCTTAGTTCCGAAGTCGTGTAATGGCTTCCTGCAACTTTTTCCTCATGTTGCAGGCAGCCAATCAGAGTGCTTTCTCCTGAGGAGCATGTCTCCCACAGAAAAGAAGTGGGCCAAGGGAAAAAAGGCTCCCTGGACCAATCAGAACGCTCTGGTTTTTAAATTTGGGTTTGAGGGACTCTCGTGAGAGTCCTTCAAACCCAACTGTCCATATATCTCAATATGTTTAAGCTAAATTTCTCAAAAACTGCTGAACGGATGTACATCAAAATACAAAAAGCATTATCTGTGGACCAAGATCAAGCTTTCTCCCAAATTTGGTGAAGTTCCTTTTAGCAGTTCTTTCAGTCGTGCTACCTAAAGAAATCTATGGAAAATGCATAGGGATTTTGCATTTTGGGACCCTCCTCTTTTCTTGGCGTATCACCCAAAAACTTCCCATGTACAAACTAGGCAAAAAGAGCACTTCAGAAAGTTTAGTGAAAATTCGTCAAATGGTGCCAAAGTTATAAGCAAAACAAAAAGGTTACTACCTATGGCAGCGCTGCCCTAACTGTTATGTTATGTTATGTTAAATTTCTTTTGTATAGCGCGCGGCGACTCAAAAAGAGTATCCCGGCGCTTTAGCAGCAAGACCTACGGTTGAATAACATAACACGACAATAAAAACAGAGAAGGAATGAAAATAAAAAAAGGGAAAGAAAGGCCTATAGAGTAAACAACCAAGTCTTTAGACCCTTCCTAAAAGCCAACGGGCTGGTAGCGCCCCTGAGTGTCAACGGCAAAGAGTTCCACAGCTGGGGTGCCCGCAATCCAAAGGAGCGACCCCCAATACGAGCTCTTTTCACGCGAGGCACCACAGCCAGAAACTGTGCCTCCGATCTAAGCACCCGGGCCGGATGGTAAAAGGACAGTCTCCTTTGGAGGTACTTTGCGCCTCCAGAGTGAAGGGCCTTATAGGCCAAAGTCAGTGTCTTAAAAATAATACGCTTGCGGATAGGCAGCCAGTGTAGGGTCTGCAAGAGGCCCGTCACACTAGCTCGCCTATTTAAGCCATAAATGGCTCTTGCCGCAGCGTTCTGCGTCACCTGGAGG
The DNA here is from genome assembly GCF_964261635.1 of Lissotriton helveticus. Classification (NCBI taxonomy): domain Eukaryota; kingdom Metazoa; phylum Chordata; class Amphibia; order Caudata; family Salamandridae; genus Lissotriton; species Lissotriton helveticus. Next base: position 277,121,464 of record NC_136058.1, on the reverse strand, counting down.
CGCTGTAGCAGATACTCCGGCAGGCCCAGGTAAAGGACGTTGGCATAGTCCAGCCTGGACCCGATCAGAGCCTGCACAGTCAGTTTCCGGTGTTCTTCCGACAGAAGGGGCAGAAACTTCCTTAGTACCTTGAGGAGACCGAAGCAGGTGCCCGTCACTCCCAGAATCTGGGCTCTCATCGACAAGCCCTTGTCCATCTTGACCCCCAGATTCTTGGCAACTAAGGATGGGGAGGAAGGTGGAAACATGTTGATAGGCCACCAGTCATGCCAGTCAGGGTCCGACGTACACCCAAAGACTATAACTACCCCGTGGCGAATGCCACCGGGTAATATATATATTAGGCCTGGATGGTGAACTCCTCTCTGTTCGAGGATTTTGCAGAGCTTTCCGCACTGCAAGGAGCACGCAGAGTTCCAAAAAACTCCAACCAGCAAGGCGTGTTTTTGGTCGTGCTCGCGCTCGCCAATGTTAAGCTGACAAGCACGAACTAGGAAAATCCGAAACAAGACCAGCTCCCAGTGAGATTTCTCAATGTGGCCGGTACTGGATAGTCATGTTCGCTCGCATTGAGAAACCATCCAGTCGCGTTGAAGAAGCTGCCGCTCGAGTAGAAACTCTACTCTAATGGCAGAAAGAAGCAGCGCCCTCTTTCACTATGCATGGTGCTACTCGCGCTAATTTTCCTGCGTGAGACAAACACCTGGCGCTAAAAATGAGTGTGCACGGCACAACCTAAAGCACTCTGCTGCTTGCGGAATGTCACACAGCACGGCTGAGTTTTCAACGTGTTCTGGCCAAAGCCTTCAATAATGTAGTAATTGAGTCCACGCTAGTAGGTAGTTCTCAAGTAGATTTATTGAGCAGTTAGATTAAGACAAGTATAAACTCAATAGGAGACCCCACCAGGAGCTTTCATCTAGGTGCTCAGCCCATCCAACTAGGCAGAACACCAACATTCTGATAGCTGCTCCAATGAACATTCCATTGGTGGTAGAAAGGCATCACATTGAGAATAGCAGGATACTACATATCCCCTTTTCTTATACAGAAAACAAAAGTTTGAAACAGCAAATCAGAAGCAGGGAAATAAAAGCAAGCAAAATTAGCAAAAGAAGGAAAGTAACAGCGAAAAGAGAACACCCGTCACAAGCAAAGCAACAAGAGAAATAAAGAAACTCGTATCAGCAAGAGAAATCAAGAAATAGAAATTGAACAATGGAACCAAAGAGAAATCCAGAAATAGGAATAGAAGAATGGAACCAAACATATAAATCATCCCCTTTTCTTACACAACAGCAGAAAAGAAAAGAATAGAAGAAAATACGAAAACAACTCCAACTCACACCTACTGGCCAGAACAGGAATAAATGCAGATTGAAAAGAAAATATAGATTTCAACAGAAAAGAAGATTAGGAAGAAGAAAACGGAAAAGAAGATGAGGAACAATTAAGGTGAAACCTCATCAAGACACTATTAACAAAGCAAAATACAAATATGTAATGCAAAGGTAACAGTGCAAGAAATATATATATATATTTTTTTTTGATGTAGAGATGTTTATTAGTAGTCAAGTAGTTAAGATGGTAATAAAACCCCACCAGGAACATCTAGCATGATGCTCAGCCCAATGCCAACTGTCACTACCTAGGCAGAACACCAACATTCTGATAGTTGCTCCAATGAACTTTCCATTGGTGGTAGAAAGGCATCACATTGAGAATAGCAAGATACTACATACTGACCGTATATATATATATATATATATATATATATATATATATATATATATATATATATACAAATTCACTTCTCTCTCTGTCCCTGTGAGAGATATAAATAAATATATAGCGTGATCAAAGGCAACTTGCCTGAAACGCGTAGCTGCTGATCTCTGTAGAGGTTGCAAATAAAATTCCATCTTTGCTGACTTTTGTAGTCCGTCTCCCTCGTCTGCAAGCGTGCGCTGCTGCGGCTTGAAACGCTGTGAGAGCCGAGGAGGAGCTGAGTTTTCATATATATATATATATATATATATATATATATATATATATATATATATATATATATATATATATATATATATATATATATATGTTTATACTGTGAAAAACAGGATGTCCATTTCAATACAATCAAGGCAGTGGATGTAACCACATTGGACACACCTGTACTGGTCGATTTGCAGGTATGAGAATTAATGAAATGTCACGGGTGATGTTTTAGCCAAAACGTGATTTAGAAGCTAACAAACTTTAACAGGCATATGTTTTCAAAGTTTGCCAACCCAGGGGCTGGATAGACTCTTCATTGGTCATATGCCACCATGCCCTGGGTAGAGAAGCTGGCTCTGGTTTGTACATGAAGCCTTGTTGCGGGGGTCGAGCCTGCAAGCACCTGCAAAGGCTTCACTCACTTTTCACTGGGCATTCTTGGAATTGGTAAGCATTGAAGAACATTAAATTCCTCCCCTCTCCGGTGCCAACCTGCCCTGGGTGTGAAAGGGGGCTCTGCCCAGTTCCTGGAGTTCAGGTCCAGGGTGACAGTGCCCCATGCATATAAAGGGCTTCATCCATCTGTCAGCTTGTCCTACTGAGGAGCAAAAGAATCCTCCCCAGTCTGAAAGAAACCTGCCATGGGTAGGGAAGGTGATGCTGGCTGAAAACTGTAGCTCTGGCCAGATGGTTACTACTAATAATAATAATACCACTTGTAGAGTGCATGGCTACTTCTTAGGAAGTGTCCCACCGCTAGGATGCTGACATGGAAAAATGTGCTTACCGGTTAGGGGAACTTGAGGCAGATCTAAAAAGCCAAATTTCCAGCTTTTTCTGAAAATTGTTTTGGAGGGGGCTAACCAAAGTTCCAACGGTAGTGAATTCCAGGTTTTTGTTGGCAACTGACAAAAAGCACAGCCACCAATTCTGGCTTTTTAAATTTAGAAACAAAGATCTGTTTAGCAGCAGCTGACCTAAGATTTCTAGCCGGAACATAGGGAGTAATCATAAACTGTAAGTAAACAGGATCATGGCAGGAGAGAGCCTTGTAGCAATTACAGAGAGCTTAACGATAATTCTCTGTTTCACTAGCAGCCAGTGCAATATTTTCAATGCAGCGCTATCAAAGGCTTGTCTAGGAGCTCCAGGCAGTGTCCGCGCTGCTGCATTCTGGACCCGTTGAGGCCTGCTCAATCATGCTTGGGTAACACCCAGGTATAGAACCTAACAGTCTAATCTTGGTATGACCAGAGCCTGGACTATAATTTTTTGGGCAGACTCAGGAAGGAGATAAAGAGTTTTCTTCAGAGATCTTAACATCTTGAAAATGCTTTTCTGCAATGGCATTAATATGGGCATCAAAGAAAAGTTTCTCATTGAACCATATGCCTAGAATCTTATCCTTGGGCTTAGGAGGTGGTAAAGGACCAAGACTGTCGGGTGGCCAAGCGTTGGACCAGATGTTAAGATGCTTGCCCAATACCAAGACCGCGTCATTCCAGAATTCAGTTTCAAGCAATTAAGGTCTATCCAAGTGGAAGCCTCTTCTTGCGAAGAGAATAGGCCATTAGCTCACTGTTCTGAGATAAGGTGACGACTAGTTGTGTGTCATCAGCATAAGAAATATCATTGAAGCCATAGAGCTCAGTGACCTCAGCCAAGGGGCTCAAATAGATATTAAAAAGAGTTGGACTTAATGAAGAGCCTGTGGCACTCCTTGCTCGTTACTCGTATAGAGTATCTGTGTGGGCCTCATGGGCTTCTCACCGGGGCTTCTTCAATCAGGTCTTATCCTATCCTACCCGGTCCTGGCATAGTTGCTCTGCCCTTGGACGCCCATGATGTGGCATCAACATTCCTGGAGCCCAAGCCTGGTTAGCCAAGGTGATTTTAGCTTGCTTCATCCTTTACACCTGTCCTGGAAGTCATTTGTCCTTAACTATTAAGCCACCATGAAGTGTGGGCTTATGGAACTCAGCAGCAATGAAAAGTTGGAGATAGCCATACCAGATAGATGCAGATCATCTATTTGGCCAGCTGCTGACCAGGTGGCTGTTGTCAGCGGCTGACCAGGTAGTTGAGGCCCACTGTAACCACTGATAAGAGTGCCCATGACAACTTGAGGTGCTGACCAAGGCCCTAGAGCTACAGAGAAGCCCTACCATTAAGGCCACTGATCTGGAAAAAAAGGTGCAAGATGAGACCAACATGCACACTTCATGCTCCCTGGGGCCAATGCCCCTCCCTCCTTCCAGTAGCAGACAATGTCAGGAGCCTCCCCTCCCCATGAGAAGGAAGCAAGTCACACTGGCAGCATACCTCCTTGCCAAGAACATAAGCCACGGGGAAGGAGTAGCCTCCTAGCACCAGTCTTGCCCAAGGCAGCATGTGTGGGCAGCTGCACGGCATGCAGCAAATGCTGGTCATGACCAAGGAGGCATGTGTTGGCAAAAACTGGACCCCAAAGAAAGCCAAACATGGCATGCAGCCAGATGCACATAGATTTTGCTCACCACCTGCCTTCCCTACGAGAGGGAGACTTGGCATGCCAGTGATGTACCTCAGTGCCAAGACTAGGGGCACTGCAATGGGTGATTGGGGTTTGACCTTGGAGGACTGAGGAGCAAAAGCCCCGATCTTGCCACAGAAGGGCCCCAATGTGATTGACGTTCAAGAGACTCAAGCAGGCAACTTTCATAATGTTCACCCCTCAGCAGGTTAGAAGAGGCAGGAGGAAGGAAGTCTTTCCCAGCAATAGAGCCCAACACCTCATCGGGCTTCTCCGTTTGGAGTCTAACTCAATTGTTAAAAAAAAGTTTCCACTCGCTTGTACTGCGAACCCCACCTCTGATACTAGGCAGGCAAGCAGCTCCCACAAAAGAATAAAGAGGCAGCTCTCCTACCAGACACCTGGGCAGAACCATGCAAGTCTTCAAAATCAAAACCCTGCCAAGCCACACAGGACCAGGCAACCAGGGAGGGTTGCTCTACCTGCATAGTATCCATCTGTCACAGCTGGCAGAAGCCAGGGCTTGACCCCTCCATGTCAAGTGTCACCTGACTAGGAGATACACTCAAGATGTGCTGGCCGGTTGGGGCCCAATGACCAGAGGTTGCACAAATGGAGAAGAGCAGGGTTTACACCTATTGTTATAGCAACTCACGCAGTGACTGCTGGGGTGCACGTGTGACAGGCCGAGCCGCTGAGATAGTTCCCCTCCCACCCACAGAGTGACAACCACATGCAACTTCTGGAGTTTGCTCCTTTGGGCTTTGAGAAGTATGCAATCTCCATCAATGAGCGGTGGGGTTTCTCATGGCCACTGCTCGCTCCCTCCCATTCAGGCTTTTCTGTTGCCCTGGTGGGTGGCTGTTCAGTTGCTCAAAACCCATAGATGCTTGGATGGGGAGTGGATGGTGCAGTCCATGAAGGCAATGCAATACGGTCCCCTCGAATCATGGTTGATGTGCTTGTATTCTGCCTCAGGAGGGATTTCTGTCTCATCATAGATCCTTCCAAGCCTGTGTGGTTTCAAAGCTCAGTTCAGTGCTACTGAGTTACTGCCTGTAGAGGCCTTGATGACACCAAAGGATTTTTGAACTCTTCCCAACCATTGTTCAATTTGGGGTGCGGTTAAGATCTAGTATGGTGCCAAAGTCATGTTGGGCGTTGATATAACCTAGAGCAAGGCCGCGTGGGTGGCAGCAACCCTCTACAGGTGCCAATCATCCCTGATGAATGCTGCGACTGTGACGGCTCCAGTTGCGTACAAAGCCCAGATGTGCCAACACTGCAGGTTAAAATGCTGAATTAGATTCAGACAGGTGCAGTGCATGCCACACCTACACCCCAGGTCCTACAGGATTCAGAGACACATTCATTTTTGTTACCAACTATTTTCAGCTTTGAGCCTTAAATCCCTGGAAGACATTACGCAATTTTCCCTCTTCCCACCTTCGAAAACCTCCAAAAATCTAATGGAAGCCCTAGGCTTTCTATTTAATTATATTCTCATCCCTACCTCTATTTATTGTGTGTAATAAATTATCAAACCTTGCTACAAATATGAAGGATCCCATGGAGCAACAAGTAGATAATTTGCATATAGTACTCTGCACAAACAGCAGTCTTCATAGAGTGAGGTTTGTTGACCAATAGAAAACAACGCAGGACTCGAGACAACAAAGTACAGACTTGTGTCATTGGCCGCTCCTCCACTACTCCCCACGCAACCAGATCACACTGACCAATCCCAGCATGGCCGCACTATTGATGGGAACTGGTACTGAACACTGACTGACAACACCTGTCTTGCAGCCATAACTCAGCTTCCAGAAATTAATGTTAAGAGGCAAATCACTTAATGTGCATGATATTTCCCGCCCATTAAAAATGTGTTCGGGGGGCGTGGCTAGTGCCTAAGCAACATGGCCGCAACCTAGAGAGGCTCCGTAACCCCCTAGCAGAGCCAAGCCGATCCGTTCATTAATCCACAACTTCCTTTGCCCCCACACGATGGAGAGACGACCGGGAGGTGCCGGGAGCCTAATGGTGGTGTTTTGGCCGCGGGCTTCAGCTTGCAGCGGCGGCGGCAGCGCCGGACTTCCTGCGGCCTGACAGTGACACGGAGGCCGGGACCTCGATTTTGGTGGCCTCCCAGCGGCAGCGCACTGCGGCCCGGACCAGAGGGGTGCTGTGGGGACGGGTGACAACGGACGGCCCCCCGCAGGATCGCGAAGACCAGATTACCTGCACCACCCTACAGCTGGGGGGTGAGTATTGAGACCCCCCTCAGCGGGCTATCACCCGGGTGCTGTGGGCGGATATTCTGTGGCCTACCGGAGACGAGGGAGCTGGGACCTCCATTTTCGCAACTACCCGGCATCGGTGTACTGCGGCCCAGACCAGAAAAGTGCTGCGGGGGTGGGTGACAGAAGACGGCCCACTCCCCCCACCACGGGATCGCCACGACAGAGCTGCCTGGACTGTCCTGCAGCTGGGGGGGTGAGTGCTAAGACCCCCTCAGAGAGAGAATACCAGGGTGCTGTACACGCTTTCCGTGGCGGAGGAACAGTGACCACGGCCGCCATTTTCTGACTAGACGCGGTGGCGGCGCGACCGCCTGGTGCATTTGCTGGGACGGGGTCAGGCTCTTGTACCCACTGTCACTATTACTCCCAATGGCCATTGACCCTGTTGCGGACCTCTTATTGCGTTGAACATTCCCGCGCCTTTCTTTGCGGCCCGAATGAGGCGGCGAGGAGCTGCAGGCAATACAACTGGTGACTTTATCCACACGTGCTGCTCGTGAGGCGGACCGCCGATCGTTGCTGTCTGGGGACTGCTGGAGCACCCACTGAGGGAATGGGCAGCTGAAGGAGACATAAATGGTTTGCTGATACCACGGCGCGTTTGGGGAGACAGATCTGCTTTCTACGCCGAGAGTGGGAGTGCTGAGAGGCGCAGCCCAACGGGCCGTGTGGAGTTTTCGGTGCCTTCAGGCGGGCGGCAGTGAGTGGAGCCTGGGGTCCAGCGGGCGCATCTACACGCTTGCCATCATGAGTAACAGAAATGCAAGGGGGTCCACCCAGCCCAGACTCGGCAAGTTTGCATATACCAAGACACAGGCGGATGCAAAAGACAAGGCAGCCTCGTCTTCCAACGACACCGGTGCAGGCGCAGCCCCGGAGGTGACCCTACTGGACATCATGACCACCCTGAACAGGGTGGACTCCCGTATTGAGACCCTGGCCATAGATCTGGTGCTGATCCATGCTGACTTCACCAAGATGTCTACTAGGGTATCGGAGGTCGAAACTATGACAACGGTCCTGTCTACAGACACAGCCACCCTAAAAAAGCAGGTGAAACAACGGGAGACAGATAAGCTTATGGTGGCAAAGTTGGAGGATCAGGAGGGATGATCAAAGCGGAACAACATACGCCTTATAGGTGTGCCGGAGAGCTCAGGTGGCCCGGCCCACGACCTCTTTGTTGAGGATCTGGTTACGACCCAACTTCAGCCAAAGGACTTGTCGAATTTCTTCTCCGTTGAGAGGGCACATCGGGTCCCTGGGGGATGGCCAAGACCAGGAGCTCCGCCACGGCCAATCCTGGCCCGTGTTTTTAATTTCAGGGACAGGGATGTGAACCTGCAGGCCACTCGAAAAGCTCCTCCAATCCGCATAGACAATGCCCCTGTCCCAATTTTTCCGTACTACACCGCAGCAGTTACGAAACAACGCAGAGGTTTCCTCGACGTCAAGAAGGCCCTACGGGACAGAGGAGTCAAGTACTCAATGTTGTTCCCAGCCAAACTCCGGGTGGAATCCGATGGGAAGACGTGGTTTTTCGCGACGCCCGAAGAGGTACAGGACTGGCTGGACGGCTGGGGCAAGGTCCCCAGGAAGGGGCGCAATGGGGAACGAAAGATAAAGCGAGGCGATCAACACACCGATATGGAACAGGACTGCACACAGGGCTATGATGTGGCCTGAGACACAGGATAATGATGGGGCATGTACTGCTGAAGAGTGGGTACTGTGCTGCTCGCTGACGGCCGCCCAGATCCGGGTGTCCCTATAGGACCATTGGTAGAATCGTTGATTGTAATTGTTGCCTTGCCCGACTACTGATCAGGTAATCTCTGATGTGCGTGAGTGGTGAGGCCCATTATTAGACTGCTGCTATGCCCCTACTGCTATTGATTTTTCCAGCCAGTCCAACAATGTACAACAGAGGGGCAGAGGAACTGTACAGTGGATTGAGGAAAGGGGCTCTGGGAGGGGGAGGGAGTTATTTCTTACCCCCGTTATTCTTATGTTGGGTAGGGACACTCTGCTTTTTTGGGGAGACGGGTAATTGTGGATCCGTTGAGCAGGGAGGCAAGGAGGGGGATGGAGGTGGGGGGGATTGTTGACAATTGTTTTGTGGTTCTGTGCCACCCTCATTAGGGTACACGGGATGGAACATGGAATTGATAGTCAATCCAGCAGGAAGCTAAGGTGGAGGGAGGTAGGGATCACAGAATCACTGCACGCTGGTCAACACACTGTTATGGGTGGGAGTTTGACATTCGCACTCTCAACCAGAACTTTGGTGGGGGAGGGGGTGGGGGACTGGGTGTTGTTTTTCAGGATTTGTTTGTTGTTTCTTGCACAATTTAACAGGGCATATCTTAGGACACACAGGGCAGCGGCTAATACACGGCTGTATGGTCATGTTTAGCTAATATTGATCCAATCAGCAATTAACCTATATGTCTATACATGATCACAGCGGCGATAGTTCCCAACTGACCCCACTGTCCCCCCGGTCCACATTGACGGTGCTCACGTGGAATGTACGGGGTTTGGGAGACAAGGTGAAGAGGGGTCTAGTACTGCAATATCTGAAACGATGCGCGCCTGCGGTGGCTCTCCTATAGGAGAAAAACCAAAGGTGATGATGGACGGAGCGTTGACAATACAAACACTCACCCCCAGTCAACTGATCTGGGTTTAATCCATCACCGTTCTTTAGCTCACTCCGCCACCCCAGTTCAGACATGGCTATATGCAGATCAGTCTGACCCTGTGCCTCATGGGAACAGTCCAGCCCGAACTGCCAAGCCATGTCTTCCCTGGACCGGAATCAAGCTTCCCAGGACCGGTTTCTGGCATTACAGCCGTCTTCAGTCGGGCCTGCTTGACTCCAGTGGCAAAGTGAGCAAGGGACTCACGTCTGAGCATACCCTGCCAACTTAGGGCGAACAAAGAAAAACCAAAGGTGATGATGGACGGAGCGTTGACAATACAAACACTCACCCCCAGTCAACTGATCTGGGTTTAATCCATCACCGTACTTTAGCTCACTCCGCCACCCCAGTTTAGACATGGGTATATGCAAATCAGTCTGACCCTGTGCCTCATGGGAACAGCCCAGATCGAACTGCCAAGCCATGTCTTCCCTGGACCGGAATCAAGCTTCCCAGGACCGGTTTCTGGCATTACAGCCGTCTTCAGCCGGGCTTGCTTGACTCCAGTGGCAAAGTGAGCAAGGGACTCACGTCTGAGCATACCCTGCCAACTTAGGGCGAACAAAGAAAAACCAAAGGTGATGATGGACGGAGTATTGACAATAAAAACACTCACCCCCAGTCAACTGATCTGGGTTTAATCCATCACCGTTCTTTAGCTCACTCCGCCACCCCAGTTCAGACATGGCTATGGGGTTCTTCACCTACCGTAAATTGATCAATAATATACCAGACCCGACATCTGGGTTGCGACATAAATGGATCCAGGACGTGGGCGACTTTGACGACTCGGAATGGCAAGAGGCCTTGTCGTCCCCCAGGGAAACGGTCATACCTTCACGACTCAGACTAATCCAACTCAAAGTACTACACTGTACATACTACACTAGGGTCACATTACATGCAATAGGGAGCGCCCAACATCGATACTGTCTTCGGTGTTGCGGGAGGAAAGTTCGTTTTTCCACACTATATGGGACTGTCCACAGATAGCGGCATACTGGACCAAGGTTATGCACACCATTTCCCAAATGATAGATATCTCACTCCTTCCAGAACCTAGACGCTGTCTCCTCAACGTGTGGGAACCTAATGACCTTACTCATCAGCAGCAGCATTGGGTGATGTTTGACTTGACTGTAGCCAAACGTAACATTGCTATGTTGTGGGGGTCGGAGATCGCCCCAACGCTCAGACAATGGTGTAGGGATATGGATGTGACCATGGTGGCTGAGAAGGCGGTCTTTATACACCGTGGATGTCCTCGCAAATGGGAAAAGGTTTGGGGAGCATGAAATGCATTCCGGGGATATATCTGTGACCCACCAGATGTCACCACAAGTAATGCAACCCCGTAGTACGCTACTGGTTTTGGGGGTCTACGAGGGGGACTAACTGTGCTATGAGTGATTATATTATCAAATTGGAACTGCGTATTATTGCTGCTTGTCTTATGATCTCATTGTATTTCTTTTTGATTGCTCCATGCCAATGTTACAGCCATTCAGGTATCCTTTCTGTGTCCATTATTCTTGATTGTGATTACTTAGTGAATGTATTGATTGCCCTGATTTTCTTCAATAAAAAAAAAAAATATGTTCTGTGGCTATATAAAATTGTGATTTATCCATGCACGATACCACTGATACGATACATGCCTTTTAGCTGTGGAGGCCAACTGAGGAAGCCAAGGATACAAGCATAACTGCCAACTCACACAGTGCCACCGTGTGTCACACAGTATCAGCTCCCATCATACGGTCTCCCATTGAGGAGCCGATATCACACGGTGGTAGGAAAAACAAGCTGAAAACCACTTAAATAATGGTTTTCTAGCTTGTGTTCTGAGGTTTTGAACTGCAGACGTCCATTAAGGGGTGAGAAAACCCCTCACAAAATATCAGCACCAGCCTCAGCAAGCTTTTCTTTTTTTGGTGGGAGGAGGGGGTTTGAGGGTGGGGTGGGGTTCAAAAGTGCCTTATATTTCAACACGAGACCCGCTTCATTATAGTCCCCGCCCCCTCCTCACACTGTGAGATTTTTCTTCAAGTTGGCAGGTATGATATAGGCTGCTCTCCATCATAACTTCCCTTTACTCTGGCACTGCCCACGCTACCCCTAATTAACCCTGGGAGGCCAACGACGCTCCGCTTGCAAAGTTTACATAGTTTGTGCTACTTCACGCTACGTGAATTGCAAATAGCACAGTGCAAAGTCGCGTAGCGTAGCGTAGGTGGCATTTTTTGCTCGCTCGTGGTCCTCAGTGTCAAGTTGGCGACCGCAAGTGAGCAAAATGACGTCCCAGCAAGACTTTTTCCTCGTTCGTGATCAGCAACATCAAGTTGGCGATCGCGAACGAGGAAAATAAACCTCCCGGCGAGATTCTCAACGCGGGGAAGTCAGGTTTCTCATTGCGAACGGTCGCGTGTGCTCGCGACCGCTCGCGATGAGAAACAACCAGTCCGCATTGAGAAAGCTGCTGCTTGAGTACAAATCTACTTGAGCGGCAGAAAACGACAGCTCGCACTGTGTGAGATGCCATGTTCAATGATGACACAGTGCGGACAAGCATCTGGCACTGTGCAATCATCGCGAACAGCGCATTACGCAGTTCGCTTAGTGCTACGTGTATCTCGCGTAGTGCAAAGTGCACTTCGCGTAGCTACACGTAGCGCAACTACGCAAACTATGCCAAGGTTCACCCCTAATCTCAGCTGTCAAGAAGGTTGAGGCAGGAACAAAACGTCAAAAGCTGTACTAGCCCTCTGTACATTTTACGGTTTCCACTCCTTGCCCCTCAACTACACTACAAAGAGAAGACTCTGTGAGTGGGGGGAAGGGGCAAGATCAGACAAGAGGTCAACCCTGAGATGTCACTGGCGCTGAAAAGGAGTGTGGCGTCACTTTCACAACAGATGGCATTTTGATGAATCAAAGCCCACGGTATTAGAAAGGCAATGTAAGACATCGCCTTCACAGCATCATACAAAATGCATGAAAGCACCCTGTTGCTCACACACGCTGACAGAGGCTTCGAGATACTGCTTAAAAAAGCAAAGAAGAACAAATGAAGTAGTCAGCATACAAATCTAAAACTACAGTTAAGATTATGAAGAGAGGTACACAAAATTGTACATATATGTTGATAGGTCAGAGACGTTTTGGGGCATGGGCAAAGTGTGCAATTGGCTAGGGCCCTCAGCTTCCAACGGGCCCCCTGGGAAAGTGTACTTTCTCTCTATTTGACCTCCATCTATCCTTTTAGTTATCTAAACTTCTCTGCCAACCATTACTTCTGACTCTGTCTCTCTAGGGATCACCTTAAGGATTTTTTGTATTCCCGGCAAGCCATATTTCAACAAATTTGAACATGTATTTTAATTCTGTTGGCATGATGTAGGCTTGAATTAACTAAAAAGTGACAATATAATTCGAAGTTTTTCTGAACAGGGACCCCCAAAGTATGTCATGCCCAGGGCCCCGAAAATCCATCAGATGACACTGTGATAGATGCGGCTCCTGAATATCGGATCCAGGATATTGTGGGACGCTAATATTGAGCACAAAATATCGAATGGTGAGTATCTATAGATTGTTTACACCTAACTCCACATCTGTGTGTCTTGAAGGTATATTTCAAGGCACATAGATGTGGAGTTAAATACAGTAAATCTGTGCTTCTCTCTGCACTTCTCTTTTGATATTTTGCCCCTACATACTCTGTCCACAACGTTTGTGTGCCACGATTTGCTTGTGCTTAATCTTTCAAAGAGCAATTATGCTAAGAGGAGATAGGGCACACCTTGGTCCAGAATTCAACATCCAAGAGGCCTTGCAGCTACACAGACTAAAGTATACAAAAAGTGATGGATGGAATGCTCGAATTAATCTCAGCCACTGTAATTACTTGGGCCACATCTCAGTCCATCGTTATTTTGCATACCATGCCAGCTCAGTTGGGGCCCAGCTATTTGCAAATCAGTCCAGCCCGAACTGCCAAGCAAGGTCCTGCTTGAAGTGAAACATAAGCAACACAGGACCGGTTATGTCCTTGCTCCAAGCAGCCCTGAATGTTGCTTCCTAGATGAAATTGAGTGTGCTTCATGCCCTAATAAATCACGGGAACTTCAGGTGCTGCCTTCACTGAGGGATACCAAAGGGGATGATGGGCGGAGTGCTTGAGCAAATCAAACACTCGCCCCCAGTCAACTGATCTGGGCTTAATGATCCATCATCATTCTTTCGCTCACTCCGCCACCCCAGTTCAGACATGGCCATATGCAAATCAGTCTGACCCTGTGCCTCATGGGAACAGTCCAGCCTGAACTGCCAAGCCATGTCTTCCCTGGACCGGAAACAAGCATCCTGGGACCGTTTTCGGGTTCATAACCCTCATCATCCAGGATTCAGGCTATCTTGAATCCAGTGGCAAAGTGAGCAAGGGACCCACGTCTTCACTGAGGTAGGCTGCCCCAGAGAGCTTTAGTTGCCCTCACTGTGACTGATGGTAGCAAGTGTACTAAATAACATACCTCCAGCGGCATCACGCTTTGGGAATACAGATCTCTGTTCTAAGTTGGTACTAGGTGGTTGAGGTTTATCATCCTGTGTCTACAGTCTAGGGGTGTTAGAAGTTTTAACTGTAATCATGAAGTTGAAAACTTTACTTTAAAAGCAGGTTGAGTTTTCCCACATCCCACGACTTTGATATGCAAACCTTAGCTTCCTCCTCCACCAGTTTCATGCAGCAGGATGTCCCATCCAACAACAGTGGGATGTAAGAATGGCTGGAATTGTCTTCCCAGTTTTCCTCATTACCATTCAAGCTGCTATTAGCCCTGAGTCATGGTAGGGAATTTCTGCAGTGCCAGAGTGAATTCCATTCCCCATCCACCTGAAGTCCCACTCAAGGAAACTGGGCATTATGTGGGCAGAGAATGCAGCTTCACATTGAAGATTCAACAGGACAGGGCAGGACAGCAGTGGAACAGCTAGCTACCCTGTGAGCCAACAGGGATGTATTCCCGCTGTTGCAGGACTCTACTTTATCACCCTTTTTTGGTCTGCCAGACAAAGCAGGGAGCTATTTTGCCCAAAAAACTACTGTCAGCTTACAGTGGACTTAGAACCTCCCCTTTGCTTACCACTAGGCGGCTTTATTGTCACTGTCATTTGCTTTATTTTTAGTAATTTTATATTTTGGGCTTTCTTTCCTCTTCTTGTGCTGTATGCTCCCTCACCTAGATCACATAGTCATACTTGTGTGAGTCCACTGCTAAACATTTCAGGCACTACTCTTTTCTTTTTGGTTAATCGCTGCATGAGAGTGGATGTGTTTTCCAGTTGTCTCCCTCGTGAACTTCTCTTGTGCGGTAGTCACCCCTACCCCTCCCCCCTTGCTCAGCTTCCCTTCATGGGTTTCTACTCCTGCTATGCTTTCTTGCTCGTGTAGTTCTCCCTCGAGTGCTGATTCCCCCTCCTTCTCTATTTGGTTGGCGGAGGACCGGCAACAAGTTGCAGCCGACCCGTACGCCTTAAAAGCACGATTGCTCTATTTCTATTTCTTTTTTAGTTACTGATCCATCTCAGATTGGCCAATAAAAAAAATGCCAGCCATGTCATTTTGTGGGAGGGCAATAGTGCAGCATCTTGCTGATGCTGTACAGAGTGTACAGAGAGTAAATAGGCCCCAAAGGCCCTACCTATTGGCTTTTGCAACACTAGGTTAAACTTCCCGTCCATTGCTATCACAGACCATTGCTGACTTGCGGATCCTGAAGTTGTTTTAAAGTGACAAGTAGGAAGCAGGATGGTGTGCACTGCACCACATGGGACTCTGTAGCGGGGTGGGTCCACAACCAGATGAAATTAGGGCCAGCCCATCCTTTGCACCGATGAACTAGGGCTCCGCTGTTAAAGATGCAGCTGTGAGTAACGCATCAGCCCCTGAGAGATGGCTGAGGTAGAAGCGTGGACAGAAGGACGGACATGAACACAGGGAGCTCAGGGTGCCAGGATTGCAGGTTTTCTGGTAGCAGAGCTCTTCATCTCACAGGGGGGTTGAGTATAGTTCAGAGAATCAAGGGTCCTATTCCATTTCACCTCCTCGCTATGGGGAGAGGGGTGAATGATGACACCGGGGGGCATATTATCAAGGGCCTTATCACCGCTTAGTGGGACTTCTTCCAGTGAAAGCAGCGATAATTTCATCGCCCTATTATCAAGCTGTCGCTAACAGCATTTATCGACAGTTTGTAGGCGATAGCAAGCGGTTTGGGGCCCGCTTTGCATGTCAGCGATATTTATCGCTAATGACATGCAAAGTGGGCGTAACCAAACTGTTAACGACTGAAAGCAGTCGCTAACATTGCTATCGCCTATTATCAACGCAGGCTCAGCGATAAAAAAAATTGCGCGAATATCGCTAAAAACTAATGCCTGCTCAGACTACTACTTAACCTATGTATCCAATGGGAGTTGGATATTCAGGTTAAGACCCTATTGGTGTTAATGCCTGAATATCGCTGGATTTCCAGCAATATTCACGCATTGATCCGCTATCGCTGGATATTTTATCGCATTTGAGATAAACGTTGCTAATAGCACGTTATCTCTGCGATAAAATCCGGCGCTGCGCGGCGATAAAAAAAATATTGCCAAGCTCATTTAGCGATAAATATCGCTAGTTGTTGATATTATGTCCCCGGGTTCTGTCCTGCAGTCTCTCAGGGTGGTAATTTAAGCCATAAATGCAAAGTGCATCAGATACTGAGACTCTGGACAAGACTGGCATGGATGAACCCAAGCCAAGCGAGAACAGGGTAGCAGAGGGACAGCATCAACAAACTATTAGTTTGAGGCTCGGTTCTATGGAGGCACCATGTAGTGGGAAAACTGAGATACACTGGTACAGGGAGAGAGGTGGGAAGAGGAGAGGGAACCTCGGGTGGAAGCACCCAAATCCAGCAGCACCGAAGCAATGCACTGCACCTTCACAGAAACAACTGGCGGGAACAGATCAACCCAAGTACGTAGGAATAGGTACAATCAATCGGCAAGAACTCTATCCATTATTCCAAGGTGAAAATGGTGCACAACACACAACAAACAGTAAGTTTAGCTTCAGTCGCCTCAGTACGACTAATCCAACATGTACATTCTTGGGGCATGAAGCAGGAAATCATGGATGTGACTATTCAAAGATACTGCAGGTTCCTGGAAAGCAACAGATGATTCCACCTTAGCTGACCTGGGTTAGGTGCAAGGAGTAAGAGTTGAGCCCCTACTGCAAATCATGTTCCTGGACACATACCGCATGGATGCATGTTCGGCTGGAGATTGTCAGACTCACCTCCTCTAGAGATCACCACTGGAAGGATACCCTTCATCGTCCAAAAGATAATGCCAATACCCACTTAGGGCCATGGAATGGTGAAATGCCCCTTTCCTCTTATAAAGATCTTTCAATGGACCAAGTGGCTTCTGAAGCTTTAAGTGGAAAAGTAATTTGAGAATAATAGGTTTACAAAACCCTGTAACAAATCATAACATGACATGTAAGTGGTGTAATAAGAACCTGCAATAGTTTCTAGTGCAAAAGGTTGGCTTTACTTCATGCTCTATAATTCAAGGTGCTTTAAACAATAATGATGCTCTCAAATGCAAACACCATCAGACATACATCAGAGGTGGTCCCTGAGGGTGCTGACTAGCTACCAGACTGTCAGTGTGATGCCACCCGCCTCTGGTGACCTAGGGAACCATTGGAGGAATAGCGCATGTCCTCACTTTATAACAATTTCAGTTACACTATTATATAATCATTTTTTTTGCAATAGATATGTTTTATATATAATGCAGTACCAATTCTTCATTTAATGTTCAACATTAAAAAGAAGTAAATAGAAGATAAACAAAGAAGCATTGTAGTTTAAAAGGAGTACCAGAAGTGGTCGGGGCGAAAACATCAACATTTGAGAGAAATAGAAAATCACAGTAACTTGGCGAATGTAAAGTGGTTTTGTGAAGACAGAAACACAGAAATAATGGCAGCAAAAGCATAAATGAAGACAAAACTATAATCCCAACATCGAGGGGCATATTATCAAGCAGGGCGTTAAAATTATCGCCGTTTTAGTGGCAGAAAACTGCCGCTAAAGCGGCGATAATGGGCTTGATAATATGCCGTGGAGAATTCCAATAAAAGCCCATGTTCACACCAGAACATGGGTTTCTATTGGAATTCACAAGGCCATATTATCAAGCCCATTATCGCCGCTTTAGCGGCAGTTTTCTGCCGCTAAAACAGCGATAATTTTTAACGCCCTGCTTGATAATATGCCCCCCTGGTCTTTAGTACTGACCTGTCCTAACACTGATGCCATAATATCAACATATCGCCTCATACTATATCTTCAAGGTACGCAGATGTGGAGTTAGACTGTCTATAATTATCTTGACAATATAGTGGTAATCAACAGTGTAGGATTGATGCTTGTGCAGGTTGATGTTGCTGTCTTCGTCATTGTAACATACAACCCCTGATTTACAGTTATACATTCACATCAATGCAGTTTCATGTCTTAGAGGGATTGACAGCGCTCTCCAGGAGGATTCCTCGAAGGCTGTGCCAGTCGCAGCCTTCCAGGCACAATCCTGAGAAAGCCATGTCATACAGTGTTTTTTGTTTTGGTGCTGGCATTTCCCCAAAGTGGATGGTACACATTGAACAATTGCTTATTGTGAAAAGCCGGTCCCTCAGTGCAATGACATATTCATTTTCAATTTTCTTTTCTCCGCGTGGAAAATATTTTTAATGGACAAATGCCTGTCCCAACATCTCCATTTATTTTTTGAAGGGACAAAGTAACACATTTATGGGTGTTGTCAGCCCTTCAAGACTAACCAGGTGTTGAATGCCAACTACGTACCCTTTGCGTGGACATTTACTCTTGGGCAATTGTGGGGTAAAATTACAATGTATACTAATTTCTTGCAGTCCAAAATCCAGCCATTTGTTACTTGCCTTTTGGAACTGGGCCCTAAATCTATATGGGAACTGGAAAAATATGTTGGGTACGCCACAGATAGGAGTGAGCACTTTGGCGGGATCCAACCCTAAAATGAGAAGTGATCTTTTGATGAAGGCGCACTTGTTGAATCAACAATTTTCCTAGTAGTCACAGTACACATGAAACTTACAGAGCAGCAAATTACTTAACTGCACAATATTTAATGTATATGGATGAGTGTCCCGCTGAGTTCACAGACATTATGCAGAGAAGGCAATGGGACCAGATGAGATCGAGATTGTATTGTATAGTAATTGCATTTATATAGCGCTTACTACCCCTGATGAGGCATCAAAGCGCTTTTTTAGCGAGTAGCGCGCTACTCCGGAACCCAGGAAGGATTAGTGTTGAATTAGTATAGTGAAATATGAAAGTTATTTGAGTGGTGGATAGGTTAGTCAGTTATTTGGATTCAGAAGGATAGCTGGGGGATAGAAGAGGGGAAAAGGTTTGCATTTATTTAGTGCTTGCTACCCCTGATGAGGTGTTGAAGTGCTTTTTTTTGGCGAGCAGCACGCTACTCCGGAACCCAAGAAGGATTAGTGTTGAATTAGTATAGTGAAATATGAAAGGTATTTGAGTGGTGGATATGTTAGTCAGTTATTTGGATTAAGAAGGATAGGATGAGACTGTTAAAGATATAGAAGCAGGTGGTGAAGCACCACTCCCAAAACTACAAATGTATGCGGTAGACAAAGGAAAGGTCCTGGAGGGATGTGGAAATTTAAATGTCATCCTTCTTCTGAAGCATGGGGCACAGAGAAGCAGCAGAAACCTGCAGGTCAGTCAACCTAAAGTGGAGACCTAGATACATTCAGCTATGTGGGTTGATTCATAACTTCTTGTTTTCACAGAGGGGAAGAGCATGCCAAAGTTATGCAACTGAGATTT
Organism: Lissotriton helveticus; assembly: GCF_964261635.1. Lineage (NCBI taxonomy): Eukaryota > Metazoa > Chordata > Amphibia > Caudata > Salamandridae > Lissotriton > Lissotriton helveticus. The sequence goes on along the minus strand of NC_136058.1, from coordinate 277,101,987 downwards.
CTGACAGGCTCATCATGGCAGTATATCAAGGCAGAAATGTGGACATGACCTATTTCAGCAAAGCCTTTGATGCATTCCAAGCAGAAGACTCGTAAACAAATTGAATGGTGTCTGGATGGGAGCCAGATGAGTAAACTGGCTTAAGAACTCGATGAGCCGTACACTGCAGAGAATGCTATAGGGAGTATAGCAAAGCATGTGGTCTGACAAGTCACGGTTCTTGTGCCCTTCCAAGCATTTGTGTTGTGGGCTGCAGGAAGACCTTAAATCCCTTAATCCATTTAGTATCTTCATAGTGAGCATGAGTTCTGAAGCTGGCTCTTCCAATACCCCCTCTCCCTGGACCATACTTTCTAGAGACAGGTTTGGTCCTAAACTACACTGTGCATTCTGCAGGAGAGCTTCGATATTCACTGACTACTGAATAATGATAGCGCCCAAATAGGATTCAGTGTGTAAAGGAATTTGGATATGAAAGAGTAGGCACAATTAATTAAAAGGATCTTCTTCTGAATCAAGATGGCGCTCATGAATGTCTAAAAGGCTTGAAAAATATTACTCAGATTCAATTCACAACTTCTAGACTGGAGTTTGTAAGGGTAGACACAGCTATTCAAATCTTCCAACCCACTTGAATATGATGCTTATCAATAAATATAAGGACCTCTTAATAGTGGCAATTTGCTTGATGTGAGATAATAAATTGAAAGGGGTGAATTGATTATTCTCAATGAAGTCTACGCTTAAATTTCGAGTTCTCAATTTTTTTTTAAAGATTTAGCTCCCCATTGTACTATAATGTGAGTCATAATTGCAAAGGGTTTATTATGGCCTTATATCCTACTATCGAGAGCTATATCGGTTTTTAAAGGCCCTGAACCCAAGCTATAGGCCAGAGTTGCAGGCAAGGGTCTTTAACAAAGGTGAGGGCTTTCAGGTACAGCCTGAGGCAAAAATGAAATAAGGCTATTAGAAAATTCTACCCACTAAGGATTGAATGTTCTAAATTAAAAAGGTAGAATAAATATGAAGACAAACATTGAAATGTTGGAGTTCCTGGTTTACACCAGTATTATAATCCCAGAGCTACTCAATTGGCTTCAATGGAGCACTCAAAATTTCAATGTTCTAACATTGAATATGTTTATTATACAGAGGAGTACCAGTCAGGGTTGTCCACTTTCTCCCACACAACATGACCCTACTGTAGAATCTTTAGCTTTTTTGCAACACACTACACAAGTCATTCCCAATCCCAAGAGGGAGCAAGCCTGAATTTGTGTCAATCCATGGCATTTACGATATAAAAAATTAATTCTGGCATTGACACAGCAAACTTTCTGGTTCTATAGGAGACAAGCTCTGAAAGTGAGTACTGCACTGAAACTAATAGGCATGATGACATCATGCCTAGCTCTGAGAAACCATGAGCATGATCTAGGAGCAGGTTCAACACTGATGGGCACAGGCAACTGGGAGTTGGGAAGATCTAGTGGTTCACAAAAAACATGGTGGAACACAGAGAACATTATAATAGGCAGAGCTTCAAGCAGCCAGCTCCCTCTGGCCATTGCTAGAGATGAAGCTCAGAGGGTGGGGCATGCACATATGGGAAGACTGAACACCAGATGCCTATGGAACCTGGTACAAGCAATGAACACCGAAATGTGCCGGAATTAAAAAGTCTTCCTGACTATGAATGCCTTCCAGGTACAAGTCAGTGCAAATCCAGAAAGACAATATAACAAGAGTGTTTTACCTCAGCAAACAGGAACACTTACAAATGTGTTATCCAAGCTAGACGCAGACACATGGAAATGGGCCAATACAGAGAAATACAACAATAGTAGCCATTCACTTACTGGGCATTTAATTCACAGAAGCAAATTGGTTAAGCAGGCAAGCAAACATCTCACACAGATTGGAGCTAAAGCAAACAATAGCGAAGAAGGTTTTCCAGGAATGGGCATACCAGAAATGGAGCTGTTTGCTACACAAATGCAAAGTGCCAAAAATTCGCGTCCAGGTATCCCCACCGACCTATCTTGATGGAATTCCTTATTGATTGGTCAGGAAAATTTTCATTCGCCTTCTCCCACTTCCATGATACAATGTGTGCTGAACAAGTACAGACAGACACTAATGCCTCTCAATATTGATAGCTCCAGAATGAGCCGGTTTAACATGGCTTTCAGTCACACCGTGGAGGTATCACAAAGCACGGTGATAGTAGTCTGCCTCCCAGTACACGATAACAATGCAAATGGCACGGTTATACTACATGGAACCGGACATTCTCAGCTTAGTAGCATGGCTCCCGAAGACCTAGAATTCAGACACTTTGCGCTTCCCCAAAGATGGATGGAAGCCTTCAAAGAAGCCAGAAAACCAACAGCAAGAAAATTGTTCTACAACCAAATGGATCAGGTATTCCACTGGTGTAGCAGAGAAGAACTGAAGCCAGAGCAGGGTAAGACACCATTGTCCGGTAACTAGCGCACCTTTTGGAACAGAACCATTCCTACACCCCATAAGAGATAGACTGATCAACAATAGTGTCATACACAAGGAACAAAGTGGGGAGAAGTTTCTTCAGGTCACCAGTCAAGATTATTGGAGGAAGCAAAAGAAGGATGTGCTGCCAGGAACAGCACCAACATCAATGTGGAACTTAAACAAGGTGTTAGCTCAGCTAATGAGGCCACCATTTGAAACCATGTATAAATTAGGATTCATACTGAAGACTGAAGACAGCCTTCCTCATTGCTTTGACTTCATTACATGGGTTCAGTGAGTTGCAAGTGCTCACAATAAAAGAGCCTTACCTACAGAAACATAGGGCCAGGGTGGTTTGAGTAAAAACCTCCAGGTTCTACCAAAGATCACTTGATACACCAATGTCCACCAGGCCATCAAACCTCCAACCTTTTTCCAATATCCTCATTCGCTAGTAGAAGGGGCTCAGCACACATTAAATGGATGTTAAGAGGGCTGCCATGCATAACTTACAAGAGACTAGACCAATCAAGAAGAGAAGGCAATTTTTTATTTCCTTTGCAACAGCTACCAACAGCTCACCAGTCACCAAGGCGAGTATCTCAAGATGGATAGTGTGCACAATTCATATATATTGCAGGAGTGCAAGAGTGGCTTTGGGGAAAAAACAAAAGATCATTCCACGAGGAAAAAAGAGAGCCACACTCACATTGATGACCAGTGTTTCAATGAATTACATCTGCATGGCAGCCACTGTGTCATCTATACATACTTTCATTGGACACTTATGTGGACAGTCATGTCACCTGAGAAGCGCAGGTGGGGCGAAGCATTAGAACACCAGCCACTTGTAAATCAGTCTTGATGCTGCTCCAGGAGGGTTTGCCAGGCCAAGTCCTGCACATCTAACCTGGGCTTCTATTGGAATTCTATAACGCATATTAGCAAGCCCATTATCGCAGTTTTAGCGGCAGTTTCCTGCCAAGAAAACTGCGATAATTTTAGCAAGGCTCTTGCTAATATGCCCTTTCATCACTCAAATATGGGGCTTACTTCTGCTGTTTACTTGTGGTTGTTTCTTAGAGTTTGGGGATTCATTGAATGAAAATAAATATTAGGAGGAGGCATTGATTCAGTGCAAGTGGAGACTGAAGTCGTCTTGCAACCTGTACATTTCTCTGTCGCCCCACTGTGAATAACTTGAGCCACTCCCACATTACTGTACAGATTTAACCAAAGTCATGTTAAGTGGCCTTTCCATGCAGAATTACACAGCAGTTACAGTCTAAGGGGCTGATTAGGATCGCGGACGGACTTGCGTCCGTCCGCGATGAAGGAACATCCGCGTGGGCTGCGGCGTTCCCTCAAGTGCGATTAGGATGTGACCGCCACCCTGGCGGTCACATCCTGGATATTTAACATTGCGGCGGATGCTGCTTCAAGCAGCACCCGCCGCAATGTTAAAAGTGCATGTTAAACATTTACATGCACAAAGCGGCAGGCACCGCGCGGTGCCTGCCGCTTTGTGCATGTAAATACTGGGGGGTACCATAGGCACCCCCCATGTGCACCCCCCACCCGCCAACACCCTGGGGGCCCGCAACGGGCCCCCAAATTCAAAAGTACACATGCTTTTCCACGGCGGAAAAAACGCAGCGGAAAAGCATGTTTACAAATGCTTCCTAATTTGGCTGGCGGTGTCTGATAGACACTGCCAGCCAAATGAGAGCTTTTCCGCCGCAGTTGTAATCCGACCGCGGCGGAAAAGCAGCGGACAGAAACCAAGACCCACCAGCCATCGTAATGCGGCGGTGGGTCTTTGGTGACTCCGCAGAGGATTTTCCGCCTCCTCCGGGCCGGAGGTGGCTTCCGCCGGCCCGGAGGAGGCGGAAAATCCTCCATCATAATCGGCCCCTAGGTGTTACCTGAAGGCTTTTATTGGCTGATCAAAGTTACAAGTTAGAGCACATCTGGATTATGAATGTAGAAAGGTACCTGTGGGTAATCCCGATAATAGCCTTGAAGACTTGCATGAAAAGTTTAAAGATATCTTTATTTTTTGCTGATAACCTGTCAGCATTCCTATTGTAATGTGATGTGGCATTGTGTTTGTGTAAATTTAAGAGCATCCTGGTGGTAGAGTTTAAACCTTTCTCTTGTGTTTTAAATAGAATGCAGAGGGGGGGATTAGATCAACGAGTATAGTTAAACTTGCCGATGAGTAATGGAGTAATAAATGACATGGCGATGTAAAAGAAGCTTGAGTGGAGTTTACGTCTGTTCATTACTTGGGATTTTGCTCCTGTGGCGGTATTGGTAGTAAAAATCTCCATGTTTATTGTGGAGTCAAAATGCACACCAAGGTTTCTGAGGGACCGAGGGAGGAAGTGATCAGGGGAGAGGTAGTGGGGGTCATTCTAGGGTGTCAGGCTCATAGAGTATTTCGTTGTTGGATTATTCAGCTTGAGTGACCAGCCTTTTAGTGCTGGATGCCTGTGAGGAAAATATGATTTATAAATAGTGTGGCTTTTACCCAAACAGGTGCCAGTACATCCTGTAAGATAATAACAAACTCATCATATCTCAGGTCAGAAGAGGTCTGGTGTAATCAGGAAACAAAGACGATCCCGCTGAGGTTCTGTGATGCTGGAGTTACATGTGACCAAATGAATTGTTTTCCAGTTTTCTAAAATCACTCGAATGTACCATTTGAAATTACTTTAGAGGATCCAAAATCAATTAAACATTTGCAAATGTCCAACATCCCTGAGGGCCAGGAGGAATAGATATGCAGGTATGTTATTCTCTCATCTATTGATTGTATAATTAAGGCATCTTCTGAAATATCATAGAAAACAGGGGCCACATTTATGAAAAGTGACGCATCGCCGCGTGAAAACAACGATGCGTCACTTTTCACTGCGTCCTCCTTGCGGCACCAATGATGCATCATAATTACAGTATGACGCATCATGGCGCAAGGAGGTACATATACGTCAGTATTTCTGACGTATCTGTATGGTGCAAAAGTGACTGGAGTGTGCCACAAAAGTGACGCAACTCCAGCAATGTGTCATTTCACATGGGGCAAGCCCCATGTGAAAGTGCCCACGTCAGTCTGACGCATTTGTGTCCTAGAAGTGGCTCAGTGAAATCTTATAGATTTCACTGCGTCACTTCTATCACCCTTTCTTGCGTCAATACGCCCCCCCTTGCATACATTATACCTGGCGCAGGTATAATGTGGCGCAGGGGTTTACAAAGTGACACATGTACCTAGATGCGTCACTTTGCAAATATGGTGAAACAAGGCACATTTTTTACGCTGCTGGTGCGTCACAAAAAGTGACGCACCGGCGGCGTAAAAGTGACGCACAGCCTCATAAATGAGGCCCCCATGTGTTCTGCACATTCAGCTAAATAGCCCGTCAAAGCAGGCATTGGGGAGTGTCGCTGTTGTTTCATTTTCCTAGGATGCGCAAAATCTGAGCTCATATGGCTCTGATACACTTCCCTATGAAGACGGAGTTCTGCTGCCCAAGGAGGTTACCCAAACATTCTGCAAGAGTCTGTTCCTAAACCTATTGAAATGTGCACATCTGCTAGGTCTACATACAGGAGGCCACATTTCGCGGCCCCTGGCGGGCTCATGTTCTAAAAAGGCAGAAGGGGACTGTCCACATTTTAGACAATAAACAGCAAAAAGGAAGTTTGGAGAAGAGAGTCCTATACAGGCAGGTACTTCAGCCTGTAGAATACACCTATGCATGCTTTTGCTATGCTTTCCTGAAAGTTGATTATGTAGCAAATGAAAGGGATCTCCATGACTAGTGAATAGTCTACACACTGAAGTGTACAAATATATATTAGAACCTCAACACACCACAATGCCAAAACAAAGTCTATGATCTAGTTACAGCCATTGCTCTACATTTGGAAATAACTGGAAATTGTGCTGCTTTGTTTTTTTGGAAATGTGCTATTAAAGCTTTGACCTGTCAGACTATGCGCATAGGAATGTCCCCTCAGTTCATCATGTGCCCCTGCCCTAAGTTCTACATGCAATATTTATGTGTTGTTTCCTGATTTTCAGGTCAACAGGCCTGAATCATGTTTCTACACTGAAGGCCTGTTGCATGGGTTAAGACCCAGAGTAGGCCTCTGTATTCTGGCAGGGGGTTCCCTCCTTTACACAGAGCGACTGGGTTCCTCTTGCTGGGCTGAGAACAGTGACAGTGGAGGTAGCACTTAATTGTAGATGTAGCAGAGTGTCTGTCACCTACATGTATGAGTGGACTACTCTGTTGAATAGAGTTCTGACAGTGCCTTTCATCTAATGTATTTGCTTTATCCATGCAAGGCATGGATGGTGCATAGGGTTGCCCTGTGATTGTTTAGCAGAGTGGGTATGTAGTGTGTAGATCCTATGACTGCAGGGATAGGATTCATTAATCTATGTTGCATCTCGTGGGAAAAATCGGTTCTCAAAATGCATATTTAAGAGTGCAACCTGTAGCATTACCAGTTGTATATTCCCCCAGTGACTGTGGCCAGATGACATTTGTCAGTGCTCAGGTTGTAGCTGGCACATATGAAAAGGCAAGTATAGACTAAACACTTTAATCTATAACCTTTGACCTGTACCAGCTACAGACTCCAATTAAATATTTGTTGTATATTTAATAAAAATCCAATCTAATTGTAAAGTCATATATTTTAGTTATCTGAGAAATGTGAATTTTATGAAGTTACCTTTACCCTGCATGAAGTTACTATAGGCTAATTTGCATAAGCTCCCCGGCAACCGCCTAGCCTAGTACTTGGTCTGTAAACATCACAAGAGGGCGGATTTGCTATACCAGATCTGCGCATCAAAACATGTCTCCTTCCTTTGTGAAAAAAATATTTACCTATGTATGAAATTCAAATATTGAATATTGAGTGCAACCTTGGTGTTAAATGCTTATCCACCTCAAGCATTAGAAAAGGACCATCTGCCCACCAACAGTGTTGCAGAGTGTCACATCAACAAAGAACAGATACACCAGCGCACATCACATAAAGTCACCTTTATCCTTGTGCACTCAGCACTATTCTTTAATTCGTATTCTTGCACAGACACTCCTTTTCAATCCAAGGGAGTCGCGTTGTGTAGAAAAATTTGTTTTTTATTTCATTTAAAACAAAGTGCTTCACAGCCGACGTGCGTTTCGCCCTTTGCTGGCTTCCTCAAGGCAAATTTCCAATGTAATCAGCTCTATAGTTGTCAGAGTATAAGCTTGTAAGTTTGAATAACTCTTGGTACAAGCTTCACCAAGAGTATGGTCCAATCTATTCGAGCACCAGCAATATAAGCAGTAATCCTCGTATTTTATATTTCAGGAGGCATGATAAGTTCCATCACGAACGGCATACGTTTCATTAGACCTCCGTATCCAGCTTCAGTAACAGTGTTCCGAAAGTGACTTTATGTGATGTGCACTAGTACTTGGTCTGAATGAGATGTGAAATTCTCCCAGCAGCAACTCAATAGTCTGACCTATATGGGCAGCGATAACTTCTTCAAGCACAGCAGAATGTGCAGGGAGGAATCTGTGAGCATCCTTTTAAAATTAGGGTGTCTAATCCTGCCTAACAGAACTGTTTTAGCCACATGTAACACTTTGCCACACTTGAAAGGGAGGGAACAGGATGCCATGACAGTTCTTGTGGATCCACTGTCTTGGTGCTGAAGGACCCTTCCTTTATCCAACCAAACTTCTGTCTCCTAGTTTTTTGTGGGTGCAGGGCCTCCTTCAAACTGTATTTTAGTGTTAGATGTGGAAGGACACTAGGGATTACTATAGTGCACTCCCTTATACACTCACAACCCTCTACACCCACGTTTAGGGTGGCCTAAGACTTGCACCATCTTGAAAATGCCCTGGCATGTGGCATTTTGGATCTGTTTTTCAGTAGTTCATGTATGCCTTAATGTAAAGTGGGGAGGGTGGCTCCTGGGAACTTTTATGCCATTGGATTGGGTGTGCCACGAGTCGCCCCACCCACCAGCTAGTGCCAGGCCTAATTGTGGCAGGCCATCAGAACACTTTCTGGACCTGCAGAGGAACAAAAGAGGCCTGCCATCTGTGACCTATGAGGAGCTCTGAAGGACTGGACCGTCTCTCCTCAAACAACCCCTTGCAAATGCCCCCTCTTTGCACCAAGGAGAAAGAAGTGGACTACAGGGGTCAATAGGCTGTGTGGCTACAGGGGCGTACAAGGTTGGACAAGGCATTTCCACTACAGTTACTAGCTGACCAATGGACACTGGGACTTGAATTTATATTTTCTTGTGGCCTCTGCCTGCCACCCTGAGAGTATCTAGGTGCCCTTCCCCATCTGAGGTCCTGGTGGGCTTAGAAATGTACTCATGCCTGCTTGTACATTAGGGAAATGTTGAAACTTTTGCTGCTGAGTAAAGGGGACTTTCTGTGAAATATCCGACCGGCACTTTGCGTTGAATTTCAGATTTCAATAACTCATGTTTAGTGAGTGAAAAAGCTTTTAATTACAGAATAGGGAGGAAAGAGCTTTAAATGAGACCTTTTCTTTTTTATGCGCCAACTCCCCTGGTGCTGCACACCCGTGGGAGTCCAGGGAGGTGTGGCTCGTGTTGATCCCTTAACATTTTTTCCCAGACAAACCTCAAATTTTGCTAAAAAGTTAAATTTTCCTCTAATATCTGTGAGGGAATGTTGTGGGATGCCTGCATGGCACACATTTCCTACCACTCAGCGGTCCCCTCAGCCTCCCAATAAAAATGATACCTTATTTGTGTGGATGGGCCAAGTGCCTATGACATGGAAGGGTCAAAATTGTGTAGAGATTGAGGGGGGCCCAAAGCTGGTCCAAAAGTGCAGTTTGTTTCTACGTTTTTAGCTGCCGCTACTATGGGAACCCACACAATTGGGGTATAATTTTTCTTGGGAGACCACAGGAATGCTGTGTTGTAGGAAATTTGTGTCTGCGCGGTGATCCTACAACTTACCCTCACAGAAATGTGAGGGAAATGCGACTTTGTAAGTAAATTGGAGGTTTACGGGGGATTCTGGGTAAGAAGATGATGGAGAGCCTATGCAAGCCACACCGCCATCTTTTTATTTTATCTTCAGCAAGATTGTCACATAGTTCACATTACAAAATCCTCTCAATTTGCAGTCAGAGAAAGAAAAGTTAACACCCATCGCCATGTTAAAAGTATAAGCAACAATTAATCAAAACACAGAGCTTAATAAACTCAGTGGCATGAAAAAACAACATTTAAAGACACCTTTATTGGCCATTTACCTTCTAAACTCCTGCATGGTAATTTTGGAGATGCAACAATACCCCTGCACCACTACTTGCAGCGCCTATGCCAAATGCACTTGCAAATCTATGGGGTTTTCTCTGTTTTTAAACCTAATATACACAAAAAGAACACAAAATGGTTTGCAAGACATGAAACTTTTGTGAACATGTACATCTGTATGTATATATATGTGTGAACATGTGTGTGTGTATATATATATATATATATATATATATATATTCACTGAAAAAACCATAGGTTTCAGGCCTTATATAGTTAGGAATTAGCATTAAAAAACCTTTGAAATTCACTGAAAAAACCATAGGTTTCAGGAGTTATATAGTTAGGAATTAGCTTTTACAAAACCTTTGAAATTCACTCAAAAAACTATAAGTTTTAGTGGTGTTAAAGTTAGCTCGACATTTTACTCATACAAAACCATTGAAATTGCTCCTATATAGTTAGTTGTACTAACTATATTTCGCGCACCCGCAATCCACTGCTGATGATGTCACATATTAGGTCATTCATGACATGGTCAGTGACATCACTGATGACATCTCAAATGACATCACTGATGACATCACTAATGACATCATCCAGTGAATGTGCTTTGCTTCGTTATTTAAATATGCATTATATATAGCAATTTGCATTGAAGAAAGAGTGGATATATATAAATAAATATTTGGATGGAGGATTTAGTAGCAGTGTAATTGACTGTTTACTTGACCAATTTATAATGTCTCACTAAATATAGTGGGTAGTGACTAAACTGTGTGAATATCTGTATCACTTTGTCAGTTGTTGTGTAAACTGATTCTACAGTTGGTTACTAGCTATGTGAAAGTCTATATTAGTTATTGATTAGTTAACTGAGTATTTGTATGGGAGTGTGAAAGTGTGTGTGATTCGGTGATGGGGTGTGTGACTGTCCAAAGATGTGTGAATAGTTGATTCAGTAGATATATGAAGTTAAAACTACATGTTCTAACAGTTTGGGTGAGGGAATCTCTTTATGGGTGTGGTGATGAGCAAATATATTTCTCAAAGGTACAGGTCCAACAAACTAGAAAAATAAAAGGCAGTGTATGTGTCAGTTGTATATAAATAAGTATACATAAGACACAATGATTGTGTGAGTGACTGTATGGATAACTGTATACTTGTAATAATGATTTTATAATTCACTAAGTATGACTTACTATCTAAATGAATAGAAGTGGTGTTTGTATAAGTGTTTTGCTAAGTAAATATGTAAGTATGATCCATTGTTTGCATAAGTGAGTAGGATGACTTCATATGTGAATGGGATGCGTGCTGTTGTTTAATGTCGATATAGATGTATAAGTATTTTTGATAGTGTTCTATTGTTCATTGACAGCATGTATGAGTGAATCCATAGGTAAGTGATTAGATGTGTGTATACATCTATGAATCACTGAGTGGATTTTTAGATACTTGTATTGCTGTGACAATGGATTTAAATATGATGTATGAAAAGGTGTATGTGATTGTCACATGGATGATGTCATCAGTGATATCATCAGTGATGTCATTTGAGATGTCATCAGTGATGTCACTGACCATGTCATGAATGATCTAATATGTGACATCATCAGCAGTGGATTGCGGTTGCGCGAAATATAGTTAGTACAACTAACTATATAGGAGCAATTTCAATGGTTCTGTATGAGTAAAATGTCCAGCTAACTTTAACACCACTAAAACTTATAGTTTTTTGAGTGAATTTCAAAGGTTTTGTAAAAGCTAATTCCTAACTATATAACTCCTGAAACCTATGGTTTTTTCAGTGAATTTCAAAGGTTTTTTAAATGCTAATTCCTAACGATATAAGGCCTGAAACCTATGGTTTTTTCAGTGAATTTGCAAGGTTTTTTAAATGCTAATTCCTAACTATATAAGGCCTGAAACCTATGGTTTTTTCAGTGAATTTGCCAGGTTTTTTAAAATGCTAATTCCTAACTATATAAGGCCTGAAACCTATGGTTTTTTCAGTGAATTTCAAAGGTTTTTTAAATGCTAATTCCTAACTATATCAGGCCTGAAACCTATGTTTTTTTCATTGAATTCACAAGGTTTTTAAATTCTAATTCTATTAGCGGATAACGTTTTTATATATTCAAACGTTTTTTTAATGCTAATTCCTAACTACATAAGGCCTGAAACCTATGGTTCTTTCAGTGACTTCCAAAGGTTTTTTAAATGCTAATTTCTAACTATAAAAGGCCTTAAACCTATAGTTTTTTCAGTGAATTTGCAAGGTTTTTTAAATGCTAATTCTATTAGCGGATAACGTTTAAATATATTAATATCCTAGTGGGACCACCTGAGCAGCCCTAGGGGGTCAGGGTGTTTCTACCCTGCCCCCTTTTTTTGTTCTACAGATTTGTTTTTCTGCTTTCTTGTGCCTCAGTCTACTAAGACCCAAGATGGATGCCAACACTTCCTGGTTAGAAGTGTTGACAGCCAATGAGCATACAGCTTTCTCGGGAAGGCATGCTGATTGACTGTCACTGTCTGTCAACACTAGCACAAGATGGATGCCAACACCTCCTGGTTCGAAGTGTTGACAGCCAATGACCATGCAGCTTTCTCGGGAAGGCATGCTGTTTGGCTGCCACTGTCTGTCAACACTCAAAACCAGGAAGTGTTGGCAGCCATCTTGTGCCTTGTTAGAACCAAGGCACAAGAAAGCAGTGAAACAAAGGTGTGAAACTCGCAAAGGGGCCAGAGTAGAAGCACCCTGACCCCCTAGGCCAGCTCAGGGGGTCCCACAAGGACCCCCAAGGCAAAAAAAAGATTTTTTTTTTTTTTTAAAAGTCACGGGGTACGCGTACGGTACGCGTACCGGTACGCGTACGGTAGGCGTACCCCACGACTTTAAAAAAAATAAAAAATTCTCTTGGGGGTCCTTGTGTGACCCCCTGAGCAGGCCTAGGGGGTCAGGGTGCTTCTACCCTGCCCCCTTTTTGAGTTCTACATGTTTGTTTTTCTGCTTTCCTGTGCCTCAGTCTACCGAGGCACAAGATGGCTGCCAACAGTTTCAGTTTTGGAGTGTTGACAGACATTGGCAGCCAATCAGAATGCAGCTCGCGCACTAGAAGTACGCGTACGGTACGCGTACGTGCGCGTACCGTAAGCGCACGGGTAAGCTCACGGGTAAGCTGCTATAGATATATAAAAAAATTTGATCCCAAATTACTGAAAATCCTCTGGAGCACATATCTTGAGACGTAGCAAAGGCACATCGGGCTACCAGTCCCTACAATTTTGCCAAGTTTGGTGAAAATCCATTCAGCCGTTCGAGCTAAAAGTGAGTTCGACCGCCCTATGGAAATTAACATGGGGAAAACACGTTTGGGACCCCCCTTTTATCTCGGCCCCCGCTTGACGAATCCCCCCCAAACTTTCAGGGAAGGACCGGAGCGCCGCGAGGCGAAGTTAAGGAAAAATTCAGGAAGATTCCTCAACCGGCGCAAAAGTTATTCCCAATAGAATGTTGCGATTTCCCTATGGAAAACAATCCTAACTATATATACCTACTGGCTATCGCCAGTAGGTAATATATGTCGAAGGCTCAGACTGAAACACAAAGTTCTCTTTCTGCACTGTCTGTGGCTTGAACGGAAATAAAAGGACTTACTTTTACTCTGCAGTATCCTGCCTGTGCTGTTTTTCTTCCACGCACTTGGAGTCTGGGGCTGTCAGTGGTGAAGAAATCTTGGATATTTATATGTATATATTCAATTATTTTCGGTGGCTATTTCTCCCATCTGCCTCCTGGGGAGTAAATAGGTAGGAATTTTTGGGTGGAGGGGTGGGGGCATTGGCATGCCCATGTTGGGCAGCCCACACCCCTATATACATAAAAAAAATCCCTGGTGCCTAGTGTGCTTTCCGCCTCCACCGGGGTAGGGCAGATCGGGGCTGTTGCCCACATCTGCTTACGAGGGGGTGGGGGGAGGGCAGAAAGACTGGATTTTTTTTAGGGGGGGCATTGGCATGCCTATTTTGGGCAGCTCCCACCCTTATATACATAAAAAAACCTCTCTGTGCCTAGTGTGCTTTCTGCCCCCTGGGGTCAGAAAGACTGTGGAATTTGAGGGGGTAGGGGCATTGGCATACCCATTCTGGGCAGCCCCCACCCCTATAGACAAAAAAAATCCCTGGTGCCTAGTGTGCTTTCTGCCCCCCTGGGTGGCATATCAGGGGCTAATACCCACATATCCCCTGGGGTGGGGCAGAAAGACGGTTTCCAAATATATTTGTGTGGGGACATGGTCTTGTCCTTTGTGGGAAGCCCCCACCCCTCTTTTATAAATAAAAAAATCCCTAGTGTCTAGTGGGCTTTCTCCCCTCCCCACCAGGGGGGACAGAAAGTATGTGGAGGTTGTTTTGGGGTGATGGGGGCATTGGCATGCCCATTTAGGGCAGCCCCACCACTAAATACCATTAAAGAAAAGAATCCCTGGTATCTAGTGTGCTTTCTGCCCCCCAGGGGGGCATACAGGCTGAATTTACCCACATTTATTTGGGGAGAGCAAAGGTCCTTGCCCAAGGGGCCGCTCCCTCCTCTCTTGTGTCTAGTGGTGGATCCCTGTTAGGATCACCTTCCTGAGGTAATCCCCAAGGGATCCACTAGGGAGGGGTACCTCCTTCCAATGACACCTCTCCCGTCTGCCTCAGTGCTCAGGGGGCTAGGATAGCCCCCTGAGCACCAAGGCAGTTTCACTTGCACTTTCATTGAAATTACGTCAGCACGACGTGCGCTCTGATTGTCATTTCAGTGAAAAAACCAGAGCAGCCTCAAGCTGTTTGGGGGAAAGGAAATTTCCTGTGCCATGTTTGCAGACGGCTGGGAGCCGTTCGCCGCACATTACCACGGTAGCGTCGGACGCCTCCTGGCCAGGGGTTAAGAAGTGAACCGTACGAGAATATGGTATGCTTTCTTGCCTATTCTACCCACGTTTTTAGAGAATTGCTTGCAGCCTATGTAATTCTTTGTGATATTTTTTCATGCTTGGTACAAACAAATCCTCTATATCCTTTATGCATTTCGAGAGTGAACCTCAGTGAAATTTTAATTACGCCAGTGTAATCAGAATAGTTTTAACAATGTTGCATTACTCTTGTAATATAAAATGACTGAAAATTATGGAAATAAACTGCTTGCATAATTGAAGGTAAATTGTAGCAAAAATGCCTGCCACAAGAGCACAGGAACAGAATGTGAGTAGCTGCCACTACTCGTGTTCTGTTGCATTTAGCGCAATTTTCTTGTGCAAAATACATGCTTGGGTTTATTTTAGGTGCAAGGGTTGTCCTAAGAAAATAGCATTAAATGTTGGGTTACGCTCCTCATGTAGTTCTGCGTAATCTTGCATAATTTTGCTGTAATTTTACATTATTTGCATAATTAAACTACAACAAATTGAATGAGTTATGCCCTCACTTATGAGAGAAACAAACTGAAATATTGGACATACTGTGTTTCTGGTGCTGTGTCTCTACCAAACTGTCTTTTCACTACATTGAATATTTCAGTGACTTAGCTTCTGGAAACAAGACAGCCCTGATGGCTAAAAATGACTTTGCTTTGTTTTCCATTGTTGTTCAGGATAGCTAAGGTGTTTGAAAGTGAATTTCTAGTGTTAGTCCAAGATTGAATATTGTATCTTGGCAGGGATAAATAAAAACTACCAGAATACTGGTATGCAATATGCTTTGTCTCTTCCTTAGTGCTGAGTCCAAATATTTAAATTAGAGAGTTACTTTTCTGGAAGTTCTGGTTGAATAAAGGCCTGCCCCCTTGCATGAAACATTCTAAGGGATGGTGAACTGCCCCTTCAAGGTATAAATCCATACACATGACAGAGGGAATGGTATAATTGCCTTCTGTCTCTCTTCCATCTTCAAGGATTGCTAATCTTTCCTTATTTCAGGTGTTCTGCAGTTGACAATGCAAGATGGACTCCATGGCTAAAAGCAGAGGCGAGCCCTGATATGCTTATCTCCTCCCCATTTCTTTATCCTTAGTTTTGTTTCACTTCTAAAGTTATATCAGTTGACCCATCAATATCATCAGGAGAGGAGGGAATAGGAGTTACTGCAACACCAGCTGCGGTTGCGCTGTGCTCATGACGGAGCTGTTCCGTCATGGCCCCGCCCGCTTAATAGAACGCTCCGCGCAGGCGCGAAATCAGCGCCGCGCAGGCGCGTCGGGCGGGCCATGACGGAACCGCTCCCTCATCAGCACAGCGCCCCGCGGCTGATAACGGAGCGGTTCCGTCATCAGCATGGAAGGAGTTAATCCACTCATAACAAAGGCCTAAAAGAAGCTACATATGCAAGAATGGTAAGTGTTTGGCTTCACAAGAAAGTGTTGTTCAAGTCCCAGAACTTGGTCATTCATATTTATTTATGGCTAATACCCAATCTGCTTTAGCATACATTCAAAATATTAAACACATTTCTTTGTTATTATTCTTTAAAGTGTTGTTTGATTGGGGTTAAGAGTGGTATTAGGTTAGTTTTGGCGTTGTTTTAGGAGTTGGGATTAAATACAGGGCTATGTGGTTGTTGGGTTTTTGGTGCTAGGGGCCTGATGATGTTCACTTCCATCATCTTTAACAAGTTTTTTTTTAACAGTCTCTAAATGAAGGATATTTGTGAAGCTGCTACTGTTTTGTTTTTTAAAAAGCCAGTGAGAATCCTGCAAATTGAGTTATGGTAGAAGAATAAAAATTGCATAAACAGTTTTTGCAGGAAAAGCTCAATGCATAAAAAGTTCTGGAGAGCAAAAACAACCACAAATGTGTTTTTGCTGACAATTTTCCCTGCAGGTGAAGTTGTTCTAGGATCAGAAACTTTGCATCTTTAAGAAGTTGTCAAGATGTCAACTTTGCACAATTATTCAACACAATATGTATTTTGCAAGCCCTTAGTTATTATTTAGCTTAGGACAATTGTTGTGGTTAGCATTATGGTTTGATTTAAGCTAATGGCGATGGTTGTTATCAATGACTTTGCTCATTCTGTCATTAATTATAATAGCTACTTTCTAATTACTAAAACAACCTGTACGTGTTGATCAACACACCAGCCCAACAAAAAGCTGCTACATTTTTCCCACCCATCCAAACATAGTCAATCTATAAATCAATAAGGGAATTGTGAAGTGCGCTACTCACCCATGAGGGTCTCAAGGCACTGGGGGTGCGGCTCAGAGTTAGCTGAAAAGCCAGAAATGGAGGCTCTTCCGTAAGATGTGCAGAGTAGAGGAGCGTCTGATGTTGACCAGGAGCTCGTTCCAGGCCTTGCCTGCAATGTAGGAGAAGGCTCTTCCACCTTCTTTGGTTCTGTGGATGAATGGGGTTTTCACTAGGGCGAGGTCATCGGAGCTGAGGTTTCTTTTGGGTACATGGAAGGAGACTCTTTTATTGAGCGATTTGGGTCTGGTGTTGTGGAGAGATTTGCAGGTGTGGGTGAGTAGCTTGAAGGTTACTCTCCTCTCGACGGGGAGCCAGTGGACGTCTCGCAAGTGTTTGGTGATGTTCTCATGTCATGGGATGCCGAGGACGAGTCTGGCCGCGGTGTTCTGCATGGTCTGGAGTTTGCATAGCAGGGATTTATTGATTCCAACATAGAGAGCATTCCTGTAGTCCAGTCTGCTATTTATGAGTGCGTGGGTGACGTTTTCTCTGGCTTTGGGGGTGGATCCACTTGAAAGTCTTGAGGAGGATGCGGAGGGTGTGAAAGCAGGTGGAGGCGACAGCGATGATCTGGTGGGACATGGTGAGGGAGGAATCGAGTATGATGCCAATGTTCTGGGCGTGGCCTGTGTGGGTGGGGTGTTGCCGAGGGTGGTGGGCCACCAAGGCTTGTTGGTGCTCCCGCTGGACACCGACTCCCTGGTTCTTTTCTTCTGACATGGGACAGCTTGTGAACAGCTCCTGGCCTTTCACATCATCACATGGTCCTCCCAGCTGCAGCTTCAAGGTCACTGTCATCACTCCTGCATCTTCTGTCATCGGTGGTTATTGGTCTTCTGTGCCACCTGGTCACTGTTGAGTGGCATAGACTCTGTCCCCTCTGCTTGCAGGTACTCTTCTTCAATAATCCATCCTTGGATTCCACCGAACTCTCTCACCTACTTCGCTAGCGGTATCTTTTCTGAAGTCCTCCATTGTGGTCTACTGCGGTTTCCAACGTCACTTCGCACCTATGCACCCGACTTCCCTGTGTATATATCCTGGTTCCTGGGGTATCCATGGGTGGTGTGACTCTCCAACCTTCTGTCTTCCATGGGGTTTCTTCAAGGTCCACTGAGAATCATCCTCCTTCTTAAAAACTGCAACTGTCCCATTGACTTGCATTCAGCATTGAGGCTGTGTTTCCACTCTGCACAGAGCTTCCATGGGGTTCCTCGGTACTTACCTCAGGTGGTTCCTTGTGTTCCCAGCTCTTCTTAGTCTTCTGGTCCAAGTTCTGACTTCGGTCACAGTTCACATTCAACTTCTTTAGTATCTGGTTTGGTCTCCCCCTGGAGACCGCTGTGTATTTGTACTTTCTTACCAATTTACTGTTAAACTATTGTGTGTATTGTGTTCATATCTATGGGTAGGAGATATACCAATGTGTTAGTGAGTGCGTATAATAAATATTCTTATTTTGATAGCTACACTGTGTGGTTATTTTTTGTTTAACCTACACTATATGATTAGTTCAGGTGAAACAAGTTGATTAACACTCCTTCTGGACTAAGCCAGAAGGCTGCTCTCTACAGTAACCACTTAGCGAGCTTTCTAATGTTGTCTAAGACCACTAATATCACCATATGGTTGGCCTGGGTTAGTGCAAGGTGCTTCACTTCATTAAGTGTGTACCATATACCAAGCCAGCCTCCTACAATTGTGGTGTACAGTGCCATGGCATAGAGTGTCATAGAGTGGACTAGCGTACAGTGTCATGGCGTAGAGTGGAGTGGTATAGAGTGGAGTGGGATAGGGTGGAACAGTATAGAGATGTGTGTCAAAGAGAACGGTGGAGTAGTGTAGAGTGAAGTGGCATAAATTAAAGTGGCGACAAGTGGAGTGGCATAGAGTGGAATAGCATAGAGTAGAGTGGGGCTGAGTAGAGTAGAGTGTTGTGTTGTAGAGTAGAGTGCTATTATAGAGTGGTGTGCCCTACACTGTCTTACAGTAGAGAGGCATAGAGTGGAGAGATGTACAAACCGAATACGGCATACTACACTATTAATTTCCCCTTAAAACCCAGGACCCAGCAAAGAGTGGTCTAAACAATATTTCACCCTTACAAAATTAAAAGGCAGCCATATTTTTAGACTGCACTAAAACCCATTAAAATCAATTCAGCCATTTTGTTGCTACACCAAAGTTAGAAGTCTATGGAAAATACACTGGTAGAAAAACATATTTTGGAACCCCTCTTATTTTCTTTGTACCTCCTTAACTAATCACCACAAAACTTGGTATCACCAGCCAATGTAGAGAAAGGAGTAGCTCTGCAAATTTTCGTGAAGGTTTGTCAAATGGTGGCAAAGTTATTAGGAAGCATAAGTCTGAGGAGTTCCTATCTTCCTACCTCTTTGAATCCTATTTAACTTTAACTACAGAGTGGCTGCTATATCTATCTATCTATCTATCCATCTATCTATCTATCTATCTATCTATCTATCTATCTATCTATCTATCTATCTATCTATCTATCTATCTATCTATCTATCTATCTATCTATCTATCTATCTATCTATCTATCTATCTATCTATATATATATATATATATAGATATACATACACACACACACACACACACTCACGCACACACACATTGTCATTGTTCAGTGGCAGGGTAACCCTTCATATCCTTCTTTACTGAGGTTGCCTCTGTGTAGTAGAGTTCAGATGCACTTTCCATTAAAAAGGCAAAATATTAGCAAATCACTAGTTCAGTCAGCTGAGCTTTGGCATGCCAGGTTTCATGAATATATGTCTAGAGGGTCAAAACAGTTCAGAAGGTGGTGAAATAAAGTGGGGGCATATCAGCAACAGCCAGCGATAATTATCGCTAAGCGCGCTTAGCGTGAGGCTAATTATCGCCGGCTATCGATGGATTATATTACCGAGATAGCGCGCTATCAGCAATGCTTATCTCCAATGCGATATATAATCTTAGCGATAGCTGCAAAATGTGAGATTATCGCTGGAAATCACACAGCGATAGGCGAATCGTTGGTGATAGGGTAGGGTGGATTGATCCCCACAATCCACCACACATAGGATATCATGGCTAAGTCAAATTGAAAGCAGGCGTAAAGAAAGGAGCGCTGCTTTTGTCATCGCCAATCGGATTTGCGTCTACGTTGATGATAGGAGAAAGCCGTGTTAGCGACATTTCTCACGTAATTTCACTGAGATATGCCCACTTTGCATCTAATTGGCGTTGCGATGCTGGGCATTCAGAAAACGGGCGATGAGTTGGTTTGTTGTAAATCCGTAGTTTGAAAAAAGGTTTTAAAGGGTTACCACTTTTGTATATTCCTGCCATTTTCACTCACATGTCATTATTAGCAAATTCTGTCGATCACATTTTGAATTTTCTAGAAATGTAATTGGCTGGATAAGGGCTTTGAATATTTTTTTTCCACCATCTTGAAAAACAAGTCAACCAAGAATTTGTAAGTGCTGTGGCAAAAATCCCAGGGGTGTGCTTAGAAGTACCCAGAGGCATGGAAACTTAAAGGAACACAAGAGATTGTCAAAGGTCACGAGTCACACACGACTCATGAATTTTCCAAAAGGGTAAAAAAATATGCATACTTCATCTACAACATAACTTGTGCAGACCGCTATGCTTAAAACAAAAACTTGCCAAACAGCCCAGAAACAGAGGAAGTATCATAAAGAGGACAACATTGTGCGTGGTGCAAGTTTGGATTGTGCTGTGTGTTTTGACAACCATAATTGGCGAATTTCAGTGGTTTTACTACTATGTAGCAGAAGCATAACTCAGTTTTTTCAGCTAATGTAACATATATTTATATGTTGTTGTATATACATATGAAACCAGTATGTGTTTTCTTTTGTTGGGTAAACCCCACTATAACACTTTAAAAAAATACTTTCTTTTTTGTGTGTGTGTTTTGTGCACTCATGTTCCTTTATGGAGGGTAAATCCAACCCCCCTCATTTATAAAGGTATTCAAGACTTAACCCATCGTTTTATATACATATATACATGTAGTTACTGGTATTAAGTATTACCTTTAAAACATTTTCATTTCTATATATATGTATATATGCAGGGGCAGATTTAAGAGGCCCTTGCGCCTCTTTGCGCCGCAATTGCGTCACTTTATTTGACGCAACGGCGGCGCAAACAATGCGCCCTATTTACAACGTGACGCATCTAGGAGATGCGTCACGTTGTAAAGCCCTGCGCCATAAGGAGGCGTTCCTGCGCAAGGGGGGGCGTTCCTGCGCAGGAACGCCTCCTAAAAGTGGCTGAGTGAAATCTATAAGATTTCACTCAGTCACTTTCAGGCCAATGCTGCGTCAAAACCCTGCGCCTGCTTGAAGCAGGCGTAGGCCTTGACGCAGCATTGTGAAGATGGTGCACCCCCGAGCCTTGCTGGAGCTGCGTCGCGTTTGCGACGCAACTCCAGCAATGCGCCACCTTTACGGCACAGATGCGTCACGCATCTGTGCCGTTTTTGCCATATGGTGCGCCGCATTGTAAATGCGGCGCACCATGGGTGGCGGAGCTGTGGCGCACTGTGGCGCACATTAACTGGCGCATCCCTGGGGATGCGCCAGTTAACATAAATCTGCCCCGCAGTTTCTTTATGGATCTACACCAGCCCACCTGAAAATCAGTCTGGCAACGGCCGCTGCCCCGGCAGATCGTGACTTCACAACAGATGTTGATTCATTGTATTCGACTCTTGGCATGCAGGACTTTTGTCTGGAAGGTTGTAATGTAGGCGGGGACCCAGGGAAGCTTAAAGACTTTATTTTGCCTGGTACAACGCGCCTTGCCCTGCAGGACACCGCCATATGGTTTGATATTTTCCGATTCCTCCACGTACCACCGGCCCAGGCATGTTGCATCCTGGGAGTTGTAGTACCTACTGTGCTGCCGCAGGTGGATGCTCACATGGATGGGGGAGGTGCCTGCTCTTTATCGCGGGAGCACTACAGGAACATTCAAAAGCGGAGACGTGGTTGTGACTTTGGTGAGCAGCAGGCATCCGATGAAGGCTCGACAGCCGAAATGCATTATGCCCTAACTGCTGTCTGTTAAAGCTTTTCTCTGGATTCCTCGTGTGGCTGCTTCCTTCTGCATTGTGGAGGGGTTTTGGTATATATATATATATATATATATATATATATATATATATATATGTGTCCAAACGAGTTGCCCAGAAATTGAAGCCGCACACCGCTGAAAGTTAGGTTACAAACCTTTATTTTTCAAGCACAATGTTTCCCTTCCAGTTATTTAATCCTTAGGCCTGACGCGTTTCGATGCTTTTGTGCATCTCTTCAGAGGCCGGCACAGGGAAAGATTCTTTCGCCGCTCCACTCCTTCCGCAATGCTTTCTATTATTTCAATTAGCCTCAGGTGTGCTGATAATGTCACGTTACTTTTAAATACTGCATGCTGGGGAATGGAGTTTCTTTTAGGCACTTTTAACCCTCCAGTGGGTCCCGTCCCCATGCCACAATTCAGGATACATTTCTATAGCCCTCTAGTGGGCCCCAGAAGGAAAAATAATGTGCTTCGTTCATGAGACTTCCTGCGCCGATGCAGGCGGGACGTTACCCCCCTGCCGGTCCAGTCTTCGATCAATTGGAGGTGCGTCGCTTCCACGGCCGGGGCCGCCGTGTAACATGTCCAAACGAGTTGCCCAGAAATTGAAGCCGCACACCGCTGAAAGTTAGGTTACAAACCTTTATTTTTCAAGCACAATGTTTCCCTTCCAGTTATTTAATCCTTAGGCCTGACGCGTTTCGTTGCTTTTGTGCATCTCTTCAGAGGCCGGCACAGGGAAAGATTCTTTCGCCGCTCCACTCCTTCCGCAATGCTTTCTATTATTTCAATTAGCCTCAGGTGTGCTGATAATGTCACGTTACTTTTAAATACTGCATGCTGGGGAATGGAGTTTCTTTTAGGCACTTTTAACCCTCCAGTGGGTCCCGTCCCCATGCCACAATTCAGGATACATTTCTATAGCCCTCCAGTGGGCCCCAGATGGAAAAATAATGTGCTTCGTTCATGAGACTTCCTGCGCCGATGCAGGCGGGACGTTACCCCCCTGCCGGTCCTGTCTTCGATCAATTGGAGGTGCGTCGCTTCCACGGCCGGGGCCGCCGTGTAACATGTCCAAACGAGTTGCCCAGAAATTGAAGCCGCACACCGCTGAAAGTTAGGTTACAAACCTTTATTTTTCAAGCACAATGTTTCCCTTCCAGTTATTTAATCCTTAGGCCTGACGCGTTTCGATGCTTTTGTGCATCTCTTCAGAGGCCGGCACAGGGAAAGATTCTTTCGCCGCTCCACTCCTTCCGCAATGCTTTCTATTATTTCAATTAGCCTCAGGTGTGCTGATAATGTCACGTTACTTTTAAATACTGCATGCTGGGGAATGGAGTTTCTTTTAGGCACTTTTAACCCTCCAGTGGGTCCCGTCCCCATGCCACAATTCAAGATACATTTCTATAGCCCTCCAGTGGGCCCCAGATGGAAAAATAATGTGCTTCGTTCATGAGACTTCCTGCGCCGATGCAGGCGGGACGTTACCCCCCTGCCGGTCCTGTCTTCGATCAATTGGAGGTGCGTCGCTTCCACGGCCGGGGCCGCCGTGTAACATGTCCAAACGAGTTGCCCAGAAATTGAAGCCGCACACCGCTGAAAGTTAGGTTACAAACCTTTATTTTTCAAGCACAATGTTTCCCTTCCAGTTATTTAATCCTTAGGCCTGACGCGTTTCGATGCTTTTGTGCATCTCTTCAGAGGCCGGCACAGGGAAAGATTCTTTCGCCGCTCCACTCCTTCCGCAATGCTTTCTATTATTTCAATTAGCCTCAGGTGTGCTGATAATGTCACGTTACTTTTAAATACTGCATGCTGGGGAATGGAGTTTCTTTTAGGCACTTTTAACCCTCCAGTGGGTCCCGTCCCCATGCCACAATTCAGGATACATTTCTATAGCCCTCCAGTGGGCCCCAGATAGAAAAATAATGTGCTTCGTTCATGAGACTTCCTGCGCCGATGCAGGCGGGACGTTACCCCCCTGCCGGTCCTGTCTTCGATCAATTGGAGGTGCGTCGCTTCCACGGCCGGGGCCGCCGTGTAACATGTCCAAACGAGTTGCCCAGAAATTGAAGCCGCACACCGCTGAAAGTTAGGTTACAAACCTTTATTTTTCAAGCACAATGTTTCCCTTCCAGTTATTTAATCCTTAGGCCTGACGCGTTTCGATGCTTTTGTGCATCTCTTCAGAGGCCGGCACAGGGAAAGATTCTTTCGCCGCTCCACTCCTTCCGCAATGCTTTCTATTATTTCAATTAGCCTCAGGTGTGCTGATAATGTCACGTTACTTTTAAATACTGCATGCTGGGGAATGGAGTTTCTTTTAGGCACTTTTAACCCTCCAGTGGGTCCCGTCCCCATGCCACAATTCAGGATACATTTCTATAGCCCTCGAGTGGGCCCCAGATGGAAAAATAATGTGCTTCGTTCATGAGACTTCCTGCGCCGATGCAGGCGGGACGTTACCCCCCTGCCGGTCCTGTCTTCGATCAATTGGAGGTGCGTCGCTTCCACGGCCGGGGCCGCCGTGTAACATGTCCAAACGAGTTGCCCAGAAATTGAAGCCGCACACCGCTGAAAGTTAGGTTACAAACCTTTATTTTTCAAGCACAATGTTTCCCTTCCAGTTATTTAATCCTTAGGCCTGACGCGTTTCGATGCTTTTGTGCATCTCTTCAGAGGCCGGCACAGGGAAAGATTCTTTCGCCGCTCCACTCCTTCCGCAATGCTTTCTATTATTTCAATTAGCCTCAGGTGTGCTGATAATGTCACGTTACTTTTAAATACTGCATGCTGGGGAATGGAGTTTCTTTTAGGCACTTTTAACCCTCCAGTGGGTCCCGTCCCCATGCCACAATTCAGGATACATTTCTATAGCCCTCCAGTGGGCCCCAGATGGAAAAATAATGTGCTTCGTTCATGAGACTTCCTGCGCCGATGCAGGCGGGACGTTACCCCCCTGCCGGTCCTGTCTTCGATCAATTGGAGGTGCGTCGCTTCCACGGCCGGGGCCGCCGTGTAACATGTCCAAACGAGTTGCCCAGAAATTGAAGCCGCACACCGCTGAAAGTTAGGTTACAAACCTTTATTTTTCAAGCACAATGTTTCCCTTCCAGTTATTTAATCCTTAGGCCTGACGCGTTTCGATGCTTTTGTGCATCTCTTCAGAGGCCGGCACAGGGAAAGATTCTTTCGCCGCTCCACTCCTTCCGCAATGCTTTCTATTATTTCAATTAGCCTCAGGTGTGCTGATAATGTCACGTTACTTTTAAATACTGCATGCTGGGGAATGGAGTTTCTTTTAGGCACTTTTAACCCTCCAGTGGGTCCCGTCCCCATGCCACAATTCAGGATACATTTCTATAGCCCTCCAGTGGGCCCCAGATGGAAAAATAATGTGCTTCGTTCATGAGACTTCCTGCGCCGATGCAGGCGGGACGTTACCCCCCTGCCGGTCCTGTCTTCGATCAATTGGAGGTGCGTCGCTTCCACGGCCGGGGCCGCCGTGTAACATGTCCAAACGAGTTGCCCAGAAATTGAAGCCGCACACCGCTGAAAGTTAGGTTACAAACCTTTATTTTTCAAGCACAATGTTTCCCTTCCAGTTATTTAATCCTTAGGCCTGACGCGTTTCGATGCTTTTGTGCATCTCTTCAGAGGCCGGCACAGGGAAAGATTCTTTCGCCGCTCCACTCCTTCCGCAATGCTTTCTATTATTTCAATTAGCCTCAGGTGTGCTGATAATGTCACGTTACTTTTAAATACTGCATGCTGGGGAATGGAGTTTCTTTTAGGCACTTTTAACCCTCCAGTGGGTCCCGTCCCCATGCCACAATTCAGGATACATTTCTATAGCCCTCCAGTGGGCCCCAGATGGAAAAATAATGTGCTTCGTTCATGAGACTTCCTGCGCCGATGCAGGCGGGACGTTACCCCCCTGCCGGTCCTGTCTTCGATCAATTGGAGGTGCGTCGCTTCCACGGCCGGGGCCGCCGTGTAACATGTCCAAACGAGTTGCCCAGAAATTGAAGCCGCACACCGCTGAAAGTTAGGTTACAAACCTTTATTTTTCAAGCACAATGTTTCCCTTCCAGTTATTTAATCCTTGTATCCTGAATTGTGGCATGGGGACGAGACCCACTGGAGGGTTAAAAGTGCCTAAAAGAAACTCCATTCCCCAGCATGCAGTATTTAAAAGTAACGTGACATTATCAGCACACCTGAGGCTAATTGAAATAATAGAAAGCATTGCGGAAGGAGTGGAGAGGCGAAAGAATCTTTCCCTCTGCCGGCCTCTGAAGAGATGCACAAAAGCATTGAAACGCGTCAGGCCTAAGGATTAAATAACTGGAAGGGAAACATTGTGCTTGAAAAATAAAGGTTTGTAACCTAACTTTCAGCGGTGTGCGGCTTCAATTTCTGGGCAACTCGTTTGGACATGTTACACGGCGGCCCCGGCCGTGGAAGCGACGCACCTCCAATTGATCGAAGACAGGACCGGCAGGGGGGTAACGTCCCGCCTGCATCGGCGCAGGAAGTCTCATGAACGAAGCACATTATTTTTCCATCTGGGGCCCACTGGAGGGCTATAGAAATGTATCCTGAATTGTGGCATGGGGACGGGACCCACTGGAGGGTTAAAAGTGCCTAAAAGAAACTCCATTCCCCAGCATGCAGTATTTAAAAGTAACGTGACATTATCAGCACACCTGAGGCTAATTGAAATAATAGAAAGCATTGCGGAAGGAGTGGAGCGGCGAAAGAATCTTTCCCTGTGCCGGCCTCTGAAGAGATGCACAAAAGCATCGAAACGCGTCAGGCCTAAGGATTAAATAACTGGAAGGGAAACATTGTGCTTGAAAAATAAAGGTTTGTAACCTAACTTTCAGCGGTGTGCGGCTTCAATTTCTGGGCAACTCGTTTGGACATGTTACACGGCGGCCCCGGCCGTGGAAGCGACGCACCTCCAATTGATCGAAGACAGGACCGGCAGGGAGGTAACGTCCCGCCTGCATCGGCGCAGGAAGTCTCATGAACGAAGCACATTATTTTTCCATCTGGGGCCCACTGGAGGGCTATAGAAATGTATCCTGAATTGTGGCATGGGGACGGGACCCACTGGAGGGTTAAAAGTGCCTAAAAGAAACTCCATTCCCCAGCATGCAGTATTTAAAAGTAACGTGACATTATCAGCACACCTGAGGCTAATTGAAATAATAGAAAGCATTGCGGAAGGAGTGGAGCGGCGAAAGAATCTTTCCCTGTGCCGGCCTCTGAAGAGATTCACAAAAGCATCGAAACGCGTCAGGCCTAAGGATTAAATAACTGGAAGGGAAACATTGTGCTTGAAAAATAAAGGTTTGTAACCTAACTTTCAGCGGTGTGCGGCTTCAATTTCTGGGCAACTCGTTTGGACATGTTACACGGCGGCCCCGGCCGTGGAAGCGACGCACCTCCAATTGATCGAAGACAGGACCGGCAGGGGGGTAACGTCCCGCCTGCATCGGCGCAGGAAGTCTCATGAACGAAGCACATTATTTTTCCATCTGGGGCCCACTGGAGGGCTATAGAAATGTATCCTGAATTGTGGCATGGGGACGGGACCCACTGGAGGGTTAAAAGTGCCTAAAAGAAACTCCATTCCCCAGCATGCAGTATTTAAAAGTAACGTGACATTATCAGCACACCTGAGGCTAATTGAAATAATAGAAAGCATTGCGGAAGGAGTGGAGCGGCGAAAGAATCTTTCCCTGTGCCGGCCTCTGAAGAGATGCACAAAAGCATCGAAACGCGTCAGGCCTAAGGATTAAATAACTGGAAGGGAAACATTGTGCTTGAAAAATAAAGGTTTGTAACCTAACTTTCAGCGGTGTGCGGCTTCAATTTCTGGGCAACTCGTTTGGACATGTTACACGGCGGCCCCGGCCGTGGAAGCGACGCACCTCCAATTGATCGAAGACAGGACCGGCAGGGGGGTAACGTCCCGCCTGCATCGGCGCAGGAAGTCTCATGAACGAAGCACATTATTTTTCCATCTGGGGCCCACTGGAGGGCTATAGAAATGTATCCTGAATTGTGGCATGGGGACGGGACCCACTGGAGGGTTAAAAGTGCCTAAAAGAAACTCCATTCCCCAGCATGCAGTATTTAAAAGTAACGTGACATTATCAGCACACCTGAGGCTAATTGAAATAATAGAAAGCATTGCGGAAGGAGTGGAGCGGCGAAAGAATCTTTCCCTGTGCCGGCCTCTGAAGAGATGCACAAAAGCATCGAAACGCGTCAGGCCTAAGGATTAAATAACTGGAAGGGAAACATTGTGCTTGAAAAATAAAGGTTTGTAACCTAACTTTCAGCGGTGTGCGGCTTCAATTTCTGGGCAACTCGTTTGGACATGTTACACGGCGGCCCCGGCCGTGGAAGCGACGCACCTCCAATTGATCGAAGACAGGACCGGCAGGGGGGTAACGTCCCGCCTGCATCGGCGCAGGAAATCTCATGAACGAAGCACATTATTTTTCCATCTGGGGCCCACTGGAGGGCTATAGAAATGTATCCTGAATTGTGGCATGGGGACGGGACCCACTGGAGGGTTAAAAGTGCCTAAAAGAAACTCCATTCCCCAGCATGCAGTATTTAAAAGTAACGTGACATTATCAGCACACCTGAGGCTAATTGAAATAATAGAAAGCATTGCGGAAGGAGTGGAGCGGCGAAAGAATCTTTCCCTGTGCCGGCCTCTGAAGAGATGCACAAAAGCATCGAAACGCGTCAGGCCTAAGGATTAAATAACTGGAAGGGAAACATTGTGCTTGAAAAATAAAGGTTTGTAACCTAACTTTCAGCGGTGTGCGGCTTCAATTTCTGGGCAACTCGTTTGGACATGTTACACGGCGGCCCCGGCCGTGGAAGCGACGCACCTCCAATTGATCGAAGACAGGACCGGCAGGGGGGTAAGGTCCCGCCTGCATCGGCGCAGGAAGTCTCATGAACGAAGCACATTATTTTTCCATCTGGGGCCCACTGGAGGGCTATAGAAATGTATCCTGAATTGTGGCATGGGGACGGGACCCACTGGAGGGTTAAAAGTGCCTAAAAGAAACTCCATTCCCCAGCATGCAGTATTTAAAAGTAACGTGACATTATCAGCACACCTGAGGCTAATTGAAATAATAGAAAGCATTGCGGAAGGAGTGGAGCGGCGAAAGAATCTTTCCCTGTGCCGGCCTCTGAAGAGATGCACAAAAGCATCGAAACGCGTCAGGCCTAAGGATTAAATAACTGGAAGGGAAACATTGTGCTTGAAAAATAAAGGTTTGTAACCTAACTTTCAGCGGTGTGCGGCTTCAATTTCTGGGCAACTCGTTTGGACATGTTACACGGCGGCCCCGGCCGTGGAAGCGATGCACCTCCAATTGATCGAAGACAGGACCGGCAGGGGGGTAACGTCCCGCCTGCATCGGCGCAGGAAGTCTCATGAACGAAGCACATCATTTTTCCATCTGGGGCCCACTGGAGGGCTATAGAAATGTATCCTGAATTGTGGCATGGGGACAGGACCCACTGGAGGGTTAAAAGTGCCTAAAAGAAACTCCATTCCCCAGCATGCAGTATTCAAAAGTAACGTGACATTATCAGCACACCTGAGGCTAATTGAAATAATAGAAAGCATTGCGGAAGGAGTGGAGCGGCGAAAGAATCTTTCCCTGTGCCGGCCTCTGAAGAGATGCACAAAAGCATCGAAACGCGTCAGGCCTAAGGATTAAATAACTGGAAGGGAAACATTGTGCTTGAAAAATAAAGGTTTGTAACCTAACTTTCAGCGGTGTGCGGCTTCAATTTCTGGGCAACTCGTTTGGACATGTTACACGGCGGCCCCGGCCGTGGAAGCGACGCACCTCCAATTGATCGAAGACAGGACCGGCAGGGGGGTAACGTCCCGCCTGCATCGGCGCAGGAAGTCTCATGAACGAAGCACATTATTTTTCCATCTGGGGCCCACTGGAGGGCTATAGAAATGTATCCTGAATTGTGGCATGGGGACGGGACCCACTGGAGGGTTAAAAGTGCCTAAAAGAAACTCCATTCCCCAGCATGCAGTATTTAAAAGTAACGTGACATTATCAGCACACCTGAGGCTAATTGAAATAATAGAAAGCATTGCGGAAGGAGTGGAGCGGCGAAAGAATCTTTCCCTGTGCCGGCCTCTGAAGAGATGCACAAAAGCATCGAAACGCGTCAGGCCTAAGGATTAAATAACTGGAAGGGAAACATTGTGCTTGAAAAATAAAGGTTTGTAACCTAACTTTCAGCGGTGTGCGGCTTCAATTTCTGGGCAACTCGTTTGGACATATATATATATATATATTTATATATATATATATATATCTTCCCTAAAGTTAGGAGTCCTAACTTTACTACTCCTAAACTGAGAAAAATCCTAACTTTAAGACTTTCGGTATTCACAGAAGGCATTTAGGAGTCCTAAAGTTAGGACTCCTAACTTCAGTGAATACCGAAATGAGTAAGTGCCTTCTGTGAATAGCAAAATGGTAGTAAGTTTAGGATTTTTTCTTAAGTTAGTTCTGCGAATAGGGTCCTCAGTAATTGTCATGCGTGGTAGTTGACGCAATGTAATGGAGCAACACCCATAAAGATCATTTCAGACAGGACTGAACCCTGTGGGATACAGCAGATCATCTAGACCAACTGGTGTTTTTAACATAGGAACGAGGACAGCCATTACAGGACTCTATGGTAAATGTGCATTCGCGGTGGGAGTGTGGTGAGTAGGTCCTGCTAGTTCTCCATGTTGAACACTGACAGCAAGTCAACTCAACGAGCAAAAGGACGCAGCCCACCTTGGTTTGTGATGCTGAGGACATCGTCCAACATCTGGGTTGCTTCTGGTTCAATGTTACTTACTTGCCAACAACCTTTTATAGATGTGTAAGAGTTTTCAGATTCCAAAAGCATTAATTAGCATAATGATGACGTCATAGAAAATGACACAACATAAAATGGGTATGTTTAGAGTGAACTTTGCTACAGGGGTCTCTTGACCCTATCGACAAATAGTTTATGTTTTTTGATACCCAACTCAAGTTACTAACTTTATTGACCTAAGAAGATTGACAGATTGAGTGAACCTGCCAGGGTTTGAACCTGTGCTGAAGATCTCAAAGAACTCATTGTAGTGGATGCTTTTGTTCACTGACTACCAGACCTATAGTGGAAGGTTTGCTTGATTACAAACCATGCATTAGAGGAATCATCAGAAGTAATGGCCTTGTCACTTTTAACCCCTGTTATATTGTGAGAAGTGGGGTAACATAAATGAGTGACCTTTCAGCCTAGTAACCAGCCCTAAACTCACAAGCACATCTCTTTATTGAAGACAGCAAAATGGTTAGGTGATTAAAATGCTTGCCCCTGATATCTGCTCTGATCGGCAAGTCAAAAACTTGGATACCGGCTAAACCTTTAATCAGTTAGTAGCACTTCAACTAGTACATGCTTAGAGTCTCCAAAATTGTAGAGAAAGAGTTAATATCAAATTATCACATTATTAGTCATCAACAAATAAATCTGCAAATTGTACAACTTTGTCTGCTTACATTTACACACTGCAGCATCCCCAAAAACAGTGGAGTATCCTAAATGAATGTATA
Organism: Lissotriton helveticus; assembly: GCF_964261635.1. NCBI lineage: Eukaryota > Metazoa > Chordata > Amphibia > Caudata > Salamandridae > Lissotriton > Lissotriton helveticus. Next base: position 277,070,130 of record NC_136058.1, on the reverse strand, counting down.
GCCTGTGGCACTTGTAGTGTTGTATGGGTTAGAGAAAGAGGGACCCCTCTGTTCCCTGGTGGACTCCATAGAATAGTGACGTAAGTGATTGGGTTTGGGTAAGAAACTTCCTGATGCAGTACTTTCAGTTAACGGTTACACTCTGAAGAATAACGACATATAATAACAAGCTCTGTGTGTGGTGTGATCATTAACATGTACTTAGACTGGGAAGAATGCTACAACTTGCGACAAGATAGGGGATTATGTAAATCCTGCAACCTGAAGAACTAAGAGAGTTTTTCACGCTCCAGCAAACTGCTTGTGCGTACACATGCGCCTCAGTCGAAGTGAAAAATTAATGGTTGGCATATGAGGAGTCAAAGTGCCACGCCAGCCAGTTTAAGGCATCTAAAGAAAGTGAAGGTCGTATGGAAAGTTTGTTTGTCATCGGCTAGAAATTTGCTGGTAAAGTCGTGACAAGAGATACTGCGCCACAGCCTAAGACAGGGCCATCATTCATACAGTACGACAACGCTGAAGGCAGTGACAACCAGGTAGAGAGATGTGCCAAAGGCAGTGATAGCAGAGTGCAAGGAAGTGATAAAAAGTGTAATCATTTCTGATGCAAAGAAATGCTAAAGGCAGCAGAAACCAGGCAGAATGCAAAGAGGTGAGAGTGGTAAAGACCTTGTGCAAGAAACAAAGCTCACAGTTAAAGAGGAAGACAGTGCCTCACAACCATAGAGCAGGTACAACGATCCAAATGTTAGCACACGGCAAGTGCTAAACGAAGGTGCTGGTCCAAATGGGCAGCAGACTCTGCCAGAGCAGGCTCCACGTTTGGCAGCAGAAGGTTCTACAGGCTATGATGCTGCTGCATTCCTAAAACCACCACCTGATTTCAATACCACCAAAAAGCAGTATATTAGTGACAGATGGACTGCCTGAATTGAATCCTTTGGTAATTTCAATGACGCACGCAAGAAGCAAATGACAAAAGATCATTACATATCTAAAGAATTTGGCAGGCGACGGATTAAATGAAGTGATAAAGAAAGTGCCACACGGTAATGACGTGATATACTGTCAATTCAATGAGGCGTTAAACACCAATTTCAATCCAATGCCGCATATTGACTATGAAAGATACATTTTTAGTCAAGGAATGCAGAAAGCTGGTGAAACGATGGATGAGTTTGTAGAAATAGTTTATTCGCTCATCAAGCTTTGCAAGTTCAATGAGAACAGCGATGAAGAAGCCATGTGTCTCAAAGTAATGGATGGTTGTTTCTCTAATTCCTTCAGATGATGAATGTTGAAAGAGACGTTCAGCTTGGAGAAAACAGCCTAAAATGAATCAGCGCTGAGCGTGAAAAGTAAGCCGAAGCACAAGGTAGAAGGCCACAAAGTAATGTCTCCAATGAAAAAGAAGTTGTGTTTTTGGTGCAGATTTCCTTTTCCACATGAAGATAAATGTCTACCATTAGACGGATATGCAAACGCTGCAGGAAAGGGAGCCATTTAGTAATGGTTTGCAAAGCAAGGGAAAGATCAAGTGTGTCATGTCGAAAAAACAATATGGATGCCCGAGACGTTCCAATCATGCCCACAACGCCAAGCCGTAACATCAGTTGAGGCAAGTGGAAACGGAACAACATCAATTGACGTCACATTCCTTGTCTATAAGTTAGTCCCCATCATCGTTAAGCAGCAGTGAGGAACATAGGTGTGCGATGTCAATTTCGAACACTGGACAACATGCACACATAGGATCAAATTCTTGCGAGGACGAATGCAAGTCGAAGCGAGGTTGACAAGTGAAAGCACGAAATTAATTTTGACACTGTCCCAAAATCACACTGAAGGTAAACAAGTGTTCCATACCTTTTATCATAGACAGTGGCGTGTCAATAAAAATCATGCCTGTGGAAAAGCACAATGAACTGCCTCCAGTGCCCCGTTTAACCTAGTCCAAAACCAAAGTGGATACCTGGGCTGCTTTGACGCCACTGCAAAGTCAAGGTTCATTTATAGCAACTCCGAAGCATAAAAAGACGGATGTACAAGCACCAATTTATGTCCTGCATGGCACTTCATTGAGTACATGTCTACTCAGTTTCAGCACTGCCGCTGACATGTGGCTGATTTCTGTAAACTACAACGTCAGTGTCTATCATGAGATAGTGAATCAATTTACATCCTTGTTTCATGAAGTGGAAAGACTTAAGCCGATGAAAGTGCAACTTCACATAAATGAGCACATCTGTCCTGTTGTTCAACGACATCGTCGAATTGCATTTCATTTTCAAGAGGCTGTTGAGAAAGAGTTTGCCACACTATCGGAGAAACGCAGGTAGCGCTTGGAACCGGAATTGTACGGTCCTCGTGATCTGTATATTCTTTTTTTAAAATAACGAAATATAACCCCTAATCGAGGGGGGTATTACTGGTGAGAACTCTTTGTACCAAGGGTATTTCCTCACTGTGCTTATTGGTTACTTGCTTCACTTCGTTGCATGCCGATCTTCTCTCCCCGGTCCACCGCAGCTGTACAGTGCTGTTTGAGTAGACGGCCACGGTTCCCCGGAATACCTACTTCAGCGGGGACATTTCACTCCACCATTTTGTTTTGAGGCACCGTCTAGTTTTCCGCTAGCTCGGCAACCACAGCTTCAAAAACAGCTAATGGCGCAGACGCGCAGCATGGAGACATGCAGGTAGCGCTTGCAACCGGAATTGTACGGTCCTCGTGATCTGTGTATTCTTGTTTAAAAATAACAAAATATAACCCCTTATTGAGTGTTTTTAGATTATGTGTCTGCTTAATTTTTACTGTGTTCAGATTTACCTTTAACTGTTTGGGGGGCATTACTGGTGAGAACTCTTTCTACCAAGGGCATTTCCTCACTATGCTTATTGGTTACTTGCCTCACTTTGTTGTATGCCGATCTTCTCTCACCGGTCCACCGCAGCTGTAGAGTACTGTTTGAGTGGAGGGAGTTTTTACTAGACAGCCCGGAATGTACGGTCCTCGTGATCTGTGTATTCTTGTTTAAAAATAACGAAATATAACCCCTTATTGAGTGTTTTTAGATTGGGTGTCTGCTCAATTTGTACTGTGTTCAGATTTACCTTTCACTATTTGGGGGGCATTACTGGTGGGAACTCTTTCTACCAAGGGTATTTCCTCACTATGCTTATTGGTTACTTGCCTCACTTCGTTGTATGCTGATCTTCTTTCCCCGGTCCACCGCAGCTGTAGAGTGCTGTTTGAGTGGAGGGAGTTTTTGCTAGATGGCCACGGTTCCCCGGAATGCCTACTTCCGCTGGGACATTTCACTCCACCATTTTGTTTTGAGGCACGGTCTAGTTGCCCGCTAGCTCGGTGACCGCAGCTTCAAAAACAGCTAATGGCGCAGATGGAGCGCCAAAGGCAAGCTACCCAGCAGGTGGACACCCCCACTCACGTCAAACATCATGTTTTGGACCTGGTTTGTACCTCTGTGCCACAGACGACCCTTACCGACATTAGCCCTTGCGCCTGGTCAGACCATTGTTTAATTAGCTGCTGGGTCCTGCTGACCAGCCAACTGCTTCGCCCCCTTTCCGAGTGGAGAATGGTGCGCAGTTGGAATAAGATTAAAGCAGACAACCTAATTGGTGCTCTGTCCGATCCCCCCAGATGTAGCCTTACATGACAATCTTGATTTTTTTACTTTTTTTTGGGGGGTATTTGTAGAGCGCAACACTCATCTCAGGGGATATCAAGGCGCTTATACCAGTACTGAGACTACTGCAAGCTGTACTAAGGTGAACATTAGAGTTTGGGGAAGAGGTGGGTCTTTAATTTCTTTCGAAACAGGAGATAGTTAGTGGTAAGCCTTAAGTCAAGGGGGAGCTCATTCCATTTCTTTGCAGCCAGATGGGAGAATGAGCGTCCACCAGACCTGGCTTTATATATGCGCTTAGTTCTTGCTAGGGCGGACTGGAGAGAGCGTAGGTTCCTAGTGGGGATAAGGCGTGTGATGCGCTAATGGGAAATTTAAGTAGAGCTATAGCACCGGTCCGGACGGAAAGATTAAGAGACAAGGACAAGGGAGCCCCCTGGTATAACGAAGATCTGCGAAAGAGGAAACAAATCCTCTGTCAAGCTGAAAGATCATGGCGTAAATTATACCACCCAGATGCACTTGCACACTATATAGCCTTGTTGACGCTATACAAAAATGCCATAATAGCCAGGAAGGGCGAATACTATGAGGCCAGAATAGCAGAGGCCACCAACAAACAGGAGGAAACTTTTTGAATTCTCAAGGAGCTTAGCCAGAAGTCAGAACAAAAACTGGCAGCTGAGGCAAAGGACTGCAATACATTTCAGGACTTCTTCCTCCAGACAGTCAGGGACATTCTCATTGAGATAGACAACAGCCCAATGTATCAGGTGGATCCGGATCTGACCCCTGTCTGTAATCCAGATGTGAGGCTCACCAACTTCCTAACCTAAACTTAGCCTGTGTATCATGTCTGATGAATAGGGTCAAATCAGTCTCCCCCGCTGACCCCTGCTCACCAAGGATTTTTCGTATGGTCCTTCCTGGGCTAGAAAGTTTGATTATTTCGCTACTCAACCACTCCTTGGAGACAGGCTATTTGCCCATCATCATGAAGGAAGCCAGAGTCACCCCTCTACTGAAAAAGCCAGGGGCGGATGTGGCCAACCTTAAAAACTATTGGCCAATCTCCCAGCTACCCTTTCTGGCAAAGATTACGGAGCCTTCAAAAGAAGAGAAGTTCCCAAAAAAACAAAAAGGACTGGGTTTTAATAGACAAAACAAAAGGGGGGGTTCCTTTCTGTGTTACTCAATTAACTATTGGAAATTTAGACACTTTCCTACTAATAAACATGAGTACAAAGAGGAATTTATAGAGTCTTTTGATTATAAATTTCTTTACATGTCTTGTAAAAAGTTTAGTGATTATCTGCAAACTGTCTAAATTTCCAATAGTTAATTGAGTAACATAGAAAGGAACCCCCCTTTTGTTTTGAAAGATTACGGAGCAACATGTCCTCACAATACTGTCATCTTTTATTGAGGAACATAATCTACTCCAAGAGAGGCAGGCTGGCTTCAGGGCCCATCACAGCACTGAAGTTGTGATGTTGGACGTGCTCGATGAGCTCAGAATTAGAGCTGATAATAAAGACATGAGCGCGTTGATTTTGTTAGATCTGGCAGCGTTCGACACGGTCAACCATGCACAACTATTGCTGAGAATTGCTAATTTGGGCATCGGCGGGCTGGCTCTTCAGTGGATCAAGTCCATTCTGTCAGGAAGGTCCCAGAGGATCCAACTTGGCGACCAAATATCAAAAAGGGGTGACCTTACCTGTGTAGTCCCTCAGGGCTCAGCTCTGTCTCCTCTTCTCTTTAACGTGTATCTGCAAGCATTAGTGGCAGCACTAGCCGCTATGTACTGTCAAGTATTTAATTATGCAGATGACACCCAACTTATTCTGCAAATTAATTACTCCCCACAAGCTCAGTCTAGCGCCCAGAACATCCTCAGATACACGGTGAATTAGATGACAGCCAATTCACTAAAGGTTAACCCGGACAAGACTGAGATCCTTGTAATCTCCCCTAAGGGGAACCCCTGGAGTGACCTTTTTTGGCCACAGGAGCTTGGCACTGCCCCAAGGCCAGCCATGTCATTAAAAGTTTGGGCATTAAGATAGATGCCAACCTCTCCTTGACCAATCAAGTGTCCTCGGTGGTTGGCACCTGCCTGGGTCTAATGCCAAATTAATCAGCAAGATGCAGGTGATCATGAACGATGCAGCCAGGCTGATTTTTAGGCTGCATAGATGGGGTCATGCCACCCTTTTGCTGCACTGGTTACATTGGCTCTCCGTCAAACAGAGAGCCACGTTTAAGGGCCTCTGTATCACCCATAAAGCCATTTTTGGCCAGGCTCTGTGCTACATCAAGGAACGTCTGTTGAATTAAGTTCCGGAACGCACATTGTGATCATCCACCGCAGACTTTTTGGCCCTTCCAAGAGTTAAACTGGCATCGAAAGGTGGCCGAGCATTTTTGGTTTTAATCCCTCGAATCTGGAATGAATTACCAGAGAACCTTCGAAAGGACTCTGCTCTCCTTTCCTTTAGGAAAAGTCTTAAGACCTATTCGTTTAAGGAAGCCGAGGTTACACTATAATTTACTGGCTTGCATGTTCCTGGGACTCTTGTGGCTACCTGAGCTTTCTCTACAATGCTGAGAGACCTGCAGGTGATCCTACAATTAATATAACATAACATAACTATTAAAATATGATATCATTGAGCGATCCACTGGTCCAACGCCATGGGTATCACCCATAGTGGTAGTGCTGAATAAGGATAGTGGAGAAGCCGAGTGCCTCTGCGTTGACACAGTGATTGAAAGAGAATGACATCCAGTTTGGCACATTGCTGACATGATTGAGCAACTGAATGGAGCCAAAGTCTTTTACTGCCTTGAATTGAACAAGGAGTATCAATAACTTGAACTGGAAGAAGATTGCAGGTACATTATTATCTTTTTGACAAATATTGGTTTATTTAGAAATAAAAGATTAAGTTTAAGAGTGTCAACAGGTGCAGAACTCTTTCAGGATGTAATGTGTTGCATAATACAGCCACTCACAAATGCTTTCAATTACAGCAATGAGATATTGGTATTTGGGGCCACACAAAAGAAACATGATAAAGCCCTTACAAAAATGTGTTGTATACTTCTTGATGCAGGTCTCACTTTAAATGCAGCAAAGTGGAAGTTTCAGAAAGCAAAACTCAAGTTATTTGGTCATATATTCTCCGATGGGAATGACTCTAGATCCAAATAAAGTACAAGCTTTGTCATCCACTTCTCCCCCACAAGATGTACCTATGCTGTGATCCTTCCCTGGTATGGCCAGTTACTGTTCAATGTATATATGTGGCTTTGCCACTTTTAAGTGCCCCATTGAGAGACTTAACAAATTGAAATGTTCCATTTCGATGGTCACATAATGTGAACAAAGCTTCAAGAAAATCAAACATGTGATTGAAAATCCCCCTGAAATGGCATACTTTGATTGGAAACTACAAAAGGAGTTTGTTGCTGATGCTAGCCCAGTGGCGTTATGTACTATACTTGCCCAGCACAATGGAAATCCTTATGCCCCACGACATTTATTTATTTAGGAGTTTTATATAGCGCTAGCCAGACCCGAAGGTATCAGAGCGCTTTACAACATAGGTGGAAGGGAAATCACAAAAGAAATAACAGTAGTATACATGTTGACTCGTTGCGAGTCCAAATTCTTGGATCCGCATAAACATTGCATAGCAGGAGATCATCGCACAAGAGAAAGTAGTATACATGTAGACTTGTGGCGAGTCAAACGACTCAGATCAAAATTAACATTGACTAACAGGAGATCACGGAGTCTTAGGGTGATATATACCTAGAATCAAGGGGAGACCGTTCCAGGGGAGGGGGGGCATATGAACGAGTCAGAAGGGGGGTGAGGAAGAAGTCTTAATATTAAGGTGGCTGAGTGCTTCAATAGACAAGTGTCTGCATTCGGGCAGTAGCTATCCATTTGGAATGGCGCAGTTGAGGAAGAGGTCTTTGAACTGCCTTTTGAATTTTACAAAGGAGGGGTTAGTCCTGATATGGAGGGGATGGAGTCATGAAGGGTTTTATTTTGTTGAGCAGTTTAAGGTTGAGGAAGGCGCTCTTAGTGGAGTTCTTGATGTGTTTGGCCATGTCCAATGTTGGGTCCAGAGTGATCTCTAGTGATTTTACGGAGTCGGTCAAGGTGAGATTGCAGTTGAGCGCATATATGGCTTTTAGCCATTCTGTGACTTGGGGGTTCTGCTCCTTGTTGGAGATGAGTAGGAATTCCGGCTTGTCTTGGTTTAGTTTCAGGTGGTTGAGTGTTAGCCAGTGTTTAACTTCTCTTAAAGTGTCATTTAGTCTGTAAATGTTGTCAATGGAGGAGGTTTATGCGGATGCTGGTTTTTTTGAGAATGTAAGTGAGGGATTCCATGTAGATGTTGAGAAGTTGCAGAGAGAGAACTGATCCTTTGGGTACCCCTTTGCTGACGGTGTGTAGGTCCAACAAGAAGTTATTGATTTTCATTCTTTGTGTGTGGTTCTGTAGAAAGGCGGAGAACCACTGTAGGACCACCTCATCCGCTCCTACCCTTTCTTGCAGTACCTTAATGAGTAATTTGTGGTCAACCGTGTTGAAGGCTGCGGATAGGTCCAGGAGAATGAGCCGACAGCATTGGTCATTGTGTAGAGATTTGTGGATGTCATCTATGACATCCAGGATCACTGTCTCTGGGCTGCAACCTTTTTTGAAGCCAGTTTGGTGACGGTCTAGAAGGTTGTTAGAGTCCATGTGTTGAGTGAGATGGAGGAGAACACATTTTTTCAAGATTTTAGCTTGGAGAGGGAGATTGGAGACGGGTCAGAAGTTATTAGGATCGTTTGTGTCAGAGATGGTTTTTTTTAGTAGTGGTGTGACTTGGCCGATTTTGAGACAGTCCTGCATTACCCCCGTTTTACGGGACCTATTTATAATCTTGGTCCAGATCGGAGCTAGGGTGAGCTTGAGCTTTTTTACCAGTTGAGTCGTTCGGTTTATGTGGAATAAAATTATGTGATGGTCAGACCAGTCAACAGGTAGGATGTGTGTCAATAGTGACTATGTCTGCTTGGGCAATAACGGCATCTAGGATTGATCCTCTGTTGTGGGTTTGTTCTGTAAAGTGTTGGGTGAGGTTGTTGTTGTAAAGAAGTTCGTTCAGGGTTTGGATCAGCGAGTTGTTTTCCTCATTCCAGTGTAAGTTGAGGTCTCCTAGAATTATGTTGTGGCCTATGCTAGCAGGAGTTTATCAGCAACAGGGTGTGCTTATTGACAATCTGAAAAAGAAAGCCTTGCTGTGGGCTTGTGAGTATTTTCATGTGTTCCTGTATGGAAGGCACTTCACAGTTGTCACTGACCACTAAGCATTACTCACTTTTTCAGCAATCCTAAAGCCAAGATACCGACAAGCACTGAGAGGTGGGGGCTGCGATTGCTGAAGTATGATTATACAATTGTGCATCATCCAGGAAAAGACCTGTTCCTTCTGACTACTTTTAATGTGTGCCAATACAGTGTTATTGTACTACATCCAAAGACTCTGATGCTTATGTTAATTTCATTGTTAAATCCAGTGCCCCTGCTGCCATGTCAGTGGAACTAATAATTGCTGCCATGAGCACTGACAGAGATGTGCTAATAGTCAAAGACATTATTACACATCAAACATACTCAACCTACTCATGATGACCTTGAATACCAGAAATTCAAAAATGTGCAGGAAGAACTTTCAGTTACCCCAGAAGGCATTATCGTACAAAGGTCGGGAATTGTTATACCTGAGAGTCTGAGACAACAAGTTATTGAACTGGCGCATGAGGGACAACATGAAATTATTGCATTTTGACATTGAAAACATTTGCACTACTGATTTGTCTCACAAACGCAAAATGAAGACCCATGCAGATAGATGCCACTGTGCTCATAGCACTGTGTTCAAAAGAAGATACCAAGTCATTGTCAGGCTGAAACGGAAATGCAAGTCTGATGCTCCTTTTGATACTGACCCACTGAGGGTTGTAAATAGTATAGGACATATCATCCTGGAATGTCCTTCACAAGAGATTCTTCTTATTTCAAACACCTGCCTTGAGGTTCGTTGACTCCAAACGTTCAGAGTGAGACCCTTCCATCTGGAAGTCAAGAGAGCCCAAAGACTGCACCTGTGTCTTTGTCATCGGTGCCTGCTGCAGATACCTCTCGTACGTCTCCTCAACCTCATGCTATTAGATTTGGAAATTTGATTCGAGCACTTCGATGACTCATTGAGAAGTTATGATGTATACATGTATTTTTTGCACTTTTTATTTAACGGGGGGGGATGTTGTGTTGTGTGTGTTAAGGATAGGGGGACCCCTCTGTTTCCTGAAGGACTCTGAAGAATAGTGACATAAGTGATTGGGTGTTGTTAAGAAATGTCATGACGTAGAACGTTCAGTTAACGGTTACACGCTGAAAAGTAAGGATGTGTAATACCAAGCTCTGTGTGGCATGATCATTTACATGTACCCAGGCTGGGGAGGACAATGGAGCAGGGTAAAATAGCCGACAATCGGCCTAAAACCATGCATGTGTGAAAATTTAAAATTTAGCTTGACAAAACTTTGCCAAAGGTACGCTCAATATCCCAATATTCAATTGTGTGAAAGAAATTTGACCTGAGATACGACAAGGGGACAGGTTCTTGGAGAATGTTTCTCACAACACATTTTCTGTTCAATACTGTTCAATACTCAGAAGAAGAAAGTAGCCAGACTCATGAATGGCACTAACTGGATATCCAGAATGAGGTAATATGCTACTCAAGTAGTGGTGCTACAGAATAAAAGTTGGCTACCGTACAACCTTAACACAAGAACCCCAAGACGGGGTAAATGTAATTATGAACAAAAAGAAAGTCCTGAGCACTCATTGGAGTCAATCATTAACTTCCAAAATGGCCATAGCTGAGATATTCTTAAGCTATTCTGATTTCATAGCAAACACAAGGAGATGATGGACGAAGCGCTGACACTCACCCCCAGTCACTGATCTGGGTTGAATCCATCATCATTCTTTAGCTCACTTTGTCATCCCAGTTCAGACCCAGCTATATGCAAATCAGTCTTTTATGCAAATTAATCTTGACCCTGTGCCTCATGGAAACAGTCCAGCTCAAACTGCCAAGGCGGTCTTCCCTGAACCGGAAACTAGCATCCTCGGATCGGTTTTAGGGAAAAACGCCTCAACAACAAGGCGAAGTGAGCAAGGGACCAACGTCTGGGCATACCCAATTTAGGGCGAACAAAGCAACACAAAGAGATGATGAACGGAGTGCTGAAACTTTTCAGACACTCACCCCCTCACCCCCAGTCACAGACCTGGTTTAAATCCAGAATCGTTCTTTAGCTCACTTCGCCACCCCAGTGTGGAGTCAGCCATATGCAAATCAGTCTTGACCCTTTGCCGCATGGGAACAGTCAGGTGTTGTTGGTAGAGTCTTTTCTTTGTTTTGATCTTATGTGGGAAGTGTTTCTGTGTCTTGTACAATGACCACCAAGGTGCAGTTATCCTGTGATGGGAGTGGGATGCAGCCACGGCCCGTGGAAGGAGTTACGGTGGGGCAGGGAGGTGGGGAGGGGTAGGGGCAGGGTGGAGGGTGCTAAAAACCGGCATATGGATAATTGCAGGTGAGTAAACAGTTTAATTAATAAAACAAATAAGGTAGTGCGCCTTGCATCGCAAAATGCGATGCAGTGCGCGCTACGAAATTAATTTTATTAATTAAATTGTTTACTTACCTGCAATTATCCATATGCCGGTTTTTAGCAACCTCCAACCCCGCTTGTCCTCCTCCCCGCCTCCCTGCCCCACCGTAACTCCCTCCACGGGCCGCGGCTGGTGGGACGTAGCGCTTAGCACTGTGGCGGATGATCAGATGTGAGAGATCAACTTGCAGCTTTTCAGTAAGCTGGTAGCTTTACATAGCTCCACAGGTACTTTTATTGGGCCCCGATTCACAGAATGAACTTAAGACTCAATCCTAAACTTACTACTATTTTGGTATTCACAGAATGCACTTACTACTTTTGGCATTCACAGAATGCACTTACTACTTTTGGTATTCACAGAATGAACTTACTACTTTTGGAATTCACAGAAGTTAGGATTTTGTCTTAAGTTTGTCTTAAGACAAACTTAAGTCAGACTTAAGACAAACTTAAGACAGACTTAAGTTAGGATTTTGTCTTAAGTCTGTCTTAAGTCTGTCTTAAGTTTGTCTTAAGTTTGTCTTAAGTCTGTCTTAAGTCTGTCTTAAGTTTGTCTTAAGACAAATTTAAGACAAAATCCTAACTTCTGTGAATACCAAAAGTAGTAAGTTCATTCTGTGAATGCCAAAAGTAGTAAGTGCATTCTGTGAATACCAAAATAGTGGTAAGTTTAGGATTTTGTCTTAAGTTAGTTCTGTGAATCGGGCCCGTTGTATTTCTTATGATCATAGTCCACTTAGCAGGTTACTGCATTGGGTTGTACATTCTGAGATATTTTGTCTAAAGTTTATGATCCTGAGCAGGCACAGGTTGGAGCAGGAAATGGTGGATACATTGTTTACCACTTAAGCACAGAGATTTTTTATTTTTATTTTTATTTTTAAAGTTTTCTATAGCGCTGGCTAGACCCAAGAGGTATCAGAGCGCTTTACATGGCAAGAAAATATGAGGCAAACCAGGCATACGCGTACTTAAAAAGATAGTGAAACAACATGTAACTTATACAAATCAAGAATAGATATATAAGGTGCAAAAGCTTTTATAGCTCGGCAAGGACAGCACTGTACTAGTCCTATGCTTAAAGACTTTGCTGTTTAAATGGCAAAAGACTTTGTCATTTTCTATCTCGGCGTGGATAGCACTGTGCTAATCCTATGCTTAAAAACTTTGATAGAAAAACAGACATTTGAGGTGAGCAGATCTAGAGTGTCGCTGGTGTTGAGAGTGCTCTAACAGGAGCTGCTTTCCACCTAAACTGAGAACTACCCAGAGTTCTCTCCTTCTTCTTTTTTGCATAAGGTGCAAAAGCTATACAATTCAAGCAATTAGGAAGGTAATGTTCGGGTAAAAGGACAAATAGTTACAGAGCAAAAATATAACATGGTGATTTGGAGAACAGGTGTAGGGTCCCAGGTTATGACCCCCAATACTAATTTGGCCAAATAAGCCATACAAGTAGATAAGAGAATAATAAAAACAAACTGTGAGATAGACAAATCAAATAGATTAATAGGGGCAAGAAATGTACACATTAGGTAGTATGTACGAGGAAGTTCAGGAAAAGGATAAAATATTACTGACATTAAGTAAAATGGTGAAATTGGAGATTAAGTGCAGGTCCCAGGTTATGATCCACAGTAATGATTGAGGGGGTGAATTTTTTAGGTCGTTTTTGAAACTGAAATAGGATGGGTTACAGCGCATGCTTTTTGGGAGGGCATTCCAGATGATGGGGGCATTTCCAGAGAAGGCGCGTGATTGTGCGGATTTCTTTTTATGCAGTGGTGGGATTAGAATGAGTGTGTTGGTGCTTCTCAGAGGCCGTATGGTGCCTGCAATGAGGAGCTTCTTGGATAGGTACTCTGGAGTGTTTTGGTGGAGGACTTTATGAGTGATGCAGGCAGTTTTGTAGGCAGATCTACCTTCAATAGGGAGCCATTTAAGAGATTTGAGAGCTAGGGAGATATGTTTGAAGCGTTTGCAGTCTGTGATGAGCTTGGCTGCAAGGTTGAGCACAGCTTTGATTGGAGCAAGGTGGACCTTGGGGATTCCGTTGAGGATGGCGTCACCATAATCAATACTTGAAAGGACAAGTGATTGAACTACAAGTTTAAAGTCATCGTAGGTATGAAGGGTTTGATTTTCTTTAGGTGACGGAGAGTGCAGAGGGCTCCTATAGCAGAGTTTTTGATGTGGATGTTAAGGGTTAGGGTGTTGTCGATAGACATACCAAGAGATTTGACGGAGTTTGACAGGGTGAGTGAGCAGTTGAGTGCGTTAAGGTCAGAGATCCAGGATTGAACGGGAAGAGGGCTATTTTTAGGGGAGAATAGAATGATTTTGGTTTTGTTAGGGCTAAGTTTAGGATGATTAGAATGGAACAAGATTTGGATCTGGGTGAGGGTGTTGTTCAGGTGTAGGATGTCAGCGTGATTTTTGATCTTGTAATAGATTTGGGTGTCGTCGGCGTAGAGGTGGTAGTTGATGCCTGCTTGTTTAAGAATGACGGTGAGGGGTTCCATGAAGAGGTTAAAGAGGGAGGGAGAGAGAATAGATCCTTGGGGGACTCCAAGGCAGACCGGAGAGGGCTTATAAAGACAGTTTCGAATTTTGATTTGCTGAGTTTGATGTTGTAGGTAGGAGACAAACCATTTGTATGCAGTGCCATTAAGGCCGAAGCAGGGCTTAAGCACATTAAGTAGGGCTAAATGGTTGACTGTATCGAGCGCAGCAGAGAGATCAAGGAGGATAAGAAGGCAGGTCTCGCCCTTATCAAGTGAGTGGTGGATGTCATCAATGACATTGAGCATTGCCGTTTCGGTGCTGCAGCCTTTCCTAAAGCCTGATTGAAAGGGGTCGAGTGGGTTGAAGTTTTCGATGTGATTATCTAGTTGTAATAGGATGCATTTTTCAAGGATCTTAGAGAGAAGTGGGAGGTTAATAGGTCATTTGGGTCAACTTTGTGGTTCTTGATTATGGGAGAGATTTGTCCAAGTTGCAGGGAGGTGGGGACACAGCCAGTGGAGAGAGAGGTGTTGATGATTGTGGTCCAGTATGGGGCGATGATATGCTAAAGTGCAGGGACAAGGTTAGTAGGTAAGGGGTCTTTTGTGTGGGAGGACGGTTTAAGATTACCAATTATTTTAAGGACTTCAGGCTCAGAATGGGGAGGAAGTTGAGCAGGGAGGCATTGTTCTTTAGTTGTGAGTTAGTGGATTAGGGTTCCAGAGATGTGGTCGAGGATAGGTGTGGGGAGTGGTGGGGGGGTGAGGAAGTAGGCAGGTGAGGAGAATCTCTGGTGAGCAGTAGAATGGTGGGCAAGGGAGAGAAGGGGTCAACTGGTCGAGGGGATGTGGAGAAGGCATTGGACGTGAAGGCAGGATAGCATTGGGAGTTAGAGGGGAGCTTCGTGGGAAGGAAGGATTGATCAATTTTGGCTATCTTTTCCGAGAAGAAGTGGGAAATTTCTTCACATCTGGCTGAGGAGGCGACCAAAATTGGAGGTGCGGGGGAAGTTTGGTTTCAAATGATTTTGAAGAATTCCTAGGTCTGTTTTTGGCACAGTCAAGTTGAGTGCAGAAGAAGGATGCCTTTTCCTTGAAGATGTGTTTTTTGTACGTGGATCTAGCATGTCTGAGGAGTGCAAGAGGGGAGGGGGATGGATGGTGTCTCCAGGTTCTTTCTGACAATCTGAGTGACCGTCTTTCGTTATTAAGCTCGGTATTAAACCAAGAGTTGGAAGGGGTGTTTCTTTGGTATTTGAGTTTAGGCGGGGCCAATTGGTCAAAAATACTGGTGACAATATAGTTAAAGTGTTCAGTGAGATCATTGGCATTTTGTGAGGGAGGAATGAGAAGAAGTTGAGCTTGGAGTTTAGACTCAAGAACACCCGGGGAATACGTTTTAGATTTCTTCGTTCTGTTAATTTTGGAGGTGGGGAGATTCACAGTGGTAGCAATGGTAAACAGAATAAGGTGATGGTCAGACCAGTCAATGGGGATAATGTTATTCACGGAGGCCAGATCTTCGTTAGAGAGAATGGTGTCAAGGATGGCTCCTTTAGTGTGTGTCGGGGACAGACATATTTGTTTGAGTTCATTGATCTCAAGTAGATTAGTGAGGGCAATTGGTATAATTCCAATGGAGGTTCAAATCCCCAAGGAAGAGATTTTTTGAATTGGATAGTGAAGATTGTGTCAGGAGCTCAGATAAGTCCTCGATGAAGTGCTGGGCGGCTCTAGGGGGGCAATAAATGTTGTGTAAACAAATTGGCAGGGAATTTTGAGTTGTCAGTTCAACTTCTAGGTATTTGCAGGAGGAGTAGCCAGAGTTATTGACAAGGGACAGCTCTGTCAGGTCTATCTTTCCTAAGAATAGAGTATCCTGGTGGGGAGAGTAGGTCAAGTATGCTCGTTGAGTGGTCATTGTGCCAGGTTTCAGTGAGGAATGCAATGTCAATTGATTCACTCAGGATAGTTTCAGAAATTTCCGTAGCATGTTGAACTGCGGAACGACAGTTGACAAGCATACTTCTAAGTGGTGTGGGCTTGCATATGGTGGGTGTGGAAGAGTGGATTAATGTGAGTTGGGGCGGTGGTATGGGGGAAGATGGGGAGGAGGGGGATCTGCAAAGGATCTGCAGAGCAATGCAATCTTTAAGGCAGGGTAGGACCTCCCCATCAATTGCCTTGCATGTAAGAGTCTTTAACTTTACTCTATGCTTTATGTGTTACAAAGGAAGGGCAGCCCAATAACCCATCGTGAGCCTGGGTAACACAAACAACTGAAGTCAATAGCCATCAAAAGAGTTATCCTTAATTCAGAGTATACTTAGTCCAGATATTTAGGTGTCAATGATACATGCTGCACTGATTCAAATCATAAGAAGTAAATGCAATCAAGTGTTTAACTGTATTATTGCAAATAGACAAGTCAATTTAATTGAATAAACAAAATCAATTATAGATAATAAAATGAATGAAAGAAATTAATGAAAAACAGGCTTCCAAAAATAAAGCTGTTGCATTCACTTTTTTGTACATTGCAGAATAACATACATTATAGGGGTACAGAGAAAAGCAATCAGACGCACATATATCTAGTGTGTAGTCTGTCTACTATTATCATGTGGGAGACAAACTTATGTCAACTCAACTCTCAAAAAAACAATTAGATATGCATGAGCTGTAGAATCCATTCTAATGGTAAGTAAATTATAGAAGAGTAGTGGAACTGTGTCGACGTTTCGGTCTCTAAAGTGTTAAGTGCATGAGACCATCCTCAGGTCTAATTGCATTTGTGAAATCTGAGGACCTTTAACATGTTTCATTATGTTATGTTATCACAACTTCTATAGCGCACAGCTGCCCCAGCAAAGGGGCGTCCCGGCGCTTTGACTGGCAGAAGGGATATACAGAACAAAAGAAAAACCAGAGAGTAGTAACAGCGGGCAGTAAGTTAGGGTCCAGGGGGGAAAAGGTAGGTTTTGATCGCCCTCCTGAATGTGAGCAGATCATCTAAGGCGGGAATGTGAGCTAGCCGCTAGATAGCGGAAGGAACGTCCTCCCGCCCTGCAGCGTTTGAACCGTGGAATTATAGCCAGATTTTGACCCAATGACCTCAGAGAACAAGAGGGGACATAGGGGGTGAGAAGATGCTCTAGGATCTGGGGAGAGGACAGTTTAAGAATCTTGAAAGAAAGACATAGCGTCTTGAACTCTATCCTTTGGGCCATGGGCAGCCAATGGAGTTTACGGATGGTTTCCTTCGCGGAACAGAACCTGGGTAGACCCACCAAGGCTCTGGCTGCCACATTCTGCATGCGCTGCACCCGGATAACTTCTGCCTGATTGGCCCCCAACAGGAGCGAGCTTGCGCAATCAAGCCGCGAGAGTATGGTGGCCTGAATTATCAGCTGCCTAGTGGGAGCGTCAAAGAATTTCAGGATTAGCCTCAGCCCACGCAAAATGCCAAAGCATGTAGCGGCCACTTTTTTTGTGTGTCCACAGAAACTGAGGGCGGGGTCTAACTAGACACCCAAGTTTTTAACCTCGGGTACCGGGATGGGTACTGGACCCAGCTCTGGAGGCCACCACTGAACGCCCCAGAGGTTGCTATGCTTACCAACAATAAGAACCTCCGTTTTCTTAGCATTGAGCTGTAAACGGTTAGCGGGCATCCAGTCGGCCACTGCTGTCAAACCCTCCCTGAACCTAGGGGCCTCAGAGTCGGTGTCCCCGCTGAGTGCAACCATCAGCTGCGTGTCGTCAGCATATGAAACCATGGTCAGGCCCCACTGCTTGGCGACCGCAGCCAGCGGTTGCACATAGATATTAAACAACGTGGGGCTAAGTGCCGACCCCTGAGGCACTCCCTGCTCGATGGAATAGGGCCTAAACTCAAAAGGAGGTGTAGCGACCCGAAATGAGTGATCCGCTAAAAATGATCGAAACCATTCAAGTGCTAAGTCAGAGACACCTGCTTCTCCCAGACGTTGCAGCAGAATCGCGTGTGAGACCGTGTCGAACGCGGCACTGAGTTCGAGTAACACCAGTGCCGCAGTCTGACCAGAGTCGAGCACGGAGCGCAGATGTTCTGTCATAGCAAGGAGAGCAGTCTCTGTGCTATGTACTGCCCGAAATCCATTCTGGAAGGGGTCCAGGGTATTGGCAGACTGGAGGTGTTTAGTCAAGATACCATTGGCATGAGCCTCCGCAACCTTTGCAGCCCATGGGAGAAGAGAAATCGGACGATAATTCTCCAGTTTGAGAGGGTCCAACGTGGGCTTCTTCAAAATAGGAGTGACATAGGCTTGTTTCCACTTAGTAGGTACAGTCCCTGAAGAGAATGAAAGATTGATGAGTTGGCGCACGGGGGGAAGGCAAAGTGCAGCCGACTCTCTAAACTGCGCAGGTCTAAGGGGGTCGGCTGGAGACCCGGATTTTACTTTGGCCACCAGCCTATCAAACTCTACCTCTGAAATATCAGGGAATTTAGATTGGACCACTTTAGGAGTAGAATTAGGCCTCTGGTCCTCACTCTGAGGGATGGTATGAGGAAAGAAGCGATAGATAGTATGCACCTTTTCCAAAAAGAAGATAGCGAGCTCTTCACAGTGGGACTCTGAGCATATCTCAGCTGCTGGGGCTCTTTTAGCTGTCAGGTCTTTAAGAACTTTAAAGATCAGCTTCAAAGGATTAGGACTGCGCTTGAACTCTAGGGAGGAGTAGGCCGCACGCGCAAATGGCTCTATGGTAAATTTTGGTTTTAGCTAAGTACTGCGTTTTTTTCTCGCATCATAGGTTTTACGCCATTCTCTTTCCGCTTGTTTACAGGATTTTTTCAGGAGCAATAAGGATGCTGTCATACCATGGACTGGGTTCTAATGAACGACATTTACTCCACGTAGCAGGGATCAGGGAGTCAAGTGCCTGAGAGACTCAATCACAGAAGAGATCATAGCCAGACTCAACGTCGTTAAAAGGGCCAAGCGGAAATTCACTTAGCACCCGATGAAAGTCCTCAAGTTTTAGTTTCTTCCATGGACGTTTAAAAACTACTCTGTCCATGGTTTTAAAAGGGGGGTCTCTAATCGCAAGGTGTAATTCCACTAAAAAATGATCTGACCAGGCTACAGGAATCGGCGGTAAGGTATTTACCACTGTCAGATTAGTAAATATGGGGTCCAGAATGTGTCCGCCCATGCGTGGGGTGAGTAACCACCTGACTTAACTGTAGTGCCTCTAAATCTGCCAATGTACTACCAATAGCTGGGATATGACAGAGGTCAAAATGGAGATTAAGATCACCGAGGACACTGAATTTAGCCGAACCTATCGCAAGAGAGCTCACAGTTTCTGGGTGTCGACGGGGTTGGGGCTCCTGCGGGCTGACCATGCGAAATTAACAGATAGAGTCGAGGAAGCGGAAACCACCTTAAAAGACATCATGCCAGCGCAGAAGTCGATGGACGGAAAGCTCACGGAGGCGCTGGACCGCATTCAAACCCTGGAGAGGCGAGCAGAGGGCGCTGAAAATCGCAGCCGGCGGAACAACGTGCGCCTCGTGGGCCTTCCCGAAAAAACAGAGGGCACGGACATGGTGAGCTACTTGCACAAATGGCTAAAGTCTGTGGTAGCCCCGGAGGGCCTTTCTCCCTTCTTCACTCTGGAGCGGGCGCACCGAGTACCGTCAAGGCCCCCGAAACCGGGTCTCCCCGCCTCGCCCAGTGGTCATCAAACTGCTTCACTACAAAGACAGGGACTGGCTGTTGCAGCGGGCCAGGGATGCAGGTCCCTTCCAAGTGGACAACAGCAAAGTCACGCTGTTCCCGGACTACACATTCGAGACCCAAAAAATGCGTGCCTCCTTCCTCTCTATCAAAAAAGAACTGCGCACAGAAGGCATACAATACTCGCTGCTGTTCCCGGCCAGACTCCGTGTAGTGGTAGACGAGAAAGCCCTGTTCTTCCCGACAGCGGCAGAGGCATGGACCTGGTGGGACACCTACAAAGCAGGCACGGGTGGAGCTCGGTTCAGGGCTGAGGAGGTGCGCCAGGAACAATCAGTCAGGCGGTCAAGACGGCACCGAGGGCGCGGACAGGGATCCAGAAGGCCGACGAACTCCCAAACAGCAGACGAACGTAGAGCAGCGCTGCAGGCAGTAAAAGACGTGTCGGGATCTGCGCTGGTCCAATTGGAGAGAGAGTCGGGATCGGATGGTCAGGGAACGGGCTCGGACACTGAGTTATCGGAGCTGGGTGGGGCCAGGGGCCCGAAGGTCACACCACAGACATCAGGAGAAATCATCGGGAGCTGAATCCTGGACATGGTACCTGGCTGGGGTGACAACGGCTAGCGCGGCTTCTACGAACTCTGGAGCAGGCCGCTGTAAGACTGGAATGTCGTGAGTCATAATGCATATTGCGGGGCGGAGGTATAGGGCCCATAAGGCCTCCGTAGTATTGACTACGAATTTGAAGATTTGAGAGCACGGTTGCTCGATAGTTTGGATGGGAGCGACTCTTCTGCAGTTAGGTCCTATTCTGGGGGAGGGGGGGCCTGGAGTAGTTGGGGTGACTCAGGGCGTAGTTTGGGGAGGGGGAGTGGGGAGAATGTTGGGGATGGGTGGGGACGGGGTCAAGTCTGCGGTCCGGTTGCAACCTATTGGGGGTCTACACCGAACACAATGGGACAATGGCTAATGCGGGATCAATAAAATGTGTGTCCTGGAATGTACGGGGCTTGAATACGATAGCGAGGAGACACAAAATTCACTCTTACTTAGTCTGCAGAGGGGTGCAAATAGCATTCCTGCAAGAGACCCATTTAACCAGGAAAGAAGGAATAGCGCTCCAGCGCAGATGGAGGGGCCACCTGTTTTACACCACGTACTCAGCTTTTGCTAGAGGAGTGTTAATTTGGGTGTCCCCCTCCAGGTAACTAGGCACATAGTAGACCCGGATGGGAGATATGTAGCGGTTGAGGGTCTGCTTAGAGGTCCACACATAGTGCTCAGTAGCATCTACGCGCCGAATGTGGATCAGGCAACATATTTCGCAAGGCTTTCCAGGGTACTGGCCAACTACTTCACTGGTCCTGTACTGATGGGGGGAGACTTCAACTCCATAGAAGATACTACATTAGATAGGTCACACCCACCACTACACGCCTCCTCCAGTACACCGGTTAGCGAGGTGCAGAACAGAATGGCAGGGAAAATGGGACCTAATAGACAGCTGGCACACACAACACCCAACAGAGCGGGATTACTCATTCTACTCTAGCCTACATGACCTCCACTTTTGCCTTGATACCTTCCTCTGCTCTCCAACAGTACTTACAGCGGTGGCCCGGACTGAATACTTAGCAAGCACGATATCAGACCATAACCCTTTACTCCTGACGCTAGATTGGATGACTGAGCCCACGAAACTCCCGACATGGCGGCTACGGCCGGACACGCTGGATGACCCGCCCTTCGGCGTAGAGCTGGAAGATCGGATCACTCAATATTTTGCGGAGAACGAGGGTACCGCCTCATCCAAAGCTATAGAATGGGACGCATTCAATATAGTAGTTAGAGGACACTGCATAGGGAAATTTGTGGGAGTCCGCAGGTCATTGGTGGAAGACTTAGATAAGGCTGAGCGTAAATTGAGGGAGGCGGAACTAGATTTACAGGGGAGAATGAGTGAGGCGCGGGAAGCAGTGGCAGTAGAGGTGGAGCGCCTTTGTAGCTTCGACTATAAGACATACTTAACGAAGACTCTTGCTGAGGGGGACAAAACTGGAACACTCTTGGCCTGGCTAGCAAACCCCAATAGGAGTAGTCAACCGATATTGACCCTACAGGGGAATGGAGGTAACACCCATAACACACAATCAGAAATATTGGACTGTTTCAGATCATATTACGAGAAGTTATATAGCACTGAACTAGGGAACCAGACTGAGGCAATAGACGCTTTCTTGAGCGATTTGCAGCTCCCGCAACTAGAGCAAGAACAGGCTGATACCCTAGGCGGCCCAATAGACTTAGCAGAAATAAGAGGAGCAATAAAGCGAATGGCGCGTAACAAAACACCAGGGATGGATGGGTTGCCCATTGAATTCTACGGGAGATACCTAGACCAACTGGCCCGAGACTTCAAGTGATCTATAATGAAGCCAGGGAAGAGGGCAGACTTCCCCGATCAATGCGCGAAGCCATAATGATCCCTTTATTAAAACCGCGAGGGAAAGTACAGACCCTGCATCCTTTAGGCCGTTATCCATGTTAACGACAGACTACAAAATCTTAAGCACGGTGCTGGCCGCCAGACTGTTAATCCATATGCAAGACCTGGTCCATAAGGATCAATCAGGTTTTATACCCACTAGGAACACGACACACAACATCCGTAGGCTACTCAGGCTAGTAGATGACCCACCGCCGGATGCGAGGGCCCCCCTAGTATTGGCGGTCGATATAGAGAAGGCCTTCGACAGCCTGGAATGGAACTACCTATACAGGGTGATGCAGAGATTTGGCCTGGGTGAGGGATATATAAGATGGACGAAAGTGCTCTACTCTTCAGCGAAAGCTAGAGTGAGGGTCGGACCCTTGGTATCAGACCAATACGAGGTGACTCCGGGAACCAGACAGGGGTGTGCACTTTCTCCCCTGCTGTTTGCACTTGCGGTGGAACCTCTTGCGGCGATGGCTAGACGGGGTGAGCATTACGACGGGTTAGTCTTCAGAGGGGCCCACCACTACAATTCCTTATATGCGGACGACCTCCTCCTCTTCTTAGACAATGCGGAGGAAGCTGTGGAGGGCGCAGAGAGACTGCTAGCGCGCTTCGGCGATATATCAGGACTGCGGGTCAACTGGACGAAAACCTGCCTCTTCCCTCTACGGAGGGGGGAGGAGCGCCCCCCACTCCACCCGAACCTTAGATGGGAACCCCACTGTCTGAGCTACCTGGGGGTGCACATTTACCATGAACCAGCGGACCTCCTAGACCGTAATGTAGGACGCTGCATCCGCGCATTGCGGGGTAGTATATCTTTCTGGGCCACCCTGCCCCTCTCAATGGCGGGCCGGGTTGCACTTCTAAAAATGGTAGCCCTGCCGCGACTATTATATTTCTTTTGGACCCTCCCCGTATGGATACCTGGAGCGCTCTTCAAACAATTGAGATCGATGTTGGTGTCCTTTTTATGGGGAACGGGCAGACGCAGGATTGCACTGACGACGCTGACCCGCCCTAGGGATGAGGGTGGCCTAGCTGTCCCAGATTTTGAGCTCTATTACTCGGCAGCTCAATTACAATTCTTCACACAAGAAATAGCGAGAGTGTACCGCGGCCCGGAGCAGGAGAGGGAGAATGGCACCCCTCGCCATGTCCTGGCGTACATAACCCTGCAACAAAGATTACTGCTAAGTGGGCTGTCCCAAGAGGAGCGGACCCTTTGATTGTGTTGGAATCGCTCGCAAAAGCGAGCTGGACCCGGACACCCGTATGCACCCGAAATCCCGCTGGGCATGGTGACGGCACTCCCACATGGCGGGGACTGGTCGAGACTACGACTCTGGGAAGAGGCAGGGTTACAGATGATAGGGGATCTATATGAGGACGGAGTATTAACCCCATACCAGGCTTTACAGGAACGGTACGACCTTCCGAGGGGAGACTACTTACTACACACAGCGGTGGTGAGAGTCATACAAGCGCACTGGGGGGAGGGCCTGATAGAACCCGCGACGACACTGGCGTGCCAATACACAATGATGGCTGCAGGAACATTTAAAGCAGTTACATGCCTCTATCACAGAATGCACACAGAAACCCTACAACCACTTACACCATTAAAGAATAAGTGGGAGGCAGACCTACAGTTAGAAATCCCAGACACGACGTGGTCCCAGCTGGTGCGGAGGGCCAGGAAGAGCACCAGAAACGCGCGTTTCCAACTAATACACCTCTATATCCTCCACAGGGCTTACCTCACCCCGAGTAAAATAGCAGCGTACTTTAGCGCAGATGATGCAGCATGCCCCAGATGTGACCTGATAAGAGCAGACCTAGTACACATGCTAAGGATAGTACACATGCTAAGGAGCTGCCCCTGCTTACAAGAGTATTGGAGGGAAATAGGGGACACCCTGAATGCGGTGACGGATAGGGAACTACAGTACGACAGCGCGGTCACCATTTTACATTGGTTCCCTCATACACGCAAGAACAAACTATCAAGTAAATTCATTGACATGGGCCTACTTATAGCGAAGAGAGAGCTGACCAAGGGGTGGAAGTCGAGGGTGGGGCCGACACATAGGAGATGGATAAATGAATTTATGAAATGGGCAACTGCGGAGAGTACGATAAGATACCAACTGGCCCGCCGTAGCTCAGACGAGAAGGCGCAGGATGCAGCAATGGCATGGGAAATGCTAGTACAGGCACTAAGAGATAGCGCAGTGGAGGAGGAGGGGGAGGAGGAGACAGAGGACCTGGCGACTCCAGTAGCGAAGGTCACGTCCCCGGCACCTACGAAGGACACACACACACAGTAAAATACAAAAGCTCCGAAGTCCCGCAGTATAGGCACACATACTTGCACCAGGCGCAGACGCAGACACCGGGGGGGGAGGGGGAGGGGAGGGAAGCACATAGGGATCTTGCAGTGGAACATGTACGAACTTTATTGAATGGCAGCGAGATACGGGGCGAAAAAGTAAAAGCAGAGGGCGGAGGGTCCTGTATTTTGACTACAGCAGACAGCCCAGCCGAGAGAGCAACGTATAACAGAGTTACGCCGCCCTGCCTCCGGGATGTGGGCTGAATGGCTGTGTACGAAACATCTGGAATGTGATGGGAGAACAGCGACTCTGTACCGTGAGGTCCTAACCATGGCACTGTATATTATACATAACCCTGCAATAAAATTTGTTTAACAAAAAAAAAATGAAAAAAATATCAGGGGCCTCCTCCAAGATGAGGTCGTGAATAGCGGAATGGTGTTTAACCAGTGACCTAACATTAAGATTCCAAATCTTGAGATCCCTAGGAGCCGAAGGCTCGGTGGGCAGGGAAGCAATAGGAGGGGGCTCAATAAGAGCTCTAATAGGGGTTGGGGAGTTAAGTACAAAATTGCCACATGGACACTGAAAAGGGCCACACATAGGATCAAGAGAGGAATGCTCACAATGTGGGGACAGCTGCCGGATACTAAGTAGCTCCTCCCTGAAATACGAACCTCCAACTGGTTTGAAAGGCATAGTATTCCTGGTGCAAGGCGCCTCCTTAGCGCTGACGGGCGCAGATGGGCAGGACTCTGGCATGACTCCGGCGCAGATCCGGCGCGTCCGCTGTTCGCGTCCACTGCGCGGAGACATAGCCGTCCCCTTTTATGCGCAGCTAGAGCGCAAACCAGCAATAGCCCACACCCAATATGGCCGCCGTCTATCACTCGCCTACCCGGGACCGTACTCTCAGCGTCGGTACTCGGCTGAGAGTGGCCAGGCAGCGAGGGGGGGAGAAAGGTCTCTGCGAGGTCTCAGCAGATGACCCCAGTTAAAAAGCTTATTAAATCAAGCAGAATAACACCTCAATTTTAAAATACGCGATAAGTGAAAGAAGTGGGGAGGGAGATTTGGCTCAAATGTGATTGATTGACAGTGATTAAATATGCCCATCAATAGCACAGTCCTAAGTTGCCTTTTGACCAGGCATCAGGTCTAGCATGGTCTGGAAGAACTCGCACCAGTAGCCAGCTGTAAAACTAACACACCAGCTCTCCTTCCTCAAAGTTGGAGTAGGCACATTGTAGTTGTTGGGCATATATAACCATTTTTTATTAATCAAATATGGTCAAGCTCCATTTCTGGTCCATACATGATGTGTGGGTGCATGCATGAGCGGTGGGTACATGTATGAGCCGGGATATCATTTGTGAGCAGGTAGGTGCATGCATGATCAGTAGGTACAGGCTTGAGGAATGGGCGAATGCATGAGCAGTGTCTGCATGCGTTAGCAATGGGAGCATGCATGAGCAGTGGCCACAGCCATGAGCACTGGACCACTGCGTGATCAGTGGCCACAACCATGAGCACTGGACGCCGGCGTGAGAAGTGGCCACAGCCATGAGCACTGGACCCCTGCGTGAGCAGTTCCCACAACCATGAGCACTGGACGTCGGCGTGAGAAGTGGCCACATCCATGAGCACTGGACGCCTGCATGAGAAGTGGCCACAGCCATGGGCACTGGACGCCGGCGTGAGAAGTGGCCACAGCCATGAGCACTGGACCCCTCTGTGAGAAGTGGGTGTATGTATGAGCACTGGACCCCTGCATGAGCAGTGGCCACAACCATGAGCACTGGACGTTGACGTGAGAAGTGGCCATATCCATGAGCACTGGACGCCTGCGTGAGAAGTGGCCACATCCATGAGCACAGGACGCCTGCGTGAGAAGTGGCCACTGCCATGGGCACTGGACGCCGGCGTGAGAAGTGGCCACATCCATGAGCACAGGACGCCTGCGTGATCAGTGGCCACAACCATGAGCACTGGACCCCTGCGTGATCAGTGGCCACAACCATGAGCACTGGACGTCGGCGTGAGAAGTGGCCACATCCATGAGCACTGGACGCCTGCATGAGAAGTGGCCACAGCCATGGGCACTGGACGCCGGCGTGAGAAGTGGCCACAGCCATGAGCACTGGACCCCTCTGTGAGAAGTGGGTGTATGTATGAGCACTGGACCCCTGCATGAGCAGTGGCCACAACCATGAGCACTGGACGTTGACGTGAGAAGTGGCCATATCCATGGGCACTGGACGCCAGCGTGAGAAGTGGCCACATCCATGAGCACAGGACGACTGCATGAGAAGTGGGCACAGCCATGGGCACTGGACGCCAGTGTGAGAAATGGCGACAGCCATGAGCACTGGACCCCTGCGTGAGCAGTGGCCACAACCATGAGCACTGGACATCGGAGTGATAAGTGGCCACATCCATGAGCACTAGACATCGGCGTGAGAAGTGGCCACATCCATGAGCACTGGACGCCTGCGTGAGAAGTGGCCACATCCATGAGCACTGGACGCCTGCGTGAGAAGTGGCCACAGCCATGAGCACTGGACACCGGCGTGAGAAGTGGCCACAGCCATGAGCACTGGACGCCGGCGTGAGAAGTGGTCACAGCCATGAGCACTGGATGCCGGCGTGAGCAGTGGCCACATCCATGAGCACAGGACGTCGGTGTGAGAAGTGGCCACATCCATGAGCACAGGACGCCTGCGTGAGAAGTGGGCACAGCCATGGGCACTGGACGCCGGCGTGAGAAATGGCCACAGACATGAGCCCTGGACCCCTGCGTGAGCAGTGGCCACAAACATGAGCACTGGACGTCGGTGTGAGAAGTGGCCACATCCATGAGCACTGGACGTCGGCGTGAGAAGTGGCCACATCCATGAGCACTGGACGCCTGCGTGAGAAGTGGTCACAGCCATGAGCACTGGATGCCGGCGTGAGCAGTGGCCACATCCATGAGCACAGGACGCCTGCGTGATCAGTGGCCACAACCATGAGCACTGGACGTCGGTGTGAGCAGTGGCCACAACCATGAGCACTGGACGTCGGTGTGAGAAGTGGCCACATCCATGAGCACAGGACGCCTGCGTGAGAAGTGGGCACAGCCATGGGCACTGGACGCCGGCGTGAGAAATGGCCACAGACATGAGCACTGGACCCCTGCGTGAGCAGTGGCCACAAACATGAGCACTGGACGTCGGCGTGAGAAGTGGCCACATCCATGAGCACTGGACGTCAGCGTGAGAAGTGGCCACAGCCATGAGCACTGGATGCCGGCGTGAGAAGTGGCCACAACCATGAGCACTGGACACCGGCGTGAGGAGTGGCCACATCCATGAGCACTGGACGCCTGTGTGAGAAGTGGCCACATCCATGAGCACTGGACACCTGTGTGAGCAGTGGCCACATCCATGAGCACTGGACGCCTGTGTGAGAAGTGGACACAGCCATGAGCACTGGACGTCGGTGTGAGCAGTGGCCACAACCATGAGCACTGGACGTCGGTGTGAGAAGTGGCCACATCCATGAGCACAGGACGCCTGCGTGAGAAGTGGGCACAGCCATGGGCACTGGACGCCGGCGTGAGAAATGGCCACAGACATGAGCACTGGACCCCTGCGTGAGCAGTGGCCACAAACATGAGCACTGGACGTCGGTGTGAGAAGTGGCCACATCCATGAGCACTGGACATCGGCGTGAGAAGTGGCCACATCCATGAGCACTGGACGCCTGCGTGAGAAGTGGTCACAGCCATGAGCACTGGATGCCGGCGTGAGCAGTGGCCACATCCATGAGCACAGGACGCCTGCGTGATCAGTGGCCACAACCATGAGCACTGGACGTCGGTGTGAGCAGTGGCCACAACCATGAGCACTGGACGTCGGTGTGAGAAGTGGCCACATCCATGAGCACAGGACGCCTGCGTGAGAAGTGGGCACAGCCATGGGCACTGGACGCCGGCGTGAGAAATGGCCACAGACATGAGCACTGGACCCCTGCGTGAGCAGTGGCCACAAACATGAGCACTGGACGTCGGCGTGAGAAGTGGCCACATCCATGAGCACTGGACGTCAGCGTGAGAAGTGGCCACAGCCATGAGCACTGGATGCCGGCGTGAGAAGTGGCCACAACCATGAGCACTGGACACCGGCGTGAGGAGTGGCCACATCCATGAGCACTGGACGCCTGTGTGAGAAGTGGCCACATCCATGAGCACTGGACACCTGTGTGAGCAGTGGCCACATCCATGAGCACTGGACGCCTGTGTGAGCAGTGGCCACATCCATGAGCACTGGACGCCTGTGTGAGAAGTGGACACAGCCATGAGCACTGGACGTCGGTGTGAGCAGTGGCCACAACCATGAGCACTGGACGTCGGTGTGAGAAGTGGCCACATCCATGAGCACAGGACGCCTGCGTGAGAAGTGGGCACAGCCATGGGCACTGGACGCCGGCGTGAGAAATGGCCACAGACATGAGCACTGGACCCCTGCGTGAGCAGTGGCCACAAACATGAGCACTGGACGTCGGCGTGAGAAGTGGCCACATCCATGAGCACTGGACGTCAGCGTGAGAAGTGGCCACAGCCATGAGCACTGGATGCCGGCGTGAGAAGTGGCCACAACCATGAGCACTGGACACCGGCGTGAGGAGTGGCCACATCCATGAGCACTGGACGCCTGTGTGAGAAGTGGCCACATCCATGAGCACTGGACACCTGTGTGAGCAGTGGCCACATCCATGAGCACTGGACGCCTGTGTGAGAAGTGGACACAGCCATGAGCACTGGACGTCGGTGTGAGCAGTGGCCACAACCATGAGCACTGGACGTCGGTGTGAGAAGTGGCCACATCCATGAGCACAGGACGCCTGCGTGAGAAGTGGGCACAGCCATGGGCACTGGACGCCGGCGTGAGAAATGGCCACAGACATGAGCACTGGACCCCTGCGTGAGCAGTGGCCACAAACATGAGCACTGGACGTCGGTGTGAGAAGTGGCCACATCCATGAGCACTGGACATCGGCGTGAGAAGTGGCCACATCCATGAGCACTGGACGCCTGCGTGAGAAGTGGTCACAGCCATGAGCACTGGATGCCGGCGTGAGCAGTGGCCACATCCATGAGCACAGGACGCCTGCGTGATCAGTGGCCACAACCATGAGCACTGGACGTCGGTGTGAGCAGTGGCCACAACCATGAGCACTGGACGTCGGTGTGAGAAGTGGCCACATCCATGAGCACAGGACGCCTGCGTGAGAAGTGGGCACAGCCATGGGCACTGGACGCCGGCGTGAGAAATGGCCACAGACATGAGCACTGGACCCCTGCGTGAGCAGTGGCCACAAACATGAGCACTGGACGTCGGCGTGAGAAGTGGCCACATCCATGAGCACTGGACGTCAGCGTGAGAAGTGGCCACAGCCATGAGCACTGGATGCCGGCGTGAGAAGTGGCCACAACCATGAGCACTGGACACCGGCGTGAGGAGTGGCCACATCCATGAGCACTGGACGCCTGTGTGAGAAGTGGCCACATCCATGAGCACTGGACACCTGTGTGAGCAGTGGCCACATCCATGAGCACTGGACGCCTGTGTGAGCAGTGGCCACATCCATGAGCACTGGACGCCTGTGTGAGAAGTGGACACAGCCATGAGCACTGGACGTCGGTGTGAGCAGTGGCCACAACCATGAGCACTGGACGTCGGTGTGAGAAGTGGCCACATCCATGAGCACAGGACGCCTGCGTGAGAAGTGGGCACAGCCATGGGCACTGGACGCCGGCGTGAGAAATGGCCACAGACATGAGCACTGGACCCCTGCGTGAGCAGTGGCCACATCCATGAGCACTGGACGCCTGCGTGAGAAGTGGCCACATCCATGAGCACTGGACACCTGTGTGAGCAGTGGCCACATCCATGAGCACTGGACGCCTGTGTGAGCAGTGGCCACATCCATGAGCACTGGACGCCTGTGTGAGAAGTGGACACAGCCATGAGCACTGGACGTCGGTGTGAGCAGTGGCCACAACCATGAGCACTGGACGTCGGTGTGAGAAGTGGCCACATCCATGAGCACAGGACGCCTGCGTGAGAAGTGGGCACAGCCATGGGCACTGGACGCCGGCGTGAGAAATGGCCACAGACATGAGCACTGGACCCCTGCGTGAGCAGTGGCCACAAACATGAGCACTGGACGTCGGCGTGAGAAGTGGCCACATCCATGAGCACTGGACGTCAGCGTGAGAAGTGGCCACAGCCATGAGCACTGGATGCCGGCGTGAGAAGTGGCCACAACCATGAGCACTGGACACCGGCGTGAGGAGTGGCCACATCCATGAGCACTGGACGCCTGTGTGAGAAGTGGCCACATCCATGAGCACTGGACACCTGTGTGAGCAGTGGCCACATCCATGAGCACTGGACACCTGTGTGAGCAGTGGCCACATCCATGAGCACTGGACGCCTGTGTGAGAAGTGGACACAGCCATGAGCACTGGACGTCGGTGTGAGCAGTGGCCACAACCATGAGCACTGGACGTCGGTGTGAGAAGTGGCCACATCCATGAGCACAGGACGCCTGCGTGAGAAGTGGGCACAGCCATGGGCACTGGACGCCGGCGTGAGAAATGGCCACAGACATGAGCACTGGACCCCTGCGTGAGCAGTGGCCACAAACATGAGCACTGGACGTCGGTGTGAGAAGTGGCCACATCCATGAGCACTGGACGCCTGCGTGATCAGTGGCCACAACCATGAGCACTGGACGCCTGCGTGAGAAGTGGTCACAGCCATGAGCACTGGATGCCGGCGTGAGCAGTGGCCACATCCATGAGCACAGGACGCCTGCGTGATCAGTGGCCACAACCATGAGCACTGGACGTCGGTGTGAGCAGTGGCCACAAACATGAGCACTGGACGTCGGCGTGAGAAGTGGCCACATCCATGAGCACTGGACGTCGGCGTGAGAAGTGGCCACAGCCATGAGCACTGGATGCCGGCGTGAGAAGTGGCCACAACCATGAGCACTGGACACCGGCGTGAGAAGGGGCTACATCCATGAGCACTGGACGCCTGCGTGAGAAGTGGACACAGCCATGAGCACTGGACGCCTGTGTGAGAAGTGGACACAGCCATGAGCACTGGACGCCTGTGTGAGAAGTGGCCACATCCATGAGCACTGGACGCCTGTGTGAGAAGTGGCCACATCCATGAGCACTGGACGCCTGTGTGAGCAGTGGCCACATCCATGAGCACTGGACGCCTGTGTGAGAAGTGGCCACATCCATGAGCACTGGACGCCTGTGTGAGCAGTGGCCACATCCATGAGCACTGGACGCCTGTGTGAGAAGTGGACACAGCCATGAGCACTGGACGTCGGTGTGAGCAGTGGTCACAAACATGAGCACTGGACGTCGGCGTGAGAAGTGGCCACATCCATGAGCACTGGACGCCGGCGTGAGAAGTGGCCACATCCATGAGCACTGGACGCCTGTGTGAGCAGTGGCCACATCCATGAGCACTGGACGCCTGTGTGAGAAGTGGACACAGCCATGAGCACTGGACGTCGGTGTGAGCAGTGGCCACAACCATGAGCACTGGACGTCGGTGTGAGAAGTGGCCACATCCATGAGCACAGGACGCCTGCGTGAGAAGTGGGCACAGCCATGGGCACTGGACGCCGGCGTGAGAAATGGCCACAGACATGAGCACTGGACCCCTGCGTGAGCAGTGGCCACAAACATGAGCACTGGACGTCGGTGTGAGAAGTGGCCACATCCATGAGCACTGGACGCCTGCGTGATCAGTGGCCACAACCATGAGCACTGGACGCCTGCGTGAGAAGTGGTCACAGCCATGAGCACTGGATGCCGGCGTGAGCAGTGGCCACATCCATGAGCACAGGACGCCTGCGTGATCAGTGGCCACAACCATGAGCACTGGACGTCGGTGTGAGCAGTGGCCACAAACATGACCACTGGACGTCGGCGTGAGAAGTGGCCACATCCATGAGCACTGGACGTCGGCGTGAGAAGTGGCCACAGCCATGAGCACTGGATGCCGGCGTGAGAAGTGGCCACAACCATGAGCACTGGACACCGGCGTGAGAAGGGGCTACATCCATGAGCACTGGACGCCTGCGTGAGAAGTGGACACAGCCATGAGCACTGGACGCCTGTGTGAGAAGTGGACACAGCCATGAGCACTGGACGCCTGTGTGAGAAGTGGCCACATCCATGAGCACTGGACGCCTGTGTGAGAAGTGGCCACATCCATGAGCACTGGACGCCTGTGTGAGCAGTGGCCACATCCATGAGCACAGGACGCCTGCGTGAGAAGTGGCCACATCCATGAGCACTGGACGCCTGTGTGAGCAGTGGCCACATCCATGAGCACTGGACGCCTGCGTGAGAAGGGGCTACATCCATGAGCACTGGACGTCGGGGTGAGCAGTGGCCACAAACATGAGCACTGGACGTCGGCGTGAGAAGTGGCCACATCCATGAGCACTGGACGTCGGCGTGAGAAGTGGCCACAGCCATGAGCACTGGATGCCGGCGTGAGAAGTGGCCACAACCATGAGCACTGGACACCGGCGTGAGAAGGGGCTACATCCATGAGCACTGGACGCCTGCGTGAGAAGTGGACACAGCCATGAGCACTGGACGCCTGTGTGAGAAGTGGACACAGCCATGAGCACTGGACGCCTGTGTGAGAAGTGGCCACATCCATGAGCACTGGACGCCTGTGTGAGAAGTGGCCACATCCATGAGCACTGGACGCCTGTGTGAGCAGTGGCCACATCCATGAGCACTGGACGCCTGTGTGAGAAGTGGCCACATCCATGAGCACTGGACGCCTGCTTGAGAAGGGGCTACATCCATGAGCACTGGACGCCTGTGTGAGAAGTGGACACAGCCATGAGCACTGGACGCCTGTGTGAGAAGTGGCCACATCCATGAGCACTGGACGCCTGTGTGAGCAGTGGCCACAAACATGAGCACTGGACGTCGGCGTGAGAAGTGGACACAGCCATGAGCACTGGACGTCGGTGTGAGCAGTGGCCACAACCATGAGCACTGGACGCCTGTGTGAGCAGTGGCCACATCCATGAGCACTGGACGCCTGTGTGAGAAGTGGACACAGCCATGAGCACTGGACGTCGGTGTGAGCAGTGGCCACATCCATGAGCACTGGACGCCTGCGTGAGAAGGGGCTACATCCATGAGCACTGGACGCCTGTGTGAGAAGTGGCCACATCCATGAGCACTGGACGCCTGTGTGAGCAGTGGCCACATCCATGAGCACTGGACGCCTGTGTGAGAAGTGGCCACATCCATGAGCACTGGACGCCTGTGTGAGCAGTGGCCACATCCATGAGCACTGGACGCCTGTGTGAGAAGTGGACACAGCCATGAGCACTGGACGTCGGTGTGAGCAGTGGTCACAAACATGAGCACTGGACGTCGGCGTGAGAAGTGGCCACATCCATGAGCACTGGACGCCGGCGTGAGAAGTGGCCACATCCATGAGCACTGGACGCCTGTGTGAGAAGTGGCCACATCCATGAGCACTGGACGCCGGCGTGAGAAGTGGCCACATCCATGAGCACTGGACGCCTGTGTGAGCAGTGGCCACATCCATGAGCACTGGACGCCTGTGTGAGAAGTGGACACAGCCATGAGCACTGGACGTCGGTGTGAGCAGTGGCCACAACCATGAGCACTGGACGTCGGTGTGAGAAGTGGCCACATCCATGAGCACAGGACGCCTGCGTGAGAAGTGGGCACAGCCATGGGCACTGGACGCCGGCGTGAGAAATGGCCACAGACATGAGCACTGGACGCCGGCGTGAGAAGTGGCCACATCCATGAGCACTGGACGCCTGCGTGAGAAGTGGCCACAGCCATGAGCACTGGACCCCTCTGTGAGAAGTGGCCACATCCATGAGCACTGGACGCCTGCGTGAGAAGTGGACACAGCCATGAGCACTGGACGCCTGTGTGAGAAGTGGCCACATCCATGAGCACTGGACGCCGGCGTGAGAAGTGGCTACATCCATGAGCACTGGACGCCTGTGTGAGAAGTGGACACAGCCATGAGCACTGGACGTCGGTGTGAGCAGTGGCCACAACCATGAGCACTGGACGTCGGTGTGAGAAGTGGCCACATCCATGAGCACAGGACGCCTGCGTGAGAAGTGGGCACAGCCCTGGGCACTGGACGCCGGCGTGAGAAATGGCCACAGACATGAGCACTGGACGCCGGCGTGAGAAGTGGCCACATCCATGAGCACTGGACGCCTGCGTGAGAAGTGGCCACAGCCATGAGCACTGGACCCCTCTGTGAGAAGTGGCCACATCCATGAGCACTGGACGCCTGTGTGAGAAGTGGACACAGCCATGAGCACTGGACGTCGGTGTGAGCAGTGGCCACAACCATGAGCACTGGACATCGGCGTGAGAAGTGGCCACATCCATGAGCACAGGACGCCTGCGTGAGAAGTGGCCACATCCATGAGCACTGGACGCCGGCGTGAGAAATGGCCACAGACATGAGCACTGGACGCCGGCGTGAGAAGTGGCCACATCCATGAGCACTGGACGCCTGCGTGAGAAGTGGCCACATCCATGAGCACTGGGCGCCTGCGTGAGAAGGGGCTACATCCATGAGCACTGGACGCCTGTGTGAGAAGTGGCCACATCCATGAGCACTGGACGCCTGTGTGAGAAGTGGCCACATCCATGAGCACTGGACACCTGTGTGAGCAGTGGCCACATCCATGAGCACAGGACGCCTGCGTGAGAAGTGGCCACATCCATGAGCACTGGACGCCTGTGTGAGCAGTGGCCACATCCATGAGCACTGGACGCCTGCGTGAGAAGGGGCTACATCCATGAGCACTGGACGTCGGTGTGAGCAGTGGCCACAAACATGAGCACTGGACGTCGGCGTGAGAAGTGGCCACATCCATGAGCACTGGACGTCGGCGTGAGAAGTGGCCACAGCCATGAGCACTGGATGCCGGCGTGAGAAGTGGCCACAACCATGAGCACTGGACACCGGCGTGAGAAGGGGCTACATCCATGAGCACTGGACGCCTGCGTGAGAAGTGGACACAGCCATGAGCACTGGACGCCTGTGTGAGAAGTGGACACAGCCATGAGCACTGGACGCCTGTGTGAGAAGTGGCCACATCCATGAGCACTGGACGCCTGTGTGAGAAGTGGCCACATCCATGAGCACTGGACGCCTGTGTGAGCAGTGGCCACATCCATGAGCACTGGACGCCTGTGTGAGAAGTGGACACAGCCATGAGCACTGGACGTCGGTGTGAGCAGTGGTCACAAACATGAGCACTGGACGTC
Source organism: Lissotriton helveticus (assembly GCF_964261635.1). Lineage (NCBI taxonomy): Eukaryota > Metazoa > Chordata > Amphibia > Caudata > Salamandridae > Lissotriton > Lissotriton helveticus. The sequence continues at coordinate 277,034,270 of NC_136058.1, read as the reverse complement.
GGCGTGAGAAGTGGCCACATCCATGAGCACTGGACGCCGGCGTGAGAAGTGGCCACATCCATGAGCACTGGACGCCTGTGTGAGAAGTGGCCACATCCATGAGCACTGGACGCCGGCGTGAGAAGTGGCCACATCCATGAGCACTGGACGCCTGTGTGAGCAGTGGCCACATCCATGAGCACTGGACGCCTGTGTGAGAAGTGGACACAGCCATGAGCACTGGACGTCGGTGTGAGCAGTGGCCACAACCATGAGCACTGGACGTCGGTGTGAGAAGTGGCCACATCCATGAGCACAGGACGCCTGCGTGAGAAGTGGGCACAGCCATGAGCACTGGACGCCTGTGTGAGAAGTGGACACAGCCATGAGCACTGGACGCCTGTGTGAGAAGTGGCCACATCCTTGAGCACAGGACGCCTGCGTGAGAAGTGGGCACAGCCATGAGCACTGGACGCCTGTGTGAGAAGTGGCCACAACCATGAGCACTGGACGTCGGTGTGAGAAGTGGCCACATCCATGAGCACTGGACGCCTGTGTGAGAAGTGGCCACAACCATGATCACTGGACGTCGGTGTGAGAAGTGGCCACATCCATGAGCACAGGACGCCTGCGTGAGAAGTGGGCACAGCCATGAGCACTGGACGCCTGTGTGAGAAGTGGACACAGCCATGAGCACTGGACGCCTGTGTGAGAAGTGGCCACATCCATGAGCACAGGACGCCTGCGTGAGAAGTGGGCACAGCCATGGGCACTGGACGCCGGCGTGAGAAATGGCCACAGACATGAGCACTGGACGCCGGCGTGAGAAGTGGCCACATCCATGAGCACTGGACGCCTGCGTGAGAAGTGGCCACAGCCATGAGCACTGGACCCCTCTGTGAGAAGTGGCCACATCCATGAGCACTGGACGCCTGCGTGAGAAGTGAACACAGCCATGAGCACTGGACGCCTGTGTGAGAAGTGGCCACATCCATGAGCACTGGACGCCGGCGTGAGAAGTGGCTACATCCATGAGCACTGGACGCCTGTGTGAGAAGTGGACACAGCCATGAGCACTGGACGTCGGTGTGAGCAGTGGCCACAACCATGAGCACTGGACGTCGGTGTGAGAAGTGGCCACATCCATGAGCACTGGACGCCTGCGTGAGAAGTGGCCACAGCCATGAGCACTGGACCCCTCTGTGAGAAGTGGCCACATCCATGAGCACTGGACGCCTGTGTGAGAAGTGGACACAGCCATGAGCACTGGACGTCGGTGTGAGCAGTGGCCACAACCATGAGCACTGGACGTCGGCGTGAGAAGTGGCCACATCCATGAGCACAGGACGCCTGCGTGAGAAGTGGGCACAGCCATGGGCACTGGACGCCGGCGTGAGAAATGGCCACAGACATGAGCACTGGACGCCGGCGTGAGAAGTGGCCACATCCATGAGCACTGGACGCCTGCGTGAGAAGTGGCCACATCCATGAGCACTGGACGCCTGCGTGAGAAGGGGCTACATCCATGAGCACTGGACGCCTGTGTGAGAAGTGGCCACAGCCATGAGCACTGGATGCATGCATGAGCAGTGGGTGTATGTATGAGCAGTAGGTGCATGCATGATCAGTAGGTAGAGGCACGAGGAATGGGTGAATGCATGAGCAGTGTCTGCATGCGTGAGCAGTGTCCGCATGCATGAGCAGTGGCCGCATGTGTGAGCAGTGTCTGCATGCGTGAGCAGTGTCCGCATGCATGAGCAGTGGCCGCATGTGTGAGCAGTGTCTGCATGCATGAGCTGTAGTTGCATTGCTATTGACGTTACCCTTTTTGAAGACATTTGGTCTTTGTGTGGTCACTGGCATGGACGGGCTATAATGGGATCCAAGCTCCCAACTGACTTCTGCATTTCCTAGAAGTGGACATTTAGAAGCTGAAATAGTCAAAATGACAAAAGGCCAAAATACATTGAATTAACTTTCATAATTGCAAAATTCTTCCAAATTTTCTTTTGTTCTTAAACTGCAACTGATCAATGTCAGGGTACAGCACTGTTTTCAGGCAGCGTCTCCGGATTGCCGGGAGGGTTGGTCAAAGTCACTAGTCAGGTGAGAGGGTGGGGGAGGAGCCCACTCCGGTGCCAAATTTCAGCAAAAAGCACCGGTCTACAAGTAGTCAAAACAGTGATGTAAACAAATAATGCCTAGTCTTGATTGAAACTGTATGGATATGCTACAGGATAGACATTTTCCAGAGTTTGCTCTTTGACCTCCTTCTGTTTGAGTTGGACAGAAGGTTGCGCACTGCACGTCTGCCTATAGAGTGTTTTTCCACGGTGGTCCTCCCTGGCTAGGTCACTTTCCTAACTTGTCATTCGATGCGACCTGATTGGGAAATGATGGGAGCTCTGACCCCCCTGGGCTCGGTCTGGCCAATCACACGCGATTCCGGCTTGGAAAAGAAAATAGGCCCTACCGAGGGTGACCTTGCCAGCTAAAGAGATTTCCAATACACATTTTATTGTTGTAGTAACCTACAACGTTTGTTCCTATACGCATCGGAGTAACCACAGACATGAATTAATTGACACAGGAAATACACCATTAAATACATGGACAAACACACGCCCGCGTGCATGCGTGCGCGCGCGCACACACACACACACACACACACTCTCTATATTCTCCAGGCACATAATTGCTCTGCCCTTCATGCACAGCCATCCACGAATATTTCACAGAAAATCAATGCACACAACTTTATCGAGACAGGCACACCTGCTTCACTACACATAGGCAATACCCACCACCATGGCACGTATATTTATTCTCAACACACATGCATTTTCCCATACCCACTGGAAAGACAATGTACACGCCTATAACTAGAGAGCCTTACATACCTGCTTCCAATCTAAAAAAGTAAAAACTGTCGCACACATAGCAGAGACTCAACACCTATTACATGGCAGACTCGTGTGACTAAACATTTACTCACATGCACACACGCATATACTTGCAGAGAAACAGTGTATGTAACATAAAATAAACAGCTGCAATCGTCTACTCCCCCGCACATAGGCATATTCACACACATGCATTGAAGAAACATAGCTGCTTATTTACTAAGAGGCAGATTTACAATAAGTGGCGCATCCCTGCATATCAGCAGGGATGCGCCACTTATTGTGCGCCGCAGCTCCGCCACCATTTGGACGCCGCAAAATGCGGCGCACCATGGGGCAAAAATTGCACAGATGTGTGACGCATCTGTGCCGTTAAGGCGGCGTATTGCTGGAGTTGCGTTGCAAGAGCGACGCTGCGCAGCTCCAGCAATGCCCTGGGGGCCCTATCTGTCTAATGCTGTATCAATCCTTACGCCTGCTTCAAGCAGGCGCAGGGTTTTGACGCAACATGGGCCCAAAAGTGACTGAGTGAAATCTTGTAGATTTCACTCAGCCACTTTTGGGAGGCATTCCTGTGCCGGAACGCACCTGCCCTGCGCAGGAACGCCTCCTTCTGGCGCAGGGCTTTACAACGTGACGCATCTCCCAGATGCGTCCCGTTGTAAATACCCCGCACCATGGAGCATCTTTTGCGCTGCCACTGCGTCACAAAAGTGACGCAACGGCGGCGTAAAAGAGGCGCAAGGGGCTTGTAAATCTGCCCCGTACTGCATTTTATGATGCATTTAAAGTACAACAAAAGTAATACTTGTGCTACAAGATGCTTTTCACAACCCTATATCCTCCTCCCCCATCTTTTCCTTGGGGAAATCCTTACATACGTAAGTTTACTGTAAATGTGGGAGGGTCCAGGAGTTATAAATACTGCTGAATGGGAGGGGTTTAGGGAAGAGTAAGGAGGGGTTTCGGGAGAATTCCGGAGGTGTTGAGGGAGGAACATGTACCCAAAAGTGTAAACCCATTACTATTCACAAACTGCACTTCTAAAGTTGCCAAAATAGTAGCAAGTTCTCAAGCTCAGAACTGTAGTAAGTCCAGCACCACACATAGCCAACAACTGGTTGTGTAATAGACTCCCTTAGAAAATATTGGCGGTAGAGACTTAAAATAAAACCTCATAGGAAATAATTACATTAGATTAACTTAATTAAAATCGTTTACATATAAATAACAAATAAATAAAAGTAAATAAATATAATTTGATGTTACAAAAAAGTACATATTTATTATTGATTTTAAAATGAATGTAACATCAACTCCAAGTACTTTGAGATGTCTTCAGTGATGTCAACTATGATGGCCTTTAACATGTCATGAGTGATGTAAGATGTATTATAAGTTAGTGTTTTTAAATGTTAGTTTTTATCTTATTTCAACACCTAGCCATTACGTCAGTTTACCCGTTGTTTTATTCAGTGAATTTCTAGGGTTCTTTCACATAAGTTAATCTTATTACCGTACATAATGTAACTTTAACCTTTGTTTTTTAGGCAAATCTCAGTAGTTATAGCATAGGCTTCAGCCAAGAGGAAAGCTTTCACTGCACTGTTGTAGTATGAGGGCAAAGCTTGAGCCGCGACTGCTGTGGGAGTACCACAGTACTGTATGGGAGGGCCGGGCTGGATCTCACTGGAAAAACTGCAGTACCTTGAATTTTGGGGCATATTATCAAGGGGGTTTATCTCCGCTTTTTTGGCTTTAAAAGCCAAGAAAGCGGAGATAAAATTATCTCCCTATTACCTAGCTGTCGCTAACACCAGTTAGCGACAGCTAGTAGGAGATAGCGACCATCTTGGGCCCCACTTTGCATGTCAGTGATATTTATCACTAATGACATGCAAAGTGGGCGTGCCAAGATGTTAGCGACTGGAAACAGTCGCTAACATCGCTATCTACTATTACCAACTTATGGAGTTATTCGCGCTAAGCGCGAATATCTCCAAAAGCTAACACCTGCCCTGAGCAGTTCTTAGCCATGTTATCCAATGGGAGGTGGATAACATGGCTAAGAGCATTAGCTCGGTAATGCATGAATATCGCTGACTTTTCAGCGATATTCATGCATTGCGGCCGTTTTTTATCGCATTTGCGATAAACCTTGCTAATAGCAAGGTTTATCTGCGATAAAAATCGCCGCAGCTCAGCGGTAAATTTTTGTCTCTAACCAAGCAATAGCGATAATTATCGCTATTGCTTGGTAATATGCCCCTTTGTTTTTATTTTAGCTCCTCTGAGGGGGTCCCTTTAGCGCTCACCCAAGTGCCTTAAGGGGTCAGGTTGTCCCTACTTTGCCCCATACATCCTATTTTCCAAACATTTTTTCAGTACACAAGGACTGGTCCCCAAGTTTTGTAATGGCACCTGCATCATTTTGTTCTCAACATTTTGTTGTCAGTTGGAGCCAACCAATCAAATCACTACGTACTGTGGTACTGGAACCGGTGCTGTTGCATCAAAATGGCAGACAGGAGAAAAGACTGCTTTGGCTATGTTTTTGAATAAACACTCCCACTGAGCTCTCTTGCGTGACCAACTATCAAGATATATTTAACTTTTTAGTCCTTGAAGGGCACCATGACCACTAATTTAAACGCAAATTTCTCAAAAATGGCTGAACGGATTCACGCCAGATCACAAAAAGCAAGTGTTCCGAGTAAAGTTCTAACATTTGACAAATTTGATGTATTCCAACACAGCCTTTTTTTCTGTATTGGAGAGAAAAAGATCCTAATGAAATTAACATGGGACATCAATGTTTTGACACCCTTCCTTTCCTTGGCCACCGCCACATTTATAAACATGTACATAGAAAATCACATTTAAATGTTACATTTAAAGCAAACATTGGTGTGTGTACTGACTCAAAAGACGTTGATTTGTAGCGAAAGGTAGATGGACAAATAAAAACGTGTGTGTCAAAGTTCAGCGTCCGTTTTGTGTTTTTTGTGCTGCCTCCTGGCACATTCAACAGCTGCAATGGTGGGGCCTAACAGGGGTGGCAGGACAAATAGACCTAGTATAATGGCTTTATTTTGCCCCTGTCTAGCGAAGACACTTGGGCACATCCACCTTTCACCACTAAGTGAGCATTAGGAACTGTCTAGGGGCAGCTGTAATAACATATTATGGGCCTCATTTATGAAGCTGTGCGTCACATTAACGCCGCCGGTGCGTCACTTTTTGTGATGCACCAGTGGCGTAAAAAATGCGCCTTGTTGCGCCATATTTACAAAGTGACGCATCTAGGTAGATGCGTCACTTTGTAAACCCCTGCGCTACATTATACCTGGGTCGGGTATAATGTATGCAAGGGGGCGTATTGACTCAAGAAAGGGTCGTAGAAGTGATGCAGTGAAATCTATGAGATTTCACTGCCTCACTTCTAGGACGCAAGTGCGTCAATATCTTACGCCTGCCTCACAGCAGGCGTAAGACTGACGCAGCCCCTTTCACATGGGGCTTGCCAATGACAAGTGACAGATGTGCCAATGTTTAGAAAAACACAGGCACATATATATTTTCAGATTGCAACATGCCCATGGCTGGATTGCACATTGTGCAACAAAGGAGGCAGTGTGGCAGAGCATGCCACTGCACATATGAGATTTTGGCAAACATACAAAGGCCAAGCTTCCCCCGAAACTAAACAAGCATTGGGAAAGCCAATAAGTGTGTTGTTGCCTGCCAGTCTTTCGGTTTTGTCACATCCAGTTTTGTTTTGTCATTGTTTCTGCAAAACACCATTGTCGGGGAAGCTCCTAGGCTCTCATCAATTTTTTAAAAATGGTTTAATAAAAGCAAAAATGTTTTTGGGTCTCTATAATGAGCACACATCGCCATAGTAGTATCTTGCACCTAAGGTAAGTGCTGTGGGTGCGGATGTACTCCTTGCGAAAGAGTAGAAAGCAGTCACTCACAGTGAAGTCAGCCAATGGCTGAAGTGAACATACTCATTGCCCCATGCTGTATGCTTGAGGTGGTGGAGGAAAAATGTGAATGACACAAAAAAAGACCAATAGCTGATACAGGCTGCATGAAATCCCCTGAAATTATTTATATTTTACTTATAATGCTAATAATAGCAAAGTGTCTTGGCTAACGCCGGACCATGGATAAAGCAAAAACATATAGGGCACTGAACAGGTGGATGTGTCCAGTGCTCCATCAAAAGTTGTCTACACACAGGCACACTGCAGATATAAAATGTGCACACCTGTGACTACACAGGCACAGTTTTACTGTACTAAATGGGTTTTGCTTCTCAACCAGTAGTTGCACACTCAGAGTCACACTTATTCTCCACAAAAGTTTCAGCTACATACTTCAAGAATGTTTCATCCCTTGACCACTGAACCCAATGTGTTTCTGTTGAGTATAACACAACTATATTACTATCCTTGCACCATTCCGGTGAGCTCTAAGTTATTCCTATAACGCTGGCTTAATACTTCCAGGCCCTGTACACATTTCTACAAAAGTAGCCGCCTGCAATTTCAGTAAGTCTCAACCTTCCCAGGTTGCATGTCCGAAGCACTTCAATGGTTTTGTTGGTCGCCCACATATTGCTATTACCTCTCTTAATAGAGTCTCACTAATTGACACCTCATTGCCATTGTGCTCCCGAATGGAGTCCCATGCATTTCCTATTTTAGAGTTCTATCCTGTTTCTACACTTGGTGGCACCTCACCGGGCATGTTGAGTCAGATGAATACCCTAGGCGCGTCACGCAAATCCTGGTTCCTTTTCTTCAGGGTCCCTTGTTATGTTTTTTTAAGTGTGACTGACTAATTAATCAGACCTTCTCATTAAGTAACTAGAGAAACCCAATTTATGAAGTTTCAGGTTGAAGCAGGCACCAGAATTCCAAGAACCCCTGGCAAGACTTCTGCCTCCAGGGCCCTCAGCAGCTGCGAGAGACCAGGAAGCAGATGTGCAACAAGTGGCAACTGGAATGAGAGCAACCAGGAAGTAATTGCCATATAGGGTAGGAAGACTTCCCGCTCAACTGGAGAGCGGCCTGGAGAGTCTTGGCTACTGTCCATATTCTGGTGCATGGAAAAGTGATTGTATTGTATTGTTATGTTGTTGCAGTAATATAGCAGTTACTATCACTAAGAGGCATTGAAGCACTTTACTCTGGGTTGCATAATGCTCCAGACCCCAAGGTTAGTGCTAGTTCAGTATTATTGTTTTGTTTGCTATTGGCAGGGCCACTGGAATATGCAGTTCCGCAGCGTTTTTCGGATAATTATGAATTTGTAGCATTTGCCACATAATCCATCATCGGCTACACAATCTGCAGATTTTATCAAAAACATTGTATCTAGCTGATTACGATGAAAACTTACTAAAAGCATTGCAATATGTGTACACAGGCAGTGGAAGGCCCTCCAAAAAGGGAAATTGGTCATTTTTCAGTGGCTTATTGTAGTTGGTAAATAAATTAGACTCAATGAGGTTAAATCTTTGCCCAGACAGTATTATCATGTGAAAAAAATACAAAACAATGTGCCGCGTTATGCAGCATAATTTGCCTTTTATTGCCATATAATTTAGTCAACCCTGCCACATTATTTGGTACTCCCCTGGAGCATAATTTCAAAAGCACTGGCTATTTGAATTAGTCGTGTGTGCTCTAGCAAAAAAATACTGCATGCATTTATTCCAGTTTATTTGTGGTTGATTAAAATAATAGTAGTTAGTGAGCCCCTCCCTCTTTAACATCTAGATGGCCCGCTCGCAGCCATAACCAGAAACCACGGACTCAATATCGTCTCCTACGTCAACGACACCCAGCTGATCCTCTCCCTCACAAAAAACCCCACAATCACCAGCAACAACTTCAATGACGGGATAAAGGCCTTCGCTACCTGGATGAGAGACAGGTGCCTCAAGCTCAACTCGGACAAGACCGAAGTCCTCATTCTGGGACCCAATACCTCCACTTGGGAAAACTCCTGGTGGCCCGATGCGTTAGGAAACCCACCACACCCACGGACTATGCACAAAACCTCAGCTTCATATTGGAAACCTCACTCACGATAGTTCAAGTTCAAGTTCAAGTTCAAGTATTTATATAGCGCACTACTCACCCAGAGGGTCTCAAGGATAAACCGCCAGATCAACGCCATCTCCTCATCATGCTTCCACACTCTTCGCCTGCTTCGAGAAAGTTTCAGATGGATCCCCATTGAGGCGAGAAAGAAGGTCACCAACACACTTATGAGCAGCAGACTCTACTTTGGCAACGCAGTCTACGCAGGCGTTACCCAGAAACTCCTCAGGAAACGACAGAACGTTCAGAATACCACAGCCAGACTGGTCCTCAACATCCCACGCCGCCGCCAGATCTCCTAACAGCTGTGAGAACTCCACTGGCTCCCGGTGAACAGAAGAGTCACATTCAAGCTCTACACACATGCCTACAAAACCCTCCACAACCAGTGGCGGCTCCTCCACTAAGGCAGAGGAGCGTCGCCCCACTGCCAGGAAGCAGCAAAATAAAATAAAAAATAAAATGATAAGAACAACATTTTAATAACCTTTTTATTTTGTCCTCCTGCTGCAGCAGTGTGGGTGAGGGGGCAGGGCAGGGCGGGTCAGCAGCGCAGGCAAGGAGTGGTAGAACACTCCTGTGTTCAGTGACTGTTTGGTCGGCCCTCTCGGGCCGCCCAAAACAGTCATGAGCCCTTCCCTATTCTCCATACAGGCTGTATTACAGCCTGTATGGAGAACATACCCACCCCTCCAGCCCCTGGCTGAGTGCTGTGTCACGGCGGACACAGGCGAGCAAGAGAGAAGACACGGGACCCGGTGGTGGCAAGGTAAGTGTTATTATTTCTTTTCTTTTTTCTTTTTTTTTTCCAGTTTCACAGCAGCAAAAATAACACAATATACATTAAATGTCAAAGAGGGAGAAAGAAAAACAACTTAACTTATCAGTATAAATCAGTCATTCATCCCTCAAAATAATCATGAAAGGCACCCCAAATACTTATACCAATCTGACGTTTTTTACGCCCCTTAACAGAAAATAGGCCCCATTCTAACTTATATAAATTATACATTTTTGCACGCCAGATTTCGAATGGCAGAGGATCTTTCTGCAGCCATTCACCAGCAAAACAGAGATGAGCAACAGTCATAGAAAAAAAAATCAACAATCGATATCGATGTGTTGGGTTCACTAGACTGCTAGCAGGCAATTTCCCTAATAACATCATTGCGGGAGTAATAGTCAACTGAGCATTCATTACCAAAGACAATTTTTTTTCTATATCAGTAATAAATCTAGACAATGTGTCACAGCTAAGAAAAATATGTACACTGTCAGCGTTATCGTCCCCACATCGAAAACACTTCCCTTCAAACCCAGCCCCCATTTAGCCATCCGCGCAGGGGTATAATATAAATCAAATACAGTCTTAAAAAAACTACACTTTCAAATTCGCAGACATTAACGTTTCCCTTGACATTGCAATAAGTTTCGCAACTGAAATATCAGATTCTCCCAGCTCTCTGGACCATTTGATATTATATTTGTCCAGATCATCTGGTCAATCTGATAGAAGTAACTGATATAAAACCCCAATTTTTGGCTGTCGTCTAACCATCTCTATAATGGAGTGAGGTACCATATGAACATTAGTCCGAAATAAAAAATCCCTAATCTGCAAACATTTTAAAAACTGAACTTTGGGCAAACCATATTGTGAAACAAACTCATCAAAAGATTTACACGCCCCATCCGAAGAATAGAGGGGCATATTACCAAGGGCCTTATCGCCGCTTTAGCGGGAATTTTTCCAGCTAAAGCGGCGATAATTTTATCGCCCTATTACCTAGCTGTCGCTAACACCAGTTAGCGACAGCTAATAGGCGATAGCGGGCATTCAGGGGCCCACTTTGCATGTCAGCGATAATTATCGCTAATGACATGCAAAGTGGGCGTGCCAAGATGTTAGCGACTGAAAACAGTCACTAACATCGCTGTCCCCTATTACCAACTTTTGGAAATAATCGCGCTAAGCGAGATTATCTCCAAAAGCTAACGCCTGCCCAGAGCAGTTCTTAGCCATGTTATCCAATGGTAGGTGGATAACATGGCTAAGAGCATTTGCTCGGTAATGCATGAATATCGCTGACTTTTCAGTGATATTCATGCATTTCGGCCGATTTTTATCGCTTAGGAGATAAACCTTGATAATATCAAGGCTCCTAAGCGATAAAAATATGCAAAGCTCGGCGATATTATTTTGGCTGCTAACCAAGCTTAGCTATAATTATCCCCATAGCTTGGAAATATGCCCCAGAGATCCCCTAGATTCTTAATGCCTTTCCTTCTCCAATCTTGAGCAATTTTATCCCCAAATATAGAAGGTAAAATCTTAACTGCATTCAAAGGCGTATAATATGAAATTTGCCCCATTGAGTTCCGCATACGTAGCCGTTTCCAGACTTTAAATGCACCGTTCAAGATTTTAAATCGAGTTCCCTTGTAATAGCTTCCATCCACCTCTGTAAATAAGCATTGTCTAACAATTGGGCCCATAAGCATTTCAAAAATTGTGGGTGCCGTAGCCCTATTCAAGGCTCCATCCCCTGTGAATAAAACCTGCATCTTTAACAAAAAACAAGTGAAAAAGTATAAAGCAAAATCAGGTACTGCTAAACCCCCTCTCTCAAGCGATAGCGTCATGAAACGCATCACGCGTCTAGGCCTACCAGGGCTCCAAATGAATTTACCACAAATCGATTGAAGGTGTTGTAACCTAGTATTTGTGACTTCCAAAGGTAATGAGTGGAATAGATAAAGAGCTCTAGGTAAAATATTCATTTTAATGATATTACAACGCCCTATCAAGGTGAAATGCAAGCGCCTCCACCTATCCAGAGACTCTTTAACTTTCCGAATCAATAAATTCCAGTTAACATCCATCAGTTCAGACATAGATTATCGAATTTGAATGCCCAAATATGTCACCTCTTTAATTAGCCACTCATCTCTCAAACCAATACTATCAGAGCACAAAATTTGCGTTTTGGACACATTGAGCTTATACCCAGAAATTAATCCAAATTCTGTAGCTAGGCGCTCAATCTCCTCAATCGCAAGAGAAGGGTTAACAGTAGTTACAGCTATGTCATCCACATAAGCAAATACGGAAAAATGATAACCATGAGACATAAATGGAGGAGTACAAATATTGTTAGATAATTGTTTTATAAAGGGGTTAATATAAAGAGCAAATAAAAGGGGGGAACAGGGACAGCCTTGCCGGGTGCCCCGAGTTATAGAAACCGCGTCCGATAAAATTCCATTTGCAGACATTTTAGAGGTAGGGTCATTATACAAGGCTTGTAACGCAACAATAGAATTATTACCAAAACCACTTCAATCCATCAATTGCAACATATAATCCCATTCTACGTGATCGAACGCTTTCTCTGCGTCAAGTAAAATCAAAGCTAAATCCCTCTTTTCTGTACTAGTGATATCGAATAATGTAACCACTTTATTAATATGTGAAACAGTTCCACGTTGTGAAATAAATCCATGTTGATTTAAAGAAACCAAAGACGTAATAACTTTAGATAGTCAGTTTGCCAAAATTTTAAAGTAGATTTTATTATCACAGTTTTATAAGGAGATTGGGCGATAGGATCCCACCTGCTCCGGTGGTTTACCCTTCTTGCAAAACACGGCGATTGTAGCTTCCGGCCAAGATTTAGGGGGTTGCCCTAGTTGTGCCATCTGGAAAGCCTTCAACATCTCATTCTTAAATAAATGAAAAAACAACCTATAGACCTCTGCAGGTATGCAGGTATCCTATTCGGTCCTGCCGCTTTCCCTAAGGCCAACTATTTACTGCACTTTCTAGCTCGGTTATAGAGATCGGGGAATCAAGTTTCTCCACAAGGAGAGGATCTAGTTGTTCTACTCGCTCCTGTAAAAATACACTATGACCACCAGCCGATCCTCCCTGCTGAGTATAAAGAGTAGTGTAAAACTGATGAAAAATAGAGAGTATTTGCTGGGGGTCAGAGTGCAGTACACCACTCTGATCCTTCAATGCCTGTATTATTCGCACAGATTCCTTCATACGAAGTCGCAAAGCCAGCCGTCTTCCAACAGCCTCCCCAAATTCATGGGTTTGCTGTTTTCTGGCATTCTCAAAGTTCCAAAACCCCAGAACATTTGCCCGGTATTTAGCCACATTATTCACTAATTCAGAGATATCATTCTTACCTAAATCAATCCCAAGCTCAACTCGGACAAGACCGAAGTCTCCTTCTGGGACCCAACACCTTCACTTGGGAAAACTCCTGGTGGCCTGATGTGTTAGGAACTCCACCACACCCATGGGGATGTATGACGTTACAACGCATACTTTTACTCCGCATACCATTACAACGCGGTATTTACAACGAATACCGTTACAACGCATAGCGCTTAGAGGTGCTGGATAGTGGTAAGTATAATTTTCTATTCCAACACCAGTCCCCGTGGACACTAGGGAAGGTGTTGGATAGAAAATTAAACTTATTCCCTATCCTAGAGCGCCCCCCAGCGCAATGCGTTGTAATGGTATGCGTTGTAATGGTCGCGTTGTAGTGGTAGTGCGGAGTAAAAATTGCGTTGTAACAGGTGTATACCCACCCATGGACTATGCACAAAACCTCAGCATCATATTGGACTCCTCACTCACGATAAACCGCCAGATCATCACCATCTCCTCATCATGCTTCCACACTCTTCGCCTGCTTCGAGAAACCTTCAGATGGATCCCCATTGAGGCCAGAAAGAAGGTCACCCACACACTTATGAGCAGCAGACTCGACTTTGGCAACGCAGTCTACGCATGCGTTAACCAGAAACTCCTCAGGAAACGACAGAATGTCCCGAATACCACAGCCAGACTGGTCCTCAACATCCCACGCCGCCGCCAGATCTCCTAACATCTGTGAGAACTCCACTGGCTCCCCGTGAACAGAAGAGTCACAATCAAGCCTTACACACATGCCTACAAAGCCCTCCACAACCAGTGGTGGCTCCTCCACTAAGGCAGAGGAGCGTCGCCCCACTGCCAGGAAGCAGCAAAATAAAATAAAAAATAAAATGATAATAACAACATTTTAATAATCTTTTTATTTTGTCCTCTTGCTGCAGCAGTGTGCGTGAGGGGGCATGGCAGGGCGGGTCAGCAGCGCAGGGTAGGAGTGGTAGAACACTCCTGTGTTCAGTGACTGTTTGGTCGGCCCTTTCGGTCCACCCAAAACAGTCATGAGCCCTTCTCTGTTCTCCCTACAGGCTGTATTACAGCCTGTATGGAGAACATACCCACCCCTCCAGCCCCTGGCGGACACAGGCGAGCAGGAGAGAAGACATGGGACCCAGTGGTGGCAAGGTAAGTGTTATTATTTTTTTTGTTTTTAATGCAGCCCACGCCCCCGCGCGCCCGCCCCTCCCACCTTCGAGCTGTGCCGGCCGCCCCTCTCCATAATGCCTGACCAGCATACCTGAACCACCGCCTCTCATTCCAAGTACCCATACACATAAGCTATGCAGAACTAGCCCTTTCCATCGTCCATCGGATCGGCAAGACCAGGACCGGAGGAAGGTCCTTTTCCTACCTCAACGCCAAGACCTGGAACACCCTGCCTCTCCACCTCAGACTATCCCTGTCGCTGACCCAATTCTGGTAGGTTCTCAAGACCTGGCTCTCCAATTGAACCTCAGCGCCCGCTGCACGGTTGAAAGAGTTCGAAACGTGCACTTAGGTCTTCTTCGTAGAGACTTAAATGACAGCATTAGCACAATTGCCCAAATTGGCATGGGCAGAGGAGGTGACATCACATGCCCTTTGCTGAATTGCATGCTTCTTTTTAATCTTTTTTATTGTTAAGCAGAGCCTGCAGCATATTTATCAACAGTGAACAAGAGTGATCAGTACACACCAACCATTACATGCAATATACATCAATTACTAACTATTCTATTTAACATGGTGCACAGACTCCATCCACGTTTTTCTCAAAGGGTTTCCTTAATTCACATCTTCTCATTCTCTTTATAAAAACTTGTATTCATTGATATTGTGGAGTTAGACTCCAGGGTGGAAGATCTTCGCACTACCTATATTTGTACTAGAAGTGACAGGTGCGATTTATTTTGTCGCAATCTCACTTTTGTAAATCACTCGATAAATTTATTAACAGTAATTGACACCAAGCAAAACCTCCAGCTGCTACAACCCACCAACGTTAAGGGCGTGCTTCAAAGTGTACAGTCATCATAATGCTTACGTCACATGCGATTTGCAGCAGTTAACTATGGTTGAAAGGAACAACATAACTCTAGTTATACCTAAACAACAAACCTATTGATTGTGAGTAGCAGCCAGTTGAAACAAGGGATGTGCTACTTCATCACAAATTCAGAAGCAGAGGAGATTTCAGGGGGGAATGGAAAATCTTGACAGGCCTATCGTGGGATCATGAGCTCACTGGGAAAAAGCCACTGGCAGCGTGTGTTCTTTACAGTAGAACCTGTCCAGGGATGGTGATCCTTAGGTGATGTGGACCAAAAGATGTGGAAAACTTTGTGGGGCATATTAACAAGAAAATGCGATAAATATTGCTATGCACGCTCAGCTCGATTTTAATTATTTTTAACAACGCTCATCACCCAGGCGATAAAAATCCAGCGATAGTCAGCGAAATGCGGGAATATCGCTGGAAAACCAGCGATATTCCTGCAGCAATAGGGAATTCCTAGTTGATAGCCCATGGTGGTCGTAGCCTGACAATCCACCCCCCTTTACACATATAGCTAAGTCTGAAATTTATCAGACGTTAGCTTACAGCGATAAGCCGGGTTAGCGCGGGTTTCAATATCGCTATGGGTGTCAGGGCATGGGCTTGTTTATACCGCGATGTGCGATTTGCGAGTTTTTCCCTGTTGTGTTGCCCGAGAACGCCCTCTTTGCATCTCATTAGCAATGCGTGGCACGGCGTAACTGGAACGGGTGCTAAGACAAGGAAACATGCGCTAGCGTGTCCTTGTTAATACTGCGAAGGAATTATCGCTGCTTTTCGGCCGAAAACGGCAGCAACAGTGGCAAAAATGGGCTTGATAATATGCCCCTTAATCCCTCTTGAGGGCAGGTTGCGACGACCTACGCTTCAGAAAACTCATAAAACATATTTATTCAGGTTAGGCATTGACTAGAGCACAGTTCTGATGGGAGTGCGAGAGGGATATAGGACAATGGACATGTCCACAGATGATGGCAGTCTGATGCTGCCCAATCCTGGGCGTCCAGCTCAAAGTGTACAATGCTACACCAGAGCAAACTCCTTAATAAATACATGTACCTTAAATAAACCTTCAGAAGAGAGGACCTGACACAAGCCTTAATGTTTGACTCCCACTAGCATTTCACATTTTTCAACTTGTTTGTGTCACACATGCCCACGTCAAGCAGTTTTCAGGAATATTTTATGCTGATAAAACTTTCTGGGAACTTTGGAGTTTGTTTTGATCTGCTACAATCTCATCAATATTGGGGAGATTTTGTGTTGACCTCAGCTTCAGGAATATTACAGATACATGAATGTTGCTGGTGGTTAAAGGACACCTGTCTGTCTGACGGGTGTGTTGCGTTCATGCTACAATTAACTTATGCAGTACATTTTTCTTTTTAAGGGTGCCATCACGTGTTTCACCGAGACCACACTGACACTGTCAACAAAGGAGTCTGACGAGCGCGTTATGCAAATCGAGTGACGTTCCTTCTCACCCTGCGATCTTTCCGAAGGAAATGCCCCATTCTCGCGAGAGATCCATCTAAATTCATCCAGTGACTGATGTTTAGCTTGCATTTTTAATTTCAAGATATCGCAAAAATGTTCATGCTTTCCTCTCACTTCGTTAGCGCAAGCATATGCTACAAAAATAAAAAAAGAAGAAAAGAAGAAAAAATGCTACTTATTAATAGTGGCAATCAAATGCTTGCAAATACAATTTAAAGCGCAAGCCCAGTAAATGAGTGTAATAGACCACTATTTGTGTTCTCTAGCAGGCAGAGGTACTTATTACCGGTATAGAAATACTTTTAGTTTAAAAACGCATGAAAAGTAAATGTGATTTTCCTTCGTGCAAAGAAAAATATTATTGGTTTCAATTACCGTATATTAAAGCTTAATCACATAAAATGAAAAAAAAGGCCAAAGAATCAAAAGTAACAATGTGTTTGCAAAACATAGAACTGGACAATCAGCACTTCCACTGAAGTGCTCTTTTTTCGGTGGATTTGCAAAGGAGCTCGTGGAAAACAACATTCTGACAGTGTAAGAGCCAATGGCTGAAGTGAACTGAAGTGAGCTGACCCATTGCTCCATGTTGGTTGAAAGCAAACAAACCAATGGCTAAAGAGGGCTGACCCAAAGTCTCATGTATGTATGTTCATATAGATGCACTTTTTATTCATGATTTTTTTTATTTCATGAGGTTGGTGAGACAACTAAAGCTGCCTCTAGGCCCGCCTGAAGCATGAAGGGAATGGCTGCATTGACACATGCTTTCGAGCTGTGAGCAGCAACGATGCTCAAAGTCCCATTAGATGCAATAATAACATATGGGCGAGATTAGCAGTGGCTGTGCTTTGTGAACACAGGATGAAAAAGAATCAATCCTTGGCAAAGCTAAGAGGTCTGGCCTTGTGTTTCTTCTCTGCCATTAAGGGCTTAGGGGCAGATGTAGCAAGCATTTTTGCGTTCGCAAAAGGGCAGATTCTGAGGTTTGCGAATGCAAAAATTGCTTTTCCGATGCAGCAAACCCAATTTTGCGATTCGGTAACCTGTTTACGAATCACAAAATTGGTTTGCGATTCGGTATTAGGAAGGGGAGTGTTTAGGACGTCCATTCCTAATACCGAATTGCATCGGTATGTATGAATGTTTTGTGACCGCAATTGCGGTCGCAAAACATTCGCATATTACCACCTACTATAAGTAGGTGGTAACCCATTCGCAAATGGGAAGGGGTCCCCAATGTTTGTAAAACTATTTTTAAGAGCAGGCAGTGGTCCCACAGACCACTACCTGCTCTTAAAAAATTAAAAGAAAACTTTTCATTTTTCGTTTTGTAAAGCATCTCATTTTTCTTTAAGGAAAATGGGCTGCTTTACAAAAAAAAAAAGAGTGCTTTATTGAAAAGCAATCACGGACATGGTGATCTGCTGATCTCAGCAGGCACCATCCCCGTGATTTTTGCGATTCCTAGGGGGTCGCAAATTGCGACCTACCTCATTAATATTCATGAGGTAGGTCGTAGGAATCGCAAAAGGTGTACTACACACCTTCATACATTGCATTTTGCTATTTCTTAATTGCAAATCCTTGTGATTCTCAATTAGGGAATAGCAACATGCGTGCTACATACATCTGGCCCAAAGTCCTTTCCAGGATAGCAGGTGGCACACTCCACTCAACAGCCATTTCCCTGTAGCTTAAAGTTCAATCCATATTTGGTGGGGGAAGTGGCTGCATGCAATAGAGGTGGAGTGACACTAACTTCTCCTCAGGCAAAGACAGAAAGCTACACCCATCTTAACAAAAGGTGAGGTTGCCAACCTCTCTTGTCTACGTTCCAAAGTTTAATTTCTCCTGTTCCTACTTTGGTTTAAGCTGATAATAGTTTACTGTGTCTTTTTCCAAGAAATGAAGGGGCTCAGCCAGCCTTGTTACTTCAGGACTGTGACACTGTGGGATATGACGGCCAGGGAGTGAGCGTGACAGGTGACATATTTGTGTCTACTGGTGATGGGGTCCTCTTGTCCCCCAGGAGATCTCCTGTCCTAGGCTTACTCACTCTCTGTGTATCGAATTTAAAATCCTGAGTGCAAAACTAAAATAAATGAATATGTTAGAAATCAGGAGGAATAAGAGACAAGTTGGTCTGCAGGGAACACCAGATTTCTTGCAAAAAAAGCAGCTGTCATGCTAGAAAGGATCTATTTTTCCTTCAAGAAAGCGTGGTTCCTTAAGTGATAACACACAGCCACTATCAAGAGTCCTTGGGTCAATGAACTTGACATTGATGCAGTTTTCTTTGTATTCCAGCTTTGACTATCTTCCACTAGCCCCATTAAGCCACAATTGCCCTTTACGTCCAGCTGCCCTTCAGTAAATAAATACATTCTCGTTTTTTTCTTTTACCTCACAATCCCTGGTGCCCACTGTTTTCTTCTTACTCTTTAAGCCCTACCATCCTCATCCTCTGTGCCTCCTGGAAGTGTAATTCCCAGCTCCCCAACCACAAAAAGGGACTTGTTTGATGCCTCTGAGATGCACTTGTCCTCCCACTGGGGCTCATTGATTCCTGACTTTGAGTTGGCAGTCTGGTTGCAGGAGTCTTCAACGTCCCTCTGGGACTCTGTGAACTTGCAGAGGACAGGACACCTTCAGTGGTCCTTTTGTGTTTCGTTGAAGCTGCCTGAGTCGCCACAAAAATTTTTGGGTTCCTCGGTTACTCAAGGCCCCTAAACCATGAGTGAGAAGTCTTAATCAAGTTTTATCTCACGCCAACAGGTTCGCTCCAAGTAGTGATACAAGAATGGTGAACAATGCTTGACACATCTATACAATCCCGGAAGACCTTGTACCAAAAGGGACTTTCCCCATCTTCTAAACAGCCAGGTTTCTCAGTGGTAGTCTCTATCCCGGGAAAGACTTCTTTCCCCTCTGAGCTGCGGGTGTGCTGTGTTTCCTGGATCCTTCTTGGCACACAGTGGTGGCACCGCTCATAGGTATCTTACAAGGGGCACTTTCAGTGCTGGGTGCTTGTGAGAACTTGCCATCTCGTGAGCGATCTTTCTCTGGTTACTTAATCAGAAATCCTGATCCGTGAGTCAGCTCTGCAATGAAACCCAAAACAGGGAATAAAAATAGGAATGCAGGGATTGTGTAAAGTGCCTGGAGTATTTCACTGATTCACCCAGGTAGATGAGGTCCCCACTGTGTGTGTGTGTGTGATTAAAAGATGAGTCTAAGTTGGTGGGGTGAAAGGGCGCCATCATAAGAACACCCTTGCCACTACATGTCCTGTAGTCTGAGTCCAGTCCAGAGCAGTCCAGGTCCAAAGTGAGAGCACAGTGAGGGATGGGTGCAATGTCAATGACACAGAGAAAGGTGTGAGGTATGAGTGAGTCTTCCTGAGACCGCATAAGGACACAATTACGCAATTGTGTAGAACATGATATTATTCATATGGGAACCAGTAAAGTTATGCTGCAGAGTGATGTAGGAATGAGTAAGACTCAACTCCAGTGAGAGGCCCAAATTCCTGGAATAAGTGACACTTGAGAAATATCTGTGAGGTCAGTGATTGTGTCTTAGTGTTGGAGGCCAGTGAAAGTAAAATGAGTGGCCTCCAATAACATGTATGAAGTAGCTCATGTGTGAATACATGGGCCTAAGCTGTGGTACATGAGACTGGTGAGCAGGAAATAAAATATATAAATTAGTGATCACCTTTACTGAGGGCCGTTGTACACTGTTGTGACATCACCACAGTTGTACACTTACTTTACATCTGTCTCTTAAAAAATATAAGATGAGAAAGTTCTGCCTCATCTCACAAGGTCTTCACAGACTCAACAGGAGTTGTGGCATCCCCTGCCTCACCCAGTGCTTAATTTGTGAAAGAAAGAGTGCTGGTGCCTGAAGCTCTACTCAGAAGCCGGAGACTGGAGCAATTAAACATCGGTGCACTGAATACCAAGGCCCTTTAGTCTTTAATTGACTACAAGACACTCCCTGTCCCTTTTTCTTGATCTTACAGGTTCCTGCTTTCTACTTGTGACAGCTTTGGCCTCTTTTTCTTCCTCCGTCTTTCCGATCTGTGTGTTTTTCCCTCTTTTGCACTCAGTAAATATATGATATGGGAAATAGGCGCCGGTACCCATAAAATAAGTGCTGTGGCCCCCACGGCATGCCCCTGGCTCAAATTAAGCACAGTGCCCATCACTTCCTTCGCCTCCCCAGGATCTTCATTGATCTGAGAATAGTGGGGGAATTGAAGGTGCTGTTTAATTGGCCCTTCTCATACTTCGTCTTTCCTCACTGCTCCTTCTCACCTCTTACTGTTTTTTCTCTTTCCTGAAAATACCCCCTATCTGCTTCTGCCATTATTTCACATCTCCCTGCCACTGCCCAGATACTTGGGACTTTCCCTCACACCTATCCATTCGTGCAGCCGCAGATTTTAATACATACTCCTGGATAAAGTTCGGTATCCAGTTTTTACATGAGCAAATGTACATGTGTGTGATTTGCCATACAGTAATCTTCAATTGTGAAAATGCATATGCTAATTTTGTGATTCATTTTACCCTATAGCCAGAAACCCCTACGTTGCATCTCAACTAAATTCAGTTCCGATGCCTTTTGTACCCAAAAAAGGGATATATAATCGATCTCTTGTCAATCATAAATTTCCAGATTTTTGAATGATGAGAAGAGGTGGGAGTATATGAGCCACACTTAGATCATTTGACCTTTCGGGCCCTAGTTACCGCTGCCATGGCGGACTGGCCGGCTGCTCGTTGGTGGAGATTTTAATACGATCTTCGATGCCTCCTTGGATTGGTCTATGCCGCCGCTGCCTTAATTCTCTGTGTTGTTAAATGCTGTTCATTTCTGCAGTTGGCTCATCCACTGGCCCCTGAATGACTCTTGGCACATAAAATAACCCATGTGCAGCAATGCGTTTTTTTGTTTTCATTCTCCAGTTCATAAACTACACTCTCGCCTTAACTGTTATGTTTGTTAGTGTCTGTCCATACATCTGTGCCCTTCATTGGTTATCATCCCAAGCTGCCCCCTTACCATAACTTGTTACTGATTGACTTTCCTTGGGTGGCCCTCCCTCTCCAATTACCATTAGGAAGTGATCGACCATGATGCTAAAGGACGTAGGGGCATATTACCAACGATAAGCGATATTTATCGCTAACGAGGCTTAGCAACGAATTTTTTACCGCTGAGCATCGCCGGAAAATATCGCTGAGATAACTTGCCATTAGCAAGGTTTATCTCAGAAGTGATAAAAATCCTCGCGTTAACTGCCAAATGAGAGAATATCACTGGAAAACCAACGATAATCTCTCGAAGTTTGGCGTTAGCTTGATGATAGGGGCTCACAAACTTAGCCATGATATCCACCTTCCATAGGACATCATGGCTAAGTCAGGAAAATACCAGGTGTAAAAAAAGCAGTGCTAACCGTGGTTAGCACTGCTTTTTTTTAATCACTAACAGGGTTAGCGAAATCCTTGATAATAGGAGAAATGTCGCTTAACAACATTTCTCCTATTATTTTTCTCTGGAACGCCCCCTTTGCATCTCATTAGAGATGCAAGGGGAAGCGTAGAGAAAAAGGGTGCTAACATGGGAATTCGCGTGTTAGCACCCTGTTGCTGATAGGGAGATCATTTTATCTACGCTTTCCTGGCTTTTAAAGCCAAAAAAGCGGAGATAAATCTCTTGATAATATGCCCCGCAATCTTCAAGCAGACTCTGCTTGACCACATAGAAGCCATCTCATGGATAATACGGGGATGGCTTCCTCACTGTTGGTCGAATCCGACTCCTTTAAGGTGGTTACCAGAGGGATTTATATCAAAACTATAGTCAGGGTGCATAAGGTTTTGGCGCAAGAGGTATGGGTCATGGAGGCAGCCCTGGAGGTGGCTAAACGGACAGTGGGAGCTGACATGGGACATTGGACCCCCTGAAAGTGGCACGGGCTGCCCTCTTTGATAAACTAGAAATGCTTTGCTGTCATGATTATGCCACATATATTGTAAGAACACATAGCGTAGGCGACAAATCTAGTAGCCTACTGGCACTCCTGGTCTCGACTCATGACCTACTCCACTACTTATTCGTCTTCAGTCCGGCAAAGTTGCTCACACTCACTATTCTATCAATGCCACTTCCCATGATTATTATCAGTCTCTCTATATGTTCCCGCCCCCAGTTTCTCCTGTCTCCCTCCAGGCCTTCTTCACTGAGGCTCCCGTGGCCCGGCTTTGTCCCACGGATTGGGTGGCCTTGGATGCACTAATACTAGCCACAGGTTAAGGTGTGGGACTCCGACCGCTTGCCTGCTAAATTTTAGATACACTTTTCTACAGCACTAGCACCAGGTTGCAGTCTTTGTTTGAGGACGGTTACTATGCTGGTTCTCTCCTTCTGTCTCTTAGCGCTGTGCTTATTACCACCTTATTGAAACCTCATAAAGACCTAACGGGCCTTGGATTCAATCGTCCACTTTCCATTCTTAACACCAATTATATAATCTTGGCCAAGATTCTGGCTCCCTGCTGCTTCCACATATGCATGTACTCATACCTGAGAACCAGAAGGGCTTTGTTTCGGGTGGTAACACCTAGCATAATGTTTGTTGTTTATGGCATGTTAAAGAGGAATCGACCTCCTCCTTCCGTGCCACAGCGTGTTTTGCTCTGGATCTGGAAAAGGCTTTTGATTTGGCGCTGCACTCTGGCCAGAGAGCTCCTGATTGAGGCTGGAGGGGGCCCCTCTTGGTACCGTGCAGGGATGCTCCCTCAAATTTCATTATGCCAGTGTCGCTTGGACTATCTGCATTGTGTGTTGCGCTGTTGTGATATAGGCTGTAACTGGCGTCAGTGGCTTTGTATCCTATATACACTGTTTCGACTGCTCAAGTTAAAGCAAGACAGTGTATTTCAACGGCATGGCCTGCCTTCCGGGGCACCAGGCAAGATTCCCGTTGCCCCCCTCTGTTATTTGTACTCACCATGGAACCATTAGCGGCGTGTATGTGCCGGTATTGGGCAGTATGGGGTAATTCTGATCTGTGGCTGGACACACACGATCTCATTGTATGCTGACTATTTACTGTTGTACGTGTGGGATGTCTCTGCAGACCTGTCTTATATCGCGCAGATACTTACTGAGTTTGCGGCTGTCTCCGGCCTCCAGGTCAACTGGGCTAAATCCTACATTTTCAAGTTCCAATCATCTTGTCTGCACCCTTTGCTATCTCACTTGATCCCCGACTGTCATTCAAAGATACGACGTTCAGCTACTTCGGGGTTTGGAGGATCCGTTAAAAGCTAACCTGGTAAAAGCTACTCATGATCTATGTCCCAGATAGCGTCCTCGGATTCTCTGCCTCTGTCAGTGATTGGGAGGGTGGCCTTGGGCAAGATGGTAGCACTGCCACACCTTTATTATTTTGTTAACCTTTCTCTTTGGACAACTTGATTCTTCTCTGGTGACTTTGCTATGGGGGTGCTGGTCACTGCCGTTTTGCACTTACCACAATGAGACTGCCGGTGGAGGCCGTGGGGCTTGATCTCCTGGATTTCAAATGTCATTACTTGGTGGCTCCGCTGCAATGCGTGGCCCGATAACTGGCGGGCAGTTCTCTCTGTGAAACAGGTCTGTCTAATAGGAATTTCCGCAAAAGCCGGTTGCATTGTGCTCTTTACCCCTCCACACGAGTTAGGGTTCCATCTAAGCCCCTGTTTTTAGTGGCAATGGCGTGTTTAGCTATGGTAGGTAAACTGAGGGCAGGACACGTCCCTTTTGCTACTGTTATCCTCCCGGACGCCACAGGTTGGTTACAGCTCAGTCACCTGCGGACTTGGAATGAGGATGGCATATCCATAGTGGGGGACCTCTTCCAGAACGGGGAGCTTATGTTCTTCCCAACCTTAGTGTCTGAGTGTGGCCTCCCACCTGGGCATTTAATGACATATGGATGAATTAAGCGTAATTTATGGCAGTTGTTTTGCGTCCGGGATGAGGCACTGCCCACACACAAAGTTTCCCAAAACCTCCACATGGCAGGTATGTGGGGCAAGCTCATTCGATGGCTACACAGAATCTTCCACGAACAGCGGGACCAGACATGTGAGGCACTCTGGACAGCACGGGAGGGGGGCCTCGCCTGCGTTTTCAAGGACTCCGATTGGTGTAAGATACGGGTTAGTGTGTCATGTGGGGACTATCTTATGCCAGCTAAGTTTGGTAGGATTTTCCTGAATTCAGCCCGAGTTATCCCCATTTGGTGCTGCCTAGTTTGGACCTCGGTCACATGCTAGGGGCTTGCCCCTCCCTACGAAAGTACTGGGACCAGATTCTCAATGATCTGATGACCATGACTGGCCTTGTTATTCCCAACTCCCCATCGGGTTTGCTTCTTGGCCTTTTCCCTCGTCCACCTCTTGACTGGCCTGCTACTAGATTCCTGGACTTAGCCCTGCTTTTAGCCAAGCACGTGGTCACTATGAGATGGAAACCGTCCTCCGCCCCGTCCATTGCTGCTTGGTCCAAGGCAAAGATTCTGGTGCTGCACAGAGAGTACTCTGCTGCATAAAGAGGAACTGGTGGTTCTCTGGAAGCTTCACATACCACAAGCCTGGGATATATTATTGGAACAGTTTAAAATTATTATTTGGAATGGGGATTTTTTGCTTATAATTTGCCGATTGGGTTTTGGGGTGTTTATTGTATAGGCGACCCCATGGCTTGACCATGTCAATGGTGTGACATCCCAGAGCTCTGTGCGGAGTGTATTATGGTGTTACCCTTCTTTATGTTTTTTTTCTGCAGGGCAGATTCAGTGCTATAGGATGGGATTTGTTGGCACGAAGGGGAGGTGGGGCTGGGTTCAGATGAGTGGGAGATGGTGGGCCTGGTTTTTGATATTTTCTTATACCCAAAAGGTGTAGGCGCTTACTAATGGTCCACTTTGGAAATGACCTAGCTGGTCCTTTGTATGGCCCTTTTTATGCTAGACTGGTTATCGTACTCAATACTGTGTATAACACTTGCACCAGTACACCAATACAAATTTGCTAAATATAAAAAATAAAGACTACATGGCCATGATTTTTGGCGCACCAATGTTTGGGCACCGGCACTCTATCTTTCACAAATCAAGCACTGGGTGGGATGATGTTGTCACAACGTATTTTTTTTAAGAGACAGCGATAAAGTAAGTGTACAACTATGATGATGTCCCAACAGTGTACAATCTCCCTCAGTAAAGGCAATCACTAATTTACATATTTTATTTCCAGCTCACCATTATCATGTACAGCAGCTTAGGCCCCTTTATTCACACATGGGCTACTTCATACATGTTTTTAGGGGATGCTCGAGTCATTTTACTATTGCTGGCCTCCGGCCCTAATTCACAGTCACAGACCTTACAGATATCACTCTAGTTTCACTTATTCCAGGAATTATGGCCTCTCACTGGAGTTGAGTCTTACTCATTTCTACATCACTCTTCAGCACAGCTTCACTGGTTCACATATGATTAATCTCATGTTCTATTGAATTACGTCATTGTGTCCTGGTGGATTCTCATTAAGACTCACTCATGCCTCACATCTTCCTCTGTGTCACTGAGTTTGCACGCATCGCTCACTACGCTCTCACTTTTGAACTGGGTGACCCTATACTCAGACTACGGGACATGTATTGGCAAAGGTCCTCTTATGATGGTGCCCTTTCAACCCACCTCTCTCAGACTTGTCCTTTGATCACACACACAGTGGGGACCTCACGTGCCTGGGTGGATCATTGAAATACTCCAGGCACTTTACACAATCCCTTCATTCCCTGTTTTGTGTTTCATTGCAGAGCTGACTCATGGATCAAGATTTCAGATTAGGTAACCATAGAAAGATAGCTCACGAGATGGCAAGTTCTCACAAGCAACCAACACTAAAAGTGCCCCTGGTAAGATATCTCTGTGCCGTGCCACTATTGTGTGCTAAGAAGGCATCCAGGAAATACAGCACACCTGCAGCTCAAACAGGGACTATCATTGAGAAACCTGACTACTGTCAATTTCACCAGCTTTTTGGGGAAAGTCCCTTTTGGTACAATATCTTCCCGGACTGTGGAGATGTGTGAAACATTGTTTGCCATTCGGCTATCATGACTTGGAGCACATAATATTGGGGTGTGCAGAGACGTGATCACCACTTCACTCTTGTGGGTTTGGGGTGATAAGTAACTGAAGCTCAATCTGTTTTGTGTCACACCGAGGTCATGTCTACCAACACACAAAGGCCCACTGATAGTATCATGTCTTCTCCAAAGTCACAGAGTCCAGAGGGACGGTCAAGACTCCTAGAACCAGACTGCTGTCTCAAAGTTAAGAGTCAATAAGTCCCAGTGGAGGACAGGAGCATCTTTGAGGCATCAAACAAGTCACTTTTTGTGGCACATGGACTAGGAATAACACCATTAAGAAGCACAGAGGGCAAGAAAAAGGTAAAAATAAAAAGGTGGACACCAGGCAATGTGAGGTAAAAGAAAAAAACTAGAATTGTATTTACTGGAGAGCAGCAGGATGGAAAGACAATTGTTGCGTAATAGAGCTGGTAGGAGATAGTCAAAGCTGGAATACAAAGAAAATTGATTAAAAAAGGTAGCATTAGCTTCACGTACACCAAAACAGTTTCTATCTCAGGACTGCGGGAAAAAGCCAGTCTTGTTTGTAGCCAATTGGCTTGCACGCTTCATGGGTTGTGTCTGCTGTTTGCATAAAATAATCTCCATAATGATACCAACAATAGGCACATTTCAAAGGGGGCAAAATTAGTTGAAACTTGATCACTTTCAAAACTTGAAAACTTATAAAACTTGATCACTTTCAGAGCAACCAGGGGCGTCAAGATACTGGACACACTGGAGTTCACTGAAGCGAAGGAGCCACCTACCTCAATCAGCCATCTGCTACTGTGACTGCAAAGAAGAATTTATGAGTTAATGTCTGTTTGTTTACTTAGGCCAGGCAGTACCGATAGACACATGCTATGTGCAAGCATGTCACCTGTTAGACCAACCCTGTCATTCATATGTCACAGTACTTAACTTACATGTCTGACTGAGCACCTTCATTTAATTTGCAAGGAAATTGAAAGAAGTTGGCAACCTCACCCTTTGTGAATGAGTGTGAAGCTTGCAAAGTTTAGCACCACCCACTCCCTATTTCTATTCCTGGCAGCCACTTGTACCCCACCAAAGATACATTGAACATTTAACTGCAGGGAAATGACCGTGCTGAGTGGAAGAGTGTACCCTCTGCCACCCAGGGCCAGGTGAAGCCATTTGTGGCTGTGAGGAAACACAAGAGCAGCCACTTGGCAGCCATGTACCTCCCATTCTCCTATGTTGGAAACTGGCTCCTTACAAGAAAATGTCTTGCAACAAGGAAAAATAAACCATGAGATTTATTCTCTGCAGGTGTAGTATCGGTAGCTTCTTTAAACTATAGTATGCTGTAATCCTGCCAGGTTGCAACACTACTCAGGTCTGTGTGCAAGTGCAAACGGCTCAGGATTTTTCTGGCATGTAGTGTGGTGTGGGCCCTCGGGGAAGACCGAGTAGGGATTTGCACAGACATGTGAAGGAAGACAGCAGAAGTAAAGTGAATTTCCCAGAGTTTACTCCACTCTGACATTGTTACAACAGGTCTAAATCAAACTCTAATGCTTCCTTGCCTCAATATTTCGGTTCCTTGTATCAGTCCATCCCTCACAATCCAGACCCCAGCAAACACTGCAAACCTAAAATATGAAATCACGTTTAAATAGCCCAAGTCCATGGACTACTCTCCAAGTGTATCTGACAAAACATGGTCTCACTCAGTGTGTCAAAGGCTTCCTACCTGAAGGGAGAGGAGGGAGGCCCTATGGTCTGTCATGAGGAAGAGTAGAGCGTGGAATGAAGATTACTGATAAGGAATTGTGAATACACTTATCTCGCACATGCTCACATATGAATTCCATTTGTAGATGGTGTCTCTACAGCCTTTGCTTCACTGACATTTCTGGCTCTTGACAGCTGTGGGTGAACAGCTGGCTATGCCTCTCACCATAACATTTTTTAAACTTCTATTGAGTGCTGGACTTAGGGGGCACATGCATTAACGGAAATTGCATTCGAAAATGTTGCGAATCGCAAAATTCGGCCGTTTGCGAATGCAATTCCATTTTCTTGGGATCCATTAACATTTTTATAATTTTCGCAATTTAAGAAATCGCAAAATTGCGATTTCTTAAATTGCGATTGCATTTAAGGAATCTCAAATTGAGATTCCTTAAATGCAATGCATCAAACTTTAAAAATTTGCGATTTCGCAAATAAGGAGAGCAAATTACCATGAAGTTGACCTTCATGGTAATTTGCGAAAACTTTGAAAAATGCACTAAAGTGCTTTTTTCAAAGTTCCATTTTACACATACAAAATGTACTTCTAAGCAGATTTCAGGGGTGCAACAGGGTGTCCTTTGGACACCCCTGCACCCTTGAAATTGCATTCTTAATTTGCGAATTTCTAATGGTGAATTGCAAAATAAGAGTGTCTTTCCATTCATTCCTATGGGCCTCTAGGCCCATAGGAATGGATGGGGAGGTATTCCTTAATTGCGATTCTCAATTAGAGAATCTCAATTAAGGAATTTTAAGAAATCACTATTTTTATAGCGATTTATTGATGAATTGCAGTTTGCAATTCCTTAATTGCGATTCCTTATTTTTCGCAATTAAGGAATCGCAAAATGCAATATTGATGCATGTGCCCCTTAGTGCTGTGTTTTTTTTTGCCACCTATACTTATCTGGGTAACATGCTTCTAGTTTATTTACTTCAGTTACTGATTTTGCCCAAACCACAACCACCAGTTATAGTACGTTGATTTCTTTTACAGCATATTATGTCATGCCAAGGCTGCTCAGAGGGCTGGAGAGGAAAGGAGAGAAATAAGAGCGGGGCAGGGAAGTAAGGAAATATGATAACAAGATAGAAAGAAGAAGGAACGAGCCTTGTATGGAAAATTGTGTTTCCCCAAAATACTAGTGCCTCAATGGACAGAACAATAGGGCACTGTTGGCTGATGGCTAGCAGGTGGAGGGTGGTGAGAACCGTGGAAATTGAAGTGAGTGTCAGGGGAAGGCAGAAGGGAAAAGGGAAAAGGAGAGTCAACAAAGTAGAATTAAGTTAGAAAATTGCTCTTGCTTGTTGCCTCCTCAGCTAGTCCGCTTTGTAGATAGTCTTTGTTCTAGTTATCCCAGTCTCCATTCCCCAAGACTACATATGGGCAATGTGGTGCAGGAATTGGGATGCTTTAGTCTCAGCCCGTACACAGTGTCCGAGCTACGAATTATCACCCATCAGAGTCCTGCAGATTGATAATATTCAAGAGTATCCTTCCCCTTGGAGACCAGATCTTACCCTCTACACTTCCTCATGGTTGTATAGCACAAAGCAATACATTTGCATTGTTACCCACACTTTCCTTTTTATTATGCTTATTCTTCGAAATTAAGCAAATCAAAAGTTGTAACCAAATCCCCACGTAACTGTCGGGAACTGGCTTAAACACATCTGGTTGATATTCAAAATCTCCACAATTACACAGATTCTATCAATAATCCTGCTTTTTCAAATAAAATGCAATTAACACCTTTTTCTTCCCCGCACATCCGCATGCATCATATGGCAGGGATTAAAGATCTCCGTTAAAGAGCCCCTTTATGGGTGCCCGCCGGACATTGCAGCGCCAGTCCGGCGAGGAGCAAACCCATATGATGAAGCATGACATCTAGCTTGCTAGGTGTGTGAGGGTTTTAGTCCCAACTAGGGTATTCCCCTCTTTGGCTTTCTTCTATCTTTCTCTGTGCACGCTTCAATTTGACATACTCTAACTTCTCATCACCCCACCTGGGGAACTTTGTACATTACTTTGTGGCTAGTTTTCTCTTTTGAACACACATTTAACAAATGAAAAATGATGGGGCATATTATCAAGGAACGGCGATAAAATGATCGCCGCTTTAGCGGCAAGAAACTGCCACTAAAGCGGCGAAAATGGGCTAGATAATATGCCGTAGAGAATTCCAATAGAAGCCCATGTTAACACCAGAACACCAGAACATGGGCATCTATTGAAATTCTCAAGGGCATATTATCAAGCCCATTATCGCCGCTTTAGCGGCAGTTTCCTGTTGCTAAAGCGGCGCTAATGTTAACGCTGTTCCTTGATAATATGCCCCGTGGACACTTATAACGCAACCAAAACATGGTATGGGCTACAACTCTCTCCTTTGCTTCAAAATAAAAAAAAACATACAGAAATTTCAAGAAATAAACCTCATCTTTCATCAGACATTTTAGAGTGTCCCCTCTCACCAGTTATATATTTTGGTGGGCGTCGTCTTCTCTGACTAGACGTAATTTCTGGTTTTAAAATACCTTGACAATATCACATAATTATATTTTTTATACCATTAAGCGTTCTATCAAAAGCTTTGCACCTCTGTTGGGAAAGACACCTGAATATGAAATATACAGGGGCATATTTACAATTACTGGCGCATCCCTGCAAATTAGCAGGGATGCGCCAGTAATTGTGCGCCATGCCTCCGCCACCCATGATGCGCACGATGGGGCAAAAACGGCACAGATGCGTCACGCATCTGTGCCGTAAAGGTGTCGCATTGCTGGAGTTGCGTCGAATGCGCGACGCAGCTCCAGCAATGCTCTGGGGGCCCTATCTGTCTAATGCTGTATCAATCCTTACGCCTGCTTCAAGCAGGCGCAGGGTTTTGACGCAGCATGGGCCCAAAAGTGACTGAGTGAAATCTTGTAGATTTCACTCAGCCACTTTTAGGAGGCGTTCCTGCGCAGGAGCGCCCCCCCCCCTGCGCCGGAACGCCTCCTTAAGGCGCAGGGCTTTACAACGTGACGCATCTCCCAGATGCGTCACGTTGTAAATAGACCGCCGCTGCATCACAAAAGTGACGCAACAGCGACGCAAAAGAGGCGCAAGGGGCTTGTAAATCTGCCCCACAGTGTCTTGGAAGTCCCACTGTTCATTCAATGTATAATATCTATCTTGGTGTAAAAAACGAAGTCCATTGAAATTTATGAAATGTAACATCTGGCAATTGCAACACTAGTAAGACAAAATCATTTTGCATAAGTGATATTTGTCAAAACTGGTTTAAAGCATTGATTTTATCCACCACTAGTTTTAGACCTCTATTCCCTTTTTTGACCCAGAGCCTCCAACACTAATCATTCCATTCCATGTTTCTTCTTAGCCAGCCAGCCCTGCATCCCAGAGTGGAGTCCAGGGTAATGAGAGGCTTGGATTTAGAATCGAGTTCCAAACTGGCATCAGAACTCACCAAGGCCGGACTGGGAACAGAAACTGGCCCTGGCAAACTGCTCAGGTGCCTCCTTCCCATGTAGATGCACAAAAGGGGGAATAACGCACATATGGGCATAACATGTGCCCCCTGTGTGCATGCACACCAGTTCCTGCACGGCATGGACTATTAAGTCCATGCCGTGCAGGAACCTTGTGTGGTGTTTCCATTGAGGTGCCTTTTTCAAAGGCACGGCCTACT
This sequence comes from Lissotriton helveticus, assembly GCF_964261635.1. NCBI lineage: Eukaryota > Metazoa > Chordata > Amphibia > Caudata > Salamandridae > Lissotriton > Lissotriton helveticus. The sequence continues at coordinate 277,001,838 of NC_136058.1, read as the reverse complement.
TTGAAAGAGGCACCACAGGTGGAACCGCCACGCCACCGGCCTGCCAGACCACATTGAAACTGTAATCTGGTGGGTGCGTGGCGGCGACTCTTGGTAGTGTGGGGGCACGGCGGTGGTGTGCTGCCCACCACTGCACCACCAAAAATTAATGATTAGGCCCTTAGGGGCTTATTTGCAAGGCCCTTGCACCACTTTTGTGTCATTTTTAACATGGGAAAAGTGATGCAAAAGTGGCACAGGGGGCTTATTACTCTGCCCCTTAGTGTCTAATGTAAAGAGATTAGGTACTAAGAGAATTTAAAAGTTCATATTATGATAAATTGAAGAACAGATGGTTGCAGTAGTGACATATCCCCCTCAGAAAAGTGGGTGCCACTGTAGAAAAGAAACCATGATAGAAGCAATGATACATTAATAGCTTGATTGTTTCTACAGGTTGGAGAAGATGCATGAATGAGTTGTGTTACCGCTCCTCAGGAGACGCGGTTGCGGATAGCCATATGAATTCAGAGGGAGCAACAGAGACCATTGGGGGAACCTGGGAGATGCAGTTGCAACCTCTGGTGACCTCAATGTTACATCCCTGATAACCCTTCATGCAATCACCTGTGAGCAATCGAAGCGAGGAGTCCTGCTAGTGATGCAGACCTAGGACTTTTTAATTGCCGGTGCAAAGATCAGCTGGAACCTGATAGCTCACCTCTGCACATACCTGTTGAAAGGAGGCTTCAACAAGCACAAATCCGGCTCACAGGTGTAATGCGATTATGCGCTAACAGATTAAACTCTGAGAGTCAGAACCAGGAAAACTGTGTTACGCTTGGGTCAAAATATCTTTTATCCATGTGGCGAGGATTGAATTTCCCTCTGGCACTCACCAGGTAGTCCATGCTCTATCTTAAACCCAACACCACACAATGCTCTGGTGGCCAGCGTCCCGCCCTTGGGCGACCTTTGTATCTAATCAGTAGCCTCTGGTAGCTCGGCCATGGGCCAGGGTGCGTTCCTTGGGCTGATAAGCAACTCTGGCTGGCTGGTTTCCCTTTGTTATGTTGCTACCGCCCCGTGCATTTATGGACCGATCAGTGCTCAACAGGTGCCTTAGGCACGCTCCAGTGTCTGAGAAATCTGGGCTCAAGTTCTCAGAGTATTATGGCGTGAGCTGGGCTCGTGAAGGGGCTCGCATTTTGCTGCCCTGCTGGGTTTTTTACCCAATGTGAAGCTTGCAAAGTATCCTAAAGTCCCTTTGCCTTAACCCTTCGGGAGAATAATTTCTCTCCATTGCAAAATCATTTTCACTCTGATCAAACCAAGCCACATTCGAAAATTCATGCATGCATCTTTTCTGCAAGCTTATGTTTTGCTGAGTTTATTTATGAAAAATGGATAACTGTATTCAGAGGGCATCTCTACAAGTTTACCAAGTGGCATCTCTGGAACTGAATTGTTTTTCCGGGAGGGTACGCATTGGGCCACATTTAAAACTAGTGGGGCCATCTACAATGGTTTGATCTATCTATCTATCTATCTATCTATCTATCTATCTATCTATCTATCTATCTATCTATCTATCTATCTATCTATCTATCTATCTATCTATCTATCTATCTATCTATCTATCTATCTATCTATCTATCTATCTATTTATCTATCTATCTGTCTGTCCGTCCGTCTGTCTGTCTGACTGTCTGTCTGTCTGTCTGTCTATCACAGTTAAATATATTATATATACATAGTTGCTAAAATGGTTAAATCTAAATGTATGTGTATATATAATATATATGTCTATTAGATGTATACTCACATGTAGACAAAGCCAAATTTAAACATTTTAAGTCAAACAACGCTGCATTCCAATGAAATCTAGTTAGACAAGTTGACGTGTGCAGAAAGGTGCAGTGTCTGTGTTTTCTGTGTTGCCTCTCAGCACATTCAGAAGCTGTGGTGGTGGCATGGGGGGAAAGACAAACAGAACTGGGAGACAGGCCCCAGCAGGCCCCACAAGTGATCCCACTAACCTTCTGCAGAGTGTTTTTCTGTGCACAGCGGTAAAGCGAAATAGAGGCGTGGCCTGTTAATCCAGATTCAACCAGTAACAAGAGTCATCCAGTAGATTGGGATCATAGGTTACACAAAAAATTGTTTCCCAAAAGTTTTTCTGCAGGCTCGTTTTAGTAGGTAAACCTGCCAATACAGTATATGGGATAAGGCCTGGCATGTAGAAAAAATGTGAAGGAATCAGTGCAGAAACACTTATTTCCATCATTTAGGGAACAAGTCAACCTCAGCCATGCGGATCATCCTCAGGACGGGGAACTGGATAAGGGCAACCTTCAGAAGATTGCGGGTATGATTCAAGCCCGGTGAGGCCACCCGCCTCAGTATTGCGGTGTAGCACCCAAGGGTTCCATATTAATATATGGCAAGAAATCCCGCATTAATATCGCGATGTGTGAAATGAGTAATCAATTCCAGGAGTCACATGTAACTTCAATGGTTCAAGTACGGTGGGGACTGAAGAAACAGTTCAAGCCACAGCAACAACTAATTAGCTGGTAGCGCAGTGTCAACTCCTTCTCTCCATCGCGGTAACAGCTGTCCTGAGGAAGATCCGCTTGGCTGAGGTTGAAGTTTACCTCTTTTGCCATCAAGTTGGATTGAATCTTCGACGCTATCCCCAATAGACCTGGACCAACCACCCCCAGTTGTCCCCCTCCCAACTACAGGAGATCAATCTCTTGATCTTTTGAGAATTATGTGTACACTTTTGAGCACCCTTCTTGCATGTTCCCTTTGGAGAAACCCTTTAAACTTTTTCTGACTCTATCAGGTTTCCAATTCATTGTTTTAAAAATTAAAAAATAAATACATATTGTTTTGAAATCATTGGTTATTGAACATCATATATCCTCAAATGAAAATGGTTTCATGCAACTGTATGCTGACTTTTTGTATGCTCTAAATTGTTTAGTGATTAGTGTTGGAAAAAGCAATTATCTTAAATGTCTGAATACTGGTATATCAGCGCATGGTAGATGCCACAAAAGAGGGGCAGTGTGAGAGCTTCCAGCAGAAGTGACCGATCAAACATACATTACACCTGTCCATCAATACAGGAGCACATGGTGTGCATTCACTCCCTCTGTCTATACAAGGCATGCCTGCATGAAGCCTATCTGCTGTCCATGCTGCTCAGCACCATTATGCATGTCATTTTAATACACTTGCATTCATGCCAGCCTCAAATGAGTAGAAACAGGTGTCAGTCAGTCAAACCACTTTATTCTGTTAGTTAAAACCATAAAAGTAAAATTCAGATAACCCAGTACACAATAAAAACTATTAAAATCCAAATTACAACATATGAGCAATTCAAAAAGAATCAATATTAAAAATTCAATTTCATAGGCACATAAAAACCTTGACAACCATTAGCACATATATAGACAAAAGGATTACCACATTAGGGGTATTTTCATGAAAAGGCAGCCAAAAAGGAAACAATGATCATATGTATACAATTGGTGCTTATGTAGCGTTTATCATAGGGTACCTTTTTTTCCTGAGACGAATGGCTGCTACTAAAAAACCTGTGATATTAAATATCTCCTGTAGATCATTCAGCATTTGGAGATAAATCAGAGCGGGTTTAACCTGTAAAAAACCTTTTTCCCTTAAAATAGGAACTAAAAACCTCCTGCGAATCACAGTGTAATGGTCACAAAACATTATAAAATGCATAGTATCCTGTGGTGAGAAGTTGTCACAGGTACACGGACTCAAATCATCTTGCCTACTCTATCCTTTCAAGTTACCTAAACAAAGTGAATTAGATTAAAAGGGAACCTGGTTAAAAGCAAACAGTGGATGGGTTTAATAAAAATTCTCATGTAAGATTCAATCAGAGGGGAGGTTTTTAATAAAAAATAAGCCTTTAATGAAGGTTTCAATAGCTCTGTTGCAGGGTTTCTGTACTCACACAGAACTGTGCACAGAGGAGTGGAACCTCGGCAAATTAGGATGTCCCAAAACTTACCTTAGCAACCAACTCACCCCTTACCGAGCTAGCTACAGTGTCTCATTGGACATATCAAACACCCAATGTTTAGACAAACCAGAACATGAACTTACAGTACCTCAGGGTACGTGGGACTCATGAACACTCTTTCGTTATATTATCATTACAAACCAGAACATGGAGTAAAGAAGACACATGTGCATTTGAAATGTTTATTTACTAATGCCGTCTTCTCAGGCGCAGTATCTTTGATAATACAAGTATACTTATTATCAGTAGCAAAATTATCAGCATAGTTACTAAGACATAAAAAGCGAATGGTGACAGCATGTTAACATGCTGTAATGAATAAGAGTTAACAACACTTATATCTCACCCTCCCTAACACATATATTATATTATTATCTAAGAAGGTCTCTTTGGGTTGTTTTAGGGCGGGCCCATACCTTAGTGTCCTAGCATGAAGGAATCACATCAGCATACACCAGCTCTCTCTGCATGTGCACCGCATCAAGTGTGTTAACAATTCTCGTGCAAAGCAATATCAATCCCGCCTCAAGCCCAAGTTGGCAAAGGCTGCACTTGTGTTATGACTATGAAGGCGTGGAGATGAGACCTCATAACAATTCCATATCGTGTTGCTCCTGAAACTTCAGCACTCTCCGTGCAGACATGTTTTATTAAACAAAGCAGATATCAGAGCAATAACATATTATTCTCACATTCACCACGGCAAACCACTAGGTTGAAAGCTAAGTCAACAATTAAGGGTCGTGTGCAGAAGTTGCAAGAAAGGAAAAATGGCGTTTAAATCTGAAATGTACCTATGCTAACTTAACACGAAATATGGATATATAGGAGCTATACAACACCCCCCCATGATCCGAGAACGGACTAAATAAGATAACAGAAGTGCCATCACATGAGAGCAGAATCCATTTATAAACGAGCATGAATAAAAATTCAATTATAAAAACTAATGCTAAAAAAATAGCCCACAAATATAATGTGGCTCAAGCCAATAGGCAAGCAAAAAATAAAATGTCTTGACCAAAAGTCAATAAAATCAAGGGAATGCTATCAATCAGCATGGCAATTTGAGGCAGTGTCTATGTTAAGACTGTATATGAAAAGTAAGCTGCAACAGCCTCCAGGAGGAAGTCACTGTCCTCATCCGAAAACAGTTCAGCCATCCAATTTAAAAGATGAAAGGAACATACGTGATCTTCCAGCACCGGATCCTCTATAACCATCAGAGGACAGCTCGGTGGGTTTTCAAGAAAACTTCGTTCCAAGAAACTTTGCGCTGCCGACAACACATCCCAGGGACCCATTAGTCCATGTGCCACCGCCAAGGCCATAATCCTTTCGTCAGAACAAACCAACTCGTGAGCAATGATAGGACTCATTAGTTGATCAAAATCGACGTCAGCAGATATTGGTCCGCAGAGACACAAATCAATGGCCCAAAGGAAATCACAGGTCAGGCAGCGAAATACAGGCTGGACACAGGTGAAATAGGAGAACCGAAAAGATAATCCAAACGCCGTGCTTAGAGTCGCTAACGGCAGTGTGCCATAGTAATCAAGCATGCGGTTGCGAAACCGCGTCAGTAGTAGCTGTGCGTGGTCTTGCACAGGAAGGGCATCCATATTTAAAAAGGCAGAAAACCACCAATGCGCCAGCCGCTAAAGCAAGTAAAAACGGGAACCCTCCAAATAAGGATGAAAAAATAGAATGGAAGAAAGCAGGGATGACTCCAAAAATCTTCTCAAAGGAAGTCACGAGACCACCGCTAACAACTTTAAAAAAATGTGCTAGGCCCGTTGTGGAGGATGCGTTAAAGATAGAACGGACCATGGCTCCGAAATGCAAGGGCAAATCAGTGTTTAAAAGAGCCTGAACCTCCGTGCGGGTGTTAGCAATGTGAAGCACGAAAGTTTCACGGGCCGAGCTCAAGGCCACCTCTTTCTGGGACAATAGAGCTCTTATTCTAGCCATGCCGCTGAATTCTGCTCCCAAGGTCGGTATCTGTGGCCAAATGGAAGACTCCCTATGTTCACGTGTGGGAGGATAAAGAACATTTCTGCAGCAAATAACTCGCTCACTAACTGTTACTATGAAAGCTATACCTTTAATTAAACCACAACAGTTTTCATTATTGAGCATTAAATAACTACCATTCTCTAACAATTTAAACGTGGGGATGATAGCAGGAACTGGCGTGCCCTGTAAAACGCAAGCCATATTCGGGCGGTCCTTGTTACATGAACCGTGCAACTGTATGTGTCTGCACATTAAAGAATGATCTGGAGTCTCAGTACACTCATCCCCTGTTAGATAAACCTCTTGGTCATCCTTGAAACATCTGTATGTGTATGGGAGTGACCAGACCTCATGAAGAAAACCGCTACCTAAGGGTTCAAAACGACCTATTGGCACATATTTCATACAATTGGAAAACTTATATAAAGCAAAAGGCAGTGTTATTAAACCGTGGATAAGCCACGTAGCAGCAGTGGTCTCTGCCACAGAGAAAGGTAAAGATTCCAATCTTTCAATATGGAGCATAGAAAAGGAAGCATCACGCATTGAAAGCAAGCGTTGTTTGTCTGTCAAATTAAACGGTGCAAATAAAGAGGAAACGTTCATGTATCCCCAGGGAACTTTACCCATTTTTAGAGTCTGTAGTGTCCATGCAAACTGCATGATTGAACGTAATTGATTTTGACCATGGTATAATACAGACACTTCATCATGCACAATATCAACAACAGACGACACAATATTATCTAATGTGTAAATTCTAGAGGAAAGCACGTTAATGCTATTGTCAACCACTGCAAGCACTTTTTCAAGATTTGCCTGATCAATAGCCCTAAGGCGTGAAGCAGCCTCAATCTGTGAGAGTTTCCAAATTTCATTGTAAACACCATATAACCACCTTTTAGACCTGCCACTAGCTGGGCCCTTAATGAAATCATTCAAATCCACGTCTGCATTCAGTTTGGAAAGGTGATACTTAACCGCAGGTAAAGTTGAATGTTTCAGCCAAGCTTGACACAACTTGCCAACTGAGTAAGAGGTGACTGTATGACTCAAATCAAAACGGGGATCAGATCTAACAGCCTTAAAACCGTCAGTTATATTTAAAAATCTCTTTTGGCAAGAATCAGCACTACGGTGCCAAAGCAGCCAACCCTTGGGATTCATACTGGAAATGTTAAAGGAGGAATTCAGAAGCAAAGCCTGTATTTCTCTAATGGACAATTTAGTAAAATTACTCCAATTCTCATATTCCTCCAACTCCGGGAAAGACGGGGTGTTTAACCTTTTAGATGTAGCCAATCCAAAGCACGTGGTCTGGGAAATGGTTTCATTTAAAAACCACATATGATTTGGGATGAGACATGCACGGTGCAAAGCCTCAGTGCCTTGTACCTGCCAGGCCCTTGAGCCCCAAACTGATTTAAGGTCTATGGTATCCTTCCATAACTCATACCCTCCAGTAACTAATTGATCCAGGAAGGCTTTTGAATATAACAATTTTGTATTTGTAAGTCGAACCTTGGACTGTGGCTGTTTGTGAAATTTAAAATAAAAGGACTCGGGATTGGACTGATTAAAGTCAGTGAAATAAGTATACTTTTTAAGAAACGTTTCTGAACTCCCTTGTGTTGGTGCTGGGCAATGTTCCCACTGAGTAAAATTAACCGCATCCCTCCGGGAAGATGTCTTGTGTAAGAAGTGATTGCCATAATGTTGGTAACAGAACAATTCACCATAATTAGCAGATTCTAAATATAAATCCTCAGCATCAAAAGCAGCATAATATTTCAAATCAGAAAACAAACTCTCCACAGCATTAACATCCCAATCATCAGAACGAATGTTTTGTTTCACTACATCCCCCATATTAACTCTTAGTACATTAGGGACATTAACGACTTCCGTTGGACCATGAATCTGAAAACGAACTGCATCCCACGCGATTCCATCCAGAACAGGCCATGCTGTGATGTTAACCAAAGTCAAGTCTCTTTTTTATCTGTGTGTAGAATGTGAGGAGGAAAGCGGGGCCAAAGTTCCATTCAAATGAGTAATGCAAGTTCTCTCCTCGACATAGTGTCCATTCATAATCCGAAAAAAATAAAACACAAAACCAATGGACATAAAAAGGTAAACTGAAAAAAGGACCAGCCAAATGTATATCCAAGGAGGTATCAAAAAATGTTTTTTAAACAGGCTGGCATATACTGCAATTTTAGAGGGTTTTTTCGAGGCAAGGGAAGCAGAGTCAAATGAAAATCTGGATTCCGTGGCTAAACGAGCTTGCAGGTCGGGCATGGACAAATCAGTGGGGTATGTATAGTCTGTCTCATCAAGGTTAGTTCCTGGTAAATTATTCAATAATGGACTGGAAACAGCAGGTAATTCGATGGCCACCTCAGGTTCATTATTAGAATCAGTGGGCATAATTGAATTTCTCACAATGGAAGGACAGGAAACAGCCGGTGTCATGCTAAGAAGAATCGGCCACTCTGTGTATCTTGACATTGTCAATAGAAATAAACCTGTTTTCCTTACGACCCGGAAGTGGTGGTAAAATGACTGTTCTTGTGCCCTTCACTCCAAGCACTGGGACCGGAGCTCGATAGGAGGGACCAAACTCTTTCTTGTTGTCGATCTTCTCTCGAACCAGTTCTCCAACTTGGGGTAGCCAGCCAACTACCGGGATCTGCAACGCATCATCCGATGTGGAGGGCAAATGTTCCTTTGCAAGAGTGTCTCTCGTCTTTTGTAGATTCTGTAAAACATTGCAATGTTCATCTGCGTCAAAGGAAGTGGCGCGAACCACCGAGTCTAGACCGTCAAGGTCAGGGACGAACATCTTGATGCCAAAGAGCATTTCGTATGGGGTCCGCCCACCCAGAGACCTTCTAGGGAGATTATTAAGAGCACGCTGCACGCCATAGATGTGAGCCAGCCAGTTTCTGCCAGTGCCTATAACTCGGGCTGTCAAAGATTGCTTTAAATCACGGTTCATTCGTTCAACTACACTATTACCCTCGGGTCTGTAGGGTGACGAAAACTTGACTTGGACCCCCATCGAAGTCATGGCATCCTTATACGCCTTAGAGGCGAAAGCCGGACCCTGATCCGAATGGAAGGTACCACAGGCAAAAATCCCTATAAAGATACGCAAATCTCTGATGACAGTCCGGGAATCAGCGCTGCGATGTGGCCATAACCACACAAAGCGTGTGCATGAGTCAACTGCTACTAAGATGTATTTATACGCAGTATCAGATGAAAATGGACCGCAGTGATCTAAATAAACACAGCCTAGTGGTTTATTAGAAATGTACAACTGAGTCTGAGGCGGACGCGTAGCAGTTGAAGGTTTAATCTGCTGGCATATGTCACAAAGAAGGACATAATCACGCGTCTGTTTGTACAGTCCCCGCCACCAGAAACGTTGTTGTAGTTGCGTTACAGTGGCTGAGACGCCCGCATGCGCAGACGCCACACCTTCATGAGCCGCTGTAATCAAGTCTGTTCTGCGATCCGTGTTGGGAATCAGCCGTTCCCCAACATCAGGAATTGTCACAAAAGGAACCTTTTCGGGACTTAAGTGGTATTTATACTTCGAAGGGAATCCCGAAGGATGTTTACTTCCCTTCTCAGAGGCAGCAACCGCTGCCAAGATGTCGCTATCAATCTTGGTTTTAGACCTAGTAACTGCTGCAACTAAGTATGTAGATACTGCTGATTTCGCTGCTTCATCAGCAAGCGAGTTGCCAAGAGCGTGTACTCCCACGCGCTGATGACCGAGAGTATGAATCACATAAACGAGTGGCAACATAGCTTTAAGCTCTGCCACTCGAACCCAGATCATTTTATGTTTTATTGTGCTACCCTTGGAATCACGAAAGTCATTTTGAATCCAAAAGAACAAGTTTTCATTGTAAGACTGGACACAGTAGTAAGAATCACTTACAATTAGAGTAGTAACACTTGGATCTGCGTACTCCAAAGCTAGTAATAGAGCACGAAGCTCTGCCAATTGTGCAGTGCAATCGCCCAGGGGCAACGTGTGTACCTCCCTGGAAATGAACTCGTCATTCAACATAGCACCGACCACAATGGCGCATGCGGAAACGTAGGCGTGTTTAGAGCCATGCGCAACCTGCGCCGACCCATCAGTGTAAATGATGCAATGGAAGTCCTCCAAAGGTCGCATCGCCAGAGGAGCAGGATGAACGAATTCATACTGCAAGTACTCCTGTGACCGTAAGGAGGCGTCAAAAATAAACATGACATCTGCGGATGACAATGACGCAGCCCACTGAATCCACCGAGGGTGCAAAGCCTTTGAATTTGGTACACTGGCTTTCGTGACTGCCTCTAAATGAGGACAGGGTGTTACCACTAGCATGCGTTTCCCCTGTGACAGAGCACGTTCTTTTAGAATTGCCATCTGTACAGCAGTTAAAACCTTTTCTATGGTGGGAAACCGCATCTCAGCCGAGGTGTACAAGTGTGACTTGTAAGCAATAGGTACTGTGTCACCTTCATTAAAAGTGAGGTAGGTGAAACCCACCGTCCCAGGAATTATTCTTATTACCAGGTTGGTGTGGTTATCACGAGTCAGTAAATATTTAGAAGCGAGCAGATCAGCCTGCAAGGATTGCAAAATGGCTGAATGCTCAGGCAGCCAGCATGATTTTGAGAAAGTTGGTTGTATCAAAGCATACAGAGGCTTGACACGCTGGGCATATTCCGGAATGTAAGTTCTGCCGAAATTCAAAAAGCCCAGTAAGGATTGTAATTTCTTCAGTGTTGTTGGTGCGCGCAATTGTGCGCACTTCTCCAAGAAGTGAGGAGCCAAACCTCTACCTTCATTGTTGAGCTCATAGCCCAAAAACAACACTGTGTGTTCAGCAATGTGCGATTTTGCAAAGTTGAATTTGTAACCCATGTCTGCGAAGTTGCAAACAAGAGAATTTACACGACACAGATGCTCCCAAATATCGTCGTCTGTGAGATATATGTCATCCACATACGAAAAAGCATCCGGGTCGAGAGCCTCCAGAATAGAGACAATTCGAGCGGTAAATACACCAGGACTATTCTTGTAGCCCATTGGAAGACGCCGGAATTGCTTTTGGACTCCAGCGCTTGTAAAACTGGTCCATTGGGAGCTAAAGCTGTCCAGTCTGTGGGCATAAAAACCATTGGATATGTCAAGCGTTGTCTTGAAACGCTTACGCACGAGACTATCCACTAGGGCAGAGCCGTGGGTATTCTGTACTGCACAGTTACGGCAATGCGAGTTCAAATGCCGGTAATCCAAAACCAAACGATATGATCCGTCAGGTTTATTCACAGTAAAAAGGGGATTATTCATCGGTGACACACACGTTTCAATAACTCCCTGATATTCCAATTGTTCAAGGATTTCCGCGACGGAAGATTTTGCTTCACGCCGAATGGGATATTGAGGTTGAGGCTGCGGCTGAGACCGCAACGGTATTTCGTGGCAAGGCGACAATTTATCCCAACCACATTGGTTACGGTACAGAGCCGGCGCGAGAGCCCGAGCCCACTCTTCTGCAAAATGCTGCGCATGCTCTTTCGAGACAGTGTTCGCGAAACTGGGTAGGATTACCTCCTCCCCTCGCGGCGCCGCGAGCACAAAAGGTGGGGGCCAGTCAGCCTCCGAAAGTAAAATATCATATGTAGAAGACAGATTCTCCCAAAATACACCTTTAACGGTACGCTGTATGTCACCTTCAATTAACAGGACAATTTCATATAGTCTTTCAGGGGGAGCAAGTCTCGTATCCGCTGTTTCTATCACAACGTAGACTTCAGTCGCTGTCACCCTCAGTAGTGGACGCAGCGCCTCTCTGACTATTGTTATCTCCGCCGCGCTGTCCAGCAAGGTCAGAGCCCACGTCAGATTCCGAAGCCGCGTTCTCACTATCTGTGGCATATCGATGCGCTGTTAAGGCTGCGACTTTCTTTTTCGCAAACTGCGGACGCCGAGGCGTAGAATCCTCCTGCTTCACTGCGCCGTCCGTCTGGCGGGACTGACCACGTCCTTGTTGGCCACCACGTCCACGTCCACCCCCTCCTCCTCCACCGGTTTTCTGGGCCGATGTGTCCTGAAAGGAACGAGGAGAGCGTTGATCAGAACCCTGAAAACGATCAGGTGATTTAATCATCGCGCGGTCGCGCAAATCATAAACTTTTTCGGGTGGTGCAGGAGCTAGTATTGCAGGAAAAGGACCCTGAGTCTGCGTTGTCTGCTTCCCCTGTGTCTGTTTTTTAGGCCAATTTTGTTTCTTGGACTTGGGCTGGGCATCTGTCACTGCAGATTGTCCCAGTGGTTGTTTTTTCTCCTTCACTGGAAAATATTTCAGACCTCTACTTGTGCGGCCAATCGTTTTATAAGCGGCCACCACAATCTTTGCTAACTGGCGGGGTTTGTCGGCATCGGGCAGAGCAGCCAAAGCATTCGACACCTGAAAGTTAACTGCATCTCCTTTAACATTGGAGAGAATGAGATCACTTACAATCTCAAAAGAACCACACAGGCGCATACCCAATTCAACCGCTGCCTCTGGACCGTGATCATTCTGAACACGTCGAACGATTTCAGGCAGGGCAGTCATAGACGGGGTGCCGAAGCACCTTGTATAAACTGCCGCAAATGTTTTTCCCCAGCTGTCACAGTCAGCAAGTTCAGGAGTAATATCCTTCGGTAGAGTAATCGTCAACATTCTATGTTTATCAGCAGGAGTAGAATTCGGAAAAACCGCTTCCAGTTGATCAAACTTCTCTGCTAGCCAGAATGGGAAGTCATCGTTGTCAACAGGACGCGCACCAAAAACCGAATTTACCATCACTGGATTGAGACGCATTCCGCCTCGTTCCATGGGAGCGGCCGCACCCCCCTGGGGACCACCAGGAAGATGCCGACCAATGTATTGCACTAAAGCACGAATCACGGAAATGGAAACAACATGTAGCCTGCGAATTTCTGCCAGGGTACAAGCCCCGTGATTCGGGTGCGGGGTAAAGCCACCCAACGCAGGCCAATTAGTACCTGGAATTGAGAGTGGACCTAACCTCGCACGGGACAAAGAGTGGGGGAGGGCGCCATCAAACCAAACTCGATGCTGCCAATGATCAATAGGTATTTCCAATGCCCTGTATGGCGTATATTCAGCCGGGACATCCGAGGCGGTGTAGGAGTGGTACAAACCAGAATTAGCGTCCACAGCCGGAAACGTAACCCAAGAGTAAAACAACTCGTAAGGAAACGCCGGATCTGCACTTACCACGAAAATCACAGCCATCCCATCTACCGGGACCTGGTATGTCTGAAGATGGTTGCGTATCGCTACGCGACTATGCTGCGCAATAGCCACCGCTGCCGCCATCACAGAATTGGAAACAAGAAAACACAAAGAATACTTTGTAGCACAACTGGGTAGTAATTCAAAGAAACCGTTTAAGTAAGAATCAAGCTTGAATAAAGACCTATTTCAAAAAATAGGTAGGTTTCACCAACACCCCGTTTTCCGGAAACGGACGTGAAGGGGTTAAGGCATGAACGATAAACTACTCGAGTGTCATGATATAAGACCACCGAAACCGTTGGGCGCCATGTTGCAGGGTTTCTGTACTCACACAGAACTGTGCACAGAGGAGTGGAACCTCGGCAAATTAGGATGTCCCAAAACTTACCTTAGCAACCAACTCACCCCTTACCGAGCTAGCTACAGTGTCTCATTGGACATATCAAACACCCAATGTTTAGACAAACCAGAACATGAACTTACAGTACCTCAGGGTACGTGGGACTCATGAACACTCTTTCGTTATATTATCATTACAAACCAGAACATGGAGTAAAGAAGACACATGTGCATTTGAAATGTTTATTTACTAATGCCGTCTTCTCAGGCGCAGTATCTTTGATAATACAAGTATACTTATTATCAGTAGCAAAATTATCAGCATAGTTACTAAGACATAAAAAGCGAATGGTGACAGCATGTTAACATGCTGTAATGAATAAGAGTTAACAACACTTATATCTCACCCTCCCTAACACATATATTATATTATTATCTAAGAAGGTCTCTTTGGGTTGTTTTAGGGCGGGCCCATACCTTAGTGTCCTAGCATGAAGGAATCACATCAGCATACACCAGCTCTCTCTGCATGTGCACCGCATCAAGTGTGTTAACAATTCTCGTGCAAAGCAATATCAATCCCGCCTCAAGCCCAAGTTGGCAAAGGCTGCACTTGTGTTATGACTATGAAGGCGTGGAGATCAGACCTCATAACAATTCCATATCGTGTTGCTCCTGAAACTTCAGCACTCTCCGTGCAGACATGTTTTATTAAACAAAGCAGATATCAGAGCAATAACATATTATTCTCACATTCACCACGGCAAACCACTAGGTTGAAAGCTAAGTCAACAATTAAGGGTCGTGTGCAGAAGTTGCAAGAAAGGAAAAATGGCGTTTAAATCTGAAATGTACCTATGCTAACTTAACACGAAATATGGATATATAGGAGCTATACAACAGCTCCCTCTCCTCATGCTCCACCGACAGGAGATTCACAAATTGGGTTTTATCTCAAGTCAGGTCCTAGTTTTTTATCGTATCCGGTGAATTTAAAAGATCTGGGTGCCCCAATTTTAATAGGGGGTGCTTATTATGATAAAGCCACTGGATACTACTAGCTTTCTCCAAAGTGATATAGTCCCTAATAATCTGATGGTTCAATGTTAAGTCTAGATTAAGCCAGGTCTTGAGCCAATAGACCACCGGGGCCAACCTCATCAAATCTGACACATACTTAAACCCCAATTCTTGATGGATAACAAAAATTTAAGTTGATTGGGAACCGACAAGAGGGTATGCAAAAATGTATTTGCAACTTTCTGAACCCCTCCCCCCATATGCTTATAACCCCGATGGCCGAGCCATACAAAGCAATAGCCACCTCTTCCATTTTTAAAGTGCTTTGTGCATTTTTCTTCTTGGTTTACCCTGACTCTTGTAGAGAGATCTCTGTGTAAATCCGCTAAGTATTAGACTAAACATGGGTCCAGGCCCATGTCTAGCAGAATAGACCACAGCTTTGATCTGTTGACCAGATCGAAGGCCGAAGAAAGGTCCATAAAGGCCATCTGTAATGTACCCGCTTTGGCTATAGTACATTTGCCTACAATTAAATGTAAGTTAAGGCATTGATCCAGGGTACTTCTACCTTGTCTGAAGCCATATTGAAGATTGGATAGCACCTCGTTTTCATTTGCCCATTCTGTTACCTTAGCTATGACTCTCCCTGGGACTTTGACTATGTAGTCAATTAGGGATATCAGTCTATAACAGCGTGGATCCCCTCTCTGACCCTTTTTAAAAACTGGTATAATAGTAGATAACAACCATGATTTAGGGAAGCCCAGACAGCTAGACACATTAAAAACATTAGACAGTATTTTGGCCCAAAGATTTGGATGAAATTTATATAAATCAGCCGGAACAGAATCTGGGCCAGGAGCTTTGTTACTGGACATTTGCAATATCACCCTGTCTACATCCTCTTCAATAAAAACAATGCGAGAGGAATCCCTATTATCCTCTAAACTAACAACTGACTCTGTGGGAGCAGTAGGCGCACAGATCGTTTCAAAATGGTAGAGCCACTGGGTTTCTGTAATATTAAATTCTACAGGTGCATTCTCCAAATGAGAGAAAAAAGGTTCATTAACAATGTCCCAGAATCTAGAACTGTCTTTAAGAACTTCAACTGATAGTAGGGCATTCCAAGCCTCCTCCTTTATTTAATTTTTACGCGTAGATATGGCAAGCTTATATTGTTTCCTAAGCATGGCTATAAGAGCCTTGTCTCGTAGGACAATTTTCAAACCAAATACCAAATTACTGTGCACCCTTGAGCAGTTACTATCGAACCACCTCTCAGCCATGGTTAATCTGGGTTTGGCTTTCATCGTAAAATCAGATGCTACCTGTCCACAAATTCCTACAAAGGCTGCAAGGACCTTCCCTCCCTGAGTAGTATTATCAAGGCAAATTGCAAACATATCTTTTGCCTTCTCACAAACATCCTTAATAAAGAGATCCGGGATTAACTTGGCCCATTTAAGTCTCCTCCCCTGATCGCAAGTTCTCACACTAATATCACCCCCCATCTTATCCACGTTCCCCAGAAGGCCACAAGCTTTATCTAGCACAAGTATAACCGGATTGTGATCACTAAAAGGGGACCACCTGGCATTGTAGAACTACCTGGGAAAGTATACTAGGGGAGATGAATATGTAATCAATAACAGTATCCCGCTCCCGGACTTTAAAGGTAGGAATGCGGTAAGCAGGATCACTAAAACTAAATTCAAAGAGATCTACCGCAGCCAAGAGCTCCTCCAGGCATTACCCTTGATGTGTATGCTCAAAATGGGAAGTCGAGGAATTTGCCGGCCCTAGGGGATCATCTACTTGACAATTCAATATGCACATATGAATATTAAATTTGCCCATAATTACAATAGAATAAAACGTGGTTTGCTTCAATCTAAATTCTTCTAAAAAACATTTAATTTGAAATAGATGTTGATTTAAAAATCAAGTCTCTCCAGAGTTATAAAAATGAACGAATAACAGTTTAGAAAGGTTAGGAGCTGTGACTTCAATTGCAAGACAATTTTGGGACCCCACCCTCTTGTGAGTGCCCATCATTTTTAGTGAAAATAGCATTAGAAGGCCCCCCTTTGATATTCCCGTAGGAGAGGGACATGCTGGGATGCTGTATGATTTAAATCCATCCACCCAGAAATTTCCTTCCTTGTCCCAAGTCTCCTGTAGACTAATATAACATAATTTTTCAGAAAGCCAAGCCACCTAGCACCATCTCTAGCCCTGCAATGTTCCAACTAATGATCTTACAATTAAGATCTTTGTTTAGAACTATTTCCTGACCATTTTGAGTTTCCCTGGATAGGTTCTGTTGACACCAGGGCGGCTCCAGTCAATCATTCTCAGCTAAATTAGCTAACGGGAGAAATCTATTTTTTAAAACTAAACTATTTTCTTCTTTGTTCCTCTCAGTGATACGGGATAATAGTTGTCGGGCAATTGCTGGTATCTGACTAGACCTATCAGGGCTGTGCTCCTTCCTAGAGCTTAGTGGCGAAGTATTGCCACCCTGGATAGACGCTATAGGACGAGGCCCACAAGAGAATCTATGGGTTGACTGTACTCCTCTTGAAGGTGGATAAAAAAAGCCCAGGTGCAGAGCCCTGATGCCCCTCTGCCCCTCCTTCCAGCCATACCCAAACAACGGGCCAGCTATATCTATTTTTTTGAAGTTAATGACGATACAATCGCCATCAAACTGTTTAGGGCTATAACCAACCCACCACACACGTCTAGCCATTAATATATGGGATGAAACCTTGGAACTACCATTACAATACTGATCACACCAGAATTTTGTTTTCCGTAGCAGATCCATGGTGGATTCACGACGGTACTCTCTAAGTGGGGGAACCCCTGTAAGAATATCTACCAGGGGAGAGGCTTCTGGGGGAGATTAAGTCTACAGCTATTTGTCATACTATTAACTTATTGATTACCGTGACCACCACTATTAACCAGTGTCTTGCGGATGGGCAAAGGGCCTGGGTGTCTCTCTGATTGATAGCAGGTACTACCACCTGCCTGTCTCCCCAGGGATACAACTGATTTAATTGCAAAATAGCCCTTGCTTGCTCCATTAATTGTATTTGGCTAACGGAGCCCTCCTCTCTATTATTAGTATTAAGCTGTGTTTGCACATGGGGAGTTGTGTGTATATTGGAGACTTCCCAGGCAATTCCCCCCCCCCCCTGAGTGGGTTTCAAAGCGCTCAAGATTCCTCAGGATACCCTCAACACAGGTATTCAATGAGACAGTAATGTCTTTAACAATGTTCATGAGTATAGACTCCAACCGCAAGCTAAGAAACTCCTCTATGAATTTCCGTACCTCCAATTGAAGTGTTTGAGTCCATAACTCCTGAGTGAGGGTGCGATCAGTAGTTACTTGTCCAGGTTTGCTTTACCCTTCTTCCCCCCTCTTTTTCCCTGTGTTACTCGACTGAACCCTTTTTAATGACGCAACCACGGGGCGTACCTACCTTAGTCACTCTTTCTGCTCCCCTTTCCAATATCTCATCATGTGTGGACCCTTCCCCCCCTGAGGCCGACTTGGTTATTAACACACTTGGCTTTAAGGGATCAGGGTTATTGGTGCCGTTATTAGGTGCAGTTAACCTCGCCGCCAGGTCAGGGGTCAGCCCCAGTTTAGCCTCCGCATTTTCAATTTCCTTGTTCAGAGCTCCCACCACAGAAGTTAGATGACATATAATAGAGGCAGAATTCATTGGATTTTTGGCTTTAGCACACCCCTGATCCCTACTGCAAGGTTGTTTTCGTTTACCCATAGCTACTTTCGAGGACCTCAGGGTTAGGGGGTAGCCCAGCCCAGCCACCTCCGGGCTTTGACGGGCACAGACGGGCCTGCCCTTGGCCTGGGCGTGGCCCAGGAGCGGTCCGGGCACGCCCACGCGTGTCCCGTGCTGCGGGAGTGCTCGCAAGGTTTTCAGCTGCGATGTGCACCGGGAGGATAATGTCACATCCCACGCCGTGGACACGCAGGGATTGCTGGGGGACCGAGTCCTACTCCAGCTGCGTTGTTACTATGCTGGTTCCCCCGACTCCCCGATGCAGGATGCGGCTCATTGAAACAGTTGTCATTTTCAATTTCCTTGTTCAGGGCTCCCACCGCAGAAGTTAGATAAGATATAATAGAGGCAGAATTCCTTGGAATTTTGGTTGTAGCACACCCCTGATCCCTACTGCAAGGTTGTTTTCGTTTACCCATAGCTCATGTCGATGACCTCATGGTTAGGGGGTAGCCCAGCCTCCTCCGGGCTTTTATCAGGCGCAGACGGGCCTGCCCTTGGCCCAGGCACGGCCCAGTAGCAGCCCCTGCATGCCCGCGTGAGTCCCACGACGCGGGAGTGCCGGCAAGGTTTATAAGTGGCGCTGTGCGCCGGGAGGATAATGTCACCACATGTGCCGTGCACACGCAGGGCCTGCTGGGGGACCGAGTGCCACCCCAGCTGCATTGTTACTTTGCTGGCTCCCCCGACTCTCCGATGCAGGATGCGGCTCATTGAAACAGGTGTCATTTTCAAAACAAACTCTTCACAAAGGTTTAAGATACTTACAAATAAGCAAACATGTATAGTTTTGAAAAAGATAGAATGTATATCTTGACTTTGCAACGCCCTTTGACACAGTGCTACTCTAAAGTTTACATATTTTAAGCATATCACAAAAGTAGAGGTGATCAGTTATACACAGACATTGATGGCTGGATGGCAGGTAATTAGAACCAGGCAAAGGATAATTGCACAGTTCCTGAGTAACGTGATGGAAGGTGCCTAGTTGCTAATAACTGTATATATTCATAGGTTATTTATGGATGAATATGAGAGAGATGTTCCCTGATCAGAAGATAAAAGCAAGATGGATCTTAGAATACATGAAGGCACTCATCCTGCCTCACCGCCCGGAAACACTTTGAACTTTGGGAGGGCAGTGCAAGTAGAGGCTAAGTGTGGTTTAAGGCTTGGTGATGCAATTTAGGCCCAATTATGTGTATGCCACTTACATACTAAATAGGGTGTTACTTGAGAGTTGAGTCCAAAAAAAGGATCACTAAAGTGCGAAATTGACAAAGTGGATGAGCACTGCGACATGCTGCATCCTGCAAAGTGGGGCATTTATATAACCGTGTGTTGTGGGAAGCAAAGCTAGAGACCTTAGACAAGGTACATTTATAGTACCTTCTTCAGGTCACAGTCATGACAATCTATTCATCTGAGAAACATAAATGAAAAGAGATATTCGTAAATTGGCATGTGGCTGACACGGCTCCAACCTTATGGTTTATTAAGTAAAGGGACCTGTCTCCTCACTCTTCTAACTCCACTCTAATTTCCCTTCTCCTTGAGTAAGTGGCTGGCTACCAGGTGATACTCCTAGCCCATCCATTGATGGGTAGAACTTCCGGGAATGAATGAAGTAGGAAGCAAAAGGTTTCTAACACTACAGCAGGTTTTCCCTGCCTCCCATCCTCTACACCCTCAAGTCTGGTCGATATACAAGACCTCAGAAGTGCTCGGGAGAAACCCTGTAATTCACCCCTCCCATCTGGAGGCCCCCTCCATCCCGCCATCTTAGGATCTACTGCAGTTCAGGAAATCAAAATGGATTCCATGTGCCCAGAGTCAAATCCAACATATGCAATCCATGCACACACACACACTTGTGCACCCTTTTGTGATTCAGGGCACTTTATCCATCACAACACCAGGTAATACTACTAGCCCCCGTACGTCTTCATGATTGAAGATGCCAGGCCATACTATTAACCAATTCACCCCAACTCTTTCTTGATAATGGGTGCCTGGAGATACTGCTAACCCGCCGTCCTGACACTTCATGACAAGATGTGTCAGGAGACACTGCTAGCCCGCCGACCTGACTCTTCATGACAAGAGGTGTCAGGAGATACTACCGGCCCACCAACGTGACTCTTCATGACAAGAGATGTCAGGAGATACTGCTAGCCTGCAGACCTGACTCTTCATGAGGTGTCAGGTGACACTGCTAGCCCGCTGACCTGACTCTCCATGATGAGAGGTGTCAGGAGACACTGCTAGCCCACCTACCTGACTCTTCATGATAAGAGGTGTCAGGTGACACTTCTAGCCTGCCAACCTGACTCTTCATAAGAAGAGATGTCATGTGACACTGCTAGCCCACCTACATCTTCATGATAGTAGATGCAAGGCAATACGACTAACCAATTCACCCCAACTCTTCATGATGATGGGTGCCTGGAGATACTGCTGGCCCGCAGACCTGACTCTTCATGACAAGAGGTGTCAGGAGATACTGCTCGCCCGCCAACGTGACTCTTCATGACAAGAGATATCAGGAGATACTTCTAGCCCGCCGACCTGACTCTTCATGACAAGAGGTGTCTGGAGATACTTCTAGCCCGCCGACCTGACTCTTCATGACAAGAGGTGTCTGGAGATACTTCTAGCCCGCCGACCTGACTCTTCATGACAAGAGGTGTCAGGGGACACTGCTAGCCCGCCAACGTGACTCTTCATGACAAGAGGTGTCAGGAGATTCTGTTAGCCAGCTGACCTGATTCATCATGACAAGAGGTGTCAGGGGACACTGCTAGCCCGCCAACGTGACTCTTCAATACAAGAGATGTCAGGAGATACTGCTAGCCCGCCGACCTGACTCTTCATGACAAGAGGTGTCTGGAGATACTGCTAGCCCATCTTCATCTTCATGACAAGAGATATCAGGAGATACTTCTAGCCCGCCAACGTGACTCTTCATGACAAGAGGTGTCAGGAGATTCTGTTAGCCAGCTGACCTGATTCTTCATGACAAGAGGTGTCTGGAGATTCTGCTAGCCCGCATATTTGACTCTTCATGATAAGAGGTGTCAGGTGACACTGCTAGCCTTCCAATCTGACTCTTCATAATAAGAGATGTCAGGTGACACTGCTAGCCCACCTACATCTTCATGATAGTAGATGCCAAACAATACTACTAACCAATTCATCCTAACTCTTCATGATAATGGGTGCCTGGAGATACTGCTAGCCCGCCGACCTCACTCTTCATGATGAGAGGTGTTCAGGTGACACTGCTAGACCACTTACTCAACTCTTCGTGATGATAATTGCAGCTTGTGCCAGCCGAGATTTCTTCAATGTTCAAAATCATAATCTCTATTTTATCCAGTTAATGGAAAAGGTTGGTTTTTCTTGGAACTAAATACGCATAATTGGGCCATCATGCTATCACAAGAGCTTAAAAAACAGATTTTTTTTAAAACACCTCTGGAAGGAGGAGTGTTATTTTGACCAAGAAAGTCACTCACATCATAATAAACTGATCACATTTCTTGCAGGGCACCAGCATGTGAGATAAAGAAGCCTCAGGGACACGATATCTCAAACACCGCATTATTCCGCGATACACTGTAGGCATCTTAGCATGATAATGATAAGGATGGAAACTGAAAAAACTGTCCTTTTCACAGCTTGGAATGTCACCAAGTAAATCAGGTACTGAATGTATGTCATTCAGCACTCATGCTCCGTGGATAAACCAAGCTCCTATCCCTATTAAGCTTTCACCTGACGAGGACACAACTTTTGCTTTCAATAATGCCAGAGATATTTTACAAATCATACTGTAGCATCTGGCAATCAGATGCAAATGTACTGCCAGCCAACACCCATTGGTAGCCCAGTTCATGCCCTGCAGTCCAAAGACATAGATTTCAATCAAACTCATTTTAGCTATGGTACCTCTGGCATTCCCAAATGCTTCAAACTATGTATCTGATTCAAGGCCATGTTAGGATACAGATCTTTGGATAACCCATCTTTTTACTCTTTATCCGGATTGTACCCTTCATATCTAATTCAGTACCTAAATGGGGGTGGTCCCAAAAAAGGGGAGGACTGAGTCCTTCCATTCACACAGACTTTGCCAGTGTTTGGCTAATTTCTTTATTCATACACTTCGGTCAATCAGAGAGGGCATTGTTGCTGTGTTCCATGATAATCTATGGCCCCAGTTGGAGGAGGAGGGCAAAGATTCTCTCTTCCTTCTTGAATAGTTCCAATCTTTCCTTTCAGGCTTGTGCTAGACATTACTCACGGAGAACCATGGGGCATATTACCAAGGGCCTTATCGCCCCTTTAGCAGCACATTTTGCCGCTAAAGCGGTGATTTTTTCATCGCCCTATCATCAAGCTGTAGCTAACAGGCATTAGCGACAGCTTCCTGGCGAAAGCAGGCGGTTTGGGTGCCGCTTGGCATGTCAGCGATATTAATCGCTAATGACATGCAAAGTAGGCGTTCCCGACCAATAGATCTGGTACACAGCCGCTAATACGCCTATCGCCTATTAGCAAGGAGGCCCTGGCCCCGGTTAGCGACATGAAAAGTGACGCTAACCGGGGTCATCTCCGGTTTTTTAACACCTGCTATTTTCCTGACTTAACCATACCTGACATGGGGGGTGGATTATGCTGATACGACCACAGGGTCGTATCAGCAAGGTTTTCCCCCTTGCCCTTGCAACATCGCTGGTTTTGCCACGATGTTGGCCCTTCCCTCCCGCTATCGCTGGAATATATATCGCCATAGCGCTAATTGTTGCTAATACAGCGTTAGCGTGACGATATATTCCAGAAATAGCTGGCGATGATACATTTTGCAGTGGCACAACAACTATATAACCGGAAGGTAGAGGGTAAGGGGGGAACCTAGTTGGAACAGAGCTGGATCTTAAGCGATTTCCTGAAGTGCAGATGGGTCTGGGTTTTCCTGAGTGGAAGAGGTAGTTTGTTTCACAGAGTTGGGGCCAGAGCTCCGAAGGAAGGGTTTCTAGCTCTTGCCTTCTTGACTCAAGGAACAATGGCCAGGTTAAAGTCGGCCAATCGAAGTGGTCTGTATGATACACATTGGGAGATAGGATTGCTGATGAAAGGGACACCCTGGAAATGAAGAAACCTGTGGCCGATACACAGGATCTTAAAGCACACATGCTTGTCCACAGCTTATGGATAAGCCCAGAAAATTAGTAAAATGTTGACAGTGAAAAGAGCAGCCTTGCAATCTAAAGTCTTCTGGTGCCTGCTTTTTTGCTCCCAAAGGATATTGCAATAATTGGGGCAGGATAGAATTAGAGCTTGGATGTTGGTCTGCCTGATGAGAGGGTAAAAAAAAACATTTATTGGTTAAAGGCTTCTCAGAAGTCCAAAGCAGGAGCCAGTCAATGAGTTGGCTTGGGCCTTGAAAGCAAGACAGTCCATACAGACTCCAAGGTTTTTAATAACTGTTTTGGGCTTGGGGGTGTGAGCCGAGGGTGGCTGCATGTAAGTCTACACTTTGTTGTAACTTTACACTTTGAAAGGATGAATAGAAAAAGCAGCAAATGTACTACCAAGTGTAAGAGCAAATTCCCATGATAATAAATCTACACATGTAAAGTTGCCTTTATGACTAGATCCCAAAAATATTTCGACCATAGCATGGCTGAGTCAAGTTGTAGAGAATAAAAACACCTTGGAAGACATGATTTCCTGGTTTGACCTTCTTGACTTTTGTTTGATGAAAAAAACAAAGCTTCAGCATGATCTCACACAGAAGGTATCTGACCTTGTAAACCCTCAATTGGCAAAGCTTCCAATCTTTCCCTACTGGAGGATAGCAAGCTCAAAAATATGGCTATCTACAAAGCTGGAGAGATGTAGAGAAGGAAAATGTGGCAAAGCGACTCTAGCAGCAGGAGGAATTTGGAGGCACAGTTTTCAAGTTTGTGCCACTCTGAAACTCAATGGTTTAGCAGGACTCCAAATGTAACTTTGTGTAGCCCTTGGAAGACACAGTGACCCACCTGGCCATAATTAATGATATTTATTTGCTATAATTTACCTGATCTGGGCTTCATTACATTCATTCTGAAAAGGCAGAGAAGATCAAATGAGTGTTGCCCGCAGGCTTACATTACCTTTTACATTGACTTCTCACTTTACTAAATTGGTTGGTTTAACTCTATCTGTTCAATTTCTTGACATTAATGATATTTTGGTTTTGCTGAAATTGTTTACACACATTTTTTTCTGAGGGAAGGCTGCTGCTTTGAGCCACAGCTGCCAGGGGTAAGTGACTCCTTAATGATGTGGGTTTAGTCTTTGTCATCTATGTTACTTAACTTGGTCCAAACTCATCCATCACACCCACTTTAGCCAATGGCACAGCAGGTACTATCCAGCTGGGTTGGCTTCTTGGATGGGCTTAGCTGGGGGAGGGTGGTCCTTCATCACTTTGGCTGCTGAGTGCAGCCTCTGGCCCTTACTCTACTGAAGCTGGCAGATGCTGGTGTGACCAGACACTGATAGAGGGCCTTCACTCACCTGCAAGTTTATATGCCTTTGATCTATACCTATGGCCTCCTTGCCGGGGTTGCTCTAGAAGCCAGCTGCCTCTTTGTCCAGCTTAACGAAGAAGCATCAAGGGTGCAAACAGTGAACCATGTACAATAAACTTAGATTCTGGTGTCTCTTGCTGGGAGCATCATTTGAACTGAACATGGAAGTTGACTTAGACATCTCAATGGCATGTCATGAAACCATTCATCGGATGGCACGAGGCATCTTAAGGTATATAGGTTTCATTAAATGTTATGGGGCTGGTTCTCCAAGGACTACTCTAGATATGAACTAATCCTAACCCTGTCTGTAGCCCTTGACTATGAGCACAGCTTTTAAGGGGGTTTCCATTCTTATTACTCAGAGCTGTCTTACGCCAGAGGAAATCCTGCGTAAGTCTGTCCCAGCAGCCTCGAGAATGTTCTAAGCAAGGAAAGACGGTCTAGGGAGAGGATGTCTAAAAGGAGGTCAAAACCTTCATCATTCAAGTTCAAGATTATGATAAATCGAAGAGGACAATAGCAATTATAATTGTGTTATTTGTCACAATGTCTCCCTAAGTGTTGTCTTGACAGAAGCCTTCATCTGTTCGAAAATGAAGACTTTAAACTTAAAAAAAACATTTTAAACTTTGTATCCACCTGTGGTACCGGTTGTTCTGAGTTTGTAATGGAAGCTAGAGGGCTACAAGTAACATATTATAAAGAAAAACCTAGATTGGACAAGATGGACAGCATTTAAGTGGCACATGTGTTAGTACTAAGAAATTAGGATAAAGGAACATGTAAAGGTGACCCTGTAATGATGTGTAATACAGCAGCTCACAGTACAGGTTTGGGATTGAACATAATTTTACTAGGGCACTAGTAACTATGCTGTAAGCCTGACACTCAGCTAATAGACTTTGGGGCATATTATCAAGGCGGGCGATAACAGATTATCGCCGCTTTAGCTGCCTTTTTCGGCCGCTAAGCGGCGATAATTCTATCGCCCTATTAGCAAGCTGTCGCTAACAGCAGTTAGCGACAGCTTGTAGGCGATAGCGAGCGGTTTGGGGCCCACTTTGCATGTCAGCGATATTTATCGCTAATGACATGCAAAGTGGGCGTACCCAACCTGTTAGCAACTGAAAGCAGTCACCAACACAGCTATCGCCTATTATCAACGCAGGAGTAGCGATGGAAATGTTCGTGCTAAGCGCGAATACCTCCAAAACCTAACGCCTGCTCATACCAGTTCTTAGCCATTATATCCATTGGGAGGTGGATTTTCTGGCTAAATCCCTATTTGGCAATAATGCGTGAATATCGCTGGATTACCAGTGATATTCACGCATTTCGCCGCTAACCCCTGAAATTTTATCGCATTTAAGCTAAACGTTGCTAATAGCACGTTATCTCTGTGATAAAATCTGGCGATGCTTGGCGATAAAAAAAATGTCGCTAAGCCTATTTAGCGATAAATATCGCTAGTTGTTGATAATATGCCCCTGAATTTCTCACCCTTGCTGCTAGCACACCTTACACGTTATTTTGACTCCCATCTGCAATGAAAACATCAGAACCCTTTCTAGGGCGGTGAGATTGGTGCAGCTGCACCAGGCACTGACTTCGGAGGGGGGTGAGGGGCTGAGGAGTGGGGCCATGTTTAGAAATAACAGGGTTTTAAAAAGCACCTGCAACAGAGTTCCTTTTGCATCCTGCAGGTTTCAAGTCGGCAATAAAAATGTCTAGATAGTTGGTGATTAATCCTGTTGGATAGAGATCGATTATTTGTTAAGTGACAGTTTCCACTCATAATAAAGTAGCACAGAGTGTTAATATGTCTTTTGCAAAGACCATGTAAAACAGAAATCACCAAACTGTATTGTGTGTGGCTAGCTTGGTAGGTTACTGCTTTTGTCACAGAGATCATTTTCCAGTTCATACTTTACAATCTTAATATAGTGCATTGAGCTACGAATTTTCATCAAAGAGATGCACGAGAGCTGCATGGCATAAGTTAGAACATTTTTTTTCCCCCCAATCTTTTATTATTCTAATGTTGCCTAAAAGGGCTCATTTGGGTACATTCTCATTAGTCAAGCCAATGACTGTGTTTCGTTTTAAATCCTGAGTTTGTGCTTCTCCAGACAAAACACTTCAAATACCCAGCCTACTAGTAACTGTGACTCCTACACCTTGTAGTATTCATTGTCTAAGTGAGATTTGTTATGGACTGATTCACAGAAGTATTATTCCTTTGCTCTGTGTAATGTAAAGTGCTCTGACACCCTACACTGGTATCAGAGGTAATATAAAACAATTGAAATGCACGTGAGAGGTGGGCTATGGAGTGTTGAGTGGCACCGGTGGAGTGTGGTAGTCAGGGAATTTATAGAGGAGGTTTTTGAGTGGCGCAAACAAAGACTGTTGCACTGGGGGCAACCAGCACTAAAGCCGGCTCTGACCCTTTGTAAAGTCATACCCAGTCTACTGGAAGAGCCTCAATATTAGACAAATGGCAGACTATGCGCTGCATAAATTAAAAAGAACAGTCGCAACATGGGCTTCTATGACTTTCAGTGTCAAGTTCTAATCTCGAGCAAATACATTTTTTGGAAATTATATAACTTTGATCAAGTTTGCACCCCAAGGGCCTTATTTCGCATTTGGTTGACAGAATACTCGTTCCAAAAGTGACATCCCGTCTGCTGTATCCTAAGTGCCATAGGCTATAAAATATAATGCACCTGTAATAGAGTGAACGGGTCATAGCCACGCGTGTGGCGGAGTGTACCATCCCCCAAACTCTAAATAAGGTCCGAAGTCTCTGATATTTGATATTTAATACTTTTCTGGTTGTTGCATCATATCATACTATGGGGCATATTACCAAGCAGGATGATAGGCAATTATCGCCGCTTTAGCGGCCGTTTTCGGCCGCTTAGCGGCGATAATTCTATCGCTCTATTAGCAAGCACTCGCTAACTGATGTTAGCGACAGCTTTTTAGGCGATAGCGAGCAGTTTGGGGCCCGCTTTGCATGTCATCGATATTTATCGCTAATGACATGCAAAGTGGGCGTACCCAACCTGTTAGCGACTGAAAGCAGTCGCTAACGTCGCTATCACCTATTAGCAAGGCAGGCGTAGCGATGGAAATATTCCCGCTATTGCCAAAAACTAACGCCTGCTCTGACCAGTTCTTAGCCATGTTATCCAATGGGAGGTGGATAACATGGCTAAGAGCATTTTGTCGCTAATGAGTGAATATCACTGTAATCTCAGCGATATTCACGCTATCGCCGGAAAATGTATTGCTTTGGAGATAAACTTTGCTAATAGCACGTTATCTCAGCGATAATTTCCGGCGATGCTTAGCGATAAATAATGTGTTGCTAAGCCTAGTTAGCGATAAAGATCGCTAATCGTTGGTAATATGCCCCTATGTTTCTCTCACACAGTGTACTAAGGCTATGACAGATCACCCACTGTGTTAATATGTCTCTTCCGGAAATGTACTATGCTGAATGTCGCAATGCACGTAGGGCAGGCCTGGCTGCCACCGCAGCTCAGAAAACTTTCGAACTCTCCCTGACTTTTTTTATTTTTTACAAAGCACGTTTTGGATGTGTGTTTTTCTTCCTGGTGGAAATTTCAGTTGCAACTTGGCACAAAACTCAAATGTAATGGTGTCTGATGGCGATTGTGATAGGCTGCCTGCATTTAACCCTTATCAGCAGGAGTGCAGCTATATTTCGCGTTAACTGCAAAGACCTACTTGTCAGAATGCCTGGTGGGTAACTGTGATAGCCTTTACACTTGTACAGGGCCTAAACGTGCAGCGTGGGCTGTTTTGCCAGCTCAATTTTACTTTGTGCATCAAGCATTTTCCTTTTTGCATAGGATGTGAGGAGGTGGACTTTAGTGTGAATGTGACCGATCTATTGCAACAGTACATTATACAACATCTGCCAAGTCACTCAGGATCAATTTGGACAGAGACCTCACCCTCAAGAAACACATCGCCAAGAAAACTAAGGTAGCTTAGTACCAGCTCTATCTTAACTGAAGAAAGTGAAACCATTCCTCCCAAAAAGCAACTTCAGAACTGCTGTCTAAGCCCTTGTACCCTTGTTTCAAGGACTCAGAGACCCCACAGGGGCCTCACTGGGGACATATTACACGCCGTACAAACCTCATCAAGGGCTGAAGAAATATGTCCTCCACAGCACCTTCACCTGATGGAACTCCACTGACTCCCCTTGCCAGCCTGCAACATCTTCAAAACCATCTGCATCCTCTACAAAGCCACCATGACCTGCCACACCCACGTACCTGGCGGACATCACAGGGGCTCTTATCACATCTGCATCCAGGAAATACCTTTAATTTGAAAACAACTAACACTTTTTTTTAAAAATAAGGCCACAGGCTTTCTCCATCCGTGCCCCCAATGACTAGGAGGTCATTCCTGCATCCATCAAGACTGCCCCAGCCCTGCTCCAATTGAGGGACGAGCTAAAGACACACCTCTGTAGGGAACCCTACATCACACTGTAGTGGCGCTCTACTTCCACTCTGGAAAACCAGCTATGCCCCAAACTCTCTTTCACCCTGGAAAGTGCTTACTGCTATTTGGCTCAGAATTTATTTATGTTTTTTTTTATATAATGATCCTGATGTTCAGCATTTATTAAGGCTTTCTAATGTTATCATAGAAGGGAAATGATGCACAAGTGATTTATCTGGAATCATCAAATTTTGGTGAAGTGGTGAAGCCAGGATCACTGGGATTAGAGCTCTCTTGAAGCCAATGGGGTCAATTTAACCGGTTCAACCATATGTTTCCCTTTTACGTTATTAGACACTGATTCTAAAGCATTGTCTTATCCCCCAGACCGCACTCTCTTGGATGTTCCCCCGTCACATCAGTGAGGTCTTTGGGGGTAAGAACCTGACGCACAGATCTGTGCATGATCTGCAGGCCACAAGTCTGAATGCTTCTTTAGCTGACTCGGCCTTTTATTCCCTGGTGGTTAATCACATAAATATGTTGAAAAATAGAAACACCAATTATGAAACTACCAAGAGCCAATTCCGTTTGTGGTTTGTAATACTTCAATAATATTATTAATCCTGGCCGCGTTATGTTAGGTGGTATTTTTAGAAACCACAGGTCCATGTATTGGCAATTGTAAGCAAGAGTGCTTGAAATAATGGAGGTTCTGCAAACAGAGAGGTGCATGGGAGAGACACAAAACAACTTTTGGACCAGTTTTGGAAAGTTTTTTTCCATGGATAGCTGTGTTTTCCTCCAGGCTTATATTTGACTTACCTACACATGTCAAAAAAGTTTAGGTGGAATTTCAGGGTTTGTTTCTCTGAGAATTGGCATGTCTAACTCCAGACGGTCATGAGTTAGTCCTACTAAAGTCTGGAGTCAGACAGAACTACTCACAGGAAATACTGTATAAATGATGCCTGGGTATTGCAGTATAATTCAAGTCTAAGGCAGGAGGAAGGCACTATTGCTCATTGAAAGCCGGTGAATTGCGCCCTGCATTTTGGATACACTTGTATTGTTCATCACTTGGTATTTCAAAAGATAACGTGTATTCTTCAGAGACACACCGAAAAAACTGTTACAAGTTTCAGGCCCTAATGTTATAATATTGGGGAACTTGTTTATGTATTCCTATGAGCCTTGGTCAATAATCCCTCAGCCCAGCGATCATAGCTTGCAAAACAGACATACAGCTTGTCTTCACAAATTCAAAACTACCCTGACTTGCAAGTGTGGGTCACTTTTTTTAGCTATCTGATTTGCTACTTTGATTTTGGTGTCTGGGCCACTTTTTGTCCCAGTCTGGCGATGGGGCGAAACACAACCTCAGTCCTCTGCTAGATGACTGAATCCAATATGGTGGCTGAAACATTCACAGATTTCCACAGTGGAACACGTCACAAGCCTGTGAGATGAGAGTGACGTAGGGCCCGCGTGGCCGTGAACCTCCGGCCTCTTTGAAAAGCCACTTCAAAGGCGACCCGCGCGCATGCCTGGTACCTCAGGCGCCATCTTGTCAGGTCCAGCCGAACCGTGCCAACAGGCTCTCTTGTTGCCATGATCAACGGCGCAATAACACATGTTGCCTTTGCTGCTGCATACGAAAAAGGTCGCCCACTCAGAACACTGTTGCCTCTCCAAGCGGGAAGAGTTCCAGCACCCATCATGCCCCAGATGGCAGGCCCTGGCAAAGATAGGCTCCAGGCCTGTTCTCATTGGCCCCGAGTGGGCCGCGTGCCAAAGCCAACCACTAATTAACATAAACCATGAACAATGCAAGAAGCCACAACATGTTTGATGTGTATCCACAGTACTGAGTGTGCCCCCCCCCTTGTTTCCACTCCTCCGCATTTTCGAGATTCCACCTTGCTCTGCAGATTATAGTTTTTTTAAGTTCTGGTGCAGAGTTTGATTGCAAAACTGACATCAGTTGTAGTTGTTTATCTCAGCTCAGCTGGCATGAGCCGAGTCTCTCTCGCCGCCTCGGGGCCCAAACAGATCATAATACCTGTTCATCATTCTGTGAGTGATGCAAGCTACCTGCGCACTGTCCCCGCGCAACCTGACCCAGGTGGGGAGGGCGCAGCAAGTCTGATTGCCGACAGTAGATGTAAAGCCATCCCTAGGACTTTTGAGGACAAACTGGGGCATATTTTCAACCTTAGGCTCACCTTACTCCTCCCTCGGAATTTGCTGTGCTTTGAGTGCACGTGAGCTGTCACACAGTCTTGAATTATGGAGGAGACGAGCTGAAGCAACATGGGACCCATCTCGGAACTAGATTCCCACAGTAGGAAAAATGCATGCAAAATTGAAGGATGACAATTGATGCATAGATACATGCCAACATCTAGGAACAGAGAAGAGGGAAATTTAGGAAATAAAAGCTTGACTTAATTTCTCAATTGCCTTGCATTGAAGTGGAGGTTTTTCTGAGTTAGAGAAAACTAAATACTGTGGGCCCGATTCACAGAACTAACTTAAGACTCAATCCTAAACTTACTACTATTTTGATATTCACAGAATGCACTTACTACTTTTGGTATTCACAGAAGTTAGGATTTTGTCTTAAGTCTGTCTTAAGTCTGTCTTACGACAAACTTAAGACAAAATCCTAACTTCTGTGAATACCAAAAGTAGTAAGTTCATCCTGTGAATACCAAAATAGTAGTAAGTTTAGGATTGAGGCTTAAGTTCATTCTGTGAATCGGGCCCATTGATTTTATATATTTTTTTGCTAAAAGAAAACCCATAGAGTCTCCATCCTAAATGATTAATGTTGACAATATCATTAAAGTCATTTAATCACAGTTATAAGTTCTGGGAAGAGTATCTCAGTCAAGCCGCAAGTTCACCTTATGAGTGAGTCAAGCATTTCCACGGGTAACATTGAGAGAGACGGAGCCCAATAGGGTGTCCAGATGTCCTGCATTTCACTGAATAGTACTAGTTTTGGGATTTAAATTAAATCTAAGTGAAACTTTAATTAAGCCATCAAAAAGAAAAACAAATATTTTCTCCTCAAACCAGTCTTCTGGTAGTCTCTAAGCATTACTCTTTTTTACATGGCGTTAAGTGTTATATTGACAGACCATATTCCACGCTAAAAGCATAATTTAGCAACATTTTCTGAAACCATCTCAAAATCTCATGGCATTTTTCAGGAAGGGCAATTTCCCACACCCCTTAAAAGTGGCTCAGTTGTGAGAGGGGGTTGTGTAACTATGTGCTGGATTTTTTAAACTTTCACATCCATTGGCCTCCCTCCCATGATTGCCATGTTATGTTATGTTATGTTATGTTATGAGGCATTTATTGAGCGCACTGTCACCATGAGTTTCCTGGCGCTGATAGGATCCTAAGATTAGACAGAAGGAATTTAGTGGAGGTGGGAGAAAAGCAATGTTTTTAAGGATTTCCTAAAAGAGAGGAGGGAACAGGAGGTCTTGAGTGAGAGTGGGAGAGAGTTCCACAGCTTAGGGGCCAGACAAGAGAAACTGCGACCACCAGATCTAGTAAGTTTAAAGCGGGGAACGACTAGGAGCTGGAGGTGGGTGGACCTCAAGGTACGAGAGGGACAGTAAGGAGTAATCAGGGACTTCAGGAAGGCAGGAGAGGGACCAGTGAGAGCCTTGAAGACCAGGCAGTGGACCTTAAAAGCTATTCTTTCATTGACTGGTAGCCAGTGGAGTTGATGTAATAGGGGTTGGGCCGACTGCCATCTGGGGATTTTGAATGCAAGCCTAGCAGCCTGGTTCTGAACGATCTGTAGCCTGGACAGCTGGGATTTGGGGAGGCCGTGGTATATCGAGTTAGAGAAGTCCAGCCGGGACATCACCAAGGCTATTAAGACTTGTAACAAGGCTTCGGGAGTCAGGAGGTGGGCAACTTTCAGTATCCTGTATAGCTGGAACATACAGGAGGATGTTACAGCACTGACCTGAGCCTTGAGAGTGAGCCCAGAGTCAATAATGACCCAGAGGCTCTTTACGCAGCCAGCAGGAGAGGGAGGTGTACCGAGCTCAATGGGTCAGTACTGGGGGCCCCAGTAAGGGGCACTTCTCCCAGGAAGGAGAAGCTCAGTCTTGCCCGGGTTGAGCTTTAATTGATTTTGGTTCATCCAGTGCTGGATGTGTGTCATGGCCGTCTGAAAGTTGGTGACAGCGTCAGGGGAGGTGAGGGGGAAAATAATTTGCAAATCATCCGCGTAATTAAACACGGTGACGTCCCACCTACCTAGAGAGTGAAGAAGGGGTTGAAGATACAAATTAAAAAGAAGAGGGGACAGGGAAGATCCCTGAGGGACCCCGCAAGATGACGAGACGCTGGTAGCGCTAAACGGACCCAAACTGACTGCCTGAGACCTCTCCTCTAAAAAAGATTTAACCCAGGACAGAGCAGGCCCACAGACTCCGGCGGACTCGACACGGTGGATTAAGATGTTATGGTCCACCGTGTCGAATGCGCCGATAAGTCAAGTAGGACTAATGCCTGGGGTAGTCCTCTGTCAGCGTTGCTTCTGAGGTTGTCCAACACGGCGAGAATCACAGCCTCTGTAGAGTGGGCTGGTCTAAAACCGGCCTGGTTAATTGCCAGGAAGTTGGACTCCTCGATGAATTGCGAGAGGCAAGTCGTGACATGTGCCTCCAAGATTTTAGACAGGAAGGGCAAGAGGGAGATGGGCCGATAGTTAGCGAGGACCGCTGGGTCAGCGCCAGGTTTCTTTAACAGGGGCACCAGTACGGCCTCCTTAAATGACCTGGGGACTATGCCAGAGTTGAGGGAGGAATTAAGTAAGGGAAGGATGCATTGTGGAAGGGTGTGACAGATATCGCGGAGCACGGAGGGGGGCAGCAGTCCTTGGGGGAACCAGATTTCACACGGGTAGACAGCTTGGCGAGAGATTCCGGGTCGAGTGTAGGAAACCGGGACAGGGTAGAGGTATTGACGGGGGGGATGCTGCTGTGGCTGGGGGGAGGAAATGGGGAATCGAATTTTTAATTGTGATGATCTTGTCGATAAAAAAGGAATTTAAAGCATTGCATGACTCTAAGGAGGGAGGCAGATTCGGGAGTGTCCTGGCGTCCGATGTTAATTCGCCGAGGACCTTGAAGATCTCTTTGGATTTGTTGGGAGCTATTAAAATTCTCTCGGAGATGAAGACAGACTTGGTTGTAATAATGGCTTTTTTATAAGCTTTCCGCGCGGACACATACGCTTCCCTGTCAGAGCTGAGATAATTACGCCTCCATCTGCGCTCCAGTTGGCGCAGCTCAAGATGTTGTTGTTTCAGGGCAGAGTTGTACCATTTGTGAGAGTTGTTGAGGCGTGTTCGAGGGAAGCAGGACAAGGGTGCAAATAGGTCGCTAGCCGTCGTAAGCCAATGGGAGATATTGGCGTCCATGATGTTAACATCTGGGGTGTCAGGAGTTGGAGGCTGGGTCTCAGCAAGAGAGGAAAGGAAGGCAGATGAATCAAGGGTCTTCCATTTCCGATCGGCCCCTCCATCCAAAGGAGGAGGCCGAACCAGACCCTTTACAAGGATGGAAGATTCGATCAATGAATGATCGGACCAGACACAAGGGGAGATAGTCGGGCCAGAAAGCGACACCCCCTGTGTCCAGATGTGGTCTAGGATGTTACCCCCAGTATGAGTAGGGGAGGTGACGTGCTGAGTCAGATTAAGGCTAAGAAGCGCCTCGAACAATTCGATGGCGTGGGGGCCAGCGTCAGCGTGATTGAACCAATAGTTGAAGTCTCCAAACATGGCGACGCGGGCTGAGGAAGTCATCAAGGCAGAGAGCTGCTCGCAGAGAGCGGCGGGAAACAGGGGCATAGGGGTAGGGGGACGGTATAGGACAATGAGGGTCAGGGCACTAGCTTCAGTAGCCAGGCTGATGACGAGATTCTCGACATCAGGGAGACATAGTGAGGAAGACATGATAAAAGGCAAATCTTTGCGTATGACTGCCGCCACCCCACCGCCACGGCGGCCATTAGGCCGATTGGCGTTCAGCATGTAGTAGTTAGGGGGTAGGGCAGCCAGGATGTCAGGGAGGGAAAGATCAGACAGCCAGGTCTCGGTAAGCAGCAGAATATCAGGATTCTCAGCCGTCAATAGAAGAAAAATATCGGCATGATGTTGAGGAAGAGACCGTGTATTGAGATACAGTATACGAATACAGGTCTCGGGCGGGGTGGGGACAGACACGAATGGCCGGGTGAGTCTGGGAGAAGGCAGGTCGGCCGAGATGCCGAGAGACACCAGACGGTCCCAAATTGTGGATGAAAGGGCACAAGAGGGCCGCTGAAGGTTTCTGAGCGAGGCGGGGGAATAAGTGATGGAAAGAGCGGCATCTCGGGGCCCTGGGCCCGTCTGGCCACGGACGGGCGCAGACGGGCTTGCCTTAGGCGCGCCTTCGGCGCGCAAACGGCGCGCCCGCTGCGCCCGTCCGCTGCGCGAACGGGGGAAACACATGATATATAGGGCCATTCAGGGCGTGGCCAGATGAGAGTGGGCGTGGCTCGGGGAGCGGCTCGCTGATGGCGGCGAGCGAGAGAGGCTGACCCCGCTGCAGCGTCTACCTCGGCTGCACGGGGGAAAACGAGGCAAGGAGAGGTCCCTGCGAGGGTAAGGTAAGTTTTTAGTTAAAATGATAGGACACAAAGTTAAACACAAGAGTCTTTAAAATCATCAGGGCTTAGATGAGAGCTCTCGTGGAAGGCAGGGGAGGATCCAATGGGCGAGCTAGTAGTCAGCTCCTACCTTTAACCCCAAAGTGGGCGTGGCCAGATGAGAGTGGGCGTGGCTCGGGGAGCGGCACGCTGATGGCGGCGAGCGAGAGAGGCTGACCCCGCTGCAGCGTCTACCTCGGCTGCACGGGGGAAAACGAGGCAAGGAGAGGTCCCTGCGAGGGTAAGGTAAGTTTTTAGTTAAAATGATAGGACACAAAGTTAAACACAAGAGTCTTTAAAATCATCAGGGCTTAGATGAGAGCTCCCGCGGAAGGCAGGGGAGGATCCAATGGGCGAGCTAGTAGTCAGCTCCTACCTTTAACCCCAAAGTGGGCGTGGCCAGATGAGAGTGGGCGTGGCTCGGGGAGCGGCTCGCTGATGGCGGCGAGCGAGAGAGGCTGACCCCGCTGCAGCGTCTACCTCGGCTGCACGGGGGAAAACGAGGCAAGGAGAGGTCCCTGCGAGGGTAAGGTAAGTTTTTAGTTAAAATGATAGGACACAAAGTTAAACACAAGAGTCTTTAAAATCATCAGGGCTTAGATGAGAGCTCCCGTGGAAGGCAGGGGAGGATCCAATGGGCGAGCTAGTAGTCAGCTCCTACCTTTAACCCCAAAGTGGGCGTGGCCAGATGAGAGTGGGCGTGGCTCGGGGAGCGGCACGCTGATGGCGGCGAGCGAGAGAGGCTGACCCCGCTGCAGCGTCTACCTCGGCTGCACGGGGGAAAACGAGGCAAGGAGAGGTCCCTGCGAGGGTAAGGTAAGTTTTTAGTTAAAATGATAGGACACAAAGTTAAACACAAGAGTCTTTAAAATCATCAGGGCTTAGATGAGAGCTCCCGCGGAAGGCAGGGGAGGATCCAATGGGCGAGCTAGTAGTCAGCTCCTACCTTTAACCCCAAAGTGTGCGTGGCCAGATGGCGGCGAGCGAGAGAGGCTGACCCCGCTGCAGCGTCTACCTCGGCTGCACGGGGGAAAACGAGGCAAGGAGAGGTCCCTGCGAGGGTAAGGTAAGTTTTTAGTTAAAATGATGGGCTACAGTGGCGGTTACCTCTTAAGAACAGAACTGCTGCATTGCCTCATTCTCAGATGTACCTTGTTTCAGGGCCCACCATGTCAGGTTCCCAGAGGTGTTCATGCTAAGAGGAAGACAAATCAACCTCTAGTACTCATTCAGGATTGGTTAGCAACATTCACTAGTACGCAACTCAAGTTATGCAGACAACGCTGTGTCTTTGGGCCTGATTTAGAGGATTGTGGACAGGGTACTTTGTCTACCAAACCCTCAGTCTGCCCGTTCAATTGAGAATTGTGTGGAATGCCAGCTCTCAGTCGGTGGTACCCTCGGTGGCTCTACTGATAAAAAGCTTACTCTTAAGGCCTGATGGAGTGGTGGCCGCCAGAGTAAGGGTATCAGGCAGTCCGTCCTACTAAGTGCTGACAGTACGGTGTCATTTTTTTCTGTTTGTCACTACCAGAAAAAACATGGCGGTGATTAACAGAATAGTTTTTTTTTAATAAACCCTGGGATTGGGAGTCATTCGTTATCTGTTTCTCAAAAACAAATTCCCACTTTGTAATTTTGTTTTTGAAAAAACAAAATGTTTGATAGAAGGCCGCCAAAACCGACTGCGACTGTCCACCATTTTATTTGTACCCTCAAAGGAACCGCCAGGGTGGTGGTTCCTCTGAAGGGGAAACATCCTTTACAACGCAACTTTTACCACGCAGTGCTATTACAACGCAGGTTTTACAACGAAAACCATTACAACGCATTGCGCTGGGGGGGCGCTCTAGGATAGGGAATAGATTTAATTTACTATCCAACACCTTCCCTAGTGTCCACGGGGACTGGAGTTGGAATAGTAAATTAAACTATTCACTATCCAGCACCCCAAAGCGCTATGCGTTGTAATGGTATGCGTTGTAAAAACTGCGTTGTAACAGCACGCGTGGTAAAAGCATGTGTTGTAACGTCATACATCCCCTCTGAAGGTATAGAGTTGGGAAACACTCAGCACAACAAGGGCTGGGGGTGTCGGGGTAGTTTTCAGGGTTGGGTGAGTCGGTGGATTTCAGGGCTGGGTGGGATAGGTAGTGTTCAGGGCTGTGGGAGGATTGAGTTGTTTTTTTAAAATTATGGGTTGGAGTATAAGGTCTAAGGGACGTGGAAGGGCTTGGGATAGTTTTGGGGACAGCGCAGGGGAGTAGGAGGGGGTTGGGATATTTGGACCTCGGGGAGGTTGCGGGTAGGGGGTTTGTAGCTTAGGGCAGTGAGAGGGGGGTCGCGACCTTAGCCATGCATACCCCTTTACCATTCATGCCTGTACCACGAAATTCCATGGGAAAGGCTTGCGCGGTGAAGGAATGCGAGGTTAAGACGTATTCCTGGTTCGGGCTGCGTGGTAAAGGCATGCGTGGTAAAGGAATGCGAGGTTAAGACGTATTCCTGGTTCGGGCTGCGTGGTAGAGGCACGCGTGGTTTAGCCATGCGTGCCTCTATCATACAACCATAAAGATTACTGCGGGGCCAGTGGTGATATCTAAATATGACAGTCCCCTGTCCATTAGGGTATGGATGAATTGCCTCTGCCACCGTGACGGACAAAGTAAAGGTCA
The DNA here is from genome assembly GCF_964261635.1 of Lissotriton helveticus. Lineage (NCBI taxonomy): Eukaryota > Metazoa > Chordata > Amphibia > Caudata > Salamandridae > Lissotriton > Lissotriton helveticus. Next base: position 276,962,782 of record NC_136058.1, on the reverse strand, counting down.
TACTTTAAATCAAACCCTTTGTGCAAAATGAATATTTAGTTTTTCCTGTGTTCTTGTCACAAAAATGCCAATCTTACAACCTCAGGCCCTGATTCACAAAGGGCCGCCGCACTCGTGGTGGAGGCCCCGCAGTCGGGGTGTTTCCGCACTGGGAGCGGAATCTCCGCAGTGAGAATTCTCATTCTGAGTGCGCCGACTCCATGATGACTGCGGGGACTCCGTTATGAGTGCGGAGGCCCTTTGTGAATCAGGTCCTCTGTGTCTCATTGCAGAACTCTCTTTATGTTGAAGAAAGCTGTCACATATGTTTTTCTGTGCTCTATGGTTACAGAGGAATTGTGGTCATTCCTATTTTTGGGACTTTGCATTTCCCAGTCTTTGGGGCTCATTAGGATGGCGGACGGAGGAGCTACCGCGGCCCTGGAGTACGCGGAAAATGCCTTTTCCGTGTCCGCCTGCCACGGACACTCCGTCCGCCATATCAGGATAGGAAACAGTGTCAAATTTCCGTCCGCGACGGAAAAGCACGCACCGCCGCCCAACTACACCCGACCACGCGGCGGACGGAACACATCCTGAAACTCCGCCGTACGTACTGACGTCTAAGACCGTCCCCCAAATCAAGATGGCGGAAATTACACATAAAACCGCAGCGGAAAAACAACCTGTCTGAACACGGCGGATTCCCCACAGTGAAGAAAAGATACATAGCAGAGATACCCACCACAAGCTGCTCGCCACCATGGACCCAGCGCTACACGCTTTCCCGATGCTCTTCGCGATCCACCACATCCTAGTCTTGGCCCACCATGGACGCCGACGCAGGTAAGGCACAAACCATTGGCTGCATGGAGGGGAATACCTGCAAGGGTCGTGACGTAGGGAGGGGGAGTGTCATGTTACCGAAACCACTGATGAGAAGCAAATAGAAATACACATGTGTAGTACGCAAGCATGAATGACAACGACAAACCACGAGACATGATTGACTACCTTTATTGCACATAATAGGGGTATAATCACAGTGTATGCGTGAGCATGGGCAAAGTGGGCACCAGAGCATGAACATCAGAGGCAGCACGTGAGAGGGAGGAATGCAGTATCACAGCATCAACAGGGCATTGTGGACAACAGAGCAGGTACATCAGAGGCAGCACGTGAGAGGGAGGAATGCAGTATCACAGCCTCAACAGGGCATTGTGCCCAACAGGGCAGGTACATCAATGGCAGTAAACGAGAGGGCAGAATGCAGTATCAGAACAGCAACAGGGCATTGTGCCCAACAGAGCAGGTACATCATTGGCAGTAAACGAGAGGGCAGAATGCAGTATCAGAACAGCAACAGGGCATTGTGCCCAACAGAGCAGGTACATCATTGGCAGTAAACGAGAGGGCAGAATGCAGTATCAGAACAGCAACAGGGCATTGTGCCCAACAGAGCAGGTACATCATTGGCAGTAAACGAGAGGGCAGAATGCAGTATCACAGCATCAACAGGGCATTGTGCCCAACAGAGCAGGTACATCATTGGCAGTAAACGAGAGGGCAGAATGCAGTATCAGAACAGTAACAGGGCATTGTGGACAACAGAGCAGGTACATCATTGGCAGTAAACGAGAGGGCAGAATGCAGTATCAGAACAGCAACAGGGCATTGTGGACAACAGAGCAGGTACATCATTGGCAGTAAACGAGAGGGCAGAATGCAGTATCAGAACAGCAACAGGGCATTGTGCCCAACAGAGCAGGTACATCATTGGCAGTAAACGAGAGGGCAGAATGCAGTATCAGAACAGCAACAGGGCATTGTGCCCAACAGAGCAGGTACATCAGAGGCAGCACAAGTACGTGTCCCAACCAACCCGTCCCAGGGACCACAACAGTGCAAGGCTGTTCTCAATGGACAATGGACACACCATGTGAAATAACATGTGAGTGAAGTGATCAGCACCTCACATCACAGAATCAGGTGGACTGCGTGAACTACCTGCCTCGGACACACTGCCAGCACCAGAAACAGGAGTGTGAGACACAGCCACAGCCCGAGTGACAGACACATGGGCCACAGACCCAGACACACTGCCAGCACCAGAAACAGGAATGTGAGACACAGCCACAGCCCGAGTGACAGACACATGGGCCACAGACCCAGACACACTGCCAGCACCAAAAACAGGAATGTGAGACACAGCCACAGCCCGAGTGACAGACACATGGGCCACAGACCCAGACACACTGCCAGCACCAGCAACAGGAATGTGAGACACAGCCACAGATGTAGTGACTGACACGTGAGCCACTGACCCAGACAGACTGCCAGCACCAGAAACAGGAGTGTGCGACACAGCCACAGATCTACTCACTGACACATGAGCCATAGACCCAGATACACTGCCAGGACCTGCAACAGGAGAGGGCACAACTGAGACTGTGCTACTACATGATGCATGACAGCAAACAACAGACACAGTGGCACTATCTGATACATGAGAGTCAACTGCACCTGCGCCACTGGGACCACTGAAATGATGAGCCACAGGGCTGTATGGGCCAGGAGGCAGGGTGGCCCTGGGAGCTGGGGGTAGCTGACCTTGAGCGACATCGGGGTGGGCAGGTGTCAATGGTGTGTGTCTGCGTTTCTTAGGGATATGTGAGTGCACCCTGGACAGGACAGGACTGGCAAGTGGTGGTGACTCTAAACAAATATCACCCACCATAGGTGGAGCATCTGCAGCTGGGGATCGGGTTTCTGAGGACGTGCTGGAGCCTGCTTGTCGTTTGCTGTGTGCCTGCCGCCTGGACTCAGATTCATGTGTAATGGGGGATGCAACAACAGGGGACTCCCTCCTCTGCTTCTGACTGGCCTGGATGGGAGTGGAGGTATGGGGAGACTCCGCCGCGGAGACATCTGTTTGGCGTTCATTCGAAAACATCAGCCGCAGTGCAGCCAGGGGTGATGTATGCCTGTCCTTGACTGCGCCATTGTCCATGGTAGAAGCCTTGTCCGTAGGAAGTGCCTTATCCGTAGGTGGAGTATTGTCTCTGGATTTTGCCTGTGCCTTGGTCGGTGCCCTGTTCCTGCCAGCAGACTTGTCGTCTGTGTTGTACCTGTCTCCAGTAGACACCTGCTCTCTGTGTGTGTCCCTGCCCTTGGGAGATGGACCTTGCTCTGTTGTGTGTCTGTCCTTGGGACTCTCCCTGCTCTTAGGATGTGCCTTTGTCTTTTGACTGTCCCTGTCCCTGTCCTTGGGAGTGGCCCTTTCCTCTGTTGTGGGCCTGCCCTTGGGACTCTCCCTGCTCTTAGGAGGTGCCTTTGTCTTTTGACTGTCCCTGTCCCTGTCCTTGGGAGTGGCCCTTTCCTCTGTTGTGGGCCTGCCCTTGGGACTCTCCCTGCTCTTAGGAGGTGCCTTTGTCTTTTGATTGTCCCCGTCCCTGTCCTTGGGAGTGGCCCTTTCCTCTGTTGTGGGCCTGCCCTTGGGACTCTCCCAGCTCTTAGGAGGTGCCTTTGTCTTTTGACTGTCCCTGTCCTTGGGAGTGGTCCTTTCCTCTGTTGTTGGCCTGCCCTTGGGACTTTCCCTGCTCTTAGGAGGTGCCTTTGTCTTTTGACTGTCCTTGTCCCTGTCCTTGGGAGTGGCACTTTCGTCTGTTGTGGGCCTGCCCTTGGGACTCTCCCTGCTCTTAGGAGGTGCCTTTGTCTTTTGACTGTCCCTGTCCCTGTCCTTGGGAATGGCCCTTTCCTCTGTTGTGGGCCTGCCCTTGGGACTATCCCTGCTCTTAGGAGGTGCCTTTGTCTTTTGACTGTCCTTGTCCCTGTCCTTGGGAGTGGCACTTTCCTCTGTTGTGGGCCTGCCCTTGGGACTCTCCCTGCTCTTAGGAGATGCCTTTGTCTTTTGACTGTCCTTGTCCCTGTCCTTGGGAGTGGCCCTTTCCTCGTTGTGGGCCTGCCCTTGGGACTTTCCCTGCTCTTTTGAGGTGCCTTTGTCTTTTGAGTGGCCTTGTCCAAGGGACTGTCCATGGACTTGTGAGTATCCCTTGCCTTGGGAGTACCTTTTGTGTTGAATGCCTGTGTAGCATGTGAAGGCATGTCCCCCAACAACACTTGTGGATCCTGTGTGTGTACTCCAGTGTATCTGACGTTGTCTTCGTGAACAGATTTTGCTGACCTAGGGGATGGTGTCTGTGCCCTCCGTGCCCTGACGTGCTGTCTGACGCTGCTTCTAGTGCAATAACCTGTATTAGAGTCCTGCTCAGAATATTCACTACCCCCTGAGACATCCAGTGGTGTAGATGGGGAAACAGAAGTAGCACCCTGTCCATGCGACTGTACTATTGCAGACGACACACTGCTTGCCAATGACTGCACTGTCCTGTGTAGACCAGCAAGATCGCCATGCATCCCTTCGATGAATGCCACCACCTGCCCCAACTTCCTATCATGGTCTTGGAAAGCATTTGTCATATTGGTCTGCCCCACACACAGCTGTCGCAGCAGATCAACGGCCTCAGCACACAGTGCATTTTGGCTCACTGTGGCTGGGGCAGCGGTGCCTGCACCGAATGCCACTCTGCTCCCCCTACTCCTGCGTGCACGAACAGTACATGGTGCAGTTGGCGGAAGTGTGGGCCCTGTGTGCTGTGTTCCGACAGAAGGTGTTGATTGCCCACTCCCAGTCTGTGACAACAGTGCTGGCTCACCAAGATTTTCCGAAGATGAGGACGATGGTGTCTCCACATGCGAGTCCTCAGGGACGGTCCTGTCCCCCTCTCCGGCGCTGCCCTCCTCTGTGTCAGTCTGCGCGTGTGCGAAGTCTGACCCGGACTCATTGCCTCCACTAATCTCCTCCGTCTGTGGCTGAGTGTCCTCTGTCATAGCTGAAATGCACATAAAAGAGGTGTAAGTCATGGGCACACTCACGTACAGAAGGACAAGGATTCCCTAATTCCATAGCTGACAAAGTTCTTGTAGCCCCCATCCTGCACACGGCCCACCTCTACCAGTCATCCTCACATTACATAAGCGTTGGTGGCGGTGGCACATGTACAGCATGCGGACAGGGCAGGAGCACGTACATCTGCACACATGTCTTGCCATGGGGCCACGGACCACTATGGCATGTGCTTCAACACTCAACTACTAAGCAAGTGGCGTGTCAACATGCCGGACCTGGATGTCAAATTACACCCACCCAATGGGACCAACATGGCATCGCAGAGATACATACGCACCACGGAACTCAATACTGTGTCTGTGCACCAATACATGCATTGCACTCCCAAGTATCCTACACAGACAGTATGCTCACCGCTAGTTTGCTGTTGATCGACACTCAGCCGTTCGGACAGGTCAGGATGCGTCACAGCAATGATACGGTGCATGAGAGGGGTCATGGAGCGTCGGGCCAGACGTGGCGTCCTTGGAATCATACCCAGTGTCACTTCCGCTACATTCTTGCTCAGCCTGGAAATGTCGTCACAGCGTTTGTGGCAGTGTGTATGTCGTCTGTAGCACACCCCCAATGCCCGTACTTCACGTGCAATGCTCCTCCACACGTCCTTGCGAAGGTGCAGCTTGACCTACCATGATGGGAGACAAAAGGATGTAAGTCAGTGGACAGTTGGGCTGTCACAAAGATAGGGGCAACACGTATCTGTCATCCGCCATGCACAATCCAGAAAATATGTCGAGCCCACACTACACAGCTAAGATTGCAGTAGCCAGGAGTCATTGGCCCCCTCATGCACACCAACATGTCCCACACTGCACTTACCACCTGTCCGGGTGCGCCGTAGAGCCGTCCATAGTTGCGGAGCACACCGTCCACGAGGACATCAAGCTCCGCGGCGGTGAAGGGACGAGACCGGATCTCTTTGGCTCTCGACATGGCAAGATAACGGAGTATGGCACTAGAGCAGCAGTCGGTGGTCAGCTCAGCAGCAGCAGCAGGTCAAGGTGATGGTCACAGGCAGCAGTCGGTGGTCAGCTCAGCAGCAGGTCGAGGTGATAGTCACAGGCAGCAGTCGGTGTTCAGCTCAGCAGCAGGTCGAGGTGATGGTCACAGGCAGCAGTCGGTGGTCAGCTCAGCAGCAGGTCGAGGTGATGGTCACTGGCAGCAGTCGGTGGTCAGCTCAGCAGCAGCAGCAGGTCGAGGTGAACAGGCAGCACTGGTTCCCAGGGTAGGATGTGTGCTTTTGGACAACACACATATATAGGGCCCTCAGCACGTGTCAGTGGCATACGTCGCCAGCAATTGGTCAGCCCTGGATGCGTGTTCGTAAAAGGGCCAATGACTGGCCCTGGTGTTGCGGTGCACTGCTTCCGCTCCTTTCGATTGGGCATACGCGGCCAGCCTCCCTCTTCCCATTGGCTGCATGTGCACGGACCGTCACGGTCACACATTGGCAACCGCACGTGCAAGCTTCAGGCACGGATGCTTCAGTTGCAACAATGTTGTATCACTGGCGCCACCATGGCGGTGCACGTACTCAGCGGGGGAGGTGCAGGCCTATACACCCTTTAGATGTACTCAATGGACATGGCAGTTCATGTCCCCTCTTACAGTCACATTGCATCATCCACCGTACACCGGCCGGAGCGGCCGGGCCTAGGACGGCCGTGACGGCCATGTCCACAACCGCCGTGCCAGCCATGTCCACAACCGCCGTGCCAGGCCGGGCCTAGGACGGCCGTGCCGGCCATGTCCACAACCGCCGTGCCAGCCATGTCCACAACTGCCGTGCCAGGCCGGGCCTAGGACGGCGGTTGTGGACATGGCCGGCACGGCGGTTGTGGACATGGCTGGCACAGCGGTTGTGGACATGGCCGGCACGGCCGTCCTAGGCCCGGCCTTGCACGGCGGTTGTGGACATGGCCGGCACGGCGGTTGTGGACATTGCTGGCACAGCGGTTGTGGACATGGCCGGCACGGCCGTCCTAGGCCCGGCCTGGCACGGCGGTTGTGGACATGGCCGGCACGGCGGTTGTGGACATGGCTGGCACGGTGGTTGTGGACATGGCCGGCACGGCCGTCCTAGGCCCGGCCGCTCCGGCCGGTGTACGGTGGATGATGCAATGTGACTGTAAGAGGGGACATGAACTGCCATGTCCATTGAGTACATCTAAAGGGTGTATAGGCCTGCACCTCCCCCGCTGAGTACGTGCACCGCCATGGTGGCGCCAGTGATACAACATTGTTGCAACTGAAGCTTCCGTGCAGGAAGCTTGCACGTGCGGTTGCCGATGTGTGCCCGTGACGGTCATGCACATGCAGCCAATGGGAAGAGGGCCGCTGGCCGCGTGTGGCCATTGGAAAGTAGCGGAAGCTGTGCACCGCCATGGCGGCGCCAATGATTTTATCTTGTCAGACGCTGCACCGTGATGTGTTGTCTGCAGTTGCATCATGAGGGTTGTGAGCGTGATAGGGAAACTTCATATGTCATTCACTATTCCATGTGTGTCCATACTATGCCCATCGGTGGGCACACAATGTGCAACAGATGTGCATTTTGACGTGTTGACGTCGGGTGTGACCCTACCGACGTTATTACATCTTCACAACTACACCGTACATCACGGCTGTGTGGCCAAATTATGAATCTGTTGTCAGTGTGTGGTTCTGGCGAGGTGACTACAATGGTGGTGGTACACATGCATTCAGTGTATGTGTCTTGGATGTTGTGTCACCATGCATGTAATTACCGTATGCTCAACATTATTGGTGTTGGCATTGGTGCATGATGACATGGTGTGTGTGTATCATTATCGTTTGTGTGCATGCACTTGCATGTGTGTCTGTGATGTGGCTTCTAAACATTAGGGTCAAGACACACGTATTGTCAGTAATGTTCACATGTGACTAAGTTGCGTTGTACGTGTTGACACACTTCCTGTTGCAAGTGGCTGCACATTGTTATAGGGCCACTCCGTATTGTATTAACTATCAGAGATGTCACACATATGACCATTCTCAAAAACATTTTTGTTCTTGCTAATGTTGGCTTACATGTGATGGAGTTGCACACATATGCGTCATTTGTAAGTTGACTCAAGTTACATCTCTCTCCCACACAGGAGGGCTCCAAATGTGCATCGGCCATACACTGTGCTGGAGGATATGGTTGACGAGGAGGTGATTAGGAAATTCCGGCTGGATCGACGTCGGTTGATGGAGCTTGTTGCCCAATTGTCTCCTCATCTGCAGCCACGAAGTTCGTATCCTGGTTCTATTACACCCACAGCAAAGGTTATGGCGGCACTACATTTCTTTGCTACTGGCACCTTTCAGAACACAGTTGGACATGCCGGGGGGATGTCACAGTCCATGTTCAGCACGGTACTTCGGGATGTTTTAAGAGCTATGATGCTGTACAAGAATGACTACATCCATTTCCCACGGCCGGAAGAGTTGCCAGCAGTCAAAGCAGACTTCTATGCACTGGGCCAGATACCACACGTAGTGGGTTCAATTGATGGCACACATATCGCTATCATTCCACCACGGGCACGTGAGCAGGTTTTTAGGAATCACAAGCACTTCCATTCGCTGAACGTGCAGGTGGTGTGCCTGGCAAACAACATCATCTCCCATGTGTGTGCAAGATTTCCAGACTCCGCACATGACGCCCACATCATGCGGAGCAGCATTGTCCCCCAACTGATGGCAAATCTGCGACCCGGTCAAGCGTGGCTTGTTGGTGAGTGTGCAGTGGGGACTTTTGTGATCTCTGTGTGGCATGGGGTACCCACCATATCTTGTTGTGATATTTGTGGCTGTCATCCCCCTACATAGGCGACTCGGCGTACCCAAACCGGCCCTGGCTCCTGAGTCCCATACGTAATCCTACAACAGCGGGTGAAATGCGCTACAATGATGCACATGGAAGGACACGGAGAGTGATTGAACGTACCTTTGGACTGCTAAAGTCTAGGTTTCGGTGCCTGGATAAGACCGGAGGGGCCCTGCCTTACTCACCAGGCAAAGTACTGAAGGATCGTGATTACCTGCTGCATGCTCCACAACCTGGCCGTGCGCAATGACATTGAACTGCTCTTGGACCCTGAAGACGAACAAGTTCCTCGGCCTCCCATCCCACCCATGTCGACTGATGAGGATAGTGGTGAGGAGGAAGGTGTGGACCAGAGGCGCCAGCTCATTGATCGCTACTTCCCTTGAATGTGAGTAACTACCTCTTGTGCCGGTTGACAATGCCTTATGTATGTTTGCTGGTGTTGTGTGGATGTGGGGTGCATCAGCTGTGTGTTCTGGTTTGTGATGGTTGCATACGTGTGTCTTCATTTCTTTGGACATACAAGTCTCCATGATGTGTGTCCTCTCATCCCATGCTTTTGTGATGAGTGTAGTTTGTGGAATGTTGCTGTGCAGTGTGTTGTGATGTGTGTGAATCTGTTTCCTGACATGTGTTTGCTGTCTCTGATTTTCCCTAGGTCACTCCCGCAGCGCCATGATTATGTACGACTAGGATCCCTGCACCTGTTTACGTCTGTTTCTGAAGGCAATCATGTGATTAAACATGGAGGCAAAACATCATTGAGTGTGTAAGTGACATTTATTTACAGGTTGTGCATTTGTGCTGGTGAATATTTACAAGTAAGTGGGGGGAGGGAGTTGGAGTTGAAGGTAATGGCAGATGAAATGCCCGTGCTGACACCACATTGGGGGGTGTCAGGCTAGTCCAGCAGACCAGTGCCAATGATTGTCTATGTGGGACAGGATACTTTGCAGGGTGAATGTCTGGCTCAGGCAGTGACAAAGTCATTGGCGGCCCCTCTTGGAGCGTGTGGATGGCGCACCCACACTGCTCTCACCCACTTCCAGCCTCGGGCGGCCCCTCCGTCTTTGAGGTGGAACTGAGTCAGCTGGGGGTGCAGGTTGTTCATGGGCCACATCCGTCGCCAGGGGCACAGGTGGTGGTGGTGGTGGTGGTGGCGGTGGTGGTGGCGGTGGCGGTGGAGGTGGAGGTGACGGTGGCGGTGGCGCAACAACAATTGGTGGAGGGTGGGTGGGGTTGTTCCGCCCAATCCATTCCCTCCACATTGTTGTCTGCTGGCCCATGATGTGCACTATCTGGCCAAGGTACCCCGAAATTTCACGCAACATGTTCGTGCTGTCCACCGAGTCCTGGTGTGCACGATCTGCATGTTCCTGGGAACGGTCGTATGAAGCCTGGCACCTGGCTAGGGCTTCAAGGGACTCTGCCACAGGATAGGGTAGGTGTCCTTCCTCAGTGCGGCGGAGTGTGGGTCGCCCGATTGCCTGATGTGCCGTCGCCTCTCTCCTTTGTGGCCCACTCACCCTGCTTGGGTGTGAGGCCGATGGACCTGCGTCGTGCGCTGGGTTAGGCAGGGTGGCACAGGCAGGAGTGGTGGTACTGGTGGTACTGGTGGTGGTGGTGGTGGTGGTGGGGACTATGCAGATCACTGAGGCAGGTGTCGCTGGAGTCACACATGCGACAGTTGTCGGGCCCGGGAGTCCCTGTGAGCCAGATGGCCCTGGCTGTCTGCTTGGGCCCGCACCATCCTCCGCACCGGAGCTGCCTGTGTCATCGTCCCCAGAGAGTCCGGTATGTGTGGGAGGCGAGTCTTGCGGTCGGGTGCTGGTTTCCCCAGTCAGTTCACGATCACCTGAGGGACAAGATTGAGGTGGTCAGTAATGTGGACATTACATGTTCATATCGATTTGTAAACATTTCTGTGTCCTGTCGCACACACCCCACACACCCTACCCTCCACCACCCACCACCACCCTCCCCGTGAACATGGGGGCCTGTTGGGAGTTGTAGTTGTGAGGTCTCACACACCCCACTCACCACCACCACCCTCCCCGTGAACATGGGGGCCTGTTGGGAGTTGTAGTTGTGAGCTCTCACACACCCCACCCACCACCACCACCCTCCCCGTGAACATGGGGGCCTGTTGGGAGTTGTAGTTGTGAGCTCTCACACACCCCACCCACCACCACCACCCTCCCCGTGAACATGGGGGCCTGTTGGGAGTTGTAGTTGTGAGCTCTCACACACCCCACCCACCACCACCACCCTCCCCGTGAACATGGGGGCCTGTTGGGAGTTGTAGTTGTGAGCTCTCACACACCCCACCCACCACCACCACCCTCCCCGTGAACATGGGGGCCTGTTGGGAGTTGTAGTTGTGAGCTCTCACACACCCCACCCACCACCACCACCTTCCCCGTGAACATGGGGGCCTGTTGGGAGTTGTAGTTGTGAGCTCTCACACACCCCACCCACCACCACCACCCTCCCCGTGAACATGGGGGCCTGTTGGGAGTTGTAGTTGTGAGCTCTCACACACTCCACCCACCACCCTCCCCGTGAACATGGGGGCCTGTTGGGAGTTGTAGTTGTGAGCTCTCACACACCCCACCCACCACCACCACCCTCCCCGTGAACATGGGGGCCTGTTGGGAGTTGTAGTTGTGAGCTCTCACACACCCCACCCACCACCACCACCTTCCCCGTGAACATGGGGGCCTGTTGGGAGTTGTAGTTGTGAGCTCTCACACACCCCACCCACCACCACCACCCTCCCCGTGAACATGGGGGCCTGTTGGGAGTTGTAGTTGTGAGCTCTCACACACCCCACCCACCACCACCACCCTCCCCGTGAACATGGGGGCCTGTTGGTAGCCATGTACATTTTGGTGAGTATGTGTCCGACGTGCATGGGTTGGGGCGTAGGAGATGTGTCTTCTCAGTTGTGTGAGCCTGACCATGTCGTACTGATCGTGGTGCTTGGTTTGTACTTACCAGCCTCTTCTCCTTCCTCAAGTCCATCCAGGCTCTCTGGGTGAAGTATAACCAGCACCTTCTCCTCCCAATCGGTGTAGGGTATGGGCTCCGGGGGTGTTCCGCCGCCAGTATGATTGGCTCTTGCATAGTTTTTGGCGCGGATGACTTTCACCCTGGTCTTCAGGTCACGCCACCGCCTCTGAATTTCATGCTTCGTCCTTGGCACGGTCCCTGACGCATTCACCCGACTGACGATTCTGTCCCACATGTGATTCTTTTGCGCCACGGAGGTCTGCTGGACTTGGGCCCCGAAGATGTGGGGCTCAACACGGATGATTTCATCTACCATTACCTTCAACTCGGTCTCCGTGAATGTAGGTTTTTTTTTGGGTGCCATGGTGTGTGGTGCTCAGTGTGTGGGTTGAGTGAGTTGGGGGGTGCAGGTGTGTGGTGTGTGATGTGTAGGAATGGTGTGGTGGGTGTTTGTGTGGTGGGTGTGGTAGGGTGGTGGTTGTGTGTCTTCTATTTGAGTAAGCTGTTTATCGATTAGGGCCTCTTGCTAGCAGCAATGCTGTGATGCAAAGGATTGTGGTAGTGGGTGGGTGTCATTTTATAGTCGTGTCTCAATGGTTGTTGGCAGTCAGGTGGTAGGTGGGCGTGTTGACTAGTGTGCATTATTGGGTACTTGGGGGGTGTCATGGTGGCTTGTGCTTGGTGTTGGTGTATCAGGTGGGGGGGTTGTCAATTTTCGTGTGTTTGCTAATTACTTGCGGTACACTTTCTGACATTTGTTTGACGTTAGGGATGTTGTGCGTGTTGGCCTTCCGCAGTGATGCACTGTTTATCGTTGCATTCTTTCTGCCGCGGACGTGGATGGCTGTGCGTACCGTGGTACAGGCGGATCTATCCTAATTGCGGACACGGAGTTTTCACAGGTATGGCGGTAAATGTGTCTTTTTCCGTGGTCATTGCCGTCCGCGGCGGTGGCTGTTCATTAGGCTCCGTCCGCCGCGGACGGAGTTAGATGTGTTCCGTCCACCGTGGACGGTGTTTGTTATGATCCGTCCGCCGCGGTCGGAGTTTCGTGACATGAATATCCTAATTGCAACCGCGGATTCTCCGCGGCGCGGCCGGGAGTAAAATTTCCCCGAACATGGCGGACAGTACCCGTTTCCGTCCGCCATCCTAATCGACCTATAACTTTGGGAAAACACAGTGAAGAAGGATACTCCTCCATCCAGAAACCTACAGCTATTCTTCAAGAGAAAAAGGATGGGAACTTTCTCAATAATCCTATTTTTAGGTCTGACCTAAAGACAGCTTTAGTTCTTGCTAGCCTATTTTTCCTCAAAGAAATCATAATATAAACATATAAATAGCGGGGTGTCCGTTAGGTCTCTTCATCCAATGGTCTAAGTTTAGTTACACTTTGCTTTCGCCCACCACAGACTTCAGCATGGGCAGCGGGTCTGCCCCCTCCAGCCATTTGCTCCCTCACTGTGACTGCATTTTGCTCTTACACATGTGCACATCAGTCTAAAATGTTGTTCACTTCAGTACCAAGTCTAGCGGATAAAAATCTGTTTCATTTCATGATTTCTTTCATTTATGCTTGTAATAAAAAAAAATCTGCTTTTTTTCAGGCACTTTAGACAAAGGTATTTTTAGTTTTTATTACTTTTACATTTCTACTGTTTATTGCATTTGTGCAGAAAAAGACAAGTGAATAAAAAAATGCATACTTGCCAAAGCCAGATGTATTGGATTTGCTAATGCTTGCTGAAACTAAGAGCATTGTTTCTTTACAGTAGCCAAAATGCTTATGTACTCTCCGAAAAGGATATGCCTGCTAGAAACTATTTATGCACAGCAGGAAAGGGAACATAATGTTAATTTTCTTGCTGTTAGCTGCAGGACAGGAGGGTGTACAAAAATGCCTGCTTCTATGTTCCTGGGGGGACTGGAAACTCAGTAGACAGTTCACTTGGAAGGTGACCAAAGGTGGTGTATGGGTGACTTAGGTAAACGTAAGCATTGCAACTGTGAGCTTTAGCGCCTCAACAATAAGTCATTGTCAGTATCATTTGCACATTATGTGGCTTAATGCTGCCTTGTAATTAAGGCGAAGCCCGTATTGCCACCACAACTTTAAAAAAAGTGACTTTCTGGTGGCGATAGGTGCTTGTAAATATACCCTGTTTTCCTTTAGTTCGGACCATAGACTTACTTATTTCTCTATGTATGGTCTGAGTGTCTGTGGTCTCTCTGGCTGTCTCCTTAGACCAGTTATTGTGTCCATGCAGTAATATCCATGTGACCTCTTGTCCCAGTGTCAGTGACTGTAAGTTGCGGGGCCTGTGTCAGTGACTGTGTAAGTTTTGGTACCTGTGTCAGTGACTGTAAGTTTTGGTACCTGTGTCAGTGACTGTGTAAGTTTTGGTGCCTGTGTCAGTGACTGTGTTGCCCTTCTATTCCCATTTCCCAGTGTTTGTGTCACAGTCTAAGGCTTGCAATGTCAGTGTCACTCACAATGTCTGTTTGTTGTGACTCCGTATTAGTGTCCACCTGTCAGTGTCCCCATGTGTCCATTTGCTAGTTTTAGTGTCCTTGTGTCAGTGTCAGAGTGATAATATTCCCATTTCAATATGTTTGTATCATTGTCCCAGTGTCACTGTTATAGTGTCAGTATCCCCATGTGAGTTTCATTCTGCCAGTGTCAGCGACTCATTGTAGCTGTGGCAGGGATGGACTTCCCATTGTCCGGGGTCGTGTTCTATTGTCAGTTTCGATACCCCTGTGTTTCTGTGTCAAGGTTTCAATGTCAGTGGCCTGGTGTCAGCATTCCTGTGTCAATGCACTCTATCAGTATTCTTGACAGCTGTTGGTGACCAGTCTCTGTATGCCCTCTGGCAGGTTCCCTGTGCTATTGCTGGTCCTCTAAGTCCAGTGACCTTGTGTCAATACCTCTGCGTTGGTTTCCTTGTGTTGTGTCACTTCCTAAAGTTAGTGTCAATATCCATGTGTTGTAATATTGTTGCGTCAGTGTCCCAGTGCTGGTGCATTTGTGTTTATATCTCACAATAAATGATTGCAGACTTGTCAGTGTTCATCGGTCTGTGTCATCAATGCAAGGGCACATGGGTTAGTTTTGCTCTGTTTTTTCCCCTTTCGATGTTCCATATCAATGTGTGTGTCCATATTAGCACATCTACCCGTGTCCCAGCGTCAGTGCCATGGTGTCCGTGTCCCAATGTCAATGTCTGCGCGTCAGATCTGCGGTATCATTGCCCATGTGCCAGCATCATCATTCCAACATCAAAGTCCCCAAGTGAGGGTCAGTGTCTCAGTGACAGTGTCTGCTCACCCAGCCAGGGTATCTGTAGTAAGGTCCAAAAGCAGATATCGAAAGTCCAAATATATTTAAAGAATAAATGGATTTATTCCGGAGATAAGAAACCCACTACAGCTCCAGTGGAAGAACAAGTAAAATATGACATAATCAAGTACAAAAACTAGGGGCATATTATCAACAACTAGTGATATTTATCGCTAAATAAGCTTAGCAACATTTTTTTTATCGCCGCGCATCGCCGGATTTTATTGCAGAGATAACGTGCTATTAGCAACATTTATCTCCAAAGCGATAAAATATCCGGCGATAGCGGCAAAATGCGTGAATATCGCTGGAAATCCAGCGATATTCAGGCATTATCGCTAATGGGGACTTAGACTGAATATCCACCTCCCATTGGATATACAGGCTAAGAACTGGTCTGAGCAGGCAATAGTTTTTAGCAATTTTTTTTGTCGCTACGCCTGCCTTGATAATAGGCGATAGCGATGTTAGCGACTGCTTTCCGTTCGCTAACAGGTTGGGTACACCCACTTTGCATGTCATTAGCGATAAAAATCGCTGACATGCAAAGCGGGCCCCAAACCACTCGCTATCACCTAAAAGCTGTCGCTAATACTTTTTTGCATGTGAATGGTGGCGGCGACCCACTTGGGTTCTACTAAACCACCAGTCCCAGAAAGCATTGCTTCAGGTGCTACACCTGCGTATAATTACTGTGGGTATATACTGGTGCTTGCCGCTTGCCGTCATGTCACATGGTCTGCCACTGAAGAGGGCGTTGGCCCGAAAACCGTCTGGCAGGAAAAGGACTTTGTTCGTGGCTCGCACCCTTGCGTTGGCATTAATTCCTACCTGTAAGTGCATCCCACCTAGGGGCAACTCTTTCTTCCATTTGTTAGCGGCCGGCCCGGTCGCGGGCTTGCACTACCGCGGAAAAACTGCGGGTCCACAACTACCTCATTTGGGTAGCTTACTGTGGTACGGGAGGTGCCTTTTACTTGCAGGGTGCTTGCGGGGACATTGGCAATCCTTTTAATACTTTTTTGCATGTGAATGGCGGCGGCGACCCACTTGGGTTCTACTAAACCACCAGTCCCAGAAAGCATTGCTTCAGGTGCTGCACCTGCGTATAATTACAGTAGGGTATTTACTGGTGCTTGCCGCTTGCCATCATGTCACATGGTCTGCCACTGAAGAGGGTGTTGGCCCGAAACGCGTCTGGCAGGAAAAGGCCTTTGTTCGTGGCTCGCGCCCTTGCATTGGCATTAATTCCTACCTGTAAGTGCATCCCATCTAGGGGCAACTCTTTCTTCCATTTGTTAGCGGCCAGCCCGGTCGCGGGTTTGCACTACCACAGAAAAACTGCGGGTCCAGAGCTACCTCATTTGGGTAGCTTACTGTGGTACGGGAGGTGCCTTTTACTTGCAGGGTGCTTGCGGGGACATTGACAATCCTTTTAATACTTTTTTGCATGTGAATGGCGGCGGCGACCCACTTGGGTTCTACTAAACCACCAGTCCCAGAAAGCATTGCTTCAGGTGCTACACCTGCGTATAATTACTGTGGGTATTTACTGGTGCTTGCCGCTTGCCGTCATGTCACATGGTCTGCCACTGAAGAGGGCATTGGCCCGAAACGCGTCTGGCAGGAAAAGGACTTTGTTCGTGGCTCGTGCCCTTGCGTTGGCATTAATTCCTACCTGTAAGTGCATCCCACCTAGGGTCAACTCTTTCTTCCATTTGTTAGCGGCCAGCCCGGTCGTGGGTTTGCACTACCACGGAAAAACTGCGGATCCACAGCTACCTCATTTGGGTAGCTTACTGTGGTACGGGAGGTGCCTTTTACTTGCGGGGTGCTTGCGGGGACATCGGCAATCATTTTAATACTTTTTTGCATGTGAATGGCGGCGGCAACCCACTTGGATTCTAGTAAACCACCAGTCCCAGAAAGCATTGCTTCAGGTGCTACACCTGCGTATAATTAATGTGGGTATTTACTGGTGCTTGCCGCTTGCTGTTATGTCACATGGTCTGCCACTGAAGAGGGCGTTGGCCCGAAACACGTCTGGCAGGAAAAGGACTTTGTTCGTGGCTCGCGCACTTGCATTGGCATTAATTCCTACCTGTAAGTGCATCCCACCTAGGGGCAACTCTTTCTTCCATTTGTTAGCGGCCAGCCCGGTCGCGGGTTTGCACTACCGCGGAAAAACTGCGGGTCCACAGCTACCTCATTTGGGTAGCTTATTGTGGTACGGGAGGTGTCTTTTACTTGCGGGGTGCTTGCGGGGACATTGGCAATCCTTTTAATACTTTTTTGCATGTGAATGGCGGCGGCAACCCACTTGGGTTCTACTAAACCACCAGTCCCAGAAAGCATTGCTTCAGGTGCTACACCTGCGTATAATTACTGTGGGTATTTACTGGTGCTTGCCGCTTGCCGTCATGTCACATGGTCTGCCACTGAAGAGGGCGTTGGCCCGAAATGCGTCTGGCAGGAAAAGGACTTTGTTCGTGGCTCGCGCCCTTGCGTTGGCATTAATTCCTACCTGTAAGTGCATCCCACCTAGGGGCAACTCTTTCTTCCATATATGCATATATATATATATGTGTGTGTGTGTATGTGTGTATATATATGTGTGTGTGTATATAAATATATCTGTATTTATCCATATTTATTTTGTATTTTGAGAATAACTGTCATAAAATGGTACATTCACATTTGGTTAACTGTAAAAAATGCAGTCATACTTTGATGCCTGTTCAAATTAATCAGACAAATATAACAAAACACTACACCCACATGTGGATATTAGCATTTAACATATGACTGTATTTAGGGACATCTGTTCCTGTATGTTTTTCATGATGTCTATCTGCTCAGCTGTTGGCCTAGACAGCATGAAGAGTCACTCACAAGAAGCACAATTTTCTTTATTTTTCCACTTTTCAAAATAAATACAGTCAGGATATATATTGTTTTTCTGTCTGCATGTATGTGTAAAAATCAGTAAAAAGAGGAAACAGAGAGCCTTAATTATGACAAAGCAACAGTGGTAAACAAGTTCTGTTAGCCACTGTTGCTACGTCACATCAGGGAATCACTGGATTCAGAATTAGCTAAATACAATCTCAGGTTCTATTATAACAACATTAAAGTAACTTTAAGTTGTCCTTGAATTATAGAGTTCATTTTTGCTGGGTAAGAAAATTGATCATTGAGTTCTACCATTTAAGGAAGTGATTGGTAATCCATTGCTGAATAGTCAGAGACCATTATGTACCAGGTCTAAACAGAAGGAACGCACATTTGCCACTCGCGCTGTCCGTATATTAGGACACTCTTCTTTGCTACCAGACCCCACCTGATTTAAATGCAGATTAAGAAGGATTGATCCAGGACTGGCTCATGGGGTACTTTCAAGGGCGGTAGGACCTAATAAGGATGATAGTCAGGAAGGAGGAGAATGTATCCAGCACAATAGCATCAATGCCCATCTAGTTTTGTAAGATGCTGAGCAGTACCAGCTAGACCTGGTTCAGGGCACCACAGGGAAGACAGTCACTGCTAATCGTGGTTGTTGATGTCATTTGACACTAGTGTCCATCAGTCTTTCCATCAATCTGTCCTATTATGGCTCTGCAAATTGAAGAAAGTAGGAGTAGTCACTGGTTTCTCAGGGAGGACGTGCATGGGACAAAAGTCAACAAAAAGACACAATAACATATTGACCAGTCTAGCTTTACATTTTTATAAATGAAAGGGCTTTAATCTGACAGCAAAACAAAATACTGAACAATTCCATTGGAATCATATTGACAGGTTTGCAATCTCAGCTACTATATTTAACAAGATGCTACACCCTCTATCAGTATCCTTTCCCCATTCTGGGAGATCTCAAATGTCTACCACTCCCCAGGATGATACAGCCATTGGCATTAAATAGGTAAGAGGTGAAGATCACAACTATTTACCCCGGTGTTAGACATGCTGACCAGGTCTACAGAGAGATCTCACACCAGACATTCACTCGAACAAAAAATCTTACTCGCATACTTTTAAGACCCTGATTGCATACTCAAGCTAAGCCTAATTCTTATGGCTCGATGTTTGCTGTGGATCTAGTGGTGTGAATGTCCTCTCTTTGGAATAGGAATCACTGGAATTGGTCAGCATGGCACATTCTGTGCAGCGGCTCAAAGTCTTTGGCATTTGTTGTCCTACGGACTGAATACAGATGGGTACCCAGACATGGCGGCTGTGACTTTGGGGCCATTAGCTTTCTCAGGGAGTTTCTAACACGGGGGACACCGGGAACACACTAAGGGCAGAGTGGCTGAGATATCTGCATCCGGTTGTTATCAGCCACCCTATAGCAGCCACGGTCGCAGTAGGAGTTCCTGCAGGGCGGTGACGTGGGGAGGGGGAGGGGCAGGGTGGGGGGTAGTAATGTATGGATTACGGAGTTTAACAGGTAAGTAAACATATAAATAAATAAAACGAATTTCGTTGCCGCACGGCATTACCAAATGCGATGCAGTGTGTGCAACGAAATTCGTTTTATTTATTAAGGGGAGTCCTGTCTCCACTGCAGTGCCTGGATCTGCAACCTCCACTCAGGGAACTGCATGCAATGCTTCTGCTGTCTGGAGAAAGCTGGCCTTGTCCTCCATCTTGTGCCACGCTAAACCAGTGGCTTCAAAATGTATTCCACTGGTCCAGGTACTCTGACTCATTTCACAGAGTCCTGCTAGCATACATGTGCTACACCCTCACTGCACATAGATGCATTCGACACACACAGATCTATCCATCCTTCCGTCCGTCTGTCTGTCTATCTATCTATCCATCTATCTGTGATTTTAATGTTTTTAGGAAATGCAAAGCAAATGAGTTCTGTTTGAGTTCATACCACTGCATTTTGTGCAATAAAAGTAACCAAACATGCAATCTAGGTTACACTATTTGGGTGCTTGTATTGCACAAAATGCAGTGAAACCAAATAGAACTAATTTAGCATGTACCCAACAGCAGACTAAGGTTATCAGGAATCGTTTCGACTCAAAATAGTGATACAACGAAGACCTTCCCCAGAACAACTGTGTGTATTTTCCACTTAAGGAACTACTTCTAGACAAATTCACATTTGCGTCAATTATTTGCATATTTGGTTGGCTGTGAATTACTTTGCAGACCCTCCCAAGTGCCCGTGGAATGGGGTCCAAAGGAGTTCAAAGGGGAGATGACCCATCAGGTTTGTCACTCGCTTTTTGTACTTGAAAGGCTTTGCTTTGAATTTTAAAGAGCAAGAAGTTTATGTAAACTAGCATCTTTGACTCCAACTGCATTTTCGTTCCTTGCCTCAAGTCAGAACACAAACACCAGATAAACAACAGCGATCAAGTGTGTATGAAAAATAGAAATATATTTACAAAACACTGCATTGAGATAAGTCTAACGGAAAGTCAAAGCCTATAATTAAATGTCAAACAATAAACACATTAAGCAAAAAGTCCAAACTCATATATCCCTTAGATTTCCAGTTTACCATCACAGTTCAAATTGGCACGTTGCCTATCACTAGGCACTTCTAAATGTGTTGCTAAGAAATGAACATCAGAATAGGTACATCACAGAATCTGTGCAGGATCTGCAAATATACAAATATATTTGGAATCTTTATGTATCATCTATATGTAATTATCTAAGACTCATGTAATTATAAATGTGAAGTTGTTACCATCTTTTATTGACTTTCTCTCTGCTAAGCACTCTAACATCCCATTGCGTTTACATTGTTCTATAGAAAAAACAGAATAAATAATTAAATGTGAGAATACTAGGTCTCCTGCTTACACAGCTGATATTTTACCAGCAGGTCATTGTTTTAATTGGGAGTCGGGGTCCTATGCCCATTGGGGTGCAAGATTCAGTCAAGAGATCGATCTAGGATGGAATTTGGGAGTCTGACTCAATACTGCACCACACGCCAGAGCAGATGTGCCTGACTTGTACATTGCCCGGTGATACTACACAGTAGATGCTGCAGGTTGTGACAGCAGTGGGTAGACATAAGAGAGGTAACAGACTAGTGTGAAGCATGCAGCCAGTTTATTTGTGTCTGCTTGCTTTCTATCACTTACTGACTCATCTCCATGATGCATCTGAGAACTGGTACTCACTGATTCTCAAGAGGAACATCGGCACGGGGAGCAGGTTTGTGGGCCCGATTCACAGAATGAACTTAAGACTCAATCCTAAACTTACTACTATTCTGGTATTCACAGAATGCACTTACTACTTTTGGTATTCACAGAATGAACTTACTACTTTTGGTATTCACAGAAGTTAGGATTTAGACAGACTTAAGACAGACTTAAGACAAACTTAAGACAGACTTAAGACAGACTTAAGACAAAATCCTAACTTAAGTCTGTCTTAAGTTTGTCTTAAATCTGTCTTACGTTTGTCTTAAGACAAACTTAAGACAAAAGCCTAACTTCTGTGAATACCAATAGTAGTAAGTTCATTCTGTGAATACCAAAAGTAGTAAGCGCATTCTGTGAATGCCAAAAGTAGTAAGTCCATTCTGTGAATACCAAAATAGTAGTAAGTTTAGGATTGAGTCTTAAGTTCATTCTGTGAATCGGGCCCAATGTGTTTAGCTGTTGAAGATGGCCTCAGGACTATCATACAGCAGACCCTGAATAGGACCATGTTAGGTTTTGTCCTGGTGTATTTCTGAAAGGAACAGTTTAAAGAGCCCCTCCACACCCTGTAGAATACGTGAAGCCAAACTTTCACGTGGTCCCCTCACAGCTCAACCACAGTGAGGGCAATGAGGAAGTTTCAAATCATTCATATCTGGTGAAAGATTAATCCAAAACCTCCTGGCCTGTCAGGTGTAACTGAATAAAAAGAAAACAGCATGAAATGCTGAACCCTTCCTGCAAGTGTCAACACTTGTGACATGTATGTTACACACAAGTGTCTTAAGCACATGCTCAATGTATAGGCTTAATGACTTCAATATTAAATCAAAAATATTATTTACATAGATATTGTGCCAAAAATATTGTCACTACAAAAAGATCAAGGAACGGAATAAAGAAGGTAAGAATATTATTTGTTAATGTTTATAATATAGTTTTTGAAAATATTGTATATAATATTGTTGAATAATACAAAGAGTATTGTTTCTACATGATTAAATATAAATTTGTGGGGGGCGTGGCTAGCAGCCAACGATGGCGGCCGCAGCTTAGGGAGGCTCCCGGGACGAGGCGGCTTCCCACTGCAATCCGTAACATTTATCCTTTATTCATTGGTGGTCCGAGGGGTGGACCGGACCCGGAGTCCTTGTGGCATCCAGCGCAGCAACTTTGGAGGCGGCGGCAGCCTGCCTGCACTCCGAGAAGCCGAGCGGTGTCCGGGGAGAAAAGGGGCCTGTCGTATGCCTGGCAGCAGCGGAGTGGCGTGCAGACTGAGGCCGGCCGGAAGTAGCCTCATACCGGCGGTGAGCGTCAGGAAGTGCCGGCCCCCTGGACGTGACGCCCGAAAATCCACGGAGCGTCCTCCGGCCACCCAACACCGCAAGCGGAGCCCCGAAAACTCCAGCGGACGCTGCCACAGCCTTGGGAGGGGTGAGGAGAACACCTCGGACCAACGACACGTAGCCGCCATCTTTCACGCCTGACGCGCGTCTCACCCTGAGTCCCAGCGGCTGCCACCCTTACTGAGCGGAACCTCGCGCAGCCTCCAGGGTACGAGCGCAGAGGTCCGCCGTCACTGCGGATCCGCTTTTATGGTCATCGGCGGTCGCTCGGCAATCGCCTGCCTTGGGGACGGTGAGTTGGACCCCCCCCCCTCCTAGCAAGATACTGGGAAGAGGTTCTGAGACACTGGCAGCAAGCCTACTGGGGGGCAATAAGGCTCAGTGGAACACAAAGTCACGACCCACTGCTGGCAACAACCCCACTACACGTCAGCAGGCCTACTAATGACCACATTACAAACACATTGGCTCGCCGAACCGACGGTGCTGCGGCATTAGTGAGAGGGGTGCCGCATTGACCTTCCCTGAAACGACTAACATCCTGCCCGGACTCACGTTTGTGTAGGGGAGAAATTCGGCTGACGAAAGGCCTACGAGGGGACGAGGCTCTCCCTTACGATAGCTGTCACTGCATTGCCATCCCAAGGACGACCACTGAGGAACGAGCCCTCCTTGACCCGAGTACCGACACCCAGAGGCAAGTTGCGACGCCGGTAGACACTACGCCATGTCTAACAGAGGCCCTAAACACGGCACTACCCAGGCCAGGCTAGAAAAATTCGCCTATGAGAAGCAGACTCCTCCCCAGGAATAGCGGAAAAACGCGGGGAAAACAACGGAGGCCGAGGGAGCGAAAAAGGCCACAATCGAGGATGTACTGGCAGCCCTGGCTCAGGTGCAAGCGACGGTGGGTGCGACAGCCACGGAGGTCACATTGATACGGGCGGACCTCCAGAAAATTAATGAAAGGGTCAAACAGGTTGAGGTGGTCACCAAATCCTTGGTCGAAGACGTGTCCGACCTACAAATGGCGATGGAGCGTCTAAAAACGGACAATAAATTGCTCAGAGACAAACTGGATGATCAAGAAGGACGCTCCCGGCGTAACCACGTCCGAATTTTAGGTGTGCCAGAATCAGAAGACACGGGGGCGATGGACCTCTATGTAGAACACATGATCAAAACCAGACTCCAGCCTAAGGGACTCTCAACCTTCTTTTCAGTGGAAAGAGCCCACAGAGTACCGGGGGGAAGCCTAAAACTGGGGGCCCGCCTCAGCCAATACTGGCAAGGCTGTTCAACTTCAGAGACCGCGACGCCATCCTACAAGCCGCGAGAGTGGCGCCACCCATTCAGATCCAGAACTCGAAGATAGCCTTTTTCCCGGACTGTACGGCTGAGGTATCCAGGAGGAGGAGGACGTTTCTGGAGGTTAAAAAAAACGTTGAGGGAGAAGGAACTGCCATATTCTATGCTGTTTCCGGCCCGACTGCGAGTGGTAGCAGACAAAAAGGTGTGGTTCTTCGATTCCCCGGACGCTGCCCGGGACTGGCTTGAGGGATGGCACACTGTTGACCGGCAGCGCAGATCCCACAGGTCAAATCACGATCGCAGAGGAGACCGCAGGAATGGCTCACAAACGTCGGGTCAAGAAGAAGGAGCGGAGGGCTCTCCCTCCCATGGATTCGCAGGAGCCGACGGAGAGGAATGACCCACACTCCAGGACTTGGATTAATGGCAATCGCTGACCGTTGACACACAATTTCAGATGCTGCAGATGGACTCTGGAATGGACACTCCGGGACCACGCAGGGATGCCGCCTGCTCGGGGAGACGCTCTCCCCTCTACACGCAAGTACACTGGTTGTGGGAGGGGTTAAGCACTCTGCTCAGTTGGGGGAGCAGGCAGTTGAAGGTCCGTTAGGCAGGGGTGCAGGGAGGGGGGATTGGGGACGGGGATGTTCTTTTGCAGTTAGGAATACACATATATGGTCAACTACACAGCCTAGGCTTACACATGAATCAATCCCGAGAGGGGTGAGAGAGCGAGGATCGGCAGCCTCCATGCGGTCCCTCAGCAACTTCCTACATGACCACACAAGCAGCACTCATATCGCACTTGGCCTCCGATATGCCATGGAACCCATTGCACAGGCTGAGTTGAGGACAATCGTCATGTACGAGAGCGACTTACATATGCTTGGACATTCATGCAATGGTTCTTACTCCGCTGCGGGGACCCCAAGCACTATGTCCTATAACTTTACAGATAGCTGTGGGGCTAGGTACCTGGACGGTCGTGCTATCATTGTCATACCTATGAATGGCGGAAGACGTTTCACTCTCTGACCTGAGCCAGCGCGACCTATACCTAAAAATTCTGACGTGGAATGTGCGGGGGTTGGGCGATAAGGTAAAGAGGGGGCTGGTGCTCAACGAGCTAAAAAGACTGAAACCTGCAATAGCACTACTGCAGGAAACACACTTAACTGGGGGGGCTTCCAAAGCACTGGATAGGAAAGGGTACAGCATGGCAGTACACTCCGAATTCACGTCAGGATCCAGGGGAACGGGTATACTTATTCACAAGTCCTCCAAATTCATTCCCTTGCAAACCAAGACAGATGATCTGGGGTGTTTCGCAGCGTTGCAGGGACAATGGGAGGGTCGGCTCCTCAACTTGGTTTCAGTATATATCCCCCCTGCGCTCCACTCCGTACAGCTGCCAAAACTAGCGGACTTTTTACTGACCCTTCCCGAAGGGGATGTTATTCTAGGGGGAGATTTTAATGCCACCATAGACACTCAATTAGATAGGTTCCCGGCTACACCTCCTGCAGGGGGGCCATCCCGCTTCCAGCGCTTTCTGACGGCTATTGGCCTGATCGATATATGGAGACACACCCACCCGCAGACTAAACAATACACCTTTCACTCTGCAGTGCACGGTAGCATGACCAGAATTGACTACCTCCTGGCGTTGGGAAATGGCATCCAATATGTAGACACCGTAGACATTCACCCACGGGGCATCTCAGACCACTCGCCAATCACGCTGACAATATCCACACGAGAAAAGGCACGTAAACGGGTCTACCCCATACACGCTTCCTACCTCAAAATTCCCCAAGTCCGTAAGGCGCTCAAACACACGACGACACTATACTTCACTGAAAACACGGGTTCAGTGGGCTCCTCAGAAATTCTATGGGAGGCTTACAAGACAGTATTAAGGGGCCAAGCCGTGAACTCGATCACGGGCTACAAACGGGCACAAACCCAAGAACTGACTACCTTGGAATTAAAACTACGTGACCTGACGACGGCACACGAATCGAACCCCTCTCTGACCTCGTTACACACACTACACCTCCAACAACAGCTCTACACAGACCACTTGCGGACCCAGGTCCAGGGACACATAACCGACACCCAGAATAGGATATACGAGGTTGGGGACAAGGCGGGCAAGCTACTGGCATGGCTTGATAAGAAAGGGGGCAGCTCTAGAGGGATCCAACAATTGAGGGATAGCGGGGGAGTGCTACACACGAACCCGGAACGCATTGTTGAAGCGCTTGCGACCCATTATAAGGGAGTCTACACCCCTGAACGCGTGATAACTCCGGAGACTGCCAGAACAGCTTTAGAACGTATCGAGGTCCAGACCCTCTCCTCAGAGGCAGCTACAGACTTAGACACAGACATTACTGTGGATGAGATCCAAAGGGCTATACATGACTTGAATCCGGGCAAAGCGCTCGGACCGAACGGCTTACCCATAGAATGGTATCAATCGGCATCGGAGAGCTTAAGTACACATTTGCTAGCAATGTTCACGGAATGTTTGGTGAAAGGGGCACTTCCACCAGATCAGAGATTGGCCACGATCGTTGCTATCCCCAAACCAGGGAAACCCCCCGAGGAATGCTCCTCATATCGACCCATTTCGCTGCTTAATGCAGAAACCAAAATCCTTGCCAAGCTTTTAGCGAACAGGATCCTGCCTCATCTGCCAGACATCATACATCCGGATCAATCCGGCTTTATGCCACGCAGAAACACAGCGCTGAATCTGCGCAGACTACATGGGGCTCTAGCCAGGGCGGACATGTTATCAACGCAAGCGGTTATCTTGAGCCTAGACGCCAAGATGGCCTTTGACCTCGTGGAGTGGAACTACTTATTCGAAGTTCTGTCTCGTTTGGGATTCGGCCCCAAATTCATCGCCTGGATTAAGCTGCTCTATGCTGACCCGGTAGCGCAGGTGGCGGCAAATGGCCATATCTCCAGCTCCTTCCCTCTAGGGAGAGGTACTCGTCAGGGTTGCCCCCTCTCACCATTACTCTTTGCGATTTCCCTGGAACCCTTGGCAACCTTAATACGGACATCCCCGCTGCTGAGGGGGATACGTTGGGAGGAGGGCTGGGAAGACCGGCTCTCCCTATATGCCGATGACATGCTGGTCTACCTAACTAACCCCGAACAGGGTATACCAGCGCTCTTACAACTCTGTGATGAACACAGCGCAGTGTCGGGTTACACGGTAAATTGGAACAAGTTTGAGATGTATGTCCTGAAGGGTCCGAGTCCAACGCTATCATTGAACTGCCCCCTAAAAACGGCTGGATCCTCCTTCAAATATTTAGGTATACATGTCACGAGGGACCCGGCAGAATTTATGGATAAAAATTTGGGACCTCCTCTGGCGCGACTCAAACAAGATGTCCAGTTCTGGGCGGGACTGCCCCTAACGATACTGGGAAGGGCCGCACTGTATAAAATGAAGTCCCTCCCCAGATTTCTATATATACTTGAAAATACCCCTTACCCGGTGACTCCGAGACTCTTTCAAAAGATCGCAGCATTGGTTTCGACCCTGCTATGGGGTAACCTTCCGGCGCGCATTGCACAGACCAAGCTCCATAGGGGCTGGTATGAGGGCGGAATTGCACTGCCTAATTTGAAATTGTATTATTGGGCGGCACAACTAAAACCCATCAACCAATGGCTACACACTCCACAAACTGAACCGGCGTACCGAGCAGACAGGGCGCAATTGGGCACGGTTAGTCTATTGGCTCCGTTATACGACAGGAATAAATTGCGCAAATTGATGGGACCCACTAAACTGTCAGCGACGCTATGGCATCTGGCAACGGCTGCGCTCGGATGGAAGGGGAAGCTGACCAAACTGACCCCACTGTGGGACTCTCGAGCCCTAGGTAACATGAGAAACAGCAAGGGATTCTCCCACTGGGATACTATAGGAATTTCCACGGTTGGGGATCTATGGGACAGGGGAGCAGTGATGCCTTTTGATAGATTGAGGGACCTATACGATATGGGAGAGAGAGAATTGTACAGGTACATACAGATACAGCATGCATTACTCGCAGTCCTACCCCCTGGCACCGAGCTGCCGGAATCCTCCCCGCTCGAGGACCGCCTTCTCACGGAATTTATGACAGACCGCGCGACTTCCCTCGTATACCGTAAACTACTTAACAACCTACCAGACCCCCTGGCCCTATTGAAAGAGAAATGGGAGGGTGACACTTATGACATGGACGAACAGGAATGGAACGAAGCGCTGGCGTCGCCCAAGGAGGTGGGGATCTCCGCGCCGCTGAGGCTAGTGCAGCTGAAAGTGTTACATAGGACATACTACACTCGGACAATGTTACACCGTATTGCTAGAGCACAACACCCTTACTGCCTACGTGGGTGCGGGGAGGAGGGTACATTTTTCCACACTATATGGGACTGCCCTCATATCCTAGAGTTTTGGAGGCAAATAATGCGCACGATGTCACAGGCGTTGGAGATCTCACTGCTGCCCGAACCACGTAGATGCCTATTGAACGTATGGGAGCCTACAGACTTATCCAGACATGATCGTCTTTGGGTCAGGGTGGGCCTGATTGTAGCGAAGCGAGACATAGCGCAGAAGTGGGGCGCGGCAGACACACCTACGAAATCACAGTGGTGCCTTAACATGGACAGAGTCATGGTGACAGAAAGAGCGGTGTACTCTGGTAGAGCGTGTCCGGGGAAGTGGAACAAAATCTGGACTAAGTGGAACGAGTACAGGGGTGAAATTTGTGATCCCCTGCCGATAGACGACCAAGACTTATCGGATGAAGAAGGGGAAGAGGAGTAGAGCATTTCCTAGACACAGTGATGGGGGGCCATGGACATTAGATACGCCAAGGCCTAAGGAGAGATGTCTGGGGATTAGTGGATAAGGGACCTGGTGAACAGCGTCCGAGCACACCCGATTAATCACACATAGACAGTTCAAGGGGGGGCTGATGAGACCAAGGGCGGAGACTAAGGGGAGGTGCCTATATACATGTAGTAGTTGCGACCTTTTAAAAGATTTGCTTGACCATGATGTTATTCCTCGAATTGTTTCTGTTGTTTGCTGTTTTACCAATAGAAAACCAAGAACCGGTACTAACGGATGACTCATTAACGGTACTGAACCTTTTGATTGTGGCAATGGCATCTACTTTCTGAACCGACTAGCCGATTCCAGTCTGCTTTTACTGCATTTTGGTCACAGGAATGTGATGGCGGCCGGCCCCATGGGTTGTAGGCCAACAGCTGTGTGAACTTGAAGGTGCAATAAAGGTTTTTGGAAAAAAAAGAAAAAAAAAATTATATATATATAAATTCGTTATATTCATTTTAGGTGTTAGCACTGTCAGTGCAATTCTTTAAAAAATTGAAATATAATTAGTCATTTTTATTGTATAAGTACTTTTTTTTTACATTCAATTATTAAAATTATATTTTAGTAGTGGGTTGTTTGATTTGTATTGTAATAGAGTGGAAAGCTAATTAAATTATATGTTTGTTTTTACCATTTATTTGAATATTTGTTGAGTAAAAAATGGTTTGTTTTTTAATTAATTGCTAATGCATTAGTAAGTGCATTTAGTACATTTTGTAAAATGTATTTTACATGTATTATTGGTTGTATTTTTATGACTTGTATTTAAAATTTTTACATAGTGTTGTTCTTGTTTTGTTTATAATGTATTTTAATGTTTTTGTGGGGTTTTGTTTTTTTGTGTAGTGGAAATGAAGCGATATTAATTTTAAATGTTTCTATTTTGTTTTTTATTTGCTAAATTATTTTTCTATCATTTTTTGTGTACTTTTAAATGTATTTATTTATACAGCATTTTTTCAACTTTTGAATATGTTTGAATAATTTTATTTTGCTAGGTATTTAAATGTTTGTTTAAAAACAATTAGGAGTTGAAATGGTACACATAACCTTTAATAAGTCCAGCATGTTCCAAGTATTCACTTATGTTGGGTTGTGAATATTAAATATATATTAACTATATCTTCTCCAAAGTCCAACACTTTCTCTACTGTTGTCTAGCTTGGAATGGGAATCGTAATCTAACGCATCTGGAGTCCAACATATTTCCTGATTTTGATTTTCTTGGAGTATGAAGAGTAAATCTAACCCCTCAGAAGTCCCACACATTTCCTACAGTTGCTTAAATTCGATTCAGATTAAGTAATTTAACTTCAAACACTACGACACTTTTCCTAGTGTTGTTAATTTTTTTATTGTTTTTTTATATTTTGCATATTCTCTTACATTTTTTATAATATTGAACAAATGTATTTTTAGCTTAATTTGACTTTTTATATACATTTTATTTTTTTATAATTGTGATATATGTTACTCCTAATATATGCTTGTTCCTTTTCATTTTTATGTTATTGTTAATATTTTTGAAAACAGTTAAAACTTTTTGTATTTAAATATTTATATTTATTTAATTTGTAGTCTTAATTAAAACTATTGTTTTTATCTGAATTTTAATATTTAAATTAGGGTACATTATTCTGTTCCACTTTTTTTGACACAATGGAGCTTATTACAATGTCGGTTGGAGTTTCCTCCGACTGACACCGTGGCAGACTCGAGACTGACCGACCTTCCGATGGCAGTCCTGAATGCCTAATTAGGATGCAATTGCACATGGTGTGGTCGCATTCCCACTCCCTATGGTAGCATGTGTTACAGCCATAAACAAAGCAATAGTGCAACTTCTCAAGGTGCCTGCCACAAGGAGCAGGGATCAACAAGGGGGCAACAGCCCCAACCAGAGGTCAAAGACAGAAGGGACCCTGCTAGGGGTCCCCAAGCATGATTTCCGACAGGCTTTCCACGGCAGAAAGCCCAGCATTTAAAGTCTGCTGGAAACCATGCATCGTAATCTGGATGGCGTAAAACGCCGTCCATATGGATTTACGGGCCGGTGCCGAATGGCCGTAGGCTCCTTGAGCCCTTCAGGAGCCAGCCGGATTGACTGACTCATTTCAATTGTGGAATTGAAACCAACGAATTCCGTCGTAAAGCCTCCGACCTAAGGTCGTAATAGGACCAAATGTGTTTGTAGTCTACATACCTAATATGCCAACTTTATATTTTTGTAGATGCTATTTCTGTCACAATTTATTTGTAAGCTACACTGCTCTTGTCGATATTGTCTCAAATGAGTAATGACCACTAACTGATTGAACTAATGCCAGCAGTGTATGGAGGAGTGATAGGTGCACTGTAAATGTGCACATTTAGGTTTCTCCAAACCTGCTATTTTGCACAGCCGGGTTGGAGAAAAGTCACAAGCTCCTAGGCACTGTCTGAGCGGCAAACCAAGCCTCTCAGACCAATCATGGTGCTGCTCTCATGCTATGTATTGCATGAGAGCAGCGCCAGGTTTGGGTGGGGAGCCTGTGCCCCAGTGCATGCTAGGAGGAGAGCCGGAGAAGAAGAGGACCAAGACAGGTGAGCCGTCAAGTAAATAAAAAATTAATGTACTATTCCTCCTAATCCCCCACCCCCCCCCCCACACTTTAGTACTGCGGCAGCCACCACTGTAAGTGGGTGATGACTTACACATTTTAATTCGGTCTCTTTTATTGCACAGCATGCAGTGGTTTAAAAACACATATTTCACAGGTAAGATTGAAAATATTTCACGCTTCTCTGTGAAATATGGATTTCATCTTCATGATGGCAGCCACAAACCACGCTGCTGAGCAATGTCATCTCAGGGCGACTAGTATTATGCAACATGGAGGTCATAATTATGTAACAAGGCTGTTCTAAATTATGTGGAAATAACGCAAAGTATGCAGCTCATTTTCTTGTAGTAACATTTTCAACCATCTGAATCAGAAACATCGTTGTTAAAATCCAAAAAATATGTGACAAATCTGGTAAATCTATAATCTATTATTATGAAGTGAATGATGCAGCCACAACACTGCATGCATCCACTGGCCGTCATCATTGCCCATTATTTTATCAATTACTTATTCATGATATTTCACAGGGTGTCTGTTAGGATCCAGTCATCACCCACTTCAACAGACCCACCAACTGCTATTATCAATTCTTAAGGATTGGGGCTCATACATTACAGTTGAGAATGAACTTGAAACCGTATTATGTTATCCAAAAACTAGATTTCTGGTACCCACATTGGTCAAAGTCGATCAGCATCTATGCTGGTTTAAAAAAACTGGTTCCTGCAGAATAGTACAATGATCTATATTGGTAAACATAGGCACAATCGCAGTGGGGAAGGGTTAGGATGATGATAAAGAAGAAAAGACCATATACACCTCTGTTTCTATTTACAAGAATTGTTTTATATATTTCAAATAGTTATACAATCATATACAAAAAAGAAAAACAGTAGTGCTTAGTGTCCCCAGTGTGAAACGAAGCTTAAAACAAGAGTGACATACTGGAGAAGACATGGCTCCACAAACGCACACCGGACAACCACGAAGCCCACAAGGACGCCACCCGCAGACATCTCCACCTCATCAGACTAGCCAAGAGATCCTCCTTCAAAAACCGCTTGGAGAACAACGCACACGACAGCAAAGAGCTCTTCAGCATTGTAAAGGAACTCTCCAACCCCAGCGCCAACATCAACGACATCCCGCCCTCACAAGAACTGTGCGAATCACTAGCCATCTTCTTCCACCGCAAAAACACTGACATCCACGACAGCTTCAACACCACGACCGCCCCCACTACGCCAGACGCCATCTCCCCTGTGTACACCACCAGCGCCAACCGCCTGACTCCTGGTCCAACATCAACGACGACGAGACACGCAAGGTCATGAACGCCATCCACTCAGGATCTCCATCAGACCCGTGCCCACACCACATATTCAACAGAGCAGGCGCAGCCATTGCACCCCAACTACGGAAGGTCATCAACATCTCCTTCGAAACAGCGACATTCCCAGAAGGCTGGAAGAACGCCGAAATCAACGCCCTCCTCAAGAAGCCCAAAGCGGACCCTTAGAACCTCACGAACTTTCGGACCATCTCCCTGCTCCCGTTCCTGGCAAAGGTCATCGAGAAAATCGTCAACATGCAATTGGCCTGATACCTGGAAGACAACAACATCTTAGACCCGTCCCAGTCCGGATTCAGACGCAACCACAGCACCGAGACAGTCCTCATCGCCACCACAGACAACATCAGGCGCCAACTAGACAATGGCAAAACATCAGCCCTCATCCTCCTGGACCTGTTTGCTGCCTTCTACATTGTATGCCATTGCACTCTAAAGACACGCCTCCTAGAAGCCGGAATCCAAGAGAAGGCCCTTGACTGGGCCACATCCTGCCTCTCAGGCAGAACCCAGAGAGTCCGCCTCCCACCCTTCCGATCCGAAGCCACCGACATCATCTGCGGCATCCCCCAGGGATCATACCGCAGCCCGACGCTGTTCAATGTCTACATGGCCCCCCTCGCACGAGTGGCCCGCCATCACCACCTCAACATCATCTCCTACGCCGACGACACCCAGCTCATCCTCTTCCTCACCAACGACCCACACACCGCCAAAACCAACCTCCACGAGGGAATGAAGGCCGTCGCCGACTAGATGAGGAGCAGCCATCTGCAGCTGAACTCGGACAAGACGGAGGTCCTCATCCTCGGACCCACCCCCTCAGCCTGGGACGACTCCTGGTGGCCGACCTCTATGGGAACAGTACCACCACCCACCGACCATGCAAGCAACCTAGGATTCATCCTCGACTCCTCCCTCTCCATGTCTAAACAGGTC
This sequence comes from Lissotriton helveticus, assembly GCF_964261635.1. Taxonomy (NCBI): domain Eukaryota; kingdom Metazoa; phylum Chordata; class Amphibia; order Caudata; family Salamandridae; genus Lissotriton; species Lissotriton helveticus. Next base: position 276,928,979 of record NC_136058.1, on the reverse strand, counting down.
AACGCCGTCTCCTCCTCCTGCTACAACACCCTCCGCATGCTCCGCAGGATCTACAAGTGGATCCCGACCGAAACAAGAAGAATGGTGACACATGCCCTCGTCAGCAGCAGACTGGACTATGGCAACGCACTCTACGCAGGAATCCCTGCCAAACACCTACGACGACTACAACGCATCCAAAACGCCTCCGCCCGACTGATCGTCAACGTCCCCCGCCGCAACCACATCACCCCCCACCTGGGAGACCTACACTGGCTCACCGTCAACAAGAGGATCACCTTCAAGCTCCTCACCCACGTACACAAGGCACTGCACAACACCGGACCAGCCTATCTGAACAGCAGGCTCAGCTTCCACGCCCCCACCCGCCAGCTCCGCTCCTCCAGCATCGCCCTTGCTGCTGCGCCCCGCATCCAACGTACGACCTCCGGCGGCAGATCCTTCTCCTACCTCGCAGCCAAGACCTGGAACACCCTCCATACCCACATACGGCAGACCCAAGACCTACTCATCTTCAGAAGACTCCTCAAGACCTGGCTCTTCGAACAGTAGCAGCACCCCCCACTCCCCTCAGCGCCTTGAGACCCTCGCGGGTAAGTTGCGTGCTTTACAAGTACTCTGGTTGATTGATTGACTAATATTTAGCCATGCTGAACAGCAGCCGCACTGGTGTACAACATTGCTAAAATACATTGCCAAATCCAACAGCACTCACATAGGTGAGACCTATTGGCTTTGCCAATACTTGTTACTCCTTAAGATCTTCTTTTGTTAACCTGATGAGCCGTCATTAATTTAGGCTCTTACTGTTTTTTCCCAGAACCTTCTTCTATTCATCAGGTCAAAGTCCACAGAACAATTAAACAAGTCAGTAAACAATGTTACACCGCTTTAAGAGGTGGTCACAAAGTATGTCCTAGACGAGACGATACAATGTCACAATATGGACCTCTGAAATATTGATATTGACATAAGAGTATATTGTGTTCATAATGCCTTTTTCTGAAATACCATCTAGGCAAGTGTAGATTTACTTCTATGGTGATATTTTAGACATAAAAATTCAAGCATTGTTTCTATATATCTGTAAGCTGATAATTCGACCATCATATTCTGATGCAACTTCAACCAGCAGCCAGCAACCGGATGGAATGGTGCACCATGCAACATACGAGTAAATCATGTTCATAATACCTTTTTACGAAATACCATCTAGTCAAGTGTAGATTTCATTACAAGACCGAAGGCTACATTTTACATTTTCCTTTAATGCCGACCCAAGCAGCCGCATACATCACTATAGAAAAGGTTCCAAATAGAATAAAGGCAACACATTAATGCCATGAGACAGTAACAATCAGCCTCTTTTAAATGCGGCTCCAAGCAGATAAGTCAACTTTATTTCCTCTCATTTTACCGTATTTATCTTGTCTTAACCTTTATTTTTCAGGGTGTGCCTTTGGCGTGGCCTTCATCCTACCCTACCCAACCAGCAGCCAGCAATCGGAAGGACTTACTCCTACCTTTAGGACTCCTAAATGCCTTCTGTGAATACCAAAAGTCTTAAAATTAGGATTTTTCTCAATTTAGTAGTAGTACAGTTAGGACTCCTAACTTTAGGACTCCTAAATGCCTTCTGTGAATACCGAAAGTCTTAAAATTAGGATTTTTTTCAGTTTAGTAGTAGTAAAGATAGTACTCCTAACTTTAGGACTCCTAAATGCCCTCCGTGAAGACCGAAAATCTTAAAATTAGGATTTTTCTGAATTTAGTAGTAGTAAAGTTAGGACTCCTAACTTTAGGACTCCTAAATGCCTTCTGTGAATACTGAAAGTCTTTTCTCAACTTTACTACTACTAAACTGAGAAAAATCCTAATTTTAAGACTTTCGGTATTCACAGAAGGCATTTAGGAGTCCTAAAGTTAGGAGTCCTAACTTCTGTGCATACCGAAATGAGTAAGTGCCTTCTGTGAATACGAAAATGGTAGTAAGTTTAGGATTTTGTCTTAAGTTAGGTCTGTGAATCGGGCCCGTAGTTCTGTGAAGATCTGGGGTAGGCAAGGCAATCAACACAACCTCTCAACAATCCAGAGCACGGAATTACTTGTATGTTAGTGAACTGCAAGCACAGTTTATCAAGTTTCTATCTTGATTTCTCACTTACACACACATGAGTGGGCATAACGGTGGTAAAATGGCAGCAGCCATGCAGAATTTTAAAATATTAGGGGGCATATTACCAACAAATAGCGATATTTATAGCTAAGTAGGGATAGCGGCAATATTTTTATCGCCGAGCATCACCGGTTTTTATTGCTGAGATAACTTGCTATTAGCAAGGTTTATCTCAAAAGCAATAAAAATCAGGCGAAATGCGTGAATATCGCTGAGAATACAGCGATATTTACGCATTAGCGACGAAATGCGTGAATGTCGCTGAGAATACAGCGATATTTACGCATTAGCGACGAAATGCTCTTAGCCATGTTATCCACCTCCCATTGGATAACATGGTTAAGAACTGGTCTGAGCAGGCGTTGGTTTTTGGCGATAGCAGGAATATTTCCATCGCTACGCCTGCCTTGCTAATAGGCGATAGCGACGTTAGCGACTGCTTTCAGTCGCTAACAGGTTGGGTACGCCCACTTTGCATGTCATTAGCGATAAATATCGCTGACATGCAAAGCGGGCCCCAAACCGCTCGCTATTGCCTAAAAGCTGTCGCTAACATCAGTTAGCAACAGCTTGCTAATAGAGCAATAGAATTATCGCCGCTTAGCGGCCGAAAACGGCCGCTAAACCGGCGATAATTGCCTATCACCACCCTTGGTAATATGCCCCTTGGTTCCAATTAAATTGTTTGTGGAGAGATTTTTTTTATTAGCACAATAGAAGTAAAATAAAAAAAGAAAAACAAGAGCATGTGCCCCCATTACTACAGCTGATCTGTGAAAATATTTCGCGATACTCGCTTCTAACTAGAAAATCATGACAGGACAAGTTCAAATTGGACTTTCAAATCGTTTAGAAAGGTCACTGGAAATCTTTTCCTGAATCCATGTATGCAGTCTCTGACCCACGATCGACTACGTTTTTTAAACTGAGTGGTCTGAGATTTACCAGTCTAAGACTCACACCCTATATACTCATGTTGTTAACCCTCTATATGCACTATAAGAGAGTTTTCTTCTTCAAGAGTCCACTCACCTCCTCCAAGGGACTGTGAATGGCACAAGGGTGGAGGTCGGGTAGTAGTCTTTTGGGGAAGGCACTCTGTCATCTGGTGTTATTTTGTGACCTCCCTACATCAGCCATTTTGCCATTTGGAGATTTGGAGTTTCCTGCCCCATGCAAAAGGGTTGATATCTGTTAGAAACAGATGTGCTACAGTGTAAGTGACAGCAAAGGCAAGGCTTTGACTTCCCTATCAAACTGCATCACCACTCCTCGAAACTGACAACACATCTTTTCTCCCGTGTTTTAGTGGTTGGGTCTGCTGGCCTCAAACTGAAGACAAGGAGCACGTGCGTTTGAGGGATGGAGCAGATCCATCCAATTGGCTGTCTTCCATTGTTATTCACATCCAGTTGACCCCAGACCTTTTTTACTCCCAGGTTTCTTTTAGTAAGAGTGTGATCTAGACCTCCTGGGTCTCATTTACAATATTTTGACACATGGCAGTGCAGCAAGCCTTCCTGCTGCACTGCCTTGCATCAACAGAAAAGGGAATGAATGTGCCGTATCCACAAGATATGGCATATACCTGTCCTTTTCCACTTGGCTGGTGCAGAATGGACTGCCATGAATGTGCCAACGCAGGCACCCTTTCACCATGGTGCAAGGGTGTCAGGGTTGGAGGGGTGATTGTTTTTGTGCAAGAAAACAATCACAAAACGTTTTGCTCTTTTTATGTGTGCTGCACAAAAAAGCACATATAGAAAAAGAAAAACGAGGAGAAATAAAGGTATTTCTCCTTGTTGCGCCTCCCTTATGCCTCCCTGGGGAGGCGTAGGAATCTGACGGTTTCCCAGGTTTACGAAACCTTGTAAATCTGGGAATGCATCGGGCTCCATGGATGTTGCGTGGGAACACCCACAGCAACTCGCAAGGAACACCCCTTTCACGCAGACTAATGGGTGAAAGGAGGCCGAATTTCCAAGTCCATGAAAAGCCACACAGGGTGGCTTTACGTGGTCATGTAAATATGGGCAGGTACACTGTGCCGCCGATGCATCATAAAAAGTGACTCACCTGCGGCCCAATGGGCTTGTAAATTAGCCACCCTATTTTCAGAACCACATGCTAGATGAGGACTAAAGGGGGTATGCCTGACTGGCACTACAGAGTGCCTATTGGGTGCAGAGTACTCAAACCATTGAGTTGATACATCATGATAGAGAAACTGAACTGTAAGGAATAAAATACAAGGTCAAACGAACTAGTGGTCTCAACAAAAGATCCATGTCACTAGTGTACATGCATACTTCAAGACACTACACAGGCAGCTCTACCCTCAACCAAATTTGACTCAGGATCCTATAAACACCGGGGCAAAGGCTGGTGGGGAAAACACCATTGCAAATGCCAGGCAGCTTATTCTAATGGAATAAGTGAAAAGAAAAACATGCTGGTTTAATCTTCCCCGGATTCTGTGGCCTTACTTCAACAGCAGCCAGTAGACACATCTCCCAACATCTGTAGGAAAGTGGGTTTTTGTTGCAGTAACCCCCCCCCACACACTTTTTGCCAGATTTCTGATGCACTTTGACTTGATGGGATCTGGGTCCCTACCAATCAGGTTCCCAGGGCCTGTGTTCTTTCCCAAAACTGTACCTTTGTACCCACAATTCGCACCTCTCTGGCCACATGTAAGTCTCTTGTAAAAGGTACCATGGGTACCAAGGGCACTGTTGCCAGGGAAGGCCTCTGAGGGCTGCAGCACATATTGTGCCACCCTTGGAGGCCCTGTACCTTAAAACACACACACTGCCATTTCAGGCTGTGTGTTTTGTTGCAGCGAAAAGTGACGAGTCAACATGGCACACATACTTGTGTGCCATGCCTGCAACCCACTGCCTATGGTATAGATAAGTCACCCCTCTAGCTGGGTGCACTATACCACTGGCGAGGGTACAGTTGCATGAGCACTGTACCCCTAGAGTGTCTATGTAAATTCTGAGACATTATAAGTGCAGTAAAGCCACAAAGAGTATATGTTCTGGGAGGTTGTTATTATGAACTCCACAGCAATATAATGGCTTTACTGAATCCTGGGAAATTGTTTAGCAAACTTCTCAGCATAATAAACCCACACTGGTGCCAGAGTGGGATTTATTATACAATGCACTCAAAGGGCATCTTAGAGATGCCACCTGAAAAACAACCAGCCTCTGGTGGGTTCCCTGACTGGAAAACACCAGCCAGCCAACACGAGACAAGTTTCTGGACCCCTGCGGGGGGGACCGTCCCTGCCTGGGCCCAGAAACAAAGCCTTTCCTGTGCTGTGGTGTTTAAACCTCCCTCAGGTCAAGAAGAGCCCTCTGTGGGAAGGGAGCTTCAAAGGCCTTGCTGCATTTGCAACACGACCCGAGCCTCTCCTGCTATCAAGAGCAGGCCCTCTTCATGTCTCACCCTATTTTCAGTGAAAGACAGGCGGGAAAAAAAAGAATAGCCCAGAAGGTGTGCCCACCTCTGCCAACCCTGAAAACTCTACACCTCAGTGTCCGCCATCTTGCAAATAGCAGGCACTCCCCAATCAGGATTAGGGATTTTGTCCACTCACCCCCATGTGGGGTGAGCAAACCGAGGATGTAGTCAACCGAAGGTCAGTAGCCCATTAGCAACTACCCTGTGACCCCTAAAATGCCTCTAAACACAGTATTTAGGGGGCAGCCTTTAATCCAGAAGGCAGATTCCTTCAACCTATGACTAAGAAAGACGGAAGATGTCGCACAACAGAGGAGACTACAGAGAAGAACTGACTTGGTCCCAGACCTACCATCCCCTCTGCAGTCTCCGGAGATCCTGCGCCAAATACTAACTTGTCCTGCAGCCAGCGACCTCCAAAACCCCTGGGAGGACTGATTGCCTTCAACAAAGACCAGATCTCCTGCGAACAGCAGCTGTGTTCAAAAGAAACTCCAGAGACAGCCTGCTGAGGATGAAGAAACTCGATGCCTGGTAAGATCACTGCACCCGTCGCTTACAGCCCGAGACCCGGTGGCCCACTGGTCCCAGCAAGGCCCCCCAGTACTTCAGAGTTCGAGTCCACTATGGGTTGAACACTCCAGGACTCCTCGATGTCGCCAGCAGCCTCTGCACGGAGACTCCCCCAACCGCAAGTGGTCTGGTAAGGTGAATTCCACCCTCAAAAGGCACCCCGGCATCAGGCCTCCCTGTGCCTTGGAGAAGAGGAATTGAGGTGCTCCTATGTCCACAAGCCCTCCCACTTGCCTACCCAGCTGTTGGTTCCTCCCAGAAGACTTCGTGGACCGGGCCTGCAGCCACAATGCAAAACCAGCAACCCCTATAGTATTTCCTTGGGCTCCCGACACCTCCTAAGCACCTTGCACTCTGCACCCCCTTCGCCGCTGGTGGTGTAGACTTGGTGCTGACCTGGGACCCCCTTTTTCCTGACTTTAACCCTAGGAGCTTGGCCCCTGAGACCGAGTGGCCTGCCCCTGAGCAGCTCCCAATCCAAGGTGCCCCTAGCTCTATTGGCTATCATTGGTATCCTGCACTCTGCACCGGGCAACCCTAGTGCACTGGTGGTGCAATTCAAGTGCCTACCTGGACCTTGGAGAACCTTGGTCCTAACCCCCAAAACTCCCACTTGCAAGACGTTTACTTACCTGTAAAACCGATAACCATTTTCTCCGATAGAAACCCAGGTAATGAGATTTTGGGCCTAAAAATTTTTTAAGTGTTGAACTGATGTTTGCATGAAGAAAAGATAACTAAACTGCAAAGTCTACAAAGTCTTACTTACTGTGTCTTGTAAGATCATTAAGGCTGGTATCTAGGCATACCACTCCAAGTACTTAAAGTAATCCAAAAAGTTACTAGAAATTATTCTGAAATTAATTACTGTGTAATTCAACTGCATTTTAAAGTGATACAGACTGTAACAACTGCAAATCCATCCTCAATTGCATTTCTGTGTAAAGGTTTACAATTGGAAGTATATTTTACCTACCTGTACCAAGTCCTGATTGGTTCTAGAAATAAAATTCAAGTATACCTTTTTTATACGTACCCAATTGGTCTGGATTCTTTCTCTGAGTGTGTGCCATCAGTCTTGATTAAGTGAATTCAATAAATGCCTAACACATCCTCTGGATAAGCCCAACTGCTCGCCCACACTACCACACAGCGAGCTGTTAGTACTTTCCTAATTTAGCTTCTGCTATACCTCTGGGGACTCCCTGCACCCTGTGTACACTGAACCTTACTTTGGTATAATATGTACAGAGCCAACCTCCTACAAAGTCAGACTACTGGTTTGCAGGGTAGTCCAGGCTACTGTAAACCCTGAAAAGATCAGGGGACTGGTGCCTCTGTGTGCTGGACTCCCTCCTACTGGCTCTGCACACGAAGAGCTGCTGTAACCCAAATCTTTGCAGGCTGAAGGAGCCGTCACAGTGTTTCGGTTTACCAGTATGATTCTTTGGCGTGTTTGTGGTGGCAAACTGCACATGTTTATGGTATTCCAGAGGAGAATGGAACAGAGAGATGTTGATGAGCCCTTAGTCCCTCTCTAATATTTCTTTGGTGCGTCAAATTCTACAGGAGTCTTTTCGCAGGAAATTAATTTCACACACAAAATATTTGAGACAGTTTATTCTAGAACATTTTGTCCCAAATATCAGAGATTCTTTTAAAGAGATTTGGGAAAGGAATACAGGGGCTTATTTATGAGCACTTGTGTCGCATCAGTGGCGTAAAAAATGGCCCATGTTGCGTCATATTTTCAAAGTGAAGCATCTAGGTAGATGCGGCACTTTGTACACCTGGGCACCACATTATACCTGCGCCATATATAATGTATGCAGGGGGGCGTTCTGACTCAAGTAAACCTCGTAGAAGTGATGCAGTGAAATCTATGAGATTTCACTGCGCCACCTCTAGGACGCAAATGCGTCTATTTCTTACACCTGCTTCACAGCAGGCATAAGACTGGCACAGGCACATTTGAAATGACCCATTGCTATAGTTGCGTCACTTTTGTGACACACTCCAGCAATGCGTCATTTTAGCGCCTACAGATACATCAGAAATACTGACATATCTTTGACTTCTTGTGACATGATGCGTCATAATGTAAATATGACGCATCCAGCATGTCGCAAGGAGGGCGCAATAAAAAGTGACGCTTCGCTGTTTTCACGCAGCAATGCGTCACTTTTCATAAAGGAGGCCCAAAGTATTTTACATACTGTATTAAAAGGATAGTAAGATAAAGTGTATTACGCTCTGCGAACAATTTACATTGTGTACTGTACTGTCAAGATGTTTACAGGACTTTTCAAAAAGCTAATTTTTAGAACTGGTGTTAGTCAAGATCTTTTTGTTTTATTAAAATTATTTGCATAATGTACTTATAAAAGGGCCTTTCGGCCAGCTCTCTTCACCAATGGTCTGCTTTGAGTCGCTCACATTTTCTTCCACCCACTACAGCACAGATACATGGGTCAGCCCACTTCAGCAATTGGCTGACTTCACTGTGAATGACCGCATTCTGCTCTTTCACATGGAGCAAATCCTCACACAAAGTAGTTCCTTTCACTGTGGAAATAAGTGTTTCTTAAAACCCCAAAAATATTTACATTTTTTTTTTTTTATATTGGTGAGGGCCAGGCAGCTCCCTTAACAAGAACGTTTTACAAATCCCTTTAACCCCACCGCTGCTGCCGACGTTCAGCGGACGTCGCGTGCACTACCTCGGTAGTGCTGCGCATGTCCGTTGAACGTCGCGGCCCCGCCCACGCAATAGAACGTTCGGGACTAGCGCGGAACGTTCAGCGCAGGTAAGGGGTTAAAAACAAAGCATGCATTGACAAAGTGAAAAGGCTCGCAGCAACGCCAGACCAATTAGCTTTGACAATGCTTTCTTATAGGCATGGAAGGGGGGTTTCTGATGCAGAGTTGCACGGCTCTTGAGTACGCTACTTGAAAAATGATTGTTCACGCGTATTTTTTAAATTTAATTGCTGAGGAGAATCCCAGACCATATCTAGGAACCTTTTCTCCAAAGAAAGGACCTGATTTAGACTTTGACGGAGGGGTTATTCCGCCACAATGGGGACTGATATCTCGTCCGCTGAAATATAAATCCCATAATATCCTATGGGACTTATCTTTTAGCGAATGGGATATCCATCACTGTTGTGATGGAGTAACCCCTCCGTCGAAATCTAAATCGGACCCTAAGTGTTACTCACAATGTAGACTGCTCTTTGACTGAGCGACTTTAATTAATGTGGTTAAAAGCTATGAGGCGGGTTCACTCAGCCTTTCTCCATCCGAGGTCGATAAAATGAGTACCATTGAGTTGGGTAACAATGAACATCTGTATACCTATGGGTGAACGTGCGCTTTACAAATACGCATGTTATGTTATGTTATGCTATGTTATGTTATTAATGAAATTTATTGTTGAGTGTGATGTGTATCTAAAGTAACCTGTATGGTTAATTTTTTTTATAAGCCGATTAAAACGGATTTTGATGCTGGGGATGACCTTTCCCAACACCTATTAATGTGAAGAAATGGCACCATAGTTTGAACTCCAAAAATTGTGAAAGACAGTGCACCACACGTCTTTGCTGTGGAAATAGATAACAGAAGGTAGATTTGAGAGATGCTTCCAGACCTGTAGGGACGGACGATGAATTAGCACATGGGATTGGTTAGACCAATGGGCACACTTTGAGTAGGAACAGAAAGGATTATTTGTGAAGGTTCTTGAAAGACTGGTTTCCTACCGACAGCCTTTTGCATGTTCTAGAATCTGTTCTTGAGGTGAACACATTGCGCACATGTGAATTGCAGGTGTATTTTAATTTAATTGAAGAACATCAAAGGTTATGCAAAAATGGGTGTGCCTGGAGATGCATTAAGTTTCACTCGGAATTTGGCACAAGCCCACGAGGTTGTCACTGCAACTACAATTGTCATTTGCTGAAATCCTCTTGCACAAGTGGAACAACCTGTTTTTATTTCAGTTTAATATGTTTTGATAAAGCCTTTCCAGATAAAAAGGGATCTAACCAGGTGGTCGGTGTGAGTAGCATATGTGATATTGCAGGTAGACCTGTGCAAATTGTTTGCTACGTTGACACATTTTTGTGTAATTAAGAAACTCGGGGTTGCACTAAATACAAATGTTTGCTGTTTCGCACAATGTGTAGTTTTGCGTTGTTTTTTCCTGCAGTAGACTGGTTCCAGTAGGTTATGTATCACCAAGGAAAATTTCCTCCTCGAACGATATATTTTCCCCTCTAAGCAGTGTCCTGCTCGTAGTCCACATGACTTTCATGAGTGAGATACATCCTAATGAAGAAAAGTTACTCGCAATACTGCAAAATGTATTTAGCAAAATGCGCACAATTTCATGAAAATCGTTTTGTGGAAGACAATTTCACAGATTTCATACACCCTAATTGTGAGCCCCTTTATTGCTCAGTGCTGGCCCGATTCACAGAAATAACTTAAGACAGACAGGCACTTACTCATTTCAGTATTCACAGAAGTAAGGAGTCCTAACTTTAGGACTCCTAAATGCCTTCTGTGAATACCGATTTTTCTCAGTTTAGGAGTCCTAAAGTTAGGAGTCCTAACTTTACTACTCCTTAACTGAGAAAAATCCAAATTTTAAGACATTCGGTATTCACAGAAGCCATTTAGGATCCTGAAGTTAGGAGTCCTAACTTTAGGACTCCTAAACTGACAAACATCCTAACTTTAAGACTTTCGATATTCACAGAAGGCATTTAGAAGTCCTAAAGTTGGGGCCGATTCACAGAACTAACTTAAGACAAAATCCTAAACTTGCTACTTTTGGTATTCACAGAAGTTAGGATTTTGTCTTAAGTTTGTCTTAAGACAGACTTAAGACAAAATCCTAACTTAAGTCTGTCTTAAGTCTGTTTTAAGACAAACTTAAGACAAAATCCTAACTTCTGTGAATACCAAAAGTAGTAAGTTTAGGATTTTGTCTTAAGTTAGTTCTGTGAATCGGGCCCAAAATGAGTAAGTGCCTTCTGTGAATACCAAAATGGTAGTATGTTTAGGATTTTGTCTTAAGTTAGTTCTGTGAATCGGCCCTGCTTCTCTGTTGTTAGCGCTTTTGTTGCAGTCCTCTGCCATGGGATCCTTCAACTGGAACTTAAAAATGGATAATAAAATGAAAGCACAATTGGAAGAGTTGCACCTGAAATGATTGTAGAAAGAACTGACACATGGGAATGGCCACAAAAATTGATGAAAAATTATATTTAAAGAAAAAAGGCGTCCGTGGAGAGATGGACGTTACTGGAAAAAATTGTAGGGCAGTCTGATGAAGCTTAGTAGCTACATTGTCCATGAGGGCAGATCCATGCCAGATTTTTAGGATTACCACGACTTTAAATGGGCTCATTGGATGCAACATATAGAATGTGAATACCTCTTAAGATTTCCATTGATACAATCCTTGTGATGCATCTTAGGCACCAGAGAGCAAAAATACAAGGCAGAAGGCACAGCAAGGTGTGTGGCTTTTGTTAAATCAGTCCCTGATAAACTTTGCAATGTGGACTGAAAGAATAATCCTGACTTTACTGAGTTAGGAGAAACAAATGTGATTAATAGTACATTTATGGAGACCAGGCATATTGCATTGGTAGATAGAGAATTACAAAGTTTATGTATAGTTTAGTTCTGGTACAGATGATTGAAGTGAATAAATCCTATACTCACGCCAGCAGCTGCCAAAATTGACAGACGTCCCAGTCTAACCTTCAAAAAGCATGCTACCCATCTGGATAGCACTCAGACCCTTGTCAAAGCAGAAAGCGCTACATAAATACCATTATGATACAATACTCTACTTCTGGTTACAGCAACAGGAAGATGGAAGGGCAAGAGCGGCTGAGTTGGCTGGATAGATTTTGCTCGTAATCTGTACCTAGAATAGACACCAAAATAAATGGCATTATGACCTATCTACACTCTGTAATTGGGAGTAGCATGTGCACCAATCAGGAGATAAAAAATGAAATGATGAGTTTAGGGGAGGAAAACATGGAGGTGGAAAAACATATATAAAATTGATATTGACAGACAGAAAGTAAAAATGGGAGATGCTATGATGAAAGATGCAAGTGTCCTATCATCGCAGGTTCCAGCGAATAAGGTGATAAAGCCAGAAAGGATGGTGCTCCACAGAACAACATCGCCCAATGGAGCAGAACAAGGCTAGCGTGGGAGCACAAGTGTTATAAAGGACAGTGGTCTTCAAATACACAGTAACGTATTGGAAAAAACGTGAAAATTGACAACTTAATTGGCATAAAAAACAATAAGTGAAGAAATGCAATTTGCATACCTCTGATTGAAATAAAAAATAAGCTACAAGGCATAGTCCATGTAAAAGAGTTCTCTAGTTTAGAGGAACCTTGTCAGCGTAGCCTTATACACAGTCTAAGGACAGCTAGGGCTTGCTTAGTGACAGGGATGATTTAGAGGCCACAGAACAGAAGCTCAGTATGCAGAGTAAGGTTTGCCTGCTGTTGACTTTCCCATTAGCTGCAACTCCCAAGAGGTTTGGGGTCTGCTCCCCTTAATCCAACCCAGTAGCGGCTGGTCCTGTGGAAGAGTGGTGAGGCGGGGGTGTGGGGGTGGAAAGGTGTCGGGTTGGGGAAACAATAATATAAACAAAAACTTACCTGCAGCTGGCCACGTCGCACTCTTCTGCTCCTCTTCTCGCAGGCACAGACTCCACTGCTGCCATTCCTGACGCTACTCTCATGTCGTCATGAGAGCAGCATCAGGATTGGCCTGAGCACTCTAGATTTGCGCACCCAGTGAGAATGGGAGTCTGTGTCTACTCTCCCCAACACGGCAACGCAGCTTGGGTTTGAGACAGCTTCAGCGCGGTTGGCGGTTCGGCTGGCCTGAGACGGCTGGTCAAACCGTCATGTGCAGTGATCACAGTGCACTACCACACCTCCTGTGCCTGTCGTCTGCCCTGGCCCCGCCCCCAAAGACTCAACAGGATAGGAAATATAAAACAATAATGAAACATATTTATTGTCATTTTATTTCTCCTTTCCTGACAATTTGAGCCAACTGGCAGGAGAGGGAGGGACTCTCCTCCGCCATAGTGGCGCAGCCGAGGCTGATCAAACCTGTTTACATTTGATCATGGGTTCTTGTGCTTTGGTTACGTTGTGCAGGTTAGTCTCTCCTGATCCAATCTTTATTATCTTTCTTAGTGTCAATGAAGTCTCGCTGCTGCATTGAGAATGCCTCTGATGTGAGGTGTAATGTGCACACACACACAAACATGGATAAACACACCCATGCATGTGCATAAACAAGGAAACATGCACACAAACACACATATATTACCATGTGCAAAATTCAAGTGGCCAAATGTTGGAACTGGCATGTTCTGGTTGGCTGAGGCGAGGCCCTAGCCAGGGAGAACCTACAACTCCGGTCAGGGGTGGGGGATTACACTCACTGTACAACCTCTACTCACCCTTGGGTAGCTTGGCACTGAGCAATCAGGCTTATCACAGATGCAATGTGAAAAGCATTGGCACTACACTCTCACACAAAAAATACACTGAGCATCACAAACGAGACTTCACACGTGGTGTATGTAAATAAAGTTAGTATTCAACACACACACTAATAAACACAATATGAACATAATGTATTTCTGGGCTTAAATCTCATTTGACAATATCACTAGCGGCAGCAGGCCCAACCGCATTAACATGACATCAGAAATATGCATACCTGGGAAATATCCTACTTTACTCCCCCGCACCTTTCTGTGGTGCAAAACGTTGTCAGAACTAGGCCCACCCTGGAAATTATTATAATTTAATACCACGCAGTGATAGGATGCAGCCGAAATCACAACGATATCAGAAATGTGTACACACAGATTATTACAACACTTTTATATAGCTCCATGGGCCATGGTTGCACCAGGAAAAACCAATGTCAAACATAGTATTCTTCTGGCACATAATCAATGCGTAAAGCAACACCACCATGCAGTGTAATTAATAACAGGCAGTCACTCCTACACACTCACTTAGCACCGATACGTGGTGCCACAGATATCAGGCAGGTCCGTACGAAGCGCTCTCACACACACATACACACACGTACACAGCATCGTAATGTGGTGCAACTGATTTCCGGCAGTTCAGTTGTTAATGCACATGGCCCAAGACCTCCTCCACTATTCAGCTAACCCCAACTACCCTACACTCATGGGCTGGAGATTAAAAAAACCTTCCCTCCCCCTGCCCCCGATTCCGATCGAGGCTGAAATCACACTTAGTCAGGGTTCCAAGGAAGAAGGTACGGGTAGATAGTAGGCTAATTAGGCGGCAGTAGACAAAAAGGGGTTTGGCCACTACTCAGTAAGTTCACCCACAGTATGTGGAGCAGATGAAGGCTAACGGCAATGGTCATTCAATCAAAGGATTTTACACTGCCTTCTGGCACCAGCCCAATTCTCCAAAGCACGGAGGGGAGGTCATGCAGGACCTTAACCTGCTTCCGATCGCAGTTGTAAGCATTACTTAGCCCAGTCAATGACTCTCACCACCCAGGCTGGATCCGTGCACTACTACCTGGCAACACAAAGTCGTCAGGCTGGGTGAGGAGAGGGCAGTTGGTCCTCTGTACTGATGGCACAAAAAGAACAAACGATGCCTGGGGGATGAAGCAGGGGAGCCTCTCGGAAGAAGGAGGCACCCTACCAGACTCGTCGATCAAAGTAGCACCAAGGCAATCTGGGCACAACCACACACAAATTCTGCACTTCCCTTGAAATGAGGCACAATGTCTAGTGTGCATTTATTCGAGTCGCACCAGACAGTTCCGGTCACACACAACGAAGAGTTGAACATTCTGTATCTCCCTTCAAATGAGGCACAATGTCTGGTGCACGTTCATCTGCGTCAAACCAGAAAATTGCGGTTGCACACACGTACGCAAGTGCAGCAGTGTCACACTAGGGAGAATGAGGCACTACTACAGGTACGCTCTCACCTCCGAGGGTTGCAACCTGTGAATCAGACACTGCACACAATGAGCATGCAGTCAGTGTGTCGCACTGGAGAGATGCAGCATGATTGACGAAGCAGGTGGCGTGGGTCCCACAACCAGTGAATCCGATGACCACCAACAAGACGCTTATGCAAGTCGAGACCCCAGGATGCAGGGGGCAAACTCCTTAGATGTAAGCAGTGTTTTTGGGGCTCTGTACCAGGCAATCTGGTCTCCAGGCACAATACTTAGTTCAATGCTCACACCATGCTACCAGTTGGGATGCTGCAGACAATGTAGGCACTTAAGAGGGCACTGCCCTCCAGGTGTCACAGGTAGCTGGTGTGGTACCCTTGCAGGAAGTCTTTGATGTCCCTGAGACCTCCACAAGAAAGCAGGTGGTAAGCTAATAAGCCCCTAGAGAGCACACTTCAGGATGCCACACAGCAACAGGTAATCAGCCCAGGCCAGCCACTATTTAGGAAGGGTGCATGGCCCCTTCCAATGGTTGTAATCCTCCTTATGCACAACAGATTCCTCTGGCAGTGCGCAGCACACAGTTCCAGGATCTCCAGTCACACTTCCCCACAAGTATATCTCTGCCCTACTGAAGTATGGCACCAGTAGTTATATTGTATTGTGCCTCTAAAGTTGGGGTGGTTCAGAGAGTTTCCCTTTGAATCATAGATGTCTCCCCTAAATTTCAGTCCTGTCTGCCTTGGGGCCATGGAATGCAGAACTTAGGGGCATATTATCAAGGGGGTTTATCTCCGCTTTTTTGGCTTTAAAAGCCAAGAAAGCGGAGATAAAATTATCTCTGTATTACCTAGCTGTCGCTAACACCAGTTAGCGACAGCTAGTAGGAGATAGCGACCATCTTGGGCCCCACTTTGCATGTCAGTGATATTTATCACTAATGATATGCAAAGTGGGCGTGCCAAGATGTTAGCCACTGGAAACAGTCGCTAACATCGCTATCTCCTATTACCAACTTTTGGAGATATTCGCGCTAAGCGCGAATATCTCCAAAAGCGAACACCTGCCCTGAGCAGTTCTTAGCCATGTTATCCAATGGGAGGTGGATAACATGGCTAAGAGCATTAGCTCGGTAATGCATGAATATCCCTGACTTTTCAACGATATAACATGCATTGCGGCCGTTTTTTATCGCATTTGCGATAAACCTTGGTAATACCAAGGTTTATCTGCGATACAAAATCGCCACAGCTTAGCGGTAAAATATTATCTCTAACCAAGCAATAGCGATAATTATCACTATTGCTTGATAATATGCCCCTTAATCTTTAGTGGGGCCGTGATCTGGCTCCCAGAGACAAGTGTCAAAACCTCTTCCTCCAATCTATCCAGACAGGCCCTCAAATGGCAGATGTCCGTCATTACAGTTGCCTGCCCAATGTTTATAGCTGTCTCTGGGGAATACAGAGATGGCTCCCCCAGCCTTCAGTGTGGACTAGAGTCAAACTTAAAGGCATGCGCACTCGCAAGATGTACAACATAGTGTTTTTTTAATGAAAAAGGACGCGAGAGGAGCAGGAAGGAGAACGGCTGGGCAGGGGAGGTGGCAGAAACACAGGTAAGTGCCTTCTTTTTATTATTTTTAAAGTATTTGGAAGGGGGGAGGGAGCGGCTAACTCCGCTTTGCCACAGAGGCAGAGTTCTGCATTTGCCACGGAGCGTAGAGTAGGCAAATCTCCGCAAACTCCGCTGGCGGAGCGGAGTTACCTGCCCAGGATTAGTAAGCACCACTTCCTAGCATGAGTAGGAAGGGCATTTGCACTTTCACATTGCCTTATAATGGTAGAGTGCCCAGAGTCTTAAGGCTACAAAAAGAGAATCAGCAAAAAGCAAAATGTTTTAGGGAAATCCCCTGAAAGGGGTCATGTCCAAAATCAAGGTTCTGCAGGAGCTCACACAATTTGTTTCCTAGTCCATGTGGCACCTGCGGCCAGAATAAACAATCTATTAAGAAGATGTTGACTTTTATTAAAGACCTTCAAAAATTCATTAAGTATGAATCAGAAATGTTTCTAAAAATCAAAAAATCAGACTATGTGTCAAAAGGAATTAGAAGCCTGCACTAAGTTCTGAAGCTCCTCAATAAAAAACTTTGGACCTGATACACAAAGGTATTCATACACTTCCATATTTACTCACATGTATTTTTTACTATACCTAGGTGTAACTCGACATATTTTTGCTATTTACCATTTCAAAGTGTAGAATTACATCTAAGTGTAGAGTTACATATTTCCATGCTCTAATAGCGTGTAGTGGAGCCTCCTGAACATGATCTAGGAGTGTAAAGTTACCTCAAGAAGCTTTGCTCATGTAGGTGGAGATTTCCGTCACAGTAACAGAGATCTCCATATGGGAAAGAATAATGAAACATGATGAAAATGAATTATTCTTTCCAAAAAGTAAAAGAATTATTTTAAAGTGCAATATAAATGCAAATTCATGTAATCAACAAACTGTTACTCGATATTAACTCACCAAATTAAATGGGCATTGAATAATTAACTTATATAAAATAATTTATAATTTTTAAACAATATTTAAAAAAACATTCTCACTAACATTTATTTATATTTAATATGCAGTAAATGTTGCTAAATGTATGTGTTAAATCGGCTTACATTATTTTACATTTTTAATAAAAGTGTAGAAGTTACATTTATTTTTATTATCCAGCGTATTAATGGAATCCAATAAATAATTAAGTATATAGACTATTTAACAGACCCCAACATAAACATATATACATATATGTTAGGGGAAACATCCTTTACAACGAAACTTTTACAACGCAGTGCTTTTGCAACGCAGGTTTTACAACAAAAACCATTACAACGCATTGCGCTGGGGGGCGCTCTAGGATAGGGAATAGATTTAATTTACTATCCAACACCTTCCCTAGTGTCCACGGGGACTGGAGTTGGAATAGTAAATTAAACTATTCACTATCCAGCACCCCAAAGCGCTATGCGTTGTAAAGGTTTGCGTTGTAAAAACAGCGTTGTAACAGCATGCGTGGTAAAAGCATGCGTTGTAACGTCATACATCATATGTTAGTTGCTATGGGGTGTTATTTTCTTACCCTGCTTCCACTGTTTTCTGTGGGAGTATGTTGCAGTACCTGTGCATGGCCATTTGGGTGCCTGACTTACACTATGTCTGGGCTAAGGTACATTTGAGCCTGTTGCAACACTTTCAGATCTGTAGTAACTTCCGGAGTGTAGTTTGTGAATTGTAATGGTCTTACTGTTTGTTGGTGTGTGTTTCTATTAGCATGCCCCTTCCTATACCCTCTCCTTAAATTTCCCTAAGCCCGCTTCTATTTAGTAGTAAGTATTCCCCATTTTCCAGCTAGTGCCCCTTCTCTCTCCCACAATACCGACCAAAGGTATACCTATGTGTGCAGAGATTTCTGCCACCATAGTGGAGACCACAGCATGGAAAAGTTAGGAGAGGCATACGTGGAGGTCTTTGGCTGCAGATTGGTGATTAGCATTTAGTAGTGCAAGAGTAGTAGTGGTGTACAATAAAATGCAGTTTGTGAATCAGGCCCAGTATCTGAATCACTACACCACACCCTGTCCATACATAAATAATGGTGGCGTGAGGCAGGTGCAAATTGTTTCGTGTGCTAAGTGAAGTACCTGATTGGTGTGGCTTAGGCATGATACAGGCACCAGCAGACATCCATGAGCAACAGAACAAAACAGAGTTGTGTAAATTCATGTCACCATTATTTGGTCAGAGAGCCTCTTGGTGAGTATAGTGAATGCGTGTGGGTGATCATGTTGCAAGCACTGGAACTGATACTGTTAAGTATTGAAGAAGCTGGTGCCAGCTGAGGGAAGCGAGGCAATGCATTTCAGCAGTACTTGGAGGATTATACATGCTCATTAAGGTTTTCACTTCTTGGTGTCATTGATGAAATTAATAAAAAAGATCACATTATATTACAGACTGGGAACTCGGACCAACTAAGATGTAAATATTCGCCTTGAGAAGGTTGCACTCATTAGCATTTACCAATCCCTCCAGATCCCATGCTTTTCAAAGTAACCTCAACACCTCAGGGTAACCCCTTCTGAACTATGTCCTCTTCCCTGTCCCCTTATCTGACAGCCTGTCCCCTAGCCTCCGTCCGGGTACACTCTACAGCACCAAAAAACAGCAGCATGGTTCATTTTAGCTAGGTGTACACTATATACATATTATAGATACATCCACATCCCTCTCTCTTCTCAGGTTATATATACACACATACATACACACACACACACACACATATATATATATATATATATATATATTACGCTCCATGGGGTTGTCATATATATATACACATATACATATATAGATATATATCTATATCTATCTATCTATATATATATATATATTATTCGGTTTCCTTTCCTCAAAAAATGCACACTCAGAGGTTAGGTAAAGTTTGCCAAAACTTTAATACCGCAACACTGCTACGCGTTTTGACACCGTGGTGTCTTGATCACACCATGTTCTGCAGTACAAACCACCGTGTATACATAGAATTGACATAAACACAGACATGGAAAAGGGGTTGTATTCCCCTTCACTTTTTTGGCCGCCATTTTACAGTGGTTAGGTATTCATATGTATATCATGCTGACAGTGTTTAAATAAACATTTGTAAGACCCATTTGCACGGAACATTTATAAGCAACATTTTTTTTTATGTTTAAATGCCTCTGTAAACGTAATTCCGTATATTACATTTCCCTGCAATTGTCTAGACCGTATGTATCTGATTTTCTACGAGGCCGCCATTTTGGAATGGTTAAATATACATATTCATACCATGCTGACAGTGTGTAAGCAAACCTTTGTTAGACTATTATTGCATGGAACATTTGAAACAAAATTTTTGTTTATGTTTTAAATGCCATTGTTACCATAATTCCGTGTATTACAATACAATTCCAGCTCGTTCGATTTTTCCCAACACGCAGTGATTGCGGGTTGAACGTGATTCCTATGCGGGGGGCAGAAGTGTAAGCTGTTGTGGGAAAAGAGTCTGATGTACTCACGTGGAAGTGGGGGATTACCTACGAGATATGACCCGTATGACTATAAAGCTTTTTCTCTCGATTTCTGAAAACACAAAGTGAACGGCATCGGGAACTGCCCATTACGGGCGGGGAGGTGAAGGAAAGCAGCACAAAACTCACATTTGAACTGGAATAGGACACGGCGACAAGTAAAGGCCATTGAAGAGACGTCCTATGTATAACCGCAATACATTTTGAAAAACAAGTGAAACAGGAAAAGTACATTCAATACGAAAAAAACAAGAACATTATAAAAATGGGTAACATATAGAAACAAGCATTTACAATGCAACGGTCTCGCCTTTGCAAAAGTTAGAGCTATTGGCATTATGAATGACAACATTTTTATTTATGTGTTGGTTTGGAAAACAGATAAATAAATGGCATTGTCATTTACATTCTGACTGCACTAAGACCAATGCAGCCATTACGTCATCTAAGGAGGCCATCCTTAATGTCAATACAACCAGGAGGAATAGAATCGTGGGCCGATTATTCTGTCATGCTCCTCCGCAGTTTCCCCAGAGTTGTATTGATGCTATAAAGGGGCCCACCTCTAGATAACCCCAAGTCTGGCTTAGGACAACACACAGACTTTTGGGGTAATCAAGCGGGGGAAAGGAAAGGTAGGGGACAGCAGGGAGGGAGATCTAAGGAAGAGAAACAAACAGAGTCTAAGCACAACAGATCAATAACTATACATAACCCATTGTCGTAAGTACCCCCCCCTTTGAAATACCTATTTCTTGTCCCTCACCTGAAAATGAAAATAAGTGGAGCCTAAATCAGAGAAGAGGGTAGAGGGCAGTGGCACGCTCACATCCATATGCTCTGGTAAACAAACGAAAGGAAGATAGCATGTTACTTAGTTACAGGTAGTTCAAACATATACATTTGTTTTCCTTATCTCAATGGCACATACCGAAGCGAAGGGAAGGAGAGTCTGGTGCCTAGACCTGCTCGGCAGCGTGCCCTCTTTAACCTCTCTCCTATAGGCATAAAACAACAAAAAGGTGGTTTCTAATTGTGAATAGTCAAGAAAAATAACCTCTTGTTCTTTGTTCGTTTAGAAAACAGCAGAATAGACAATATCCAAAAGAAAACGGTATTATTGCTCCATAATAGCAGCCCAATGTGACTCCACAGTTTGTCATCCGAATAAGGACCGCAAATGTGTCCTTATACACACATAGACTTATCCAGTAATGAAGAAAAGAAACTCCTCTGCAAGAGGCCTTAGAAAACAGACCTCGCCAACAAAGGAGCTCGGACCCCAATGGCAATGTGATGAAGCAACAGTACGAAAAGTTGTGATCACACTCCTTAGGTACCTTTGCCAAGTATTATCAACAGACACGCTTTACTCTGCAAGAAACCGGAATTGGGTGTCAACCAACAGAGAGTAATAAATAACAAAATCCCCAGGCCACCACAAAGTCCTCCGTGGAACAGTGGAGGATAGCCTGGCTTGCAGTTAAAACACCCAAGAGAGTACCAATCGGAATCGTTAGGTAGCACGTCCCGCTTGTACTCAGTAATTGCACAAAAGGTAGTGCATGTGCACTCTTACCGGACACCAAATAAGAGCCTTGAAACACCTACGGAGCCTGCCGGTCAAGAAACAAGAATAATCTGCACCGCGGCTCCATTGCTGCCGCGTCTTGTGCTGTTCGTGGGTCACGCATTGTCACGCACTGTGCGATCCGCAAGGATTGCTGGGGGATGTAGTTCTAGGCAAGCGGCTTCCCCGTACCGCCGATCCTGGATAGACAGGCAGTGTCTACCAGCGGCCGGGGAAAACCGTGACACCCAGTGCCATATTTTCACAAGATCTTTAGAGGGGAAAGAAGCAGAAACCGTGTAATCCCAGATTTCCCACAGCCCAATATCAGACAGCAGTCTATTCACAATACTTATCCAAGCTATCTTATTGGACCTGTCCAGAATGCTAACTCCCATTAGGGCATTGGCATAAGAAGGCACTTCTGATGTAGACATTATCCGCCTGCAAAATAGCAGTGGGCGTAACTTTGCCTTGTCAGCAATAGATTTCCTGCCCATATCCAGCTTTAGAGGATAGTGTTGTACGATATTTATGTTCTCGATATTATGTCACTGCACCTGGTTTCCAGCATCGGAGCCAGCGGAGGTTCTACCAGCATAAACATGCCAGTTTGCTGGACTCATAATAGAGTGAGCGGACCAACAGTTTAGTGGACAGAGTGCGCTACCACATTTGTATACCCTGAGTACCGTGTCTGACAAACTGTAAATAAGGCAATTCATCTCTAGGAAATCCGATCGGAATTGTGCTACAAGTGAGCAATGTTTGTGCGCAAAAAGCTAATGTAATCTACAGCTATAGGGCTTGACCAGGATGGAGAGGCAAAATCTGTGTGCCAATTGTGCATCCACTTCGTGTTCGCGTGGCAGGCATAAAAGAGTTGTGCAATTTGCTCCCGATTCCTAGTTTCACACCGTATGTTATACTCCATTACAAGGTGTGCAAATGCGCTCTTCGACTGATACCATCTGCTCCGAATCGCAGGAGCAAATACCCGCGGTTTGCACCCTAACTGTGATCTTCTTTTGAATGCAAACTCGAGTTTAAGTCAAAACATGTTCTGAGCCTAAGAAGTACATCTTGATGGTTCAGTAGGTAGAGAAAACATGAACCGTCACATATTTTCCATATATCTGAGCGCCTCTGGGTGAACACTAACAGATCTATTCAGGTTTCGCTTCTTGATGTTTGCACTGTCACACCCAGTAATGGCATAGCAAGCCCACAGTCCGCCCCCACCCCCGGACATTCCTGTGAGAAGACTACATTTTGAAAAAATCCCCGCCGGGCCGCCGCGCTGCCTGCGACGACCCGGAAGCGGTTCGGCACCCGGCCAATCACATCGCGGCCCCAACCGGAAGTCCCGCCCCATCGCGGCGAGAGCGAGAGAGAGCTGCCCGAGGAGCCACGAAGGCTCCTGATTGAGTCCCGGTCCCGAGATGGGGGACCGGGTGAAGAGCGGCCGGGCGCATGGGGAAGGCAGGGCTCTCATGTGGTGAGAGAGCCCCGCAAAGCGCTACCGCCGCCCGTGAGCCAGAACCCCCGCCGAGCACCGCCAGAACAGGTGAGTGTGTTGAGGGAGAGGAGAGGTGTGTGTCTGAGTGTGTGTGTGCGAGCGTGTGTCTGTCTGTGTGCGCGTGTGTCTGTTTAAGGGGGGGTGCGTGTGTGTATGCAGTGTGTGTATGGCTGTGTATGTGCGCATGCGTGAGTGAGGCTTTATGAGGCACGGCGACGTGCGCGCTCCCGAGGTTCAATCTCGGCAAGGGAAAGCGCGTGGAACTCTGCTGTCCACATTCCCCGAAAAGTAACTACATAAGTTGTCTCGCCAGACAGCAAAGCTTAGCTTTGCTTTCGTCTAGACGAGACCTAAAAAGGAAAAAAATAGACTTGTTGCACGAACACGATTAAAATGGAAAGTGAAGATGACAGACGAAAGGAGGCTCAAATGTTGTTTGCTCGTGCCCCAGGGCAAGGGAACGAACACAAAACCAGTACCATCGAAACCAGTAGGAAATGCTTTACACGCCAAATTGAGAGAATATGAAAAAATGCGAAAACAGGAATGTTCCAAATGGTGGGAAGCCACATCCCTCCAGGACTATGTGGACAAGGGCATGATCCCAAGGGGACTACGAATCTATATAACACCGTCCCATGAATCATTGAACCCACAGATGTTGGAGGATTGGGCCACGAATTCGGCCAATAGTTCCAGAACAATGTTAAATATCCTAATAGAATACGCTTGGGAAGACCGCGAGCAAATCTTAAAAGAAATTAAAGAGATGGAGGATGATTTACAAAAATCCACGGAACTGGATGAAATTAATAGATTCAAAGAGGATTTGAAAGCACGGTTGAAATGATTTGAGGATGACATCAAATTTCGCAAACAGCGTAAACTCCAGAGAGACTGTGGAGACTATGAATGTGGGAGAATTCTAACTTATAGCCCCAAATACGATTACATGTACAATCAAGGGAATACACCAATGTTAACACCCCAAAGAGACGATCTGGGGAAACAAAACCAGCAGGAAAACACTGTGGAAGTGAGTGATGCGGAAACCGAAGCATCGGTATCGACAACTAGTATGTCCTCAAGTGTGGAAATGATAACGAAACAGGCTAATTTTTTAGATGAGTTTCGGGTGCTGAGGTAAAGAAGAATCAAAGACCAAGCCCAAGCAGCACAAACAACACCGAGGAGGGCACGCGGAGAACATCGGGCCGGAGGCAGAACAAGAGGCAGGGCCGGTCGAAACGCAGACGACTCAAGTTCAGACAGAGGCGCAATAAAAAGCAAGCCAGTGGGAACCAAACGTGGAGGCTTCAACAGGAGAAAGCAATAATGAATCCAGCAATGGTAAACAGAACAGTCATTAAGCTGTCCTCTAGAACTTTAACAGACAACGAAAAAAGAACATTATGCCTGGGCCTAACTTTTTGTCCTACAGAACTGTTTAATTTTACCAACACACAAATAGACATTTTTAAATTTATTCGTAAATTAAAATAAAAAAAGTGGCATTCCTTACATAATAGGAATAGGACTTAAATAGATCCTGCACATGGGAATATACAAGCAACTAATAGTGAGTTATATGGGGGAGAAGTGTTATCACAAGGGTTGGAAGAGACAGGAGATTACCCCCCCCCAACTTATCAGAAATGATGGAAATAGGTACTCAGGAAGACCCCAACATTAGTCAGGCGGCATGTACACATTTCAAACCACAATCCATCTTTTGCCCAGTGATGCCACATGACTCACTAGACACTTTTCATGATGTTGTAGTGAAACAACTCAGACAATACAAATACCAAAGAAATACTAGAGAAAAGACTAACTTTAATCTCACAAAAGGAGAGAGAGATTTTATCATCTCACTTGCAGAGGATAAGAACGTATATATCAGACCTTCTGATAAAGGAGGTAATATTGTCCTGTGCGGGAGGAGCCTATACATACAGGAGGCCTTATTTCAAGTTAACAATAATGATTTTTATTGTAAGAGTAACACACGTGAATACAACAGGAGTATTACGAACACATGGGAAAAACTTTCAGAATGGCAGGAGGAAGGTCTCCTGACTTGGCCGGAATTCTGCTTCCTCAAAAAAGATTACCCGAAATTGGCTATCTTTTATCTCCTCCCCAAGATACATAAAGACCCCACGAACCCACCAGGTAGACCTATAGTGTCCTCAATTGGGAGTGTGAACGAAAACATGCTGAAGTACATAGATCATTTCTTAAAAGACTATGTTACTTCCCTACCATCACATATTAGGGATACAAAAGATTTTTTGAATAAAGTAGAATCCATAGATTGGACAGACAATTGTATTCTTATTACAGCAGATGTGAGTGCATTGTACACTATAATTGACCACAACCAAGGAGTATGTGGACCGCAATGGGTTCCTCATTTGCACCTAGTTTTGCAAACCTATTCCTCGGGAAGTGGGAGGAGGAACTGAAGGACAACTGTAACCTTAGCGCAGACTTTGACCATGTCAGGGTCTGGCTTAGGTACATAGAATGGCTCAGAGCAAGAAGCTAAGAAATTCATGGATAAACTGCTATAATATCTAACTTACCTCAACAATAAGTAAAACAAGTGTGGAGTTTTTAGATACCACTGTGATCGTACAAGATGGGGGATTGGTAACTAGCTTCCATAGAAAAGAAACTGCCGGAAATAGCCTCCTACATTCCCTCAGTGCTCCCCCTCAAGTGCTCAAATGGAGCATTCCGTATGGGGAGCTACTGAGGGCAAGAAGGAATTGTAGCACACAGGAACTCTATGAGTTGGAACAGATTCGAATGGTAGAAAGATTCAGGGAAAGAGGGTACCCTGAATGGGTACTAACGAAAGCCAGTACAAAGGTAGCTGAGACACTTAGAAGTACCACTCTAGAGGCCAAGAAGAAGGATAATGAGAAAACAATGGCAACCGGATTGATCACCACATATAACAACAAATCAGGGCGAGTACAACAAATTTCGAGAAGAAATTGGAAAATACTACAAACTGATACTGTCATAGGCAAGATGGTAGGAGAGAAACCATCGATAACATATCGCAGGGGTAGAAGCTTACGCGATATGTTGGTGAGAAGTGACATCTCGGAGAACAGGGCAGGGACCACTCACAATTTGAAAGGATTTTATCCATGTGGCCACTGTAGAGCCTGTACCACGAGCAAAATGGTGAGAGAGTTTGCAGTACCAGGGACTAACAAGAACAAAAGTATTGGCCAATTCTTAACCTGCAGTACCACCTACGCCATTTACATCCTTGAATGCCCCTGCAAGTTAAGATACGTAGGGAGTACAACATGTATGGTGAAAAAACGCGTACAGGAACACCTAAGGGCCATCACAAATCTAGACTATCAGTATCCCATTGCGAGACATTTCCAAGAAAGACACGGGTCAAATAACTCTTTACTAAGTTTCTATGCAATAGAACACATAATGGCCAACAAGAGAGGAGGCAATAGAGAGTTATTGCTTAGAAAGAGGGAATCCAAATGGATAATAGAACTGGAGACAATATTCCCAGGGGGACACAACCTTGATGAGGAGCTAGCAACACATTTACACCCTGATTAAATTGAGCATCCATTACAATCTGCATCAATCCTATCATGAAATCTAAGATAGTAGAGTAGATGTTGAAGATATGTAAACGTGCAAGTTGAATTGTATATAAAAAAGTAAGATGTATTGAATACAGCTATAGAAGTATAAGGTTTTTTAACAAAATGGTAATATTTTTTTCTTATGATTAATTTTACAGACAGACAGGAGGACTTTCCACATTATCAATTTTAAGCAACAGAGAGTGGTTCACGTTCTTCCTGTGCTTCAATTGGAATCACATTCACTGGTTAAATGAACTTGAGCACATTTTTGCACTTTTCTCTTTAGTTTTGTTTTTTCATTATTCAACTTTATAATTGACTGTTATGAACTGTGTGGTGGGGGATAGATGAATCCACCTTGGATGAAATTGATTCCCTTTTAATTTAATGTCAGCTAATTAGCTAATAGACCAAGCTGATAGGTGAATCTAGTTAATTCGGCACTAGTCCGAGAGCAGAATATATGAGCATATAGTATGCAGAAATGCTTGATGGATGATTAAGCAGATGATAAGATATGCGGTGTTGGTGGATAGACCACAGCTGAATTCATGTTTGTGGGCCTAGTAATGTTATCGATGGGAGGATAGTATTGTGATGCTTTATCAATAAGAGTTTATGACATCCGTACGCCCTCGGAGAAACCTACCGTCTAGACTATTGCAAGGATGTGTAATACACGGAATTATGGTAACAATGGCATTTAAAACATAAACAAAAATGTTGTTTCAAATGTTCCATGCAATAATAGTCTAACAAAGGTTTGCTTAAACACTGTCAACATGGTATGAATATGTATATTTAACCATTCCAAAATGGCGGCCTCGTAGAAAATCAGATACATACGGTCTAGACAATCGCAAGGAAATGTAATATACGGAATTACGTTTACAGAGGCATTTAAACATAAACAAAAATGTTGCTTATAAATGTTCCGTGCAAATGGGTCTTACAAATGTTTATTTAAACACTGTCAGCATGATATACATATGAATACCTAACCACTGTAAAATGGCGGCCAAAAAAGTGAAGGGGAATACAACCCCTTATCCATGTCTGTGTTTATGTCAATTCTATGTATACACGGTGGTTTGTACTGCAGAACATGGCGTGATCAAGACACCACGGTGTCGAAACGCGTAGCAGTGTTGCGGTATTAAAGTTTTGACAAACTTTACCTAACCTCTGAGTGTGCATTTTTTGAGGAAAGGAACCCGAATAATATTAAATCGGCAAGTGGTTCTAGCCGTTTTTTTTGTACCAACCGACATGGGATGTTTTCCAAAAGGAACCTGGAAACGTGTGGATTGATATATATATATATATATATATATATATATATATATATATATATATATATATATATATATATAGATGTATATTTATGTATGTGTGTGAGTGTGTGTGTGTGTATATGTGTGTATATATAACCTGACAAGAGAGAGGGATGTGGATGTATGTATAATATGTATATAGTGCACACCTAGCTAAAATGGTGTGATATATATGTCAGCTCCATCCAAAAGGATATGATGCACTCACTGGGTTTAAACCAATATTTATTAAACGCAGTCATCTCAGACATGTTTTGGCGTGATGCCTTTTTCAATTATTAAACTGCTAAAATATGTCCTCCGGTGTTGGATTGGCTTATGAGCCGTGTCATCACCTATCATTACCGGGCTCACAGCCAATAGGATGGCTGTAGTTCTTATTGCTGCTATTCCTCAGCTGTGTTGTGTCCTCGCCTCCGCCTTGTACCGGCGATCCCATAAATCAAAATTCCTCAGTGATGGCAAATGTTATTAAGCCCCGATGGGCTGATTACTGTAACACTGCGAAGGACTTAGACACTCCGCTGGCTGTTTCCTTAATGCAGTCCCCACATTGGAGGCCAAAGTTCTCATAACACCAGTTGGGCCCCTTGCCAGCCCCTGAATGTAACAGGTGACTTGCCTGCAGGCGTCAGTCATATGGCTCGGCGTCCTCTGTCTTGTATAGCTCGTTCCCTTTGTCGTCAGCAGGGCCGTCACATCAGCGAAGGTTCATGCAGTTTGTTAAATCTACAGCTCCAAGTCCCACCATAACCGCTTTTTGAACTCCTAGGATGGGTGCATCATGATAGGGGTGGGTTCTCCCTTCTAACATCTCAGCTCCATCCAAAAGGATATGATGCACTCACGGGGTTTAAACCCATATTTATTAAACGCAGTCATCTCACACATGTTTCTGCGTGATGCCTTTATCAATGATTAAACTGCTAAAATATGTCCACCGGTGTCGGATTGGCAACAGTCATTACCCAATCAAATCATCTCACGTTCCGGAAACAGGTAAAATCCTGGCTATTCCCTTAGGTACTCGTCTGCTTTAGTTACAGTTTCAGCGCTGGGATGCTTCTGGGTAGCCATGCGCAATATAAATGTTATTTCATTCATTCATGCATAAACTGGCTTGTCAACGCCATGTACCATGGTATACTGCTAGTTATAACGGTATGCTATGGTCCAAACTATGACTAAGTCCTAGCTGTATTATTGGATTGCAGTACCCTTGTATCACCATGGTGTCACATGGGCAATGCAATACTTAAGTTAGATTTGAAAAGAAATGAAAGGCCACCATGTGTGGCCTGTTTGAATGACAAATCTGGAGAAATGCAAGTCAGCACAATTTGATATTTTGCCTTATTGTGCACACCGTAATCTACATTGCTACTAAATTTCATGTGCATCCATATGCCATGCCACTGAAGCCACTCCACTATACGCTATTCTATTCTATGCCACTCCACTCTATGCCTCTCCACTACACATTGTGAACAACACCACTGTACGCCACTCCAGTCTACATCATTCCACTGTGTGCCACTCCACTGGATGCTACTCCGCCATACGATATTCCACTCTACATCATGCTACTGTGCGCCACTCCACTCTACTTGATTCCATGTGTATGCTACTCACCTCTACAGCACTTCACTGTATTCTATTTCACTGTAGGCCACTTCACTGCACGCCACTCCACTCCACTCTATGCCACTCCAGTGTATGGCACCCCACTCTACTACACTTCATTCTACGCTATTCGATTGGACCCCATGCCAGTGTACTATTACACTCAGCCCTAAGCTACTGGACGCCACTCTAGTCTACACCTCTCCTTTATACGCCACTCTACTGTACGCCACTCCATTATACACTATTACACTCTACGCCACTCCACTGTACAACACTCTGCTCTAAGCCACACCACTCTACGCTAATATACTGTACACAACTCCACTCTCCATCAGTCCATTCTACGCTATTACACTGTATGCAACTCCAAACTATGCATCTTCAGTGTACACCACTCCAGTGTATGTCACTTTGCTAAATCCTACTCCAGTATATGCTATTCCACTCTAAGCTATTCCACTGTATGCTACTCCACTCTATGCAATTCCATTCACTGTACCGTAACATACTGCATTCCACGCCACTTTAGTGTATGGCACTCCACACTCTAAACCACTTCATTCTATTCGATTTGATTGGACCCCACTGCAATGTATGCCACTACCACGGCGCATGGTAGATTGGTGAGTTATAGTTAGTGTTGTTTGGTTAGCGAGCTGAAAAGAGTGTGTAATGATGTCCGCTACTTATAATAATTTGAAGGTGAAGGATGAATTGTAAAAGAAAGTTATAACTACAACTTTAGCATTTTTAAAGTTTGTGTAGTTTAAACTTGGTCTGTATAGGGAAATTAGGTTTTCCTGCTTATAACTAAGAATTAACCTTGTTTTTTTAAGTTGAATATGTATATATATCGTCCCTCTTTCTCAGCAGATTTACACTATAGACCTTTTGAATACGTCCATGTATTGCTTTGAACTTTCGCACCAGGTCTGCACTATATAGATATTATGCATACATACATACTCATCCCTTTTTCTAGCTCGGTTTGCACTATAATTTTCATATACATAGCATAGCGTCCCTCTTTCTCATCAGCTTTGCACTATATAGATCTTATGAATACATAGCATCCCTCTTTCTTGTCAGGATTGCACTACATACATAACATACACACATTCATCCTCATCCCTTTCTTTCTCATCAGCTTTCCACTTTGTAGATCTAAAACATTTATTGCATCCCTCTGTGTCATCTGATTTGTATGATATAGATCTTCCACATACATGCATACCTACATTGACTCCCAATTTCTTGTCAGATTGCACAAAAATAGATCTTCTACATACAAACACCACATTGTTTTTGTTTGCAAGGTGTGCACAATATAGATTGTATGAGTACATACATCTCATCCCCCTTTCTCATCACATTCCTCTGAGAAAGAAATGTAGATGTGTTTCCCTTTTTGGAACATCCCTCTGGACTCATGGAGAAGATTAGCCCACTTCCTGTTTTGTTTGTCACTGTTTAGCATTGGACAATGCCTTGTCTAACCATTCAAGAATTGTCAAATCCCATCAGAGCTGATTAAGGCACTCATTAAGAGGTCAGATCTTACCCCCTCTTGGACTCTATTGTAGTGGCTCCAGGGCTGGGATGTTAGCTGTTTCTAACCAAATTTAGAAACAAGAGTTACATCTTAGAAAATTCACTCCCCATTTGGAATTTAGGAAACAGTTGAAGACTTGGCTCTTTCAGCAACAGTAGTACCCAGTACAGTATGTTATTCGGGAAGCGCCAAGGCACCCGAGGGTATTTGTGCGCTGTAAAAATTACATTAACATAGCATAACATATCAAAAGCAGGACTTGGGAGCGGTCCACCAGGAAGCAAGTAAGGGCCCGATTCACAGAATGAACTTAAGACTCAATCCTAAACTTACTACTATTTTGGTATTAACAGAATGAATTTACTACTTTTGGTATTCACAGAAGTTAGGATTTTGTCTTAAGTTTGTCTTAAGTCAGACTTAAGACAGACTTAAGACAGACTTAAGACAAAATCCTAACTTCTGTGAATACCAAAAGTAGTAAGTGCATTCTGTGAATACCAAAATAATAGTAAGTTTAGGATTGAGTCTTAAGCTCATTCTGTGAATTGGGCCCTAAGTCTCCAGCGGGACAATGTTCTGCATTGTGAGTGGGAGCAGCCGGCAGAACTGCCTATCAAGGCGTGGATGAATCCATGATCTGGAACAGAAAAACAAGAAAGGTGAGTTACCAGAATATCACAGTCAGAATATCGCCTGCCATAAATATCCTACAATAAATATGGTCTACACAAATATAGAGTTGATCATGGAAAATCTGTACATAACAAGAGTATACTTTTGCAAATGATTTTTAGCAGATGGTATTTATGTTAGATGATATTTCAGAAACATTATTCTGAGATACAACCACCAAGAAACTGAGTTAAGTAATGTTGAGTTATACTAGTACAGTGCACACCCGAAGACCAACCATATCAGCAGGATGATACAGTGACGCGTGGGTCTGTGTGTTTCTAATGTAAATAATTTGGTGCATGTCTTAACCAGTTTTCCTCATGTTTCTCTGTCAGTGTGAAATTTCGCTACTATACAAGGAAAATGTGCTTGCTGGAGGGTGCCGAGATGGAATATTTGAGAGACAGTATCTCAACACCAATGATGATATAATAATGTAATCCATCGATGGTAGTTTTAATGTAGTGGTGACAAGGCATTAGGGGTTCAGCAGTCAATAAAGTGATGAATTGATATCTTTGTTTGTAGATGGATGCCTATGAACCTTGCCACCTGTGGTCATGGAAACCTCCATCAGTTGGTTGATGATGCAACTGTAATTTACGGGCTAATGTTGGAAAGCACCAAGAAAATTTGTGGCAGCCTCCATTTTAAGGAAAAGCGGGCCATTACCTTGAAAAATCGGATAATGATAAAGGGCCCGATTCACAGAATGAACTTAAGAATCAATCCTAAACTTACTACTATTTTGGTATTTGCATTTTTCAAAGTTTCATGTTGCGCACACATATGCCCTAAGGGCATGTGTGTGCGCAACATATGTGAACACATCAATTTCAGGGGTGCAACAGGGTGTCCTTTGGACACCCCTGCACCCTTGAAATCGCAATCTCAATTTGCGAATCGCGAATTGCGATTAGCAAATTGAGATTGTCTTCCCATTCATTCCTATGGGCCTCTAGGCCCCTAGGAATGAATGGGGAGATATTCCTTAATTGCGACTCGCAATTTGCGAGTCGCAATTAAGGAATTATTAGAAATCGCTATTTTTGAAGTGATTTCTTGATGAATAGCATTTTGCTATTCCTTAATAGCGAATCGGTATTTTTCGCTAATAATGAAAAGCAAAATGTGTTCTTGATGAATCTGGGGGTCTGCCCTCATATATAGTGATAGCTGACACAGGACCATCCCTCCAAAGAAATGTTCCCCTTCCCTACTCAAATCGTGGATATGGAAGTCAGTCAGCCAGAGCAGGGGCAACTCTGTTGCCCCGAGTACTCTCAGAAAATGGTCTCAAGGTGACGCAACGTGGCCTCCAACAGGTCATGGGTTTGAAGCCATTACAATGTTCTTTCTCAGTTGTATGTTTCTGACAGCAGGCCCAGGTGCACAATTGCTTCATTGAAGGCTGGATGAACTGGATGAAGGCAAGGAGGGCTTGCCATGTGACATACATGAAACATGTATGTCTACCCCCCTCTGATAATAGGAGGCCCACTTTCCTTTTATCGCTTCACAAGACACTGAGTAACAGACAACTTGTGCAGAAACATCAGAAGACATTTGTTTGGGGCCTGGGGGACCATGAGTGGTGCAGCTCATTTTTGATGTTTCAGTCTGAATCCCTCTCCTCTACATCAGGCCATCTTAAAATAAATAACTTGGCTGGAGATGGTGGTTATGGGGTGCGGTTTCTATTCATACTGTATTTGAGCTCTAGCCCATTTCCACCTCCTGACCCTCACTATTCCATTGTTTGAGCGACTAGCTTAGAAAAAGAATGACTACGGAATCCAAATCGAATGATATTGTCTTAAGCATTGAAAGACCAATTTATTTATTTATAAAGTTTTATATAGCGCAAACTTGATCCCGAAGGATATCAGAGCGCTTTACAGTTTGAGGTAAAGGAAGGTAACTGATCAGTACATGAGTCAAAAGGGGAATATACAAATGCATTGAATCTAATAGTGCACACACAAAAGACCATTTATAAACCTGGGGTAAGCGAAGAATGGGCTAGGCGATGAAACTTAATGACATAAGGGGAGCAAATACAAAAGTAAAATACAAGATTAACAACCAATATTGTAGTTTGTCTGATGCGATTTAGTTGAATAGTTTCAAGCAGGTTCAGACAGATGATTTCTCTTTGCAGCAATAATTTTTCTGGTGTCTGTACCTACCAATTGATTCACTATTTCCAGCACCTGGAATTTTAGTTGGCTAACATTATGTCTTAATTGTTTGAAGTGAACCAATACACTTGGCTTGATGTTGTTTTGCGTACTTTACTTTTATGACTGCTGACTCACCCACAGAAGATGGATGTTTTGTCTAACACAACCTGTGTATCCCTGATACATTTCTTCACCTTCCCCTGTGCCTTGCTATTTGATCAGACACTTCCATGAGTAGGGAAAGAATGGGAAATATCGGTATCTACCACATGCATAATGCTCAGTACCCAGCTACAGCCATAGGACCTGGATCAGAGGGTATGTCTTACCCACAAAAATAGTATATTTGACATCTCAAGTCATCTTTCCCGCTAAATGTATTTGAAATAACATTGTATTACGTGGCTCAGCAGGGCTTATACACAGTGGGCTCGATTCACAGAATGAACTTAAGACTCAATCCTAAACTTACTACTATTTTGGTATTCACAGAATGAACTTACTAGTTATGGTATTCACAGAATGAAATTACTACTTTTGGTATTCACAGAAGTTTAGGATTTTGTCTTAAAACAGACTTAAGACAAAATCCTAACTTCTGTGAATACTAAAAGTAGTAAATTCCTTCTGTGAATACCAAAAGTAGTGCATTCTGTGAATACTAAAATAGTAGTAAGTTTAGGATTGAGTCTTAAGATCATTCTGTGAATCGGGCCCAGTGGCATTACCCTGGGAAGGGTAGCCCCTTGGCCCTGCCACCAGAATCACTGCTACCCCAGTTGTGGTGTGCCTTCCTGCACATAAACAACTGCCCCTGCAGCGCAGGCACCCTTGCAACATGGTGCATGGGTGCCTACGCGTGCGCTAGGCAGCTTTTTTGGTGCCAGTGCTATGGGAAATGCAGCGGTGCACCACATTCTTGTAAATACAGCGCAACCCTGCATTTTGAAACTGACAGAGTGTGGTGGTTCCAATTTTGGTGTAACACCATGCTCCACAAGTTTCTAGTAAATATGCTCCATGGTTTTTTATCTCAGCCTCCCATTTGCCTAAATTATGTGCCTTTGAGCAGCCACTTTTTGACCCCACTGCCCTATTAGGGAGAGGTGTTGCGCCGCAGCCAGGGCGAGTGACGCTGGAATCTGGGGATCAGGGTTCGATCCCCGGATCCGGTGGCAGATTAGCCCAGCACCATGTGACTCTGGGCAATAGCTTGCTTAATCTTCCCGACGGCCCCCAGCGCCTAGAGACCCTTGCGGGTGATTGTGCGCTTTACAAATGTGGATTATTATTTTTTACAAGGCTGGGGTTATTTAGAATCAATCTGCTAGTAAACATGTGGTCAAAAAAATGGACTGGCAATTTCCTGGAGGCGAGAGGCTGAGAAGTGTCAAGTCTCATGGTGTATGCACCAAAATCCAGTATTGTGGTAAATGTACAGCAATTGCTCAAGTGGCAGTCTGCTGCAGTCTCAGGTCTTCTACTTCAGCCACTTGTTTTATTCTGTGCAAATCATACTCTCCTTCTGCCTCTGTCCACTGATCTGTCACTGTGTCAGCACTTTAAATGGCACTCAATGGAAGAAATGAACACCAAGGGTGTACTCTCAGGACAGGCCCCTGGCATAGTTTAATTAGAGCTGTGAGTGCCAATGAAAGCTCAGGCCAGATGTCCAGCTCTGGCTCACCCTGAGCCCAAAATGAGCAAAGATTTAATATGGCTTCTGTCTGCCCCCCATGATCTTGCCACACACATCAATAATTAAAGACAAAGAATCAACCATTGTCGTACAAAAAGGAGAGAGAAAGAAATACTGATCTAGTGTCTGAACTGCACAATGTGAAACAAGTAAACTTGGATCAATCGCCAGTAACCCATGTGATCAAACTGTGTGATCCTAGGCAAATATTTATTTCAATGAGCCTGCTTTTTCTTCATCCTTGCATGTGAGAGAACCTTCAAATACCTGAGTTGATGATATACGTTACACCAAAACAACATGGGGCTTATTTATGAGTTCTGGCGCATCTCTGCAAATCAGCAGGGATGCGCCAGAACTGATGCGTCACGCAATTCCCTCCTTGCGGCACCACAGATGCGCCGCATTTACAATGCGGCGCACCATGGTGCAAGGAAGGGCAGATGCGTGACGCATCTTGTGGTGTACGGGTGGCGCATTGCTGGAGTAGCGTCGCAAGTGCGACGCAATTCCTGCAATGTACAGAGGCCACCCACACATAACGTGGTGCGTCACTCCTTACGCCTGTTTCAAGCGTAAGGATTTGACCCAGCAGCGTCGTAAAACTGACTCCGTGAAATCTTGTAGATTTCACTGCGTCAGTTTTACGGGGCTTTCCTACGAGGGAACGCCCACCCTGCGACAGAACGCCCACATGAAACCTGACGCAGGTTTCATGTGGCGCAGGGCTTTACAACGTGACGCATCTGCCTAGATGCGTCACGTTGTACATAGGTCGCAGGGATGCGCCACATTTCCGCGCCGTTGCGTGACGCAACGGCGGCGTAAACGTGGCGCAAGTCCGACATAAATCTACCCCCAAGTATTTGATTTATCGGGCTATATTGTTGCTCTTCGTATAAGTGTTCACGCATAGGACACACCACAACTGACTTACCTCTTGGTTGACTAATGGCACTATCCTCAAGGTGGGTGGAGTTGGTCGGAAATATGTCAAAGTGCAGGCTTAAGAACCTTTAATAAATAACTCTCAATGCAGAGGCACTATCTAATGAACTTTGAAATGCTAGAGAATTACACTTTCTTGAATATTGAAGAGACGTTATCATATTTTTACATAATGCGTGCTGCGTGATTTATATTCCAAATCTCTCTGTGGTTCTGCTTATGCAGGGCTCTTAGAGGCTGGGCCAGACACTTGTCTCAGCAAGCCCTGGGCTCTGCCTGGTAATTGTCGGTTCACCCACCTCCAGTTTTCCTTCACTCCTTTAGCACTGTCTATGGGCTGGTGGCTGTATCTGCATCTCTTGCTGAAAGTGCTCCTGAAGCTGCAATGTGCAGGAATGCTCTTGTGCTGCAGCTTCTCCCTTACAGCCACCGACAGGTGCCTCTTTTACAGCTCATAGAGGGTTGAAAGAGTGAGAGGTGTTTGTCAGTCAGTCAATCAACTTTATTTGGAAAAATCCCACAAAAGTTACATTAAAAACACAAAATTTCAGATCAGAATACATTCAACTTATCCATAAAAAACCAATTCGTCCACTATTAATAGCACAGAAAAAATATTTAAAATTAGGTCAATGATATTAAAAAGAGTAAAATAAGACATGCAAATATTAATATGGTACTAATGCATAACTTTTCCTCACTGCTAAAACTGTGCGTATGAAGTTTAATACTGCGCATCTTATTTCTTGTATCTCAAGATGTTGTAAATATATCATGCCTTGCTTGTAACATCTAATGGTGGATGCCCGCATGATTGGGAATAAAATACCTTCTCGTAAAGTACAATATAAAGTGCAAAATACTGTAAGATGAATAGTACATTGCTGAGATGATTTGTCAAGGGCACATTTTGGCAGGCTTGCAAACCAGCCTTCCTAATAGGGGAAGGCTACCAGAAACTGCTAAGTGCTAAGGTGAAAGCAAGTCAAATAAAAGTTATGTTGTGAATTACTTGAGGTAGCCAAGTATGTTATGTTAATAAGAATTTATCAAGCGCACGGTCACCAGAGGTTTCATGGCGCTAATCGTATGAGTGTTAATGCGAGGATCCAGATTAGCAGAGTTGGCCGAAGAGCCATGTTTTCAAGGTCCTTCTAAACCCCAGTAAGTTGTCACAGTTCCTGATTGGGAGAGGAAATGAGTTCCAGAGCCTAGGTGCCAAATAGGAGAGCCTTTTTAGTTTGATGGTGGGAATAGTAAGGAGATGACGGTGAGCAGATCGAAGGTTGCGTATAGGGACATGTTTGGTGATCAGGCTATTAAGAAATTTAGTGCTATTACAGTGCAATGTTTTGAAAACTATACAACCTGTCTTAAAAGCGGTGCGTTGTGCAATGGGCAGCCAATGTAGTTTAGACAGAAGGGGCCTGATTCACAGAACTAACTTAAGACAAAATCCTAAACTTACTACTTTTGGTATTCACAGAAGTTAGGATTTTGTCTTAAGTTTGTCTTAAGACAGACTTAAGACAGACTTAAGACAAAATCCTAACTTCAGTCTGTCTTAAGTCTGTCTTAAGACAAACTTAAGACAAAATCCTAACTTCTGTGAATACCAAAAGTAGTAAGTTTAGGATTTTGTCTTAAGTTAGTTCTGTGAGTTGGGCCCCTAGGGCCTGGCCGATTGCTATCTCGGCTGTTTGTAAATCAATCTCGCCGCCTGATTCTGGATCATTTGGAGGCGGTTAAGCAAGCCCTGAGAGAGGCCAGTGTAAAGAGAATTAGAAAAATCAAGGCGTGAGAGCACCAGGGCTATTACCACCTGGACCAGAGCTGAGTGGGACAGCAGGTGCGCGATTTTCCCTATTTTACGTAACTGAAAAAGACTTGTGGAGACCACAGCGCCCACGTGCCCTCTAAATGATAGATCGGAGTCTATGATTACCCAAAGACTTTTCACTGATAGAGAAGGGACGGAGGTAGGCCTAAATCGCCTGGCCAGAAGTGAGATCCCCAATAAATGGAGCTCTTCCCAGGCAGCACCAGTTCCATCTTGCCTGGGTTGAGCTTCAATTGATTCAGATCCTTCCAGTGCTGAATATGAAGCATTGTGGATTGGAATTCGGCAGCTGCATTGGGAGAATCCAGAGGAAAAACAAGCTGGAGATGGTCAGCATAATTGAAAAGAGTGGTTCTCATGGCTTTAAGTGAGTGAATCAGAGGCCTAATATAGAGATTGAACAATAGTGGGGACAGGAATGAACCCTGTGGAACCCCACAGGAGGTGGACAAATTAGAGGCTGTGTAGTTCCCAAGACGCACCGCTTGGGTTCTGCCAGTGAGAAAGGACTTAATCCACTGAAAGGCGGCGCCCCGAATATCAGCTTGTTCGACACGGTACAGGAAGATGTTATGGTCGACCATGTCGAACGTGGCCGACAAGTCCAGAAGAACAAGTGCCTGCGGGGTCCCCATGTCAGCATTGGCCCTCAAAGTGTCCATCACTGCTAGAATAACAGACTCCGTAGCGTGAGCAGGCCGGAATCCGGCTTGATTAGGCTCAACATAGTCAGATTTTTCAATGAAATTGGAGAGGCACCTAGCCACGTGGGCCTCCAGGATTTTTGCAAGAAAGGGAAGGAGGGAAATAGGGCGGTAATTTGAGGAATTTGAAGGATCTGCTCCTGGTTTCTTTAGAAGAGGGACTAATGTAGCATTTTGGAAGGCTCTAGGTACTACCCCCTTGCTAAGGGATTCATTAAGGTAAGGAAGAATACTGTGAGGTAGGACCGAGAAAATATCCCTCAGGACGGAGGGAGGGCAGCAGTCCTTGGGAGAGCCCGACTTGACTCGGGACATTAACTCAGATAAGATGTCAGGACATATAGCTATGAAGTGATTCATAGTGGATGCGTTATTAGGATTGTTATCTAGAGACTTCACATGAGCAGTGATGGGAATGCTGGCCCTGATGATTTCAATTTTTTCCACAAAGAAATTGTTCAGTGAGTTGCACAGCGTTTGAGTGGGGGATTGACAGGAAGAGATTCTGTCATCGCTGTTAAGGTCATTTACAATCCTAAACATTTCTCTAGATTTGTTAGGAGCGGTAAGGATCCTAGTAGAGAAATATGAGGCCTTAGCAGTCAATAATGCTTTCTCATAGTCCCTGCGGGCTGACAAGTAAAGCTGTCTATCTTCATTGGCATAACAATTCCTCCATTGCCTCTCTAACTGACAAAGCAAGAATTTTTGAATTTTAAGTTCACTAGTGAACCATTTATGGTTCTATACTAAAGGAAGTGATGAGGAACTATACGAGGCTACGCTCGGCAGGTATTGAGATTGTTCTGCCCTCTCCTTTGAACAATAACATAAAAACAAACTTCTAATCCTTAATTTGCTATTATTATCAATCTGCTCATGTTAGAGAAATATCCTGGGACACCAAGCTCTGACATAGACTGATATAAGTGAGAAGAATCCTGAAAAATGTGGGACAATTTGCCACCTAACCTGACAAATGAGTTAGGATGTTGGACAATATGCACCCTGCACTACCCCTCTGCTCTTCACCTTCTGAGGAGTAAACAAGTCAGTGACAGGCTGAGCAGCATCTCTACACATAGCTTCTATTTTCCTTTACTGTTTCAGATGATCTACAAAAGGGTTCCACGTGGCATGCTATATGTGGCAAGCAAAAAATACCGTGGGCCTCATTTATGAGGCCTTGCGTCAGTTTTGCGCTTCCGATGCGTCACTTTTTGTGACGCATCAGCAGCGTAAAACATGCCTCCTGTTGCGCACTATTTACAAAGTGACGCATCTAAGCAGATGCGTCACTTTGTAAACCCCTGCGCTACATTATCCCTGCGTCAGGTATAATGTATGCAGGGGGGACGTTCTACCGCAAAAAGCCTCGTAGAAGTGACGCAGTGAAATCTATGAGATTTCACTGCGTCACTTCTAGGACGCTGTTGCGTCAAAATCTTGCGCCTGCCTCACAGCAGGCGTAAGACTGACGCAGGCCCTTTCACATGGGGCTTGCCCCATGTGAAAGGCCGCATTTCTGGAGTTGCGTCACTTTTGTGACACACTCCAGCAATGCGTCACTTTTGCGCTTACAGATACGTCAGAAATACTGACGTATCTGTAACTCCTTGCGACATGATGCGTCATACAATAAATATGAAGCATCAGGTATGTCGCAAGGAGGGCGCACTGAGAAGTGACGCATCGCTGCTTTCACACAGCGATGCGTCATTTCTCAGAAATGAGGCCCCTTGTTTCTCAAATATTACCCTGGAAGCAGGGAATCAAGGCCAGGGGATTTGGGCCCAGTCAGAAGGCCTTCCTTATGCTTGTCCACCATTTTACCTGAACACCGAGGGTTCTTTCAAAGATTAGTAGGGAGGGTTTCGTAGTCTTTTGGGTGGACCATTTTGGACTAGGATGAGATGGTTGCCTCTTCAAGGGACAAGTAGTTGGTTAAAGGAAGGCTTTCAGATGTAGTCCCTCCCACATTTGGCACAGAAATCGATTTTGGACTGTATTCAATGGTCCTGGCACTTTTATTAACCAGCTGTTCTCCACTTGCAGCCATCTTATAACATCTTAGTGTAACTGGGCTGCTAGCGAAATGGTCCATAAAGAATATCTGACGCCAAAGCCTCCTGTTGGTATTGATCCAAAATGATTGCATTCTCAGGGGTGGTTCCACCACCATGGCTCCAAAAATACAATGCCAACCAAAGGCCCAGCAAAGCATTATGGGGTGAAATTCTAGAGTGCAGTGAATACTATAGAATTAGCTCTCAGCTGAGCCAGGAGAGCCTGCCCCTTGAGGAATGTTTTGATATTGGATCCTATAATGTTCCCTGCTCTCTCACTCTTTTGCCTAGTGCCAATGCAGGCATCCCTGCACTATTGTTCCAGAGTGCCTGCATTGCAGGTATGATTGTTTTTGCTCAAGGAGGGACGTCTTCCTGCACAAAAACAATCCTTAGAAGAGTATTCCTCTTTCTACGAATGCTATAGAATGCAGCATGTGTAGAAGGAGGAAGTAACAAGGAGAAACAAAGATATTACTCCTCCTTGCTCTTCTATCTGGAAGGCGTACAATTGTTAAGCAGTCCTAGGTTTACTTTTCATGATAAATCGGAGAATGTACTAAAAGCCATGGGTGGATGCCTGCGAACACGACTCTTCAATCCATGTAATGACTTCCCGGAGTAGAGTAATGCAAGGCAGTGACATTCTCTGCCTTGTGTTACTCTGAATTTAGCAAGGCACACAGGGCCACACAAGGTGGCCTTGTGTGGCTTGCTAAATCTGACTTGAGAATTTGATTTCCTTTGTGTTACTCTGCATGACACAAGGGCAATGCAAGCCTTTGATAAATTTGGGCACTAATTGATTGGTAACAATCATCTCTTTGGGAAGATCCTGTAGGGTAGGCTCATAACTTGAAAAACCCCTGACCTATTAGTAAATGTTCAGTGTGGACTTATAGAAGGGTTGGCAACCATCCAAAAATGCCTAAATCTGTATTTGATAGCTGCAAAATATGTATAGAATAAGAGGGGTAGATTTTGTCTGTCCTGTATGGACTTTACACCTGTGCTCCATTTTGTTAACCGCATGAAACTGTTGCCTACCTTAGCGGAAGTGGGAGTGGAAAACCAACTTTTGAGATAATGGTAAGAGTTCATGAAGACTCACAGGACAGAGTGTGGTATGTGTGCCAGGGAGTGATAACTTAACCATTTGCCATCAGAAAGGAGTGAGGCGTGGATGTGTTGAGGTCCCCTTACTTTTCATCTTGTACAACAATTATCTTCAAAATAAGCTCCATGGCTTAACTGCAGAGTGCCCAAGTGAGGGCGTAAAGAAGAACTCATAGAAAAGTGGTGGTTCCCATCTGTTTGAATCAGCTGTCCCATCCTGATATTTGTTTATTTCTTCAATTTTAATTATGTTGTCCTGTGTTTCAGTGCCCCTCAATATAAAGGAGCACTCAGGCCCAACTCCAGTTCTCCTTAGCAGATACTAAAACTACTGTCCTGATGCGGGAGAAGCCAAAAATGAACCCCCTGAAAATATTTGGGGGCAGCCTACCCTCCACCTTGCAAGGAGGTCACTAGTTGGTGGAAGTATACTTAAAGGTTTTAGGAGTACAAAAAGACTATATCCATGGGGCAAAGTATTTCAAGGACATATGTAAGGTCCTGTGACCACATATAATGTGGACCCAGCATGTGAGATGCTGAATGTTGTAGGGATGTGCACCTCAAAACACAGTGCTGAGTGCCAGGAACCATTTGATGCTGTGTGACTAAAACTCACCCTGCCCACCTATTCACCTTCATTCAATCTGCTTCGGTGTCTAGGGGAATACACAAACAATTCTACCTAGGAGCTTCCCTCAGAAAAGTACAGGAAGTAGACATGGAAATATGTCTATAAACTGCACCTGAGGAAGCTTCTCAAATTTCTGTGGCCTATCTGCACTACAGCAACATGACCCAACTGGAAAATCTGGGCTGTGGATTCTGCAATGCACATCTCACCCTCCAGGTTCCAGGGTAAGCCAGCAACCCCGCAGCTGACATTATTGATGGTGGAATGCTGTTCCAATCCAGTAAGTCAAAGTGCTTTACTGAAATGGATGTTTGTAAGTACTTCCTGAGATGAGGAACTCGCCACTGAGGTCAAAGGAACTGCCCAGACCTTCTTGCCATCCTCTCTACACGCCTCCCCAGAGACAGTGGAGGTGACCCTAGAGTTTGTGGTGCCTTTTGGTGAGCACCCTCCCCTGTAGACTGAGTGGCCCCCTATTGATGCAAGGATTCCCTATTTGTCAGCCCACAATACCCTTTATCATTTGTATGGGTAAAAGCATGGGTAAAGGCACAAATCAGTGGTGGGCTGGCTTTCAGAAGAGAGCCATTAAGTTACCCTCTAGGTCTCACTGGGCACAGGGCAGTGCAAAGGTTTGTGAGATTAGCATGGGCCCTGCACTCGGGAACAAGAGCTGTCTTGGTTTGCAAAGTTGATTTGGTGACATTTTACCCATCTGACATTGGATATAGTTTATAGTTTGCTGCCTGAGCCAATGTTAACCCCCTTTTTAAAGGATTCTCTCCATGATTCCATGAGTGTGTCTGTAGTTATTAGTCATAGATTTAGAGATACACAGTCATTTTCTTTTAGATCTTCTTAATGATAG
The DNA here is from genome assembly GCF_964261635.1 of Lissotriton helveticus. Taxonomy (NCBI): domain Eukaryota; kingdom Metazoa; phylum Chordata; class Amphibia; order Caudata; family Salamandridae; genus Lissotriton; species Lissotriton helveticus. The sequence continues at coordinate 276,884,619 of NC_136058.1, read as the reverse complement.
GTTGTGCAATGAGGACATCAGAGGCAGCCGAAATTAACCGTAAGTAAATTTTAGCAGCCCAACCTGCCGAAATTAGCATGGAGTAAAATGCCCATTTAGCACCAAAATTCACGTCACGGCCCATTTATCAGGCATTAATCGTATGTAAATGGGTGCCATTTATCACAATCAATCAATTCTGATCCTTGAGATGTTGGAATTTATTGGGTGCAATAAATATTTCCCCATTTTCTAGGCCAACCACAATCAGGGCCTAAGTGCTCAGTATCCTGGTAACTGGAACCCATGCATTTCGACCATTGATAACACTCGGAAGGTCCTACATCATCACAGCCGGAATAAACTCTCAAACATTAATCTGGAAAAAAAACAACTGCATATTGCTGGAAGGAGAATCCTGCTTTTTGTTGCATCACCGTACCTTGATGGATGAAAATTGCCACTTGAGCCTGAAAGAGATCACCACCTATTGCTGTAACAACATCATCATTTATTCAATTATTACTGGTAAGTAAGTAAGTAAGTGAGACATTTATAGAGCGCAACTACTGCCGAGGTGTCTTGGCGCTGAGCTGTAATGAGTTGTGGTAACTGGTATGGAGAGAGCATGATTAAGTGGGTTTAATTGGAACCAGCCAGGTTTTAAGCATTCTCCTAAACAGAGCTCTGTTAGGTTGTAGCCTAATTGCGACCGGCATTGCGTTCCAAAGTTTGGCTGCCTCATAAGAAAGGGTTCTTCCCCCCCCCATCTAACTCTATGGATTTGTGGGACCTGGACTAGTCCTTTATTCGCTGACCTAAGTTCTTAACACTGGATAGGCCAGCAAAAGTGTTCCTGAAGGTCCAGAGAACCCCCTCCGTAAAGTGCCTTGTGCACAAAGCATAGCGCTTTGAATTCGACGCGCTTCTGAACCGGGAGCCAGTGATGCTCCCTGAGACTGTTAGAGACGGTATGGTATTTTGGGATGTTTATAGCACCAGAGCTGCGGCATTTTGCAGGGCTTGGAATTTTAGCATCTGACCTTAGTCAATGCCTAAAAATAGCACGTTGCAATAGTCGATTCTTGAAAGAATCAGTGCTACTACCACTGTTTTGCGAAGGTCTTGAGGAATGAAGGGTAAAACTTTACGCCCAAAATTTAGGAGGAAAAAACGTTATGAGGTCAGGGAATTACACTGGCCAGAAAAGTTCAACTGATCATCAAACAGAATTCCTAGGTTTCTTGTCTTCCCGGTGGCTTCAGGGCATCGCCCAGCATCCGCTGGCCACCATGACTGATTCCAAGTGGATGGACCTTTTTCGAATTTCACCACATCTGTTTTTTCGGTATTCAGTTTAAGAAAATTTAAATGCATCCATTCAATGATGTGTATCGTACAGTTGTGAAACCTTTTCGCCACTGTTTCTACATTTGAAGATATAGATATCACTATCTGCCTATCATCAGCATACAAGATCAAAGCAAAACCATGTGCTTTGATCAGTCTTGCCAGCGGAGTCACGTAAATGTTAAACAGGGTCGGTGATAAGTAGAAAGTCACCATTAACTGCAGGAGGGAGAGTGCCCAATTTTTTCTTGTAGGAGATCACCGCCAACTCCAGAAGCTTCTGATGGATACTATTGTGTCGGCGCTCACCTTTAGACGAAGACCCATAGAAGGATGTTCTGCTCTATGAGAGGATCATTGATCATAGGGCTCACCTCTCAACCACTGAGTACAAACTACTGAGTGACTACAGAGAAAGCACTGTGAAAACAGTCCTTCTTAGGGGACAACTCATTGACACTGGACGTATGGGAAGGGGACGGGATACTATGGATCCAAACCTCTATAGCATGCATTAAACTTGACACAAGTTCTTGATATTTGATGAATTCAAGTCTGAGTCTAAATTCTTAGGTTTTAGTAGATGATAATATGGGTGTGAAAGTTGTGAAGGAGATATATCCGGAAGCATCAGCAGCCATTGTAAACATGGCGTGTTTTATGAAACAAGCACTAGGGAGATTTGTTCCCATGCGGCTTCCGTTCTAAGGATTCAACTTCTTTTTTATTTTTCCTTCCCTGCTGCATAACTGGAAAAACATAAAATCTTTCACTGACACAATTTCAACAGCCTTGTTGTTTTGGAGTAGGTTATGGGAAACCTGCCATGGACAAGTCAAGACGTGAAGGCCATCAAGGTGAACTGGTCTTTGAGGCCTGCTCACGTGGGTCAGCCCCCGCACTGATTGAAATTCAAGATCCAGGCAGTATGCGCTCGCCTTTCTGACTCAGACTCCTGGGACCAAAACAAAATTCAAAGAGTTTCCTTCCAGCTTGGCCTAGTTAGTTTCTAATCTTAGAGCCTGGAAGAACTTAGACCCACGCCCTTGGATCCTGGACTTTTGCCCAGTTCCCGATAGTGTATACTGTTTTTACTGATGCAAGATCCGTTGGCAAAGATGTCCCATGCAAATACTTTCCCATCAATAATTATGGGGATTTTATAAACTGTAGCAGCAATTGGATGTACCTATCCTCTACCTGTCACTGGAGTCACAGCTGCCATATTGATCTGCTACCAGAAGACCATGAAACCATAACAACTCGCTGCATGGCTTCTGTATACCTGGATCAGCTGCCCTTTGTCACACAGCTTCTTGGTGGGAGAGAGCAGCCACACAAACATTCAGAATTTAAAAGGTGACTTCTGATTTGAAGAATCCGTAAATGTTAACTATAATTCCTAACAACATACACACTCGACAGCACACATTTTACTTAAGTGCATGACCTAAATCAACTTTTAGGTCACAACTATAAAAGGAGTGCTGATTTGCTACATTGATTGACCTTATTACCCATCAAAGTTTTCCGAAGAACTAATCACACCATGCTGTAAACTCCAATAAACTTGAAGCATTTGTACCAGCTACAGAATATCTAGTAAGAACGTGTGGTTTTCCTGCAGATGTGGGCATTGGAGATCATTGAGAAGAAAACTGAGGGATTTCAAACTCAGACACTGGCAAAATGACCAAGAGCCACTAAGAACAGTATAGACCAATGGAATATCCAGACGCTCTCATCCCTCACACTGTCATCTCAGGTGGACTAAAGAACAAGGTAATATATTGCACAGGGTTTACCATTGTATAAGGCAGCATTTCTCATTTCTGGAACACTTGGTGCTATTGGGATACTTTGAGCCTGATTTACAAAGATAAACGTATACTTTTGTGTAAGTTTACGATTGTTTGATATTCGCAAAGAGATTTACAAGTGGAATATTTAAAAGTGCAGAGTGTCTGCACCCAAAAAGAGAGATTTTTTATGAGCACTTGTAAAGGTACTACTACAAAATTCATTTATGAATAGCAAACAATCGTCAACTTACAGAAAAGTTTAAGTATACTTTTGGGAATAAGGCCCACAGTTTGCAGACTGTTGTCTGCTGGTGGTGGGCTTTCCAAAAGCTGTGGCTCAAAGGAGGTTGGTGAGGGACTCATGTCTCACGACCTCCTGCCTAACCCGTGTTAGGGGATCAGAGGGGCTTTGAATTACCACACAATGTCAGGAAATATGCAAAATTTGGGATAGCTTAGAAGTATACAGACACTTTGAATGAAGTGGTAAATAGGAGCTGGACAATTAAATACTTTCCACAGAATCTCATGCCCAGGCCCTGTCCTGTATCCTCTCTGCAGACCTGAGCATTTTCGTACACACAGCTGTTGGTATATGGTTTATGGCTTGTGTTTCAGAAAAGAGGAATCGCATTTTTACAAAAGTTTGGATAGATATTGCCTACAGTCCCAGCAGCCATGAAGCCCACCTTCTTCCCTCTAGACTCAAATTGTCCACGACCAGTCCAAAGCCTGCCCTTCATCAGCAAAACAGAACATCTCGTTGTTCGGTGTGCACTGGAACTCATCTTCCCCGCTCGTCCTTTTCGCAGCCTAAATTTGGGTCGATCCCAAAATCTACCAGTTCTTGGCAAACTCCAGATCCTGGCACTGAGCTGTCAACTCTTCATGCTTCTCAAAATATTTGGCAACAGGTTTTAATGACAATTTCCAAAAAGTCTGTCATTGTGCCTCTTTCCAGGTTAGTGTATATATTGTTTCATAACTCACACTACCCACATCCTTTTATGGGCCATCTCTTTGTACCACCTTCTCCACACCTTGAGAGGTGGGGCACTTGGACATCCATATTTTGACCCTTCCTGGTATTGACCGCGGGTTGACAAAGGGCCTTATAATAAAGATGTGCTTCAAGGGTACATAGTGACTTCATATGCATGCAGACCCATCCCCCAAACCCCATCTGTGATGGGCCACAAATAGCCTCCTTCTAGACCAGACATCTCCTTAGCATCATAAGTACACTTCCAACTGATCAGTGGTGCCCTGCTGTCTTAGGAGACACTCCAAAGTCAACTTTAGTGGATGTCTCTTTCCTGCTTATGTAACGTATGTCTCACTTCTCATTCGAACATTGACGATTATTAGATATTGGGAACAAATATATAGTGCTTGGACTGAATAACATCCTTGTGAACTTGTTCAAAATGATCATAAATATCAACACTTGGATATTTTTAAACCAGTTGTTTAACAAATATCACTTAAATTCACATGTTGGAGGTATGTAGAATGCACCTAAATTCTAATAAAAATATTTTAATAGCCGTGCAGTTTGATATACGGCCATGTTCATGGTCGGCATTAGGACACGTATGATACAGCTGCAATGGAATAAGGGATACGTCGTTATAATTATCCACTGGAATCATATCCATGCGCAACAATGGTTGCAATAAAAGAATGATCAACGCTTGGTCAAAGGATTGTTTCCCGAGTATACAGCCGTAAATATAAGCCGATCCAAGGTGGTTGCTGTTCTAGTGGTTGTTGCCTGAGGTTCACAATCCACAATAGTGCTATTCTCTTTTCCTGTGATGTCATTTCCTGCTTGGATGTTATATTAGGAGACATTGCCTTCAGATAGATGTATTACAATGCATTCATTGCCCACTAAGCAACTTTTTGATCCCTGGTATTTTTCTTTCTCTGCTGCAGGATTCCGTTTAGGATCTGTTTGTTTCTAGAAGGTGTATGCTGGGTTTTTTCAACCCTGATTCCTGATGCTTTTTGGTGCCTTTTTAACTCCTGTATTATCCATCATTGTCAACCCGAGACCCTCCTCAGGAGAGTCTTGGCACCTTTCAGATGTATATTGCAATGCTGTTTAGAATATCACAGTGGCTGCTAGGAGGACCTGTCCTTTCTTCTTGCAATCAAGAAGGAAACTAGGGAGACCTTCACACCATTCAGACTTGACAGCTTGGAATATTAAGCCCATTATATGCATACTAGGGCAGTTTGTTCACTGGTCTTTGGGGGCACTATTTCAGTGCACTTGGATATTGTGTAAACGCACATTTTTTAAGGTGGCACTATATTACCAAATTTCACTGCTAAGTAATTCTTAAAAAGTATTTTTTTCTGACCAGAAGCTATTAACTCATACATCCTCTTGGGTTAATTGCTTTGCAAGAAAAAATCCCACAATGTTGGCTGAGTGCGAGTCAGGGCTAGCAGCCTTGTTTCTTTGTACCAACGTTAGCGCCTCATCTAAGAACTCCCATCTCTTTACCCAATAAATCCTCTGCTTACCCTGGCTTTCCCTTTCAGATTTTGCTTAAGGCCCAGCATGGTGAAGGTTCTTGGCAGGGATTGTCTATCTCCTGCCCTGGGGACTTTGGGGCATATTATCAAGGGGGGCGATAGGCAATTTTTGCCGCTTTAGCGGCGATAATACTATCGCCCTATTAGCAAGCTGTCGCTAACAGCAGTTAGCGACAGCTTGTAGGCGATAGCGAGCGGTTTGGGGCCCGCTTTGCATGTCAGCGATATTTATCGCTAATGACATGCAAAGTGGGCGTACCCAACCTGTTAGCGATTGAAGGCAGTTGCTAACATCGCTATCACCTATTACCAACACAGGCGTAGCGATGGAAATATACGCTCTAAGCGCGAATATCTCCAAAAACTAAAACCTGCACAGACTAGTTCTTAAAATACACAAGATGATGGACGGAATGTTACGCAATGGCAAAACATTCACCCCCAGTCACAGATCTGGGTTTAATCCTTCGTTATTTTGCTCACCAAACCACCCTAGTTCAGACATGGCCATATGCAAATCAGTCTTGACCCTGTGCCTCATGGGAACAGTCCAGACCGAACTGCCAAGCCATGCCTTTCCTGGACCGGAATCAAGCATCCTAGGACCGGTTTCTGGCTGTCAGCCGTCTTCAGCCAGGATAGCTTGACTCCCGTGGCTTAGTGAGCACGGGACCCACGTTTGGGTATACCCTTCCCACATAGGGTGAACACCAAAATACACAAGATGATGGACGGAATGTTGCACAATGGCAAAGCATTCACCCCCAGTCACAGATCTGGGGTTAATCCATCGTTATTTTGCTCACCAAGCCACCCCAGTTCAGACATGGCCATATGCAAATCAGTCTTGACTCTGTGCCTCATGGGAACAGTCCAGACCGAACTGCCAAGCCATGTCTTTCCTGGACCGGAATCAAGCATCCTAGGACCGGTTTCTTAGCCATTATATCCAATGGGAGGTGGATATAATGGCTAAGACCCTGTTTGGGATAATGCATGAATATCGCTGTATTCTCAGCGATATTCACGGATTTTGCCGCTATCGCCGGGGATTTTAACGCTTTTGAGATAAACGTTGCTAATAGCACGTTATCTCAGCGATAAAATCCTGGGATGCACGGGGATAACAAAATTGCTGCTAACCCTACTTAGCGATAAATATCGCTATTTGTTGGTAATATTCCCCTTTGACCTTTAGCTGCATGAAGTAGAGCGTGCATTGAAACACCTCCTTCCACACCAACAGCCCTGGGGAATGTGGCTCCTATGAAGGGAAATGGATCTGTCACTGTGAATCAGTCCATCCAGTTTACCTGGCAGTGTGGCTGCAACACCTGCTGCTTGGGAACCTCCATTTCGCTTTCAGCTCAAAATTCTTGGCCAGAGTCCTTGCACGCGGGCGGGGCAAGTGAAATTGCTGATTATTTCAAAATTTCCATTTACTGATGCCTTCCCACCAAAGTCTTCTTAATGCCTCTTTGCAACTCAGAGGTTGTAGTGCATGAAGAATGCACAGAACACAAGTACCTCCAGGTCAAGAAGTTCACAGTGCGACAAGCGATGGGCTCTACCTTACGATCAACATGCCTGCCAGAGACAAGGGCCGCAATGCAGTCACCATTTTTCTGGGGGACTGGTCTGAAAGTGAAAGTGACTCTACACAGACTGGTTGATCGCTATTAGCAAATGTTTGCCCTGAAATTTTCAGAGTTCCCAACAAGGAGATCCTTCTCTGAGCAGTGTTTGGTTCAACTTTCCTAAATGGCGAGACTATGAGAAAAGCCATGGTTAGGTCCAGTGGACCACACAAGAACTGAAAATTGTAATTTTTTACCTTTTCATTGCTAACCAAAAATACAAAGAAAGGCTTACACAGCATGCATGCAAACAAATGTGCTTTGCATGTTGTTCTCGTGCGTGTGTGTGTACATTTTATGTCATGTGTTGAATTTCACTTGCGAACTCTTAGGACATCCTTACACGTATCAAAGCTCCCTCTCTTGTGTTTTTGGCGTCCTGTTCAGGTAAAGGAGTGAGAGAGAACTATATACAGTACCCCAGGAACTCAGGGGCTTATTATCAAGGGGGGTGATAGGCACTTTTTGCCGGTTTTGCGTCCGTTTTCGGCCGCTAAGCAGCGAAAATTCTATCACCCCATTATCAAGCTGTCGCTAACAGCAGTTAGCGACAGCTTGAAGGCATAGCGAGCGGTTTGGGGCCCGCTTTGCATGTCAGCAATATTTATCGCTAATGACATGCAAAGTGGGCGTACCCAAACCGTTAGCGACTGAAAGCAGTCGAAAACGTCGCTATCGCCTATTCACAAGGCTGGCGTAGCGATGGAAATATTCCCGCTATCGCCAAAAACTAACGCCTGCTCTGACCAGTTCTTAGCCATGTTATCCAATGGGAGGTGGATAACATGGCTAAGAGCATTTCGTCGCTAATGCGAGAATATCGCTATATTCTCAGTGATATTCTCGCATTACGCAGCTATCTCTGGATATTTTAGCGCAATGGAGAAAAACGTTGCTAATAACATGTTTTCTCCGCTAAAATATCCAGCGATAGGCAGCGATAAAAAAAAGTCGCTAAGCGCATTTAGTGATAAATTTCGCTAGTTGTTGGTAATATGCCCCTCAGTTACTCATGCAAATTCAAAGGTACCAAAGCTCATTCTAAAGTAGCCATATACTGAGCAAGGCTTGGCCTGGCTAGAGACATGGGAACTTTTGAAAAAGAGTCAAACACATGGGCTAAGGTAATGGAAAGTTCCACTGAAAAATACTTTTTAACTAAAACTGAGGGTCATATTATCAAGAACTGCGATAAATTTATCGCCGCTTTAGCGGCAGGAAACTGCCGCTAAAACGGCGATAATTGGCTTGATAATATGCCCTTGTGCATTCCCATAGCAGCCCAGGTTAACACCAGAACCTGGGCTGCTATGGGAATTCACAAGGACATATTATCAAGCACATTATCGACATTCTTGATAATATGCCCCTGTATTACTTCCTTGGTGCCATGGATGATGATTGAATGGTTCTGCTGCAGAAAAGGAAAGGTGTATCCAATGAAAAGTGAATTTTCCTCCAGGAAAGCAAAGAGCACAGCTCTTTTAGGGTTAAAAGCTTCTTCTGGTGATGTAGGCGTCTTCAGGAATGATTTTCGGCAACAGAGGACTGTGAACCTTGCCACACCATGCGGCAGCCCCTGAAAGATCAATGACAGCTTTCTACACAAATAGACCCAGTCAAAATCGCTGAATAACATTAAAACCATCAAGAAATCTAGGGCCAGATGTACGAAATCTATGGTTTGTGATTAATTAATAGCGAATCGCTAGTAGGAAATTGCAAACAGTGATGTACAACAGTGTGCTTAACACTGTTAGCGATTCCCAGTGGGTCGCAATTTACCTATCTCATTAATATTCATGAGGTAGTTTGCAGTTTATGATCCATTGTGAATCGCAAAACACTCAGGGAAGGAGGCCTGCTAGGGTCTGCAGACCACCATGTATGTGTTTGCTTTTAAATAAGCCCAAGCTCGCAAGGGTTTATTGGGTCACCCACCTTCTTTGAATATGCTTTTAAATAAAGCAACTTTTTTGGGAAATGCAATCCGTGGGACCAGTGCCAGCTCTTAAAAAATGTTTTCGCCTGCATTCACAAAGGGGTCCCCTGAGGACCACTTCCCATTTGCAACTGGATTACCACCAACTTGATGTTGGTGGTAAAATGCAGATTTTGGCGTCTGCATTCCGGTCACAAACCATTCATACATACCCTTACGATTCGGTATTAGAGATGGACGCCCTTAACACGCCCCTTCCTAATGCTGAATCACAAAGCAATTTGCAATTTGGTTATAGGTTATCACAAATAGGGCTTTGTACATTTAAAAGTACTTCTTTCCGGTCGCAAATGGCCCGATTCTGCGAATCGGGCCATTTGTGAGCTGAAAAAAGCTTTGTACATCCGCGTACATCTGGCCCCTAGTTACTAACAGCTGCTAAGCTAGGTCAAAAGCCATTCAAAAATGTGTACCAACTGGTCTACGTTACTGCTCCAACCAGGGACAGATTACTTTTCCTTTGTCTTTTTGTCGACCCTTGCCCTGCCTATGAAAAGAGACCCAATAGTGGGATCTGACTTTAATTTAGCCTTTGATCTAAAGCTGTACAGACTGAACAGTGCAGGTTCCTCGTTAGATTCATGCACACTAAGGGGCATATTTACAAAGAAAGTGGCAGAGCGTGGCGTTTAGCCTAGAAGGCTAACGGAACGCTCTGTCACTTTAGAAACATAGGGCTGCATCATATTTACAAGAATATGGTGAAGCACTGCATTTCCCCCTGCGCTGGCAATATATTTATCTGCCTAGCACCAACGCAGGCACCATTGCATCGTAGCGCAAGGGTGCCTGTGTTGAGGGGAAGATTATTGATGTGCAGGAAGGTCCTCCTTCCTGCACATAAATATACTTGAAATGCCATTTTGTAACTTCTTTTTGTGCTGCTTAATGCAGCACACATAGAAGTTGCAAAAAAACTGAATTTAAAAAAATAATAATTTTATGTGCAGAAAGGAAAAAAAACCAAAAGGTCCCTTGAACAGGAACCTGTACTGATGGAGAATGTCATAAAAGATCACATTTGTGTGAAGGCTGCCATGAATGCCTATTGTATGAATCAAAATGGAGGCTTGAAGAATACATTTGCATTGACTGCCACACCAAAGCTTAGATGCTAAAGTGGTTTTCGTCCCTGAGAGGAGACAATATCAAGTATTAGAAGGGATGCTAGTGACACAAGAGCAGAACCCAGCCAAGAACAGCACCGTCACCCTGACGCAGACACCGTGGAGCCCACGCTCACCGCGGAGACCGTGCGGGGAGGACCTATCAGCTCTGAACCACAGAGAGGATCGTTCAGACCCCGGAGGGAGTGCACAGTCCTCCATTAACTAGTCAGCTTGTCAGTGCTCCAAGCATGTGGTCCAGACAGAGTCAGCCTTTGCATGTTGCCCATGTGTACCTGGCTCCCCGCCAACCATGCGACTAAACATTGTTTCCAAAGTTTGTTGAAGAGTAAGCAGTGGCCCATGGAACCACCTTCAACTGTTAATCCAATTTTTAAAAAAAATAACGTTTTACCTCATTTAAAAGCACTCACAGGCATGGTGGTCTGCTGACTCCAACAAGCTACCCTCCCGGTAATAACCTCCAATCAGAGTGAGTCGCAATTTGCAACCTACCCAATTAATACAAATCTTTCTTTGCTTATTCTTAAATATTGGAGTGCACATCCATTTAACTGTAGCTAGGAATACAGCATTCATTTTGCACATTCACATAAAAAACTGTTATGTGAAATAAATAAACATTTCTTGAATATCCTCAGAAAAAAAGAAAAACATTTCTTCCAAAATGTAAACTCTTGTCGGACCTGTGTCAACTTATGAGCTATGTCATTGCCCTATGCAAATGCACACAAAGATGTGTCACGTCTGCAGGACACCAAACCAATTCAATTACTGTGTCAACACACAAGTGTGCGTTTGAGATGTGTAGTATACAACATGAAAAACAAACTTAAAATAGAAAGTGTTTTGGCCTTATGATGTTTACAAACCAGACACATGTGAAGTACCTACACCGCCCAAACGTGTTTAATCTTCGGGCATGTGAAGAATAGAATGTCACCCGCACTAATATGCCTGAGGAGACAGTGATACCTCACAAGCGGGACACCACCACATCACACCAGCAATAGCATAAGTCATCTTTCTGCCACCATCAGCGTCGGATGCAGGCACTACCAACAATGGACTCCCACCACACCACCAGCCACCCAGAAGAAGGTGTTGACCAAAGCCCATGGATCCCATTCCACACCAGAAATGTAGGAGGAAGTAGGCAGGTACAGGCGAGTACTTCCGAAGGAGAGGCAAAGAGATGCAGCATTCTGTCACAATGGGAAAGTGTTGTGCCTCTCATCTTAATGTTATTACTGTTTTCCAAGCTTAGAATGTTATGCCAGCATGTATTCTTTGTTCTCTTACCTGAATGGTTCCATGTTCTCCATTCTGATCCTGGCGGTTGCTGAGGCAGGATGGTTGGTACTTGTACTGCTGAGCTTTCTAAATAAACTCACCTTATACCAGCTCCTGGACCACGACTCTTCTCTTCATTTTGGCGACGATTCGGTCTTCCACGTCTTCGAGGAGTCTCTGCTGTTCCCGAAGAGCTGTTTCCATACGCTTCATTACTTCTGCTGGTTGGCGCTTCCTGTAGACTCTCGCTAAGCGCTTTCCCCTCACAGCGCTTACCGCTCCAGTGTTTCCTGAAACCGGCAACCCAAGGTACTGTTTTCTTAATTTTGGGTTGGTTTGGAGGTTTTGGCGTCACTGTGCGCTCGAGCACACAGCGCAAGACAGCGCGAGCGATAAGAACATTCTCAAGCGTCATTCCTTCGTACCAGCGCGAGAACTCTTCTGCGCGTCTCTCCATTACTAAGAGACGCTGTATGCGCGCTGACGTCATCACGCAATACGTCTGGCGGCCATTTTGAGAACAAATTTTACTTTTTGCCAACCACGCATGAAAACTACATCGTTATCATTGCCGTTTTGCCAACCACGTTTATTTTCAACCGGCAAAACAACTTTATAGTACCAAATATTTCTTTACCACAGTTTACCAAAACAAGTATTATACATTACGTTCCTGTTCACCTGCCTCAGCTTTAATCCGCGAAATTAAAAATAATAAATTTACACAGATACAACTTACATGGCTACCACTGCCAACCATACGATTTCTCCTCCACCGGCCTTTCTCATTGAAGGAGAGATTCCCACCACAGAATGGGAAGAATGGCTAGGGTTTTTCGAAAATTATCTTGAGGCCATAGATGGCCTTAGATTTCCTGCGACCAGAAAGAAAGCCATCTTATTGAATTCCTTAGGAAAAGCAGGACAACATGTCTTCAAATTTCTGCCAGAACTCTTAAATGATGACGGGGAGCCTATTGATAACCCCTACAATGAAGCAAAAATGAGATTAGAAAAATACTTTGGAAAACAAATTAATATCGTCATGCAAAGGCACAAATTTTATACTGCTCCCCAAAAAGGCAAAGAAACAGTTGATCAAATGGTTGCTCGATTAAGGGAATTATCTCTGAAATGTGACTTTGGAGCTATGGCAGACCAAATGATTCGAGACCAACTGATAGTACAATGTAAAAAAAAAACTATGGGCAGCTAAAAACCCTACATTGTTAGAAGCCATCACAATTGCTAAAGTCGTCGAGGAATCTGACAAATGCATGGACGAGATGCGTCTTCTTGAGATAAAGAAAGAAGAAACTGTCAACATTGTCCAAGTCTCCAAATCTGATAAAGAACTACCTTCCAATATTGATAAATTGAACACTAAACCTAAAACTTTTCTTTCCAAGTCTAGGTCTGTTTATAATAATCCTGGTGGGAAAGTGAAATTTGTGGGATGTTTTCATTGTGGAGATATGTCTCATGCTGCTGATTTTCAAGGTTGTTTTGCCAGAGACAAAAACTGCCGTAAATGTGGTAAGCGTGGTCACATTAGCAAAGTATGCAAATCTCCTGCATTTAATAGAGTTAATTTTGTTGAAGATGATGCCTCCTCTCAAGAAATGTTCTTATGTGTGGACGGTGATGCTGATGATGACAATACTCATTTTGTCTTGCAAAAGCCAAAAGCTTCTTTTATTCTCAATGATATTCCCGTTACCCTCATGGTTGATCCAGGCTCAATGTTTTCCATTATACCTTATAGCATGTATAAGGAGCATTGGCCATCTGTACCACTATTACACAGTGATTTCATGCCGAAAGGTTATACAGGAAAACTAATTAAATTGAAGGGAGTCATGGATACTTCTTTTCAATTTAAAGGCAGATCTGCTTTGGGCAAAGTTTTCGTTTCCGAAGAAGGCCCAGCAATTCTTGGATGGTTACAACAGTATGACTTACATATTGTTCTTGACCCAAGATCTGATGATGTGGTACTTGCAGTCAATGATTTTTACAATGTTGAAAATGTCCTTTCAAAATTCTCTGATGTTTTCCGTCCTACTTTGGGTAAATTGAAAGGTTACTTACATGAAATTAAGGTTAAGGAAAATGCTTCCCCAGTTAGACATGCTTTAAGAAGAATCCCCATTGCAGTTAGGGAGGAGGTAAAGGGAATGCTTGATGACATGCAAAAGCAGGACATAATTGAACCGGTGGAAGCTTCGGAATGGCTTTCGCCAGTTGTAGTCACACAGAAAAAGGACGGTAAACTCCGTTTTTGTGTTGACCTTCGTTCTCTTAACCAGAACATTATTGTGGACAAATTTCCTTTGCCCAACATTTCTGAAATGGTTTTGTTAATGGACAAGGTTAAATTCTTTAGTAAACTGGACCTAAGGTCCGCTTATCATCAAGTTGTATTACACCCTGACTCAAAAAAGTTTACCGCTTTTGTTACCATTGAAGGGGTGTTCCAATTTAAAAGGTTACCTTTTGGCCTTGCCTCTGCGGCATGCGTTTTTCAACGCATGATGCATTCCCTTTTCAAAGACTTAAAGCATGTCCACTTCTTCCAAGATGACATCTTGATTACAGGTATAGATGAGCTTGAGCACAATTCTAATTTGTCAAAAGTTTTACAAATTCTAACAACTGCTGGTCTTACTTTGAGAAAAGACAAATGTCAGTTTTTGTTAACCGAAATCGACTATTTGGGGTACACTATTTCTCAGAATGGTATTAAGCCAAAGGAAGATCTTCTAAAAGCTATCAAGTGTGCTCCTATACCCACTGACAAAGACCAACTCAAGTCGTTTCTAGGTTTAGTAGAGTACTACTCCAAATTTGTTCCTAACTTCTCACATAAGACTGAACCGTTACGAACATTACTTAGGAAAGGTGTGCACTTCGAGTGGGGAACATTACAGTCTCAAGCTTTTGAACTGGTTAAAAGTGATATTATTAATGCTGGCATTTTGACAACTTTTGAACCTGGTAGGGATACTTATGTTACAGTTGATGCAAGTGCATACGGTATTGGCGCTGTGTTGTCTCAGAGGTGTGGAGGAAGTGAGAAAACTGTAGCGTTTGCTTCTCGCTGCCTCAATTCTTCTGAGCGTAACTACGCTGTCATCGAGCGTGAGGCTCTAGCTGCTGTATGGGGCGTTTCGCACTTTCGTACCTACCTGTGGGGTATGGTGTTTTGTCTGAGAACTGACCATAAGCCCCTTCTCAAAATTCTGTCACCGGGCGGGGCCAATAATGGTTCTCCCCGCCTGATGAAGTTTGCTGCCAAATTACAAGACTATACTTATAAATTAGAGCACATTTCAGGTTGGAGGAATACACAAGCGGACTGCTTGTCACGTCTTCCTGTTTTTTCAGAGTATGTTGGTGAGGATTTGGAGGATGAGAGTGTCTGTTTAATTGCTGCCTTTGAGGATGTTTGTTCTTCTGAGTTTCACTCTATTTCTAAAGAAGAATGGCATCAAGCCGTCTTAGAGGATGCTGATTTTGGTGAGTTAGTGGATGCTATTCGTTTGGGGTGGAGAAGGGAAGGGAATGTTAAACCTTCTCTGCATCCCTTTGTCAAATTACAAGAAGAATTGAGTTTGGGTGGTTCCGATGATTTGGTGTTGCGCGGTGAGAGATTTGTACCACCATCTTCTCTAAGGAGGAAAGTTTTTTGTTTAGCTCATGAGGGACATCTTGGGCAAAACATGACCCTTAAGAGAATTAAAAAAAACTTTTGGTGGCCGGGAGTTGACGATGATGTGCGTAGGTGGGTTGAGTCTTGTCTTCTATGTAAAGAGAGTGAAAAGAGGTTGAAGATCTTCTCTCCTCCACAGGGCTCCATAGTCAGCTCTTGCGTTTTGCCTTGGGATAAGTTATGTTTAGATTTTATTGGTCCCATGGATTCCTTACCTGCTGATTGTAGGTTTGCTTTAGTTCTTGTCGATGTAGCCTCTAGGTGGTTGTGTGTAGAGTTTATGAGGAATATCACCACTGATGCTGTTATTAAGCAGCTAAGGTCTCTATTTCTTAAAGAAAGTTTTCAGAAAATCCTTGTTACAGATAATGGCACCCAACTCACGTCGTCCTCTATGCATTCTTTCTTAGCCAATCATGGAATTCTACACATTTGCACTTCTCTTTACAACCCCCAGGGTAACGGTTTGGTGGAACGGATGAATCGTTTGATTAAGGGTACAATACAGTTGTCGGTGCAAGGACAGAAAGATGTGCGTAGGGCAGTAGAAGATATGGTGTGGTCTTACAATACCACAGCCCATGGAGTGACTGATTTGGTCCCGTTTGAATGCATGCGTGGGAGAACTCCCAGAACTAAGTTAGTCCCACAATGGCTGTGGGAAGGTAATGTTGCTTCTAAGGTAGTTCCTGGAAAGGTGGATAGAGTTGAAGTGGGCGATTTGGTCAAAATCAAGTTGGGACGTAGGGAGTTTGGCATGAATAAGTTTTCCGATCCTATGAGGGTTAAGGAAGTACACAAATGGCACGTTATGCTAGAAAACGGACAAAATTGGAATTTCCGCAGAATTGCCTTGTACGCCAAGAAAAAAGTTTCTGATGGGAAAAAGGTTGAGAAATCATCCAATGAAATGTCTTTGAAGAGTGACTCTCTTCTCGGGAGTTCTCATGTTGCTTCAGGTTCTTCTCAAGGAACTTGTCAGTTGCCAGACTCTTTCCCTGTTACACCCACTTGTACTAAGAAGTTTCCTTCTGTTCCTGGATCTTCACATGGAGCGCCCTCTAGTTTGGGTCGCACTTACTATGGAAGAACTCTTCGAGTTCCTAAAAAATTTGATGAATTTGTCAGATATTAATTTTATTGTTTGTTCTTCTAAATTTCTCTTCTCCCCCGTTTTTTGTTGTTCTTTCTCTTTCCTTCCTCACTTGTTTTTTTTTTTTTTTGGGTGTTTTTTTTTCTCTTTAAAGGGAGGAGATATGTTGTGCCTCTCATCTTAATGTTATTACTGTTTTCCAAGCTTAGAATGTTATGCCAGCATGTATTCTTTGTTCTCTTACCTGAATGGTTCCATGTTCTCCATTCTGATCCTGGCGGTTGCTGAGGCAGGATGGTTGGTACTTGTACTGCTGAGCTTTCTAAATAAACTCACCTTATACCAGCTCCTGGACCACGACTCTTCTCTTCAGAAAGCCATGTCGCAAGAATCAAATTGATGCCTGTGATGAGGTGAACAGATCAATGTGGACTATGGAGACTTCAGTGAAACCTTTCATGTTGTGACACTGTGAAGACTTTTAAACTGGTTAAAGAGTGATGACGCCGGACTCTTATCTGAATTTTCAATCTTGTCTGCTAAGAAGATTAGAGGGGAGAAACTCTTTCTAAAGATAATTTAACATCGACCTAATCAATTTACTTCAAAAAACTACTGACTACCGAAATGAGTTTAAAGATTTATTACAAAGCCAAAAACACTTGGATATACAAACAGCAAGGGGTTAAGAAGGAAAACAGGCACTAATACAAACATAATCCTACGCAAGAGCCTCTGACGACTCAATATAAGGATCAAAGTGATCTCCAAAAGCATAAGACAGACAATGACAGTACCTACTTGATGAGATGACTACATTGACCTAAAGAAAGAAAAATTATTAATCTGTCCCTACACTAACACTAAAGTGGCATTACTACATAGCATCATTCCCAGGAAAGAGTAAAAGTTGTCAGTAGTGAAGACTTCCTCTGAAGTACACTCACTTTGCAAAGGTAAGTAGCCAAAGTTACAGAGCTCATTCTAAGATGCTCTTTCTTGCTTCCCTCCTAGCTCCCTTCTGCTCCTACTCTGAATCTCTTCCCTCTGGGCACTGTCCCTAATACCAAATCCCAAAACAGTAGGGCACGCCCTACACACACCCCTTCAGGCAGGTCCTCCTTCTGGATTTTTCCACTGAAACTCTGACTTCACCCAAGAACCGTTGGGTCGACCTTGAGTTCCAGACACCATCTTCGCTTAAAACATACTATCTGAATTCCTACCATCCTCACTCCTAAAACAAAAGGGTTATTCTGCCTAACGAGACATGTGTCCTTGCACCTGCAACTGGAAACACATTAACAACTCGACCTTGCACGCACACAAGTTTCACTGTCTGCTTTTAACTGCAGGTAGTCCCACTGACGGCCGCGGCTGATAAAATATTGTATGGTAATATAATTGGGATGATGTTTTTAGCAGAAGTAGTGCACTGTAAACTATAATAAGCTGTCTGCAAATAGCATGGCTTTAAATGTATATCTGTTGTTGAAAAACAATATGGGTTCCTGTACCTGTGACTTACAGTGGAGATGCAGCGGCCATTTTGTTTTTCTGAGTCATTCAGTCTTTTTAGAACACACGTGTGCAAGACCTATTTGCGCTTTGTGCAGGAAGTTTAAATGGGCTCCCAGGTGAGGTAGAAAGTGTGACAGGTAATTATGCACACGAGTACACGGGCACTGTGGTAAGGCAGGCGTGCTCCACCTTTAGAGATAGTGGCCCAGCCCTGCATGAATCACTTGGTGCATTGTTGGAGCCAGGATCTGGGAAACCTGCACACAGTGTGGGCTAGGCTTTGATGCAGCTTGAAGCCAGGTGTGTGGCACTAAGAAACAGCACCACGTGCTCAGGGCTTTTTAGAGTTTACATCCAGAAACTTCCGTAATAGCCATCATTTCTGCATCAAAGCTAGGGGGAAACATAGCTTTCTATGAGAACCAAAGTAAAGAATCAAAAAAACATAACCTGGCAAAATGTTATAGTTAAAGCAACATAAAGAAGATGCCAAGATCACACAGGGGTCAATTCACAGAGGCGTGAGCAGTATTTGAAGCAGTACTCCGGTAGTACTAATTCTCATGCTCTTGAATATCCAGGTAAATTAGCTCCAAGACATTTAAAATTGGAAAACTGGGGAGATCCATGTACAATTAGTAGAGCTAAAAACCACTGCACCTGCTTTGCATTTATTCTAACAGGGAATTAAAAGTATACAAGCATTTATGAGTATGTGAGTAGTACTCCTGTACTATTTCTTCACCTACGGATAAATGCCTTAGGGGCATATTATCAAGCCCCAGCGATAATTATCGCTGAGCGCGCTTAGCGCGCTTTTAATTATCGCCAGCTATCGCTGGAATATATCGCCAAGCTAGCACTGTATTATCAACGCTTAGCGCTATGGAAATAAATATTCCAGCGATAGGGAGTTTTCCATGGAACATCGGAGATAAGCTTGTTGATAGGCCCTGTGGCCTTAGCCCCACAATCGACCTCCCATGTTAGGTAAACCTTAGTCAGGAATTTAACAGATGTTAAATTCCTGAGTTAAGGCAGAGTTAGCACGATTTAAATTATTGCTAAGCCTCGTTGTTAATATTGCTAAGCTGCCTTCACAACATTTTCCGATGTTGTTTTCACAGCCACGCCTACTTTGCATCTCATTATCTATGCGAGGCGTGTGAAAAACGGGAGCTAAGCCAAGGAAACACACGCTAGCGTGTCCTTATAAATAATGCGATATAATTATCGCCGCTTTGCGCCCGAAAAACGGACGCTAAAGCGGCGCTAATTGTATTGCCTGCCCTTGGTAATATGCCCCGTGGTGAGTTGGACCCAAGCGCTGCACGTCTGGCTCATCGTGGAGTGTTCCAGGGACTCGGCAATACCTTTCATTCTCCTTCCATTGTTTTTGCGCTCTGTTCCTGCTGCCTCCTAGACACTTCAGACTCTGACCTTCATCTGCCGTCTACCGAGGAGACAAAGGAGCAGCCCCTCTGGTTAGATTAAGAGGCGCATCCTCTGAGCAGCACCTGGCAACTGCTGAGGATTTCTGGCCCCTGTACTAAGTCATTTTTCTTCTTTTATTTTTATTATTAGTATTTTATTATTTGCTTGATGACGCCTGAGAACAAAGCGCCCAAGGCTTTTGATGAAGATACCAGACATGTTCACTCCTATTAGCGTGTGTTAAGCTGAAACATGACGACTCTGCAGCATTTGTGTTCGGTGAACTGTTGCATTGGGCAGTCTTTTAAACGATCATTGTACTTCAACATGTCAAAAGTGATACCCAACAACGCTTTGTGACAAAGAGAACAGTGGTGGTGAGCACCGCGGCCTCTGCACCGTGCAAAAGACGTAAAACATGCCGTAGAAATATTCACAAATGACGCGCAGGGTCAAAGGCAGGGACACTGGAAATATGCGGCAGGGGAGGGCCAAATTATGGCCCTCCCCTGAGGGCAGAGTTGACAAAATTATGTGGCAAGAAAAGGCAAATTATGCGGCATAATGATAGTATTGTTTCAATATTTTGTCATGCTAACACTTGTTAATACTGTCTGGGCACCAGTTGCACCTCATTAGTACCAGTAACATATAAATAAGCAACAGAAAGTTTACCAGTTAACCTTTGCAGAGGGACTTTCACTGTGCAGCAACATGTGTTACCGCATGTTTAGTAACTTTTGAGCCGTTTGCGCAATAAACATAAATTTTTTGTTAAAATCTACGAATTATGTATCAGGTGATGGATTATGTGGGAAATGCGGCAGAACCATAGTTATGGGAAATAGCCACGGCCGCACAGTCGCATAATTCCAGTGGATTTGGCCATAGGGTCCCTCACAAGTTAATAGGCAGGCGTGCAGCTGGTTTGGTTGGACAAAGCTACTGCTCCAATAGGAAGCCATCTTGTTCTACATCGGCGGGTAATTGAAACATTTCGGGGCAGATTTATGTTAACTGGCGCATCCCCAGGGATGCGCCAGTTAATGTGCGCCACAGTGCGCCACAGCTCCGCCACCCATGGTGCGCCGCATTTATAATGCGGCGCACCATGGGGCAAAAACGGCACAGATGCGTGACGCATCTGTGCCGTTAAGGTGGCGCATTGCTGGAGTTGCGTGGCAAGCGAGACGCAGCTCCAGCAAGGCTCGGGGGTGCCCCATCTTAACAATGCTGCGTCAAGACCTACGCCTGCTTCAAGCAGGCGCAGGCTTTTGACGCAGCATTGGCCTGAAAGTGACTGAGTGAAATCTCATAGATTTCACTCAGCCACTTTTGCGAGGCGCACCTGCCCCGGAACGCCCACCCTGCGCCGGAACGCCCACAAGCGGCGCAGGGCTTTACGCATCTGCCTAGATGCGTCACGTTGTAAATCGTTCGTAGGGATGCGCCATGTTTACGCCACCTTGCGTGACGCAACGGCGGCGTAAACGTGGCGCAAGGGCCTCATAAATCTGCCCCTTCCTGCCTTAAGCATGGCGCCTTTGCCTGACTTTTGACATGTTATATTTTAATTGCTTTATTGATCGTTGTCTCTCAGGCATGAACTTACAGCAAATGAAATGCTCTTTCCCAATATCTATGTGTCACCTGCTGGTCAAGGCTCAAATCTGAGGTGAGCCAACTCATCCATTCATCATTCCAAGGTTGACAAACTGGGTCGCAAAAAATATTTAGGGCCTCATTTATGAAAAGTGACGCATCGCTGCGTGAAAACAGCGATGTATCACTTTTTACTGCGCCCTCCTTGCGAGACCAATGATGCATCATATTTACAGTATGACGCATCATGGCGCAAGGAGTTACAGATACGTCAGTATTTCTGACGTATTTGTATGGCGCAAAAGTGACGCATTGCAGGAGTGTGTCACAAAAGTGACGCAACTCCAGCAATGTGTCCTTTCACATGGGGCAAGCTCCATGTGAAAGGACCTGCATCAGTCTTACGCTTGCTGTGAGGCAGGTGCAAGATTTTTACGCAACGGCATCCTAGAAGTGACGCAGTGAAATCTCATAGATTTCACTGCGTCACTACTACGAGGCTTTTTGCGGGGGAACGCCCCCCCTGCCTATATTATACCTGGCGCAGGTATAATGTGGCGCTGGGATTTACAAAGTGACGCATCTACCTAGATGCGTCACTTTGTAAATATGGCGCAACAAGGCGCATTTTTTACGCCTCTGGTGCGTCACAAAAAGTGACGCACCGGCGGCGTAAAAGTGACGCACAGCCTCATAAATGAGGCCCTGAATATTTAATAGTATTGTTTCTAGTGTAAACACCTGCAGCAGGCCACAGTCACTATCATGCCAAGAAGCTTAGCAATACTTACATCGATCGATCCACGCTCAGGCTTGACCACGTCCCTTCCATGCACATAAAGAGATAAATGCAGACCACCTGGGGATCTCACCCCCTCGCTCCTCCAACTTCTCTTTTTTCAAGCAAGAAGTTCTACTTGGATCTCTTTATAAATAAATAAATAAATAAATAAATAACTGTTGAGATCCACCGCTTGTTCTCCTCTCAACACTTTGGCTGTTTTTTTCTGATTCCTCATGCTACTCCAAAGTTATGAACCAACCTCGAAGACTGTACAAAACTACAGGAAGTAAGTTTTGGTTGATCATGGGCCCTTTTATGCCTTGGACAGGGTCTACCATAAGTTATATGCTGACAGTATCGCAGAGGTGTCAATAGGGTGTACCATTACGTGGATTAAGTTTTTGGTTTGAAAGAACCCACACTCTACTCTCCACCCTTTCACTAATTTGGCTCTGGAGTCTCTCATGGGTCCGAATTGTTCACTATATTATTTAATGCCACTTAGTACTCGGTGGATCCCTGCTAAGATATTTTGTCTTCTCCTAGCTTATTTTTGCTAATGATGCTTGGTTGATCTTAAAATGTACTTACAAATATAATATTACCTTTAATTGACTGAAAGAGTGGCAACAAGCAGTGCGCCTTTGCAACAGGAAAACCTTGCTGGTGAAAGTGTGCTTTACAAATACACATATAACTCTATATGATGGAAAACTTTTCTGAAGGTAAATGTGGAAAAAACTAAGTATCGATCTTTAGAATTGTGTAATCAATATGGTCTCTTGTAGCCTGATGACCCCTGACTCTCCTCCTGTCCGTACAGTGCAGAAACATATTTTTTGTTTGGATATGAAATTCAGGGGGAAACTCCATCTTGATTTTTTCATTTTAGAACAATCTGTAAAATGCTTCTTTTTCTTCCTAAATCAATAAACTCCCTGGTTGACAAACTTATACTACAGAAAGAGTATGTATTTTCCTCTACCTTTTTATAATTTAAATAGCTAACAAGTTCAAAATGTTATACATTTTTTTGGGTCAACCAATTAGTCAATACATACAAGTTAGAGAGGCCCACCACTTCCTTCACTCGTTACCTGTCCGATAAAGGATCTGGTTTAGAATTCTCTGGATTGTCCATTGAGCCATTCACGTTTCTGGACCATTTTGTCTTCAAAACTCTTCAGATTGCATTCAAACTAGGATTGTGTTGCCCTCCTGCCAACTCATAAGGTCTATGGCTAGATTTAAGAAAGCCCAGCAAGTGGTACACACATTGAGAGTACCTGGGACCTATTTATGAAATAACAACTGCTTGGAGTTGATGCCCAACTTGTACTGCACAGGTTTCCTGGTGACCTTGAAAATAGTGCCAAGAAGTCTGTTTGCAGTATTCCATTATCATTATCATCTTGGAACAGACATATGGATGCTAGATGTCTGAAAAATATCTAAGCAGTGCTTCTTACCTGGGAGTATGCAACACCTACTCAGAGGTCTGTGGCTATCCAGAAAATTAAATAATACTAGCAGACTAATAAAGTACATATTCAGAAAAATGCAAAATGTAAACTTTTTAATTTAAAAAGTTCTGTAAATTTGAAGGAATTTGAAACTGGAGGCTAAAAATTAAGTTAGAATGCGTTGATTGATTAGTGCGAGCAGCGGCACCACAACAAACAATATCTAGAATGGATGTTTGCCGGCCTCAATTAAAACATTGTTTTGTGTCGACGAAAAGAGAGCATGTATTCTGGGCTAAAAAGACCAAGTGATATGCTAAAGTCTGAAAAGCTCTGCTGAAAAGCTTCAACCTTTCCAATAAAATTTTGGGATATTTTTCTTAAAATAAATTACAAATTGTATTATTTGTGTATTTGTTGTATACTTGATTCTTTAATTGCGTATTGTTTTGAGGTTCAAATCGTAGAAATTGCTCAGGACAGGATCCCTGGATCCTAGTAGTGATTCAGTGCAGGTCCACAAATGCCAAAAGGTTAAGAGCCGCTAAGCTGCAGAAGGAATCTTTAAACTGGCACAGGGAGCTTTTTGAGAAATGTGCACAGGTGTGAAGCAGTATAACATTTTTGCACATCACCATCTGACACTGCAGAATTCTGATCCTGCTGCAATTTTTGACAAGCTGTCTTCGAAAAATACACTGAAAGACTGTTACAGTAGTCAATCCATAGACCGGTGAAGGCTTCCTCGCGATTGCCAGTCAAGAACTGGAAGACCCAGTATGTGAAAATCATTTTATTTTTATTTTACTTTTCTCTTTGCTTGACTAGGCCTATCAAAGACATTAGAAAGGGGGCCCCCATTTTGGAGTCTGAGACACAGAGTCACCAAAGATTGCTGACCAACTTTTGTGCACAAACATTTTTTTGTTCTAAAAGTTGATGCATAGTGTTAAATGCATTTGCATCTCATAGGATCAAACTACTTATGCAAATTGTCTGTAATTGGGTCGGAACGGTATAAATATCCATAAGATTAAATGAAAAAGCCACACCAACCAAAGGCACACAATGTAGCAGGGCCTGACTTTGCATGGAATCCTAGAGCCAAATGAAAAGATTAAAAGTGTCATGCACCAATGTTTATCGTAAGGTACAGTGCAAGTAACAACCCAGCCTCTGTCCAGCAGTGGAGTCATACAAAGTCAGACTAAAAGTATAGGTTGTATTACCTGACCTTCAGTCATGGTTGTTTGTAGTGAATGAGTGCGGCAAATAAATAAAGAAAATGATAAGGGTGTCACCAAAGTTGCAAACAGTGTAGCACTGTTCATTAACATATATGCTGTGAACGTTTAATAGCTATTTCTGAATATTATATTGGTGTGTTTTTAAAGCAGATTAACTCTAACATGTCAATAGCAGAGAACAGCACATTTGTGGGTTAGTGATTTTTCGTGCTTTGATGAATTTACCCACAATATTACTGAACTAGCAGCCCGTCCTGACGTTGTCCGGGGCAGAAATAGAATGTGTGGCACATCACTTACAATCCGCTCCCTGTGACATACGTGATTTATAATGAAAGTGTGAGCAACTGTGCCTCTGAAAGCCTTTTCATTGTAGTCATTGGAAAAAAGTAAACCATGAGGTTAGCAACATTAGGTAAGTATCACAAAATGTAAGATTATTTCGGAGCGTTATTTATCATTGAGATTACACGTCTTTATGTACCTGTTTATTGAAGTTGGTGCTTCAGCCCCCGTCTGAGCACCGGAGCAGTATGCAAAGCTTTGTGATCCCCGCTGTTAGGCTGAGTGGCTTGAGCCCCCGCGTGAGCACCGTAGCAATGCCGCGGGCCGTGAAGCCTTGCCCATTGGTGATTGGCCACGCCCCTCTGACAATATCCAGGAGGCGCGCCCCGTGAATGCGGCGCCCATTCAGGTTTTGCCACGCACCTCTGACAACGGCCAGGCCCACAACGGAGTAATGTGAAGGTTTTTGTTTACAATGCCGTTTTCGCTTTTACCAGTAATGACGGGGAATGGCGCGCCCGCGCCCTGTGAATGACGCGCCTATTGGTGTTTGCTGTTTGTCCATGCCCCTCTCACAGCGCCCACGCCCACAAGGGAGTCCTGTGAAGGTT
Organism: Lissotriton helveticus; assembly: GCF_964261635.1. Lineage (NCBI taxonomy): Eukaryota > Metazoa > Chordata > Amphibia > Caudata > Salamandridae > Lissotriton > Lissotriton helveticus. The sequence continues at coordinate 276,859,130 of NC_136058.1, read as the reverse complement.
TGTTTGCCGCGCCCTATCGCTGACAGCACAATGCCCACGCCCCCAAGGGACTACTTTATCCCTAAGGTTGTTTTACCTTTGTAATGTATATGGTGGCCACTTGTATAGCCTATGTCCATCTGCTGCAACTGCCCTTTCCAACGCTGCATTGGGTGTTGTGATTGGTGCTGTGGTTCCTGAGATTACCCGCCTCAAAGGTCTGGGCTCTCTCTTTATTATATTAGTATAGATAGATAGATGGTTTGTGCCTTTTTAAAGTTATATACTGTGTTCTGTTGCAGTTCCAGGGATGAAACATATGCCACTAATATGACTTTCTGTTTGCAGAGGGGTGTTGTGGGTAACGTTTTGGCCAGAATGTTCATTCCTGTGAATAGCTTTCTAAAGGGGAGATATTTAAATGGTCTGTACCCCAGTGCATCAGAGTTTCTGGTCTGGATATAAAAGAGCATGTAGGTGGTAAATCTTAGTACGTGGAGACAATTGAATCTTCTCAAATGTGCATATGCTGGGCATTCCAGCAGTATCTGTTGTGGGGTGAAGCCAGAATGTGATTTTTGCTGTGTGCTGACAGTAAAGTTCTGACTGTATGCACTGCAATTTGTTCTGGTAGTCTTTGGTAATAAAACGTTAGTTCTAACTTATAGTATGACAATGCACTTGTTGGTAACTTTACCCAGCCCTATAGCTGCCTGACAGCGCTGGCAGGTCGAAGTGGGACAATGCGTATGCTAAGCAGTTTTCTTGCAGCATTTATGTGACCAGTGAGGTGGACAAAACCTCCAAATTATTGTTAGACACAAACCCTAGTGGTTTCACGAATAGGGCACACACTCACTCTTTCCTCTACACTCCTGCATGAATGATGCACTACAACAGAGAGTGGGTTACAGACAAATTATATTCCAGAAAACAAGTCAGAATCTGGCGTACAAATAAAATATAAGCAGCACTTCCGAATTTCCAACATGAAATCTTTAAAACGAACACATATCCATACTTAAGAATCCCATAATGCCTTTCCCCACTTGCAAAATGCATATTCTCACGCAAATGTTCACATGTGCGGCCTTGCTGAGGGGCGAGTGGAGCCTTGCAAAGCTAGCTGTGATTGGCTGAGAAGGCAGACTGTCAGGCTCGTGTCGAACGAAACCAGCCGTGCCGCTGCTGCTCGAGGGCACGTGAGGTGTTTGCCAGAGTAAGCTGCATATCCACCTGCGCGGGCACCACGCCACACCCTGCTCGCGAAAGGAGCTCAGGGCGTGTGATTCATCCACAAGTCCGTCCATTTTGTGCGTTTTGTTGAGAAGAACCAAAACTCATAAAGACGCCACGGTGCCACACGGCTGAGCAATAATATGTTTTAATGTCTTCAAGGGCGTTGCTCTCTAAAAACCCTCCTGCCTGGTCCTTTGTCCTGGTTCCTGAGGGGCTTGGCCCTTGAATGGGCTGACTCACACCACCGGCTGATTACGCAGGTTTTAGGTGCTGCCAAACTACTAACGTGGTCGTCCCTGCGATGGCGCCAGGGTGTTTTACCTCTGGCTGCCGAGGCACGTGCAGCCCACGGCCTTTGGCTTCCTTCTAGCCAATGAAAGTCACGCGAGGAGACTTGCCTGCTTCGAGCACCAATGAAACTGAGTCAAGCAGTTATGACACATACTAGGTTAGGACGGAAGGATCTCTCCCTGGGATTTCAAGGCTACCTGTGAAGGCCTTTGATGTTTCAAGATGCTGGTTGGGCCCATGGGATGGGGTCAGGGGCACGACAGGGGCGTGGAAGAGCTTTGCAAGCTTCCTGTGGCAACAAACTCAACAAGTACAATAGGAAGTGTTAGTACACATGGCGTCACCTCTGGTGTGAGAAGCCAGCTCATATTGGTCTGGCCAGCATTCTTGCCAGACATTAAGAGGATGACGCCAAGTTCTGGTAGATAATTATTATCCGACCTCAAAACACATGTTGTAACAGTAGACGCCCGCTGCCAAAGGAGCCTGTCCAAATAATGGGAAAAAGAACAATGCTATAGGCGAAAGCGACATGTTCATTTGGAAACTGGTAAATTCTACAACAAGCCTGCACCAGTGCGAGGCCAGTAGGTGAGGGGCATAGTCTCAATGAAGCCTTAAATGGAACTGAGTGCGCTCCACTTTCATTACAATTCTTCTCCACTGTAAAGAGTGCCTTCCCTGTTTGTTACCTTCCTCATGGTATAGGATGGAATGACCTCCTGAATAAAATAAATGGTAGTTAAAAGTTAAGTGAATTATAAAGCCCTGCACATTTTTTAAATGCCAGTTTGTAATGGCTGGAAATTCCCTGCTGCCACCTGAGCCCGCCAGTGTGCCCCTCGGCTACTGCTTAGAGTTGCCTTAGCAGTGACGCGCTCCTCTCTATTACCTGCAGCCGAAAGCCCCAAGTTGAGGCTTTCAGCAGCAGGGAAATGTGCTGACACTGTACAATGTTGGCATCTACGGAGTTTACCTCCTGCCACTTAAGTGACATAAGGTAAAACATTCACTGATGCCTAATGCCCTGTCCCTCTAGGGTGGGATTTCCTACTGTAGGGGATGACTACTCAAAGTGAAACTGTGTTGTTGTTTACTGTGCCAGCGGGTAATCATAGTTAGGACCACATTTCCATAGGAAAAAGATTTTTTGGTTTACTAATAGCTTTGGTACCATTTGACGAATCTTCATGAAACTTTCCAAAAAAAAGTCTTATTTACTTCAGCTTCTTCCAGGGAAGTTTTGGTGTGACCCATCAAGCGGGAACCAAGAAAAAAGGGGATGGGCCTCAAAATGCATTTTTGGCATGCAGTTTTCCATAGAAAAATTAGATACAGCTACAGGCAAAACCGCTGAATGGAATAACCCAAAATTTGGCAGAAAGCCTGATCTTAGTTCAGAAAGCTTGCTTTTTGTGATTTGGAGTATATCCGTTCAGTAGTTTTTGTGAAATTTAAGTTCAAAATGCCTATATATATATATATATATATTACCTACTGGCGGTGGCCAGTAGGTAGTTATAGTTAGGACCTACTTTCCATAGGAAATCCACAACATTCTATTTGGAATAACTTTAGCGCCGGTGGACGAATCTTTGCGAATTTCTCCAAGAAAATGGCCTGCTCGGTTCCGCTACTTCCCTGAAAGTTTTGGGGTGATTCGTCAAGTGGGGGTCGAGAAAAAAGGGGGGTCCCAAAATGTGCTTTCCACATGCAATTTTCCATAGGGACCTTTAGCCAGGGCTACAGCCCGAACGGCTGAACGGAATTACACCAAATTTGGCAGAGAGGTAGAGTTCAGTTCGCAGATTGTGCTGTTTGTTAAATGGTGTATATCTGTTTCGTAGTTTTTGAGAAAATTACAAGTAAAATCATAGCGATATCTAGAGACAGAGTTCTACACGTGGACGGAGATCAGTTCAATTACGAGCGCGAGCTGCATGCTGATTGGCTGTTAACTGTCTGTCAACACTTGAAACCAGGAAGTGTTGGTGGCCATCTTGTGCCTCGGTAGAACCGAGTCACAAGAAAACAGTAAAACAAAGTTGAGAAATAAGGAAAGGGGGCAGGGTAGAAATATTCTGACCTTTTAGGCTGGCTCAGGGGGTCGTACATGGATTTTTAGGGTCAATTTTTATTTTTTTTAAAACAAAAAAGCGGCGTATGGTACTTGTACGCAGTGGAAAAGGGAAAAAAAACTAGAAGTCAGTTTTATTCATTAGGTCTCGGGGGGCAAATGCTGGGGGAAATGTTTAGAGCTATATTTCTATGACAGTATGTAAAACTTTCAGGTTTTTTTCCCTGCATCAGTTGTCCTCTCTACGCATGCGCAGCCTTGTTTGCAAGTGCACTTTTTTTTCTTTTTCTTCAAGTTCGCCAAGCAAACCTCTCCCGATTTTAGGTATTAAATTTGCCGCTTTCTTTTCCCGGGTCGTGTGTGTCATCCGGTGCTATACTTTTGTAATATATTAATAAACATATTGTATGTATATTTATTTGAAATGTAGTGTCCTGGCCGCTAAGCGGTGGAATGATCTGCCGATGGAACTACGCATGGAGTTTTCGGAAACCCTGTTTAGGCGAAAACTTAAGACTCATCTCTTCAGACGCTAACTACTGTTGGGCTGCTATACGGTCACCCTACCCACCACAGCGCGGGGACACGCCTTGGGCGTAAACCAGGCGCTTTACAAAACTCCCTAATAATAATAATAATAATAAGTGTCGAGGCGCCAAACGTTGATTACATACTCTGTTCAACCGCCATTTTAGTAGTTTTCCTTCATTATTTTTATTATACCTGTTACTTTCATTTTACCCTGCGCATATTTTCTCTGTTATCGATGAGATTTCCTGCCACAGACACCACGGTGTTTGTCCTTGGCCTCCGATCTTATCAGACTTGGTCACACGTATATCTAGATACTAATTTGAAGGATGTAAGCCACAGCCATTTCAACGCGTGTTCGTCAACAAAAAAACTTTATTAAGATTATGCGTTTATTATGCGTGGTAAATGCATACTAGTTGTAAAAGCATGTGTGGTAAAGCGATATGTGTGCTAATGGTTTTGTGGTGATGATCACGCGTGCTTATGAACTGGGTCTGGGCGTTGTGGAGTCTAGGGCAGCAGGCGGAGGGCCACTCAGCTCCACTCAATAAGTAATATAGATTTTTAAAAGTAAAAAAATAAATTATTTCATAATTATCCTAGATCAAGTATTTTGTTAGTATGTTCATTAAATACATGAATATATGTTTTTAAACAATTAAAAACATTTGCTTGTTTCGCGTACGGGGCACCTTACATGACGTCACACGGAAGCTTTGATGCGACGCGTAATGTCAAAGAGTATTCGTAGCGTATGCTGAGAATGATTAGCAGTATAAACTATGGTGCGATCACTCTCTCACTGTCAAATCAGAGCACAGGGCGCACTATGAGAATGGTTAGAAGTGGTCACTCATTGGAGATCCAATTCAGGTGTGTGGCTTATCCACAGTATCATAACTTTATTTTTTAACCTGTTTAAGTTTGAGGTTTACACGAAATACTATGCTATAGGCAGATATGGATGTTTAGGCAGCTCTTATGTCCATGAAGCTTGGTTATTACCATTGACATATAGGTGCCTGAGGGAGGGAAAAGAAGTCTATCTGAATGGCGAGGATTGCACAATAGCAGCAGATCACTCCTTAATTTGTAGACACATACAATTGCATGGCTCTTGTAAACAAGATGCGCCTAATTTGGACTGGGTTTGGAAAGGTAGCCCGACACCTGCTATCATAACAACGTTCAGTTTACTGGAAACGGGAGTTATTTACTTTGGAATAATGGAGATTGTTGTGCAATGTTAGCAGGCATGGCTTACATGATTACGGTAACTGAGCGTGTGGTTTGATTAAAAAAAAGTTGTGTTAACTCCTCTGCATGTTTCCATCTGGCTGTCGATTTCGACCTTGAAAGCAGAGTCAACCAAATGAGTCGTATAAGAGCGCTATTGTCTCAAAAAGAGGTCGCTGTTATATCTGCTACAGAAACATTTGTCCTTCATGTAGCAAACACCCGCACAGAAGTGCATGATTTATTAAATACAGACGTGCTCTTGAATTCTGGGGAGTTAATTTAGAGTATCTTTAATGTGTCCTTGACTACGGGGTTACCTTACTTTTTTAAAGTTAGAAGCAGTGGCCTTGTGACTTCTGTAGAAAGTATATTTGGTGTCTTGTCGGTGTTTTTTCATTCGATTTTTTCCAGCATCTTTGGTGGATTCTCCTTAATGCTCACATTAGTTGCCGGTGTGCTTGTATTAATTTGTTTACTTAAATATAGATGCACATCTTGCAGCAGACGAGAATATGTCCCTGATGTTGCTGGTCCGCAACCGTATGCTTAGTTATTACGGAGCGCTGCCTCTGGCTACATTGAGTGCAGTTTATGGATTATCGTTTCGATTTTCCTTTTTCACATGCGTTCAACCTGTCTTCTATTGCCTGAGCTGCGATTTCGACTGGGCCCTGGATTTGTGTCTCTGCAGTACGGTGTCTCCCACCGCGGATTAGTTGCTCATGAATTGCTCTGTTCTGGCGGCGGGATTATGGCCTTAGCAGCGATAAATGGAATAATGGGACGTTGGAATGTTTTTGCAGCGGCGCCTGACTTTTTGGCATGGAGTTACAGTGAAGATGACCCGAGTTTTCCTCTGATGGTGATAGAGGCTCCGGTTGTTGAGGAACATGTATGTTCATTCCCACTATTGAATTGGATGGCTGAAATGTTTTCAGATGAGACTTCCTCTTGGAGGCTGTTGCTACATTTAGGGCCCGATTCACAGAATGAACTTAAACTCAATCCTAAACTTACTACTATTTTGGTATTCACAGGATGAATTTACTACTTTTGGTATTCACAGAAGTTAGGATTTTGTCTTAACTCTGTCTTAAATCTGTCTTAAGTCTGTCTTAAGACACATTTAAGACAAATTTAAGACAAAATCCTAACTTCTGTGAATACCAAAAGTAGTAAGTTCATTCTGTGAATACCAAAATAGTAGTAAATTTAGGATTGAGTCTTAAGTTCATTCTGTGAATCGGGCCCACTGTGCTTACACGCTGTTGGATTAAGACTCTACGTATTCTTTATTATTTAGCTACTGCTTTCTATCAAAGAGCGAATAACTTTTTTTTGGAAATGTGAACTTGACTCTGCTTTTTAGGGTTGGACTCTGCTTTTCTAATTCGCCCACGTTTATATCACGTGCTTCGATCAAGGAAGGGTGCCGTGGTGATGAGCCTTGCACTCACACCCTGTTAAGTTAGCATGGGTTTATTAGAAGCTTACACGCTATTTTTGCTTTCCTGCTCTGCTTTGCACACGACACGTACTTGTGATATTGTGTGTATAGTGTGTATAGTGTGAGCATGGATACTGTGTCTTTTATTCAGAATGATCCTCGCAAGTTCGAGCCATAACACATATGCAGCTGTGGCCACCTCTGATACTTGCGCGTTTCATAATGCATTGTGGAGGCAAAGTTACACACAGTTGGAGAACATTCGTATCTTGACAGTTTCTGAAGCACTGAATGTGATGCACTACTGCTGACTACCAGAGGTATGGGTCTGCCCATGTAATCCTATGAGACTTTCTGTAGTTATAAACTAATCTGTATGTATGTATGTATGTACAAGAATTTATATAGCGCAAATCACCAAGCGGTTTCTAAGCGATTGCTTAGGGAACCCGTCCTGGTATTCCCCTGTGAGATAACCCCGGCAGGGTATCCGCAAGGTGAAAGCCAGGCATCCCGCCGCGAGGGGCCGTTGTGGAGATTAAGCAAGCTATTGCCCAGAGTCGCAGAGTGTGAACCCGTGAATCGAGTATGCACCGGAGCGAGAATTGTCGAGTCCATGGACATTTTAGGACTCAAGACCCCGCCGAGCCGGGAATTGAACCCTGGTCCCGGGCTGACCTCTGCTTCCAGGTCTGCCTTCTCTAACCAGTGAGCCACACTTCTGTTAGGTAGGGAGGGTGAAATGTAGGTATATTTTAAATGTGTTTACCTTTAACATTATAGGATGATTTTTCCGTTTGTATTTGATAGAATAGTAACAATGCTGACAACCTTGTTTCTGATAATATGTTTGGTTGTATTATCTAAGGTACTGTGCATGAGATTATGGCGTTAGAAATAAACATTTCAAGGTTGCACATGTCTTTATTTACATCTTGTTTTCGACTGGTGTAAGACTATAATGAAAGAGTGCTCTTGTTATCCAGTTTACTTCATGTAATTTAATTCGCATGTTCTGGGTTGACTAGTTATTGGTGTTTTTGGTCTAGGGCGAGGAACCAATGAGTGACTGATTGCTAATCTGGTAGGGGGTGTGTGTAGTAAGGTGGGTTTTGGTACACCGTAATTCACTGAGGTCCTAAGTCTTGATGCCTAGTTCTGTGTAGGAGCAGAATTCCTGGAACAGTAGTTACAACAAAAAGGCTCGATAAAGGGCTTGCACTTTGAATATGAATATAAAATAGAAGAATAGTTTATAGTCACAGCTAAGGAATGCAGTAATTAGATGTGTGTATGTGTGGATGATGTGTAGATTGAGTGGAAGATGAAAAACGTGAAAAATAAGAAAGGCTGGAGAGACGCAAACTACCCACTGCATTGTCAGTGAAGTGGATCTTTGAATTTCCAGGTCATTACACAGATAGGGTGTTTGATTCAGCAGTGGGAGCAAGAGAAACTAATACTACATCTAAGGAAGAAAGCTAGTGCATAAAGTACACACAGTTCGGCAGATTTACAAGCTCGTGGGAAAAATGATGGAAAAGTGGCGCAAGGGGCTTGTAAACCTGCCCCAGTGTGGGGTAGAAAAGACGCAAGAAAGGACGGAAGTGTGCAAATTAACCACTGCTATTCATGGGTAGTAGTTACCAAGAAGGCTGAATAAATGGCCTGCACTTTGAATTTGAATTAAAGAAGAATAATTGATAAGCTCAGCGAAGAATGGTAGCAAGTAGGTCTGTGTATTTGTGGTTGTTGTGTTGATTGAGTGGAAGATGACTAAGGTGAAAAATTAGAGAGGTTGCAGAGATGCAAACTTTCCATTTCTCTGTAAAGGAAGTGTTTGTTTAGTTTTCCAGTGCATATATAAATTCACTGAAAAAAACATAGGTTTCAGCCATGTTATAGTTAGGAATTAGCATTTAAAAAACCTTGCAAATTCACTGAAAAAACCATAGGTTTGACACACGTTATACTTAGGAATTAGCATTTAAAAAACCTTGGAAATTCACTGAAATAACCATAGGTTTCATACATGTTATAGTTAGCTGGACATTTCACTCATACAAAACCTTTGAAATTCTCCCGTTATAGTTAGTTCAGCTAACTATAACTCGCGTGCCCACAATGCACTGCTGATGACGTCACATATAAGATCACTCATGACATGGTCAGTGACATCACTCATGACATCACTCATTACATCTCAAATGACATCCCTGATGACATCACTGATGACATCATCCAGTGAATGTTTTTTTTCAGAAATTTAAATATGTTTTCTATATGTGTATCACAAGGTCGATGGAAGAATAAATAGATAAATAAATGTCCCAATGGATGTTTTTTTCGTAAAAATGATTGCATAACTGACTTATTAAGTGTATCTTAGTGAATACATGTATTAGCGAGTAATGTTTAAATATGTAAATATCTGTATCAGTGTCTCACGAGTCACAAAGGTAATGGCTCACCTCAGAAGAAGTTCCAAGATGGAATGAAACGTGTCAGGATCTCCCAAAATTGCTCGAATAAATGCTTTGAAAGCACCGTGTTGTGTGTGCGGCTCATCGTTTCCTTGAAGTGGGAGAAAGTGTTGTAATGTGTAGTGGCTTGGTCCTGCCGCAGAGGTACGCACCGCCAGTATGTGTGCCGCCATTACCCAGCCTTGGACCACCTTCGTGACTCGTAAATATCGAACCTTGGGTAACAGACGCTGCCAGATACTGAAATTTGGCATGGTTCCTCAGCAGCCTTGAAAGTGGGTCTGCAGTGCGCAGCAACACGGAATTGGAGACTATCAGCCTGATTCATCAAGCTAAATTGCACTCGCAAAGGGCAAGATTCTCAGAATCTTGCCTTTTGCGAGTGCAATTTTTGCATTTGGGATTCATCATCCCAAATGCAAAATTCGCTATTAAAGAATTCGCACATTTGCGAAGAATTGCATTTAAGGAATCTCTATTTGAGATACCTTAAATGCAATTCATGAATCATTTTAAAATTGCGAAATTTCAATTTTGGGCCGCTATTTACCAAGAGGTCAGACCTCTCGGTAAAAAGCAAAAACTTAGAAAAATGCATTTAAATGCATTTTTCTAAGTTGCATGTTACACACACACATGTCCTTTGGACATGTGTGTGCGCAACACCAATGTAGATTACATTTCAGGGGTGCTACAGGGTGTCCTTTGGACACCCCTGCACCCTTGAATTCGCATCCTTATTTGCGATTAGCTAATTGCTAATCGCAAATAAGGTATAACTCCCCATGCATTCCTATGGGCCTGTAGGCCCATAGGAATGCATGGGGAGTTATTCCTTCTTTGCGATTAGCAATTTGCTAATCGCAAATAAGGAACATGTAGGAATCGCAATATTTTTTGCAATTCCTACATGAATCCCGTTTTGCAAGTCCTTAATAGCGATCCCTTATGATTCGCTATTAGGGGCTCGCAAAACGGGAGAATCATGAATCAGGCTGTATCTCCATCGAGACATTAAAATTGTAAAAGGCAGCCCACTGGAGGGTTCGTAATGTTTGGACTGAATTGTGAAAACCACATATACCATCATGCACTGTGAAATATTATCATGTTGATGCCCACTAGAGGGCCGAGAATGGTTAAAGATCTGCACCTGTGGGGACTCACAATCAGTTTCTTTTTGCCAGGGCTCACCTCAGAAGAAGTTCCAAGAGGAAATGAAACGTGTCAGCATCACCCAAAATTGCTCGAATAAATGCTTTGAAAGCACCGTGTTGCGTGTGCGGCTCATCGTTTCCTTGAAGTGGGATAAAGTGTTGTAATGTGTAGCGGCTTGGTCCTGCCGCAGAGCTACGCACCGCCAGTAAGTGCACAGCCATTACCCAGCCTTGGACCACCTTTGTGACTCGTGAATATCGAACCTTGGGTAACGGACGCTGCCAGATACTGAAATTTGGCATGGTTCTGCAGCAGCCTTGAAAGTGGGTCTGCAGTGCGCAGCAACACGGAATTGGAGACTATCTCCATCGAGACATTAAAATTGAAAAAGGCAGCCCACTGGAGGGTTCGTAATGTTTGGACTGAATTGTGAAAACCACATATACCATCATGCACTGTGAAATATTATCATGTTGATGCCCACTAGAGGGCCGAGAATGGTTAAAGATCTGCACCTGTGGGGACTCACAATCAGTTTCTTTTTGCCAGGGCTCACCTCAGAAGAAGTTCCAAGATGGAATGAAACGTGTCAGGATCACCCAAAATTGCTTGAATAAATGCTTTGAAAGCACCGTGTTGTGTGTGCGGCTCATCGTTTCCTTGAAGTGGGAGAAAGTGTTGTAATGTGTAGCGGCTTGGTCCTGCCTCAGAGCTACGCACCGCCAGTAAGTGTGCCGCCATTACCCAGCCTTGGACCACCTTTGTGACTCGTGAATATCGAACCTTGGGTAACGGACGCTGCCAGATACTGAAATTTGGCATGGTTCTGCAGCAGCCTTGAAAGTGGGTCTGCAGTGCGCAGCAACACGGAATTGGAGACTATCTCCATCGAGACATTAAAATTGAAAAAGGCAGCCCACTGGAGGGTTCGTAATGTTTGGACTGAATTGTGAAAACCACATATACCATCATGCACTGTGAAATATTATCATGTTGATGCCCACTAGAGGGCCGAGAATGGTTAAAGATCTGCACCTGTGGGGACTCACAATCAGTTTCTTTTTGCCAGGGCTCACCTCCGAAGAAGTTCCAAGATGGAATAAAACGTGTCAGGATCGCCCAAAATTGCTCGAATAAATGCTTTGAAAGCACCGTGTTGCGTGTGCGGCTCATCGTTTCCTTGAAGTGGGATAAAGTGTTGTAATGTGTAGCGGCTTGGTCCTGCCGCAGAGCTACGCACCGCCAGTAAGTGCGCCGCCATTACCCAGCCTTGGACCACCTTTGTGACTCGTGAATATCGGACCTTGGGTAACGGACGCTGCCAGATACTGAAATTTGGCATGGTTCTGCAGCAGCCTTGAAAGTGGGTCTGCAGTGCGCAGCAACACGGAATTGGAGACTATCTCCATCGAGACATTAAAATTGAAAAAGGCAGCCCACTGGAGGGTTCGTAATGTTTGGACTGAATTGTGAAAACCACATATACCATCATGCACTGTGAAATAGTATCATGTTGATGCCCACTAGAGGGCCGAGAATGGTTAAAGATCTGCACCTGTGGGGACTCACAATCAGTTTCTTTTTGCCAGGGCTCACCTCAGAAGAAGTTCCAAGATGGAATAAAACGTGTCAGGATCGCCCAAAATTGCTCGAATAAATGCTTTGAAAGCACCGTGTTGCGTGTGCGGCTCATCGTTTCCTTGAAGTGGGAGAAAGTGTTGTAATGTGTAGCGGCTTGGTCCTGCCGCAGAGCTACGCACCGCCAGTAAGTGCGCCGCCATTACCCAGCCTTCGAGCACCTTTGTGACTCATACATATATATATATATATATATATATATATATATATATATATATATATATATATATATATATATGTAAATGTATTTTTAATAATGTTTTAAATATTTTATAATTAAGATTAATAATTATTTTATAATATTATTAAGTAAATATATATGTTTTAAAAAAGTATGTTTTTTTACATTACATTTATTATGTTTACATTTTAAGCTTTTTTACATTATTTTAACTATGTTTTATTTAATTGTGTTTATTATTTAATTACTTTTATATTGTTTTTAATACATAAAAAAAATCGATATTTTAGTTAACTATATTTTAACAATTGATATTTTGTACTCGATATTTTAGTACTTACCTGTTTGTAGATAGGGATTCTATATTCTGTCCCTTGATATATTTGAATCGATATTCTGGACAGTCGATATTCTGTCCCTCGATATTTAGTCACTGAACCGGTAAATATACATCTACCTCTGGCAATATGGCTATTAGAGCTCAGAGTAGGTCTCAGATAAGTATTCCCATGCTTAACCGCTGGTAGCTTGGCTGTGAGCAGGCAGGCTTAACTTCAGGGACAGGTATGTAAAGCATTTTAAAAAACTAATTTAGTAAATAATGAAGACACAACAGACAATAAAAATCCAGCACCAATTTATACAAATAGGAAATATTCTTATCTCTAAAATGACACCAAAACAAAAAAATTATAATGTAGGCAACCGAAGATATGACTTTCTAAAGGTTTAGTATTATATAGCACATATAAACTTATAGCGCCTATTTGGACATCTGGTGCCCTAGACTGGGACAAAGTAAAAGTTTCAGGCTGACCTTGATGGAGCCCTGCAAGTCTATCCCTCGTGGTAGGCCTCGGTCAAAGTTTTTAACTTCTGATTTACAAACTTTTTTGGAGCTTTTTCTGCCAGGATCCCTCGCAGCTCTCCACCTGTCCGGATTCTGTGAGGGTTGGCCGGCATGTCTGGCGATTAACTCCCGGTCAAACCTATGAAGTCAGACCTCCAGAGCTTTCCAGCAGGACGAACCAGAGATCCAGACCAGCTTGCGGTTGAAGTTGGGCGGCTTCACTCTCGCATTTGGTCCCAGTCACCTCTTCTACCTTTAAACTTAGAAACTTTTACGGAGCTTTTTCGTCAGGGGTCCCTTGATGCTCTTCACCAAGCTGCATTCAGTGAGGGTTCACTGGCTTGGATTTCAACCAGCTCCCGGTTAAACTCTGAGGGGCAGATTTATGAGGCCCTTGCGCCACGTTTACGCCGCTGTTGCGTCACGCAAGGCGGCGTAAACGTGGCGCATCCCTACGAACGATTTACAACGAGACGCATCTAGGCAGATGCGTCACGTTGTAAAGCCCTGCGCCGCTTGTGGGCGTTCCGGCGCAGGGTGGGCATTCCGGGGCAGGTGCGCCTCGCAAAAGTGGCTGAGTGAAATCTATAAGATTTCACTCAGTCACTTTCAGGCCAATGCTGCGTCAAAAGCCTGCGCCTGCTTGAAGCAGGCGTAGGTCTTGACGCAGCCTTGTTAAGATGGGGCACCCCCGAGCCTTGCTGGAGCTGCGTCGCGCTTGCGACGCAGCTCCAGCAATGCGCCACCTTTACGGCACAGATGCGTCACGCATCTGTGCCGTTTTTGCCCCATGGTGCGCCGCATTATAAATGCGGCGCACCATTGGTGGCGGAGCAGCGGCGCAGGATGACTGGCGCATCCCTGAGGATGCGCCAGTCATCATAAATCTGCCCCTGAAAGTATGACCTCTGGAGCTTTTGGACAGGACGAACCTGGAGGGCAGGCCAGCTCACGGTTGAGGGTCGCCTGATTGGCTGGCTAGGTCGAGTCGGTCCACTGATGGAGCTTTTTTTTCAAAGTTGTTTGAAAGTTTTCCAAACATCTGAAACTCCTTCCTTTGAGGGACCCAAAGTGTCCAAACCTTTCTCCAAGGGTCTGAAAGTTTCAAGATGGTCCTTGAAAGTTTGAGACTTTAATTCTCACAATCCACTTGAACAAAACCCTTACAAATCCACTGGCGTCACTCCAGTTTGGGGATTCTTGGTGGTGATGATCCAACTGAGCTCTGTTAACCTGTAGCTTTCAGGGAGTCCACTCTCTAGTTCTTTTGAAGCAAGTAAGACCCACAGGGCTGCAGTTCCAGATAATGCAGTAGGTGCAGTCAGTCAGAATGCAGGGCCTGGTTGGTGTGAATCCAACTTCCAGCATGGACCATTCTTCTTCTTTGGTTTCAAGCAGCAGATCTGAGAGGCTCTGCCCCTCTCAGATACTTACTCAGTGTTCTCTGGGGTAAAATCCAATGATGTGCAGAGCAACACCCCAGAGCATGACCATTACCTTCAAACTGTGGCACAATGGTCTCTTAGAAAGCACTATTTCTACAACATTCAATATGGCTGACGTCTCAGCAGAGAGGAAAGTGCTAGCTAAATCAACCTCCAGGATGGCTCATTTCCATAGTCTCTCTCCCCTGGCAGCTTCTCATTCCTTCCTTATGCCTGTCATCTGGCTGCGTTCGGAGGGGGTGGGCATAGATGGACCTGGCTTTCTCTGCTTGTCCATCTGGGAAGCTCATGGTTTATCCCCCCTCTCCCTTGTTCTGGAATCCATATGCAGCAGAACCTGCTCCCCTGAGAATAGCTATTCACTCCAGGTGCTACTTATCACTTCATCAAAGCAGCCTGGCTAATCCACTTAACTCTGGCCAATCAGGACAGATCACTGGAAGGCTGAATTTTGGCTTACAGACAAGAAAGTCTTATGACTACTTTTCTGTATATTTCAAGATGAATTCAACAACAGCATATTGATGGATTTATCAATACCATTCTCCTAAGCCCTTGGATGATATTTTCCTGTAAAGCCTAGCGTTAGTTATTAAATAATAAGTGAGTGCTATGTTAACCTATTTGGATGGGGATCTACAATTGGGAAAATGAACTGGGTTCTTTCTCCAATACAAGGGCTTATAAAACATATTTTGTAAGGACCCTGCCTATATCTGCAGGACCCCCCACAGCCCTAGGACACCTAGGAGAGACTTTAGGAGTTCTGAATATACAAAAAAATGTAGATCCTTACTCCACAGTGCTCCTAGCACAAAAGTCAATTTTGGGGAAGCACTTTACTACAATGTGGGAAGTGAAATGTGCGATTTCTCTATCCACAGTGCATTCAAAAATTATTTTATAAGGGTTCTCCTTATAGGTACCTGACCCTCCACACCTGGGACACCTAGTGGAGATTCTGGGGGTACCTAATATGCCACATTATTGTAATTTATCAACTTTTAAGTGCCCCAAACACCAAAGTAGAGTTTGGGCACAATTTACATGTTAAAAGCAGCCCTGCAACAGAGGGCTCCTTTTAAACTGACCTCAGGCTTCACCAGTGCACACATGCATGTGCAGAAAGGGCTACTTAAAAGCAGTTGTAATCCCCTGCCCTATTAAGTGCTAGGCCCTATTGGGGAGGTCATGCCAATTATAGGGGGTACCCACTCTGACTGTAATATCGTACTGGATTGGGCCTGCCCACAAGACTTTAAAATCCTGCATCTTCCTCGACCTAAGGGTCGGGGCGGTGGTGTCGGTTTAATCTATCGAGCTTCTTGGTCAGTAAAGACCATTGTTATGGACCCAGTGGTCGGGACCGAAATACTTGGCCTCTCTATCGACTGCCATCTTGGAACGACCTTTACGGCGGTGATTTGCTACCGCCCGCCGGGAGCTTTCAATTCCACTCAGCAGCAGTCGCTCCTCACCACCCTTACCAATATGGCTACCTCTCATAACAACCTGATTGTCTTGGGCGATTTCAACCTTTGGCCCAACGGCAGCTTAGATTCTGCCCTCAACAATCTCCTACTTTCCTGTGAAGGAATGGGACTCGCCCAGCTAGTGAACAAACCCACACACGCAGCGGGGCATCAGCTCGATTTAATCTTTGCCTCCCCCCAGTTAGCACTTCTGAGCGACATTTTGCCAATGTGCTGGACCGACCATGCACTCATCAAATTTTACATAGCAGGCAGCAGGTCTTGCAGACCGGCACCCTGCCACGGCCCTGTACCCCCGTACAGAGACTGGAAGGCTCTGGACAAACTTAGACTGATCGGCCCAGTATTTGAAGTGGAAGACAGTTTTTCCACTACTCAACCAGTAGAGGCTAACTATCAATCCCTCTGCACAAGGATTTCCGATATTTCGGAACGCCTCGTCCCTCAAAAAAAGGGTAAACCACAGAGACGAGTAGCGGCCCCATGGTTCGACGACTCTTTAAGAGCTCTCAAACTAGCATGCAGACAAGCAGAGAGAAAATGGAGGCAGGGTTATTCTGAAACCCACAAAACTCTCTGGAAAGTAAATCTCCGGGAGTACAAAACTGCCATTGCCCAAAACAAGGCTAAACACTACTGCTCCATTATCACCAATGCCACCAACAGCTCAAAAAGTATCTTTCAGATACTCAAAAACTTAACTAATCCTGTGTGTGTCATCTCTACACAACCTCCCACCCAAGCTCTCTGCGACAATCTGGCAGTGTTTTTCATTAACAAAATAAACACCATTATTCATAACCTGAAAACACCTCCCTCTTCGGGAACTTCCAACACGCAGGGACTGGTCACCAGCTCTCAAAACTTGTCGTCTTCGGGCTTGGTCCTTTTGTCTAGACTACGGGAATTTCCCCCAATCCCGGCCTCCGAGTTTGACAGACTGGCGCTCGGTATCACCTCGGGTTCTCCACTCGATCCCCTGCCTCCAAAAGTTTGGAAAAATTTTGGAAATGAACTTTTTGGCACCATGCGCCTTATATGCAACCAGTCTTTGCACAGTGGCTTTGTTCCAACACCGTGGAAGCAGGCTCTAATCACTCCTCTCTTGAAGAAACCCTCCCTAAGCCCAGACGGCCTTTCAAACTACCGACCCATCTCCCTGCTGCCTTTCCCAGCGAAGGTCGCCGAACGATGGGTCAGTTCGTGCCTGTCCGCCCACCTAGAACAGAACACACTTCTTGACGACCACCAGTTCGGGTTCCGTCCTGCCCACGGCACCGAAACAGCAGTCTTGACAGCTATGGAGGATCTTCGCATGCGTGCAGACAGGGGCCAGCCAGTGGCGCTGATACTGCTGGACCTGTCTGCCGCATTCGATACGGTTAACCACGGCACGCTGCTGCAGAGACTTGGTGAAGTGGGAGTGGAGGGCACTGCATTGCTCTGGCTTCATTCCTACCTTCGGGACAGAAGACAGGCTGTCTCCCTTCCCCCATTTCAATCTACCTTTGCACCAGTACCCCAGGGAGTCCCTCAGGGCTCCTCCATCAGCCCCATCCTTTTCAATGTGTACCTCATCCCGCTAGTCAAGCTAATCAAATCCTTTGGGATCAAAACAATAAATTACGCTGATGATACGCAGCTCATCCTCTCCTGGGAAGGTGAGGATGCCATCCCTTTGTCCACCTTCCATGACTGCCTAAGAGAGACGGCTGGATGGCTACACAGAAACTCCCTCCAGTTCAATTCCTCTAAAACGGAGGTCCTGTTCTGTTCAGGCACCAAGATACCCCGCCAGTTTCCGAATGAATTCTGGCCCCCAGAGATCAGAGACAAACCTCTGCCGGTTGCCTCGGTACGCAACCTGGGAGCCATGCTTGACAATAAATTAAGTTTGGAAACACAGGTGACGAAAATCGTGGGGACCTGCACAGCCCTGCTCCGCTCATTCCGAAAAATCATGCCACTTCTCCCGGCACAAGCTCGGGCGTCAATAGTCAGGGGTACGATACTTAGTCGCCTCGACTATTGTAACGCCCTGCTCCTGGAGTCTCCAGTCACATTGATGGATCGACTACAGCGAATTCAATCTGCCGCCGCCAAGCTTGCTCTTGGCTGGACGAGGAGGGCTTCGGCCACAGCAGCTCTGGCTGAGCTACATTGGCTTCCCTTAAAACAACGTGTGGCCTTCAAGTCCCTCTGCATTGTCTTTAAGGCTCTGCATGGACTTGGACCCAAACCTCTGCAAGCCCTGTTTCGGTGGTACACTCCTGCCAGAGATTTACGCTCATCCTCGGCCTGTCTGGTAAAGGTACCCAGATTCAATAAAACCAGAACAGGGGGCAGATCCTTCAGGGTTGCAGCGGCCAAGCTGTGGAACAGCCTGCCCACCGACATACGTCAGATTTCTCAGCTTCTGCCATTCAGGAGACGTATTAAGACCTGGCTCTTCCCCCAATAAATGCCCGTCTGACTGCTTTCCCGGTCAACCGTCAACAGAGTATTCTTCAGCGCCAGGAAGCCTGCAAGGTATCAGTTGCGCTATACAAATATTCAAAATAAATAAATAAATAAATAATCCATAGTGTACCCTAGTGTATGTAGTTGTTTTCACTATATTCTAATTGTGTTTTCAGCATAGGACTGGCCCTGGGCCTGGTTAGGCAGATCACAGGGACAGTCAGAGTCAGTTACCACCATTACTAGTCAGCAAACAAATAGAGGTGCCCAGGGCATAGGATGACTTTGCAACAAAATACTTTGTCACAAATGGCTGGGTTTTCCTACTCGTTTTCAGTATTTCTTTATTTCAACAGTTAATTCCTTTGGGAAAACCTTTGAGGGATTTAAACATATGACCATTTGATAAATGTGAAGTTTGAGCTTCTTTTTGGAAACCTAGAGTGTTTATGGATCACCCATGTGTTTAAAACTGGTTTTCACCACAAACTGGAAAAAACTGGAAAAATGGGCTACCTCTTTGAAAAATGCCAAAACTCTGGTAAAAAAATAGTTTACTAAACGCTGGTAAGCTGGTGACTTTATCACCGTATACTGTTTGTTGATGCCATTTTTCGGGGGGAAAACATACACTTTTACCCAGAGAATGTTTTTTATCTATTTCAGTGAAAAAAAGTAGGAAATCCCTGGATAACAATACGATCATATAAACTTTACTTCAGCAGACTCATCATTCACCTATATCACCCGACTCACTCGATGTATCCGCTCATTGCAAGATTAAGCCACCTATATAAAGGAAAAAATACTGCACCACTGGATAAAAAGCATATGATATCAATTTATTTTGCCTAATAAAAAATCTTCTCAAGATAAAAACACAACGAAAGCATTCTGTACTTTGCTAATTAGACACCACTGTTCCCAATTCAGATTGTGTACACAGGTGTGGCGTCGACCCGTTTCGATGGAGAAAACTTTATGGGTCCATCTTTTTCAAGACTGTATAAATATACACTCTGTTTGATCATTTGTTGTTCATGCGATAACCTACAATGAGATAAAAATCATTATTGTTCTATTCCTGACATACTAATATCTACAACATACACTCTTTACATTAGAGGTTATCGCATGAAAAACAAATTATCAAACAGAGTGTATATTTATACAGTCTTGAAAAAGATGGACGACCCATAAAGAATGCTTTAGCCCATGTCCTTGTGAGAATACCAAAACGGATGTGTAGCTAGTTAAGACAAAATTGTCTGGTCTAACTTTTGTTTTTTCATTCTCTCTATCTTTTCATGCATACTGTTTGATGTTTTTTTATGAATTGTAATTTTTAATATTGTGCAATAACGGATAGGATTTCGTTGTGTTTTTATCTTGAGAAGATTTTGTATTAGGCAAAATACATTTATATAATATGCTTTTTATCCAGTAGTGGGGTATTTTTTCCTTTATATATGTGGCTTAATCTTGCAATGAGCGGATACATCGAGTGAGTGGGGTGATATAGGTGAATGATGAGTCTGCTGAAGTAAAGTTTATATGATCGTAGTGTTATCCAAGGGATTTCCTACTGTTTTTCACTGTACTAGTGCCCTAATCCCCTTTGGTTCAGAAGGGGCCCCTCTTTCTATCTAACGTTTTATCTATTTCCGCACAAAACTCAAATTTTAGCTATATTTTGCCTGTTTTCACCAACCCCTCCAGGAGAATTCACAAACCCTGGGTACTTTTAGACTCCCAGGGATGTTCGAAAAAAGTGCACAAGTTTGTAACGGATACCTTATGTCGAAAAAATGGTAATGGAGCCCTAAACCCCTATTACAACAAATAGCCAAATTAGAGCTCAACCGAAGGGGTGTGGTGAGGGGAATGGGTAATGGGGAACTACCAGCAGTTATGGGGTTACATGAGGGTACAGAGGTAATGTTCTTAATGACAGTAAAGACAACGGTACTCAGAAAAATATTTTTACCCAACTCATACAAAATGACATAACCTAAATAAAGATTTACAATAGTCAGAATGTATCTAGTTTGGTCCAAACACTGCCTAAGGTTTCTCTGAATGCTCCAACAGAAGTGACACACACAGTAGATGGCAAATGCTTAGATTTGAGCTCATCACCAGGCAGACTAAAGTTAGCTGAACCATGAAATCTGTTTTAGAGAGAAGTGCAAGGGGAAGAGAAGGGTAGAAGTAGAAAAGGAGGAGCATTTGGGCATAACCTCTGAGAAACCACAGTATTCCATCCCACTTATTTGAGGACAAGGAGTTTGTGTGGTGCCTCAAAGAGGTTGAAGAAAGAAGGCATAAGAGAGGAGTTATCACTCCCTATGACACAACAGCTTGCTGATGAGGGCACCTGCCCTTATCAACTAGACACACTGCTACCTCACAATCCACTCCCGATAAGAAAGCTTGTCCAAGCAGACCAGACCTGCAGCTATTCAAGCTTATTTCCAGAAGACAAAACCAAACTATATACAGAATCTTGTGCTAGACATAAACCCTGTCCGAAGAAGCTCTGGCTAAACACTCTGCTGATTGGGATAGTTCCAGCCTTTACCACCAATGGAAACTAGGGGCATAGGGAAAACTGCAAGTGAAGAAGAGATTCTGAAACAACGTACATAAGGAATGAGAAAGAGTATTTGAGATGCAAAGCATTGATTATTCATAGAAGCAAAGATGTCACTAAAGCTAACATCTGGAAACAAAGGTTTCTGGTGGACATTCTAAATTAGACGGAAATATGCACTTCATTCAACAAAAAATGAATTCGGAGATTCAGAAATAAGTATAATCAGATGATATTCATATAACTGTGCATGTTGTTGTAACTACAAAAACGCAAGAATGCAAAAAAAATAATCGTTCTCACTGATCAAAATTGATCACACAGTGAGTACCATCAGGAAGAACATATAGGTGTGTATAATACAGGATTATGGCAATGGACAATTAATCAAGTTCAGACAGAGCTGTTCGTACATTCAGTGTCCTTAGTTATAACACAGTGGGGAAAATAATTCCAAGTGAGTCCGATGGTCTCTTAACATCGATAGAGTTTCGGCCCGAAGTTAGTAGATGGTCATCATCAGAACAATAGTAAAAAACTCGCAGAAAATAGTTTCAATGATTTAGAAAATTAGTCACATTCAATTGAGGAATTTTCTGAGTTTTTCTCTGCCCCCGAGGCAGCATGCTGATGATTGCAGGAACTCTTCCTTTCACAAAATTGAACACGGCACTGACCACAGAAGTGGTCAAAGATGGCGTATCAATGTATGGAATAAAGTTGTAAGGGCCAGATGTACGAAGCATGCATTTTGCGACTCGCAATTTGCAACTGTTTGCAATTCCCAATGGGGTTACAAATTATATGCCTCATCAATATTCATGAGGCAAGTGCAATTTGCGACCCCAATGGTAATAGACTGCACTCACAGAGATGGTGACCTGCTGGGGTCTGCAGAGCACCATGTCTGTGACTGCTTTTTCAACAAAGCAGTTTTTAAAAAAATGCATCCCGTTTTCCTTAAAGGAAAAAGGGATGCATTTCAAAAAGAAAAATGAAACTTTTCAGTTTCATTTTTTAAAGGCAGGAAGTGGTCACCTGGGGACCCATTCCCGTTTGCAAATGTTTTACCACCCTTTTAAAAAGGGTGATAAACTGCGAGTGTTGTGCATCCGCAAATGCGGTCGCAAAACAATCGTACAGACCATTTGCACTCGCTATTAGGAAGGGATGCCCTTGTCACGCCCCTTCCTAATTGCGAGTCGCAAACCATATTTTGTGAGTCACTAATAGGTTTTTGCGGTCGTAAACGGGGCTACTTCCCATTTGCGACCACAAAAAACGGTTGAACATCTGCCTGTAAGAGTCCTTGCAAGACAGTTGCAAACCTCCATAGACACTCCTGCAACAAACTCAGCCATGTGCTGTCATGACTTTCTTCATACCACCTCAGTGATTGTCAGTTTCCAAGCAACCAGAGCTTGCGCACGATGGAATCATTGTAATACCTATTGTACTTGCTGGATTTTAATTGAACCTACCCATTTATAATGCTTTATGGGCCAGATGTATGACCCTTTTTTGTGGCTGCAAACGGGAGAACCGCAACAAAAGGGCAATAGCATGTACAAATGCTATTTTGCGAGTCCCTGACTTACAAAATAGCATTTGTAATTCTCGCTATTAGTCAAGGACGTCCCTTCCTAGTAGCGAGTCAGCATGCTATGTACTAGTGTTTTGCAACCGCATTTGCGGCCGCAAAACACTTGCAGTTTACCACCTACTGCAAGTAGGTGGTAAACCACTCCCAAAGGGAAAGGGGTCCCCGAGACCACTGCCTGCCCTTAAAAAAAAATTAAACTGAAAGATTTCATTTTTCTTTTTGAAATGCATTCGGTTTTCCTTTAAGGAAAACGGGCTGCATTAAAAAAAAAAGCTGCTTTATTAAAAAGCAGTCCCACCATCCCTGGGAGGGCTGTCATTCCCAATGGGCTCGCAAATTGCTAGAGGCTCATTAATATTAATGAGCCTCGCAACTTGCAACCCCATTGGGAATCGCAAACAGTGTGAAATACAATGTTGTACATTGGAAATTGCGCCTTGCAAAATGTGACTCGCAAAAGAGTCGCAATTTGCGATGCGCAAATTCTTGGTCGTACATTTGGCCCCAAATTTATTAATACTCGTTTTTGCACTTTCTGTATATACTAATATATGTAGGCAAAGTCTGGTTTTGACATATTTCTAAGCAAAATCATGAAATCTATTGTACCAAAATATTGGCTAGTTTACTTATGTAACAAAACACTTGCCCTTCCTAATTCTACATGTATGTACCTTGAACATACACATATTTTGTATTCTCAATCTACATACATGTGTAGTTAAGGATAGCAAACCTCTATTTACCTGAAACCTGAAAGGTCTGAAATGTGACAAGTAGCCACTGAGTACTACATTTTTTCCAAGGTGTGCAAAATGTTATGGGGTGACCAATATTTCCAATATTTTCTCAGTGTAGAGTATGCTCAAGGCAAGCCTATGATCCACAGCACATTAGCTTCGTCAGTCATTTGTTTGACAAACTTTGTGACAATTGTGACACAGCTCCGCAGAGGCTTCTGGTGCCTTTTTCAATGCTCGTGGATTAAATGTTTTCTATTTTTTGCGTGCTTATGTTACCTATCGAAGTAGATTTGCAGATTATGTCCACACCATATAACAGCTTAATATTTATTCTTACAGACTTTATTAGCACAGACACAAATCACTGCACTGCTCTGAGACAACAATCTGTATTCAGGGGGTTAGAGTCGGGCCAGGTGTACGAGAAGGACCTACTTCCGTATTTGTCATTCGCTCCTACATGTGAAGGTGGTACAAGTTAAACATGTCTATGTAGCTGGTGTAGATGGTTCCATGGACGTAATTTAGGGGTTGCCAGCGATCGCAGCTGTGACCCCTGGCTTGCCCCGTGCGACACCTGCCACTGCCTTTGTGACTCCTGGCCTCAGAGGTGGCACAATCAGTGCCAGGAACACAGTGGCAGCTCGTCCTTATGGATGTTGGTTGGGGCTCTACTCTCTTTGTTTTCTCTCAGTGTTTCTATTACACTAATAGTAAACAATGTTTCATTATTCACTATTAGAGTAATACAAATGGAGTACAGTTAGCTGGAGAATTACCTTGCCTGGCAGCTGAAGTAAGTAAAAAAAGATGCTTTCAAATGTATGTTGTGTGGGTGTTTTGTGGGTGTGTGTTTATGCGAGGCAGTGTGTGTATGTGAGTGACATTGAAGGTCAAAGGACATGTGATGTCACTTCCTCTACGCCAGGCACTTTGGTGAATTGACATTCATGGATGGTTTTAGCAGACTGCTCTATGTAAATATTCACAGCTCCAGGAGCTTCCTGAATTGAATGTTCAGGAAGGTTGACCCAGGGTGTTTCCCGAGTTTCTGCCCCTGGACTCAGCGACGTCTCCTCAGTTATGGCGGAGGAATGTTGCCCCACTGAAAAATAAAATGATAATAAAACCACTTCATTATAATTTTATATTTGATCACTCCCAGCTGAGGTTAGGGCTGGGGCGGGGCTATCCTGCCAAGTGTCACGCTACAGAAGTGTGGGGCACTTGTAAGTGCAAATGTTTGTTTGGCCGGATATCTCAGGCTGGCCAAGAAGACATGCGCACTAATGTTTCTCCAACTCAGCTTCTTGGGAGACTGTGCAGCGTAACCAGCCTCGGAAGAGGAGCACTGAGTCGGCGGGTGCAGGAGCAGGTAATCTATAAAAAAAAATATTTTCTTCCCTTCACCCCTGCCCCCCGCTTTGCCTCACCACCCTAAAATTGGAACAGCCGCCACTGCCTGGACTCTTAAGAGCCTTTCACCATCTAACAGCCCCTTTAGGGAGCACTGTTGGATTATCAGAGAGGAAGCTGACCCCAAGTTCCTGGCTCGTAAGTGTGAGCCAGCTTTTGGAGGCAGCGAACAAACATGACATTTCATGTTAAATATAATGCAAACAACGTAATTGATTACACCATTGTTGCCCCACAATTTACATTACCAGTAGAATCATCTATACTATTGCATCACATATGACATCACCAGTGACATCATCAATAAACAGGTTGAACTCATCATACATAGTCTATGGCATCCCTTCTCTGCCTGGTGGGTGAACTGATGGTTGCGTCTATCAGCGGTGCGGTGGCACCCAGTGCTGTGACACGTCAGTGTAGGGGGAGGTGATCATACACGCGCCCAGTTCTTCAGTAAGTGATTTACTGAAGTGACTCAGGATGAAGATGAGTAACTGCTTCATCCTTTCAGCAGCTCTTGTAACTGAGCATGAGTCAGCCCCTCTGTCTCCATTGTTTAGGTGGCTTTTAGCTGCTTACTTAAATTATTAATAAATCATTTATAAAAGTAGAACTACAATTATTGTAATTCTCATAATTCCTATTATTAGTATTCATACTCTGAATCTAAAGAGTATGAAAGAGCATGATACAAATGCTAAATAAATAAAATAAATATTACATTTAGAGTCATATAAGAGAAACACTATAATGATACTACTTCACATTAGAGTGTAGCAAAAAGTCATCAAAGGGGGAATTTGTGGAGGTCACATGTAATGTCATGGGTAGTACCATAGCATTGGTAGAAAACTCAAGATCGACGAATTTGAGCATCTGTGGGCTCGTCCATTGGTGACCTAGAGGAAGAGCTGGAAAAAACACAATTACTTTTTTGCAAATGTTCTTCCAAAAAGATAAGGTGAGGTTTACTTTCTGTCTCTGAATGGTATTGTCGGAGAAATATTTTCAGAGCAGTCCTCCCTTCCTCGTCATTTTTATTGTCCAAAAACTTTTAAATTATGCTCACTATTCCCTAAAGGAGTATGGGGCATATTAGCAACAACTTGCGAAAATTATCGCAAACCACGCTAAGCGCGATTTTTTTATCTCCTCCTATCGCTGGATTTTATCGCAGAGATAACGCAGTATTACCTACGTTTATCTCCACACTGAGATTTCCAGCGATAAAAATCCTATTGCTAAGGAAAATCTCGCTAATAGGCAGGTGGGGACTTAGCCATAGAATCCACCTCCCATTGACTATTATGGCTAAGTCAGGTTTTTACCAGGTGTAAAATCCTGGCGCTAATTGCGGTTAGCGCGTGTTTTTTTATCGCGTCACGGGTATCGCTAATAGGCGATAGCTGTGTTAGCGACTGCTTTCAGTCGCATGCTGCTGACATGCAAAGCGGGCCCCAAACCAGTCGCTATCGCCTGGAAGCTGTCGCTAACTGCTGTTAGCGGCAGCTTGGTGATTGGGCGATAAAAAAATTGTCGCTTTATCGGCAAAATGTGCCGCTAAAGCTGCAATACCGCCCTTGCTAATATGCCCCACGTCTTTAATTTCTAGAAGTTAACACTATGCAGCTTCGCCAATGTACCTCATTTCTCTACTTTGGAAATTTTGAGGGCATAATAATAATGAAGATTCTCCAATCCAATGTCTCACTGATCTGCAGTCGGTAAAGACGCCCAGGTCCATACCTCATTAAATGATTCCAGTTTCTAAAGCCTTCCATCACGTGCCTCTCTGACTCCACGACTGATATTGAGCCATGTACCAAACCCTACTGGTCACAAATTGTGACTAGTATTTTTTCGACCAGTGATGAAATTTGAGAATGGACTTATCTACTAATAGGTTTGTTCACAAAATGCCAACTTTTTAGTGAGTCGTATTCTGACCTATCTCATCAATATTCATAAAGAGGTCGCAAACTGCGACTCATAACGATTGGATGCGATCAAAGGGATCACATTTTAATACAGTATATATTTTTTCAATGCAGCCCATTTAAAAAATAAAATACAAGTTTAAGTGTTTGCATTGCTCCTCTGGACACATTTCTTTTTCATTTACAAAGCTTGAGGGGTACCATGTGGACCCATTTCCCTTTGTTAACCGGTTACCCTCTCCTTGGAGGAGTCTGTAACCTATCAATGTTTGCAACTGAAAATGAGGTTGCAAATCATCGATACACAGCATTCTCATTTGTAATTTGGAAGGGACACACTAGATATGCCTCTTCCAAATTGCTAGAGAGTATGGGCCTGATTCACAGAACTAATTTAAGACAAAATCCTAAACTTACTACTTTTAGTATTCACAGAAGTTTGGATTTTGTCTTAAAACAGACTTAAGACAGACTTAAGACAGACTTAAGACAGAATCCTAACTTAAGTTTGTCTTAAGTCGGTCTTAAGTCTGTCTTAAGACAAAATCCTAACTTCTGTGAATACCAAAAGTAGTAAGTTTAGGATTTTGTCTTAAGTTAGTTCTGTGAATCGGGCCCTCAGTCTTCACCCTTTACTGATTCTTTAATCTGTTACCGAATCGCAAGATGGGTTTAGTACATTTGTAAAAACCATTTAGCAGTTGCAGTCCCTGTCTCTGAACGGCTAAATGGGCTCTTACACCGTGACCAAACCCAAGTCTTTCTAAAAGTATAGCTTTATGGATGTTACTAATATGAAAGTCTAACTTTATACTTCAATGATGCACAAATGGGAAAGTACTCTAATTCTGCACCTCACTAACTGCATTACATGCCCGTGAGATCTGTGATGTGCTGGCCAAGAGTTGAAATCCCATCATGGCCAACTCATCCTTCAATCCTTCCAAAGTCGTTAAACTGACGGCCATTACATTTGGTTCTGGTAATACGTATGAATGATACAAGTTTGCTACGAAGCACTATATATAAAAAACAAATTCCTACTGAAATGTACTAGTGGTGACGGCTTTCCAATCCCATACCCCACTGAAATGTTCCCTATGAAAGGTCCTTCCTGCTCTATATATATATCACTAAAACGAGCTAGTGACAAACAAATCTCTAATTTTATGATATACTAACTATGCACTAGTGGGGAAAATTCTCTAATGCTATATCTCCACTGAAATTTACTAGTGAAAAGGTTTTGTATCTTGAGCTTCACTGAAGTGCTTTAGGAGGCAAATCTTTCTGATCCAGTACCTCACTGATAAGCACTTGTGAGACTTTCCGATCATATATCCCAGTGCAATGCATCAGTGGATGAATGCTCTCTTAACCATACCTGATTGAAATGTCAAGAGTGGTACAATCTGTTTCCCTGCAACTCATTTAAATGTATCAGTGAGGAAGTTCTACAATCTCACTTATATAAACTAGGAGAAGCAATCTGCAATCGGACAAGTCACAGAAATGCACTAATTGGGGACACCCTTTTGTCCTTGACCAATGACCACTGGAAGGGGAGCATCAAATAATGCTGCAGCGTTGACTAAACAATGCAGCAAGAAAGCAAATCAAGTGGCATAATGCAGCACATTTTGTCATTAAATTACTGGATTATTTTGTCATTTGTACACATAGTAATACTGTCTGTGCAAAGATTTTACCTCTAGTACCAGTTTCACAACCAAATACAGAAATAAGCAACTGAACGATGACCTGGTAATCTTTGCGTTAATAATAATAATAATAATAATCCACATTTGTAAAGCGCACAATCACCCGTAAGGGTCTCTAGGCGCTGGGGGCCGTCGGGAAGATTAAGCGAGCTATTGCCCAGAGTCACATGGTGCTGGGCTAACCTGCCGCCTAACCTGCCGCCGGAGCCGGGGATCGAACCCTGATCCCCAGATTCCAGCGTCAGTCGCCCTGGCCGCGGCGCCACACCTCTCCCCTAGTTGGGCCTTACAAAGCGCGTCAGCATGTCACCACAAATGTAGTAACTTTTCACCGATTTGAGCTAGAATCGCTTTTGTTTTTAAAATCTGCAGATTATGCAGCAGATGATGGATTATGTGGCAAATGCAGCAAATCTATAATGATTCGAAAAAAGATGCAGAGTTGCATTATTCCAGTGACCCTTCTTTCACCGTACCAAAATGCAACAGTGGGAAAGTTTTCTTTGTTTATTTATTACCGATATTAGCTCGTGGGGAAGACTCTTCAGAGTTATACCTCTCACCTATATGCTGTCATCGAATATCCCACCTAAATACACGAGTGTGGAACTTCCTAATACCATTTCACACTACATTTACCTAATGTGGAAGTCTCCATAATGCTTTACCTCGCTGTAATGAGTGAGTGAGGAAGTGACTCTGAAGCTGTACCCCACTGAAATGAGTGAGGGGGGAAGTCTCTCTGATGCTGTACCTCACTGAAATGAATGCATGGGGCAGGCTCTCTGATGCTGTACCTCACTGAAATGAATGCATGGGGCAGGCTCTCTGATGCTGTACCTCACTGAAATGAATGAATGGTGAAGGCTCTCCGATGCTGTACCTCGCTGAAAGGAGTGACTGGGGAAGTCTCTCTGATGGTGTACCTCACTGAAATGAATGAATGGGGAAGGCTCTCTGATGCTGTACCTCACTGAAATGAATGAATGGTGAAGGCTCTCCGATGCTGTACCTCGCTGAAAGGAGTGACTGGGGAAGTCTCTCTGATGGTGTACCTCACTGAAATGAATGAATGGGGAAGGCTCTCTGATGCTGTACCTCACTGAAATGAATGCATGGGGAAGGCTCTCTGATGCTGTACCTCACTGAAATGAATGCATGGGGAAGGCTCTCTGATGGTGTACCTCGCCAAAATGAATTCATGGGGAAGGCTCTCTGAAGCTGTACCGCACTGAAATGAATGAATGGGGAAGGCTCTCTGATGGTGTACCTCGCCGAAATGAATGAATGGTGAAGGCTCTCTGATGCTGTACCTCACTGAAATGAATGAATGGGGAAGGCTCTCTGATGGTGTACCTCACTGAAATGAATGAATGGGGAAGGCTCTCTGATGGTGTACTTCTCTGAAATAAGTGAGTGGGGAAGGCTCTGGGATGCTGTACCTCACTGAAATGAGTGAGTGGGGAAGGCTCTCTGATGGTATACCTCGCTGAAATGAATGAATGGGAAAGACTCTCTGATGCTGTACCTCACCGAAATTAATGAATGGGGATGACTCTCTGATGCTGTACTTCACTGAAATGAATGAATGGGGAAGGCTCTCTGATGCTGTACCTCACTGAAATGAATGAATGGGGAAGGCTCTCTGATGCTGTACCTCACTAAAATGAATGCATGGGGAAGGCTCTCTGATGCTGTAACTCACTGACATGAATGCATGGGGAAGGCTCTGTGATGCTGTACCTCACTGACATGAATGCATGGGGAAGGCTCTCTGATGCTGTACCTCGCTGAAATGAATGAATGGGGAAGGCTCCGTGATGCTGTACCTCACTGACATGAATGCATGGGGAAGGCTCTCTGATGCTGTACCTCACTGAAATGAATGAATGGGGAAGACTCTCTGATGCTGTACCTCACTGAAATGAATGAATGGGGAAGGCTCTCTGATGATGTACCTCACTGAAATGAATGAATGGGGAAGGCTCTCTGATGGTGTACCTCGCTGAAATGAATGAATGGAGAAGACTCCCTGATGCTGTACCTCACTGAAATGAATAAATGGGGAAGGCTCTGTGATGCTGTACCTCACTCACATGAATGCATGGGGAAGGCTCTCTGATGCTGTACCTTGCTGAAATGAATGAATGGGGAAGACTCTCTGATGTTGTACCTCACTGAATTGAATGCATGGGGAAGGCTCTCTGATGCTGTGCCTCGCTGAAATGAAGGAATGGGGAAGGCTCTCTGATGCTGTACCTCACTGAAATGAATGAATGGGGAAGGCTCTCTGATGGTGTACCTCACTGAAATGAATGCATGGGGAAGGCTCTCTGATGTTGTACCACTCTGAAATGAATGCATGGGGAAGGCTCTCTGATGCTGTACCTCACTGAAATGAATGCATGGGGAAGGCTCTCTGATGATGTACCTCACTGAAATTAATGAATGGGGAAGGATCTCTGATGCTGTACCTCGCTGAAATGAGTGAGTGGTGAAGGCTCTCTGATGGTGTACCTCGCTGAAATGAGTGAGTGGTGAAGGCTCTCTGATGCTGTACCTCGCTGAAATGAATGAATGGGGAAGGCTCTCTGATGCTGTACCTCGCTGAAATGAATGAATGGCGAAGGCTCTCTGATGCTGTAGCTCGCTGAAATGAATGGGGAAGGTTCTCTGATGGTGTACCTCGCTGAAATGAATGAATGGGAAAGGCTCTCTGATGGTGTACCTCGCTGAAATGAATGAATGGTGAAGGCTCTCTGATGCTGTACCTCACTGAAATGAATGAATGGGGAAGGCTCTCTGATGGTGTACCTCACTGAAATGAATGAACGGGGAAGGCTCTCTGATGCTGTACCTCACTGAAATGAATGCATGGGGAAGGCTCTCTGATGCTGTACCTCACTGAAATGAATGCATGTGGAAGGCTCTCTGATGATGTACCTCACTGAAATGAATGAATGGGGAAGGCTCTCTGATGCTGTACCTCACTGAAATGAGTGAGTGGTGAAGGCGCTCTGATGCTGCACCTCACTGAAATGAATGAATGGTGAAGGCTCTCTGATGCTGTACCTCGCTGAAATGAATGAATGGGGAAGGCTCTCTGATGGTGTACCTCGCCTAAATGAATGAATGGGGAAGGCTCTCTGATGCTGTACCTCACTGAAATGAATGAATGGGGAAGGCTCTCTGATGGTGTACCTCGCCGAAATGAATGAATGGTGAAGGCTCTCCGATGCTGTACCTCACTGAAATGAACGAATGGGGAAGGCTCTCTGATGGTGTACCTCACTGAAATGAATGAATGGGGAAGGCTCTCTGATGCTGTACCTCACTTAAATGAATGAATGGGGAAGGCTCTCTGATGGTGTACCTCTCTGAAATAAGTGAGTGGGGAAGGCTCTCTGATGCTGTACCTCGCTGAAAGGAGTGACTGGGGAAGTCTCTCTGATGGTGTACCTCACTGAAATGAATGAATGGGGAAGGCTCTCTGATGCTGTACCTCACTGACATGAATGCATGGGGAAGGCTCTCTGATGCTGTACCTCACTGAAATGAATGAATGGGGAAGACTCTCAGATGCTGTACCTCACTGAAATTAAGGAATGGGAAGGCTCTCTGATGCTGTACCTCACTGAAATGAATGAATGTGGAAGGCTCTCTGATGGTGTACCTCGCTGAAATGAATGAATGGAGAAGGCTCTCTGATGCTGTACCTCACTGAAATGAATGAATGGGGAAGGCTCTGTGATGCTGTACCTCACTGACATTAATGCATAGGGAAGGCTCTCTGATGCTGTACCTCGCTGAAATGAATGAATGGGGAAGACTCTCTGATGCTGTACCTCACTGAAATGAATGCATGGGGAAGGCTCTCTGATGCTGTACCTCGCTGAAATGAATGAATGGGGAAGGCTCCCTGATGCTGTACCTCACTGAAATGAATGAATGGGAAAGGCTCACTGACGGTGTACCTCTCTGAAATAAGTGAGTGGGGAAGGCTCTCTGATGCTGTACCTCACTGAAATGAGTGAGTGGGGAAGGCTCTGTGATAGTGTACCTCACTGAAATGAATGAATGGGGAAGGCTCTCTGATGGTGTACCTCACTGAAATGAATGAATGGGGAAGGCTCTCTGATGGTGTACTGTTCTGAAATGAGTGAGTGGGGAAGGCTCTCTGATGGTGTACCTCACTGAAATGAGTGAGTGGGGAAGGCTCTGTGATGCTGTACCTCACTGAAATGAATGCATTGGGAAGGCTCTTTGATGCTGTACCTCACTGAAATGAATGAATGGGGAAGGCTCTCTGATGCTGTACCTCACTGAAATGAATGAATGGAGAACTCTCTCTGATGCTGTACCTCACTGAAACGAAGGCTCTCTGATGGTGTACCTCTCTGAAATGAGTGAGTGGGGAAGGCTCTCTGATGGTGTACCTCGCTGAAATGAGTGAGTGGGGAAGGCTCTCTGATGGTGTACCTCACTGAAATGAATGAATGGTGAAGGCTCGCTGATGGTGTACCTCGCTGAAATGAGTGAGTGGGGAAGGCTCTCTGATGCTGTACCTCACTGAAATGAGTGAGTGGTGAAGGCTCTCTAATGCTGTACCTCTGTGAAACAGCGAGTGGGGAAGGCTCTCTGATGCAATCTGCACTTGTTAGCACAAATGGAGAAGGTTTCCACTCCTATACCTCACAGAAATGCACTAGTAGGGAAGGCCCTCGAGTTCTCTACTTTAATGCCAGGATCCGTGATTCGCGGATCAAGAATTCAAAGTCCTGCATGACAAACTCAGCGTTTCATCTTTGCAAAATCAGTAAATTGAGTACCCTCAATTCAGGCTCTGTTAACACTTGTTACATAGAAATGTTGGAAAAGTGCAATCAAACATAACATAAAAGACTATTTATTGATAGAATGCACTGGTGGTGAAGGCATCATACAATCAATGAAGTGCCCTACTGAGAAGGTTCTTTAATACTATGGCTCACTGAAATACTGGGAAAACTCCCATTTTCACTGAAATACACTCTAATCTCTGATCCTATTTTTCACTGTAGTGCGCTCTAGGGACTCTGGGGTCCTATACAACCCAGAAATGCACTAGTACAGAAGGATTTCTGATCCCATACCTCACGCAAATGCATCAGTGAGAAACGCGTTTGAATCCCTTAGTGGACTGAAATGCACTAGTGTGGAACACTGAAAATTCTCGAAGACTGTATGTCACTGAAAAGAGCTGGTGAGAAAGACTATAATGTTCTACTTCACCAAAATGAAACTAGAGAAGGCGCTCAGAGTACCTCACTTAAATGTAAGAGTGACAAATGCCTTCTAATCCTATACCTCGTTGGATTTTACTAAGGTGCAACGCGCTCTTGATTCTGTACTTTAGTGAAATGCACTACTAGCACGAATGGAGAGGGTTTTCTGAAGCTGTGGTTCACTTGTGAGACCTGTTATGTGAAGGCCAATAGGTCCATCCGTGCACGGCTACCTCAATCTCAAATCCTTCGATGGACAATGAAAATTCAGTGCCAAGAAACTGGAGTCTGGCAAGGCCAGTCATTTACTGCTGGTGTGAAACACTATGTGAAAAACAAAGTAATAGTGAAATTCACCAGTCTTTATTATACTGTGGATTTCACGAAAATGCATCTTTTCATGGAAATGCACCAGTGGGGAACACACTTTTACTCTATACCTCATTGAAATGCACGTCTAGGAAAGTTCTTTGATCCTTCATCTCAGTGGAATATACTAGTGGGAAAGTCTTGAGTATCTTAAACCTCATTGAAATGCACTATGGAAGACTCCCAATTCTTATACCTCGTTCGAATGAACTATTGGCGCGGGGGGGTGAGCCCATAAAACTCTACATTTCAATTTGTTCCTATACCTTTCTCGATCGTTTTAGTAGGCAATGCTTTTTAAACCAATAACAGAAATGAAACTTGAGGAGTTCGTTTTAACCTTACGCAGGAGAGGCTCCTCCATTTGAGCGGAGGAGCATCGACCCACTTAAAAATCCCCCTAAAACCCCAGAGATGAAAAAATATTGGTAGTTAATTACCATTTTATTTTTCACCCCTGAGCCGAGCATCAGAATGGGTTTGCGGCCACTGCTGAGTGACAGCATCAGGGGAAGGGTGGGCTGGTATTGCACTGTTTAAATTATTCATGCCTTTTTGGCAGAGCGTCTTGCGATGGCCATCCACACATGTGCACTTTCAACATCTCTAGCCCGGCAGTCTTAAGACAGCTGGGTTAGATCAAGCCAAAGGCTACATAGTGCTGTGGAGCACCGAATGAGTCCGCTCCCACCAATCCTAGCCCTGCTCTCATGCTGGTGAGAGCAGCGCCAGGATTGGCTAAGGGAGTTCCAGCATCCGGTTCCTGTGTCAGCGAAAGACAAGGTCCGGAGTGAGGACTTTGCTGAGTTCAGTAAGTTTTATTTAATTGTTTTATATTATTTGAACGTGTGTAACCCCCCCACCCTATAGATGTCACCCGCCACTGCCTTATACTTCAACAAGTTGCACAGTTGGGAAACACTTTCCAATCCCATACATCAATGCATACATCAATCCCATACTCCAATGCATCAGAACGTAGAGCTCGAGATGTGTCTCTGTAACATGCACCAAGTCTCACCTGCACCACAGGCAGGGGAAGGTTGCCTCTTTCAGCCTTGCTGCTCAGCCACGCATTCTATTGTGGCACTCCCTTTTGAATTATAGTGTAATTGTTACTCTGTCTGCACTCTGGAAGGCATGTCACCACCAGCCATTGTTTTCTGATCCTGGAAATATTGTCTGAGAACTTTATTGCTTCCTTAATGTTTTTCATCCAAACATATAATTGTTGTTCTTGTACGGAAAACAGAGGGTTTGGCACAGAGCTTCCCTTGCAAACGTTTCTTAGGAGCCTGCCGCTGGTGCTGAGGAGTGATGCTCATGCCTCTTTCTTCCAACACCCTACACTTTCAGGGGGATATTCACAAGGACTTAGCTCTGACTTATCCACACCTTAATGCATCAAAAGTGGAGATAGATTTAACACAAGCTGGTTCAAACTGCAGACATCACATGTATTCCCGCAATAACAGCCCCAAAATGTATCTTCACGGTAGACACCACCATATGAGATCCAGAGTAGGCGTTTCTGTGCAAAAACACACGAAAAACCACAACATCACTTTCACAACAAACTGCCAGATCTGCGAAGTACAACAAAAACATGCGATAAGCAGCGATAGCACCAGGGAATTAACACCTGCCTTTTGCTGGAGCTAAGCAATACGACTACCTGCAGCATAAAAGGGAGCCCAGCCAAGAGCCACACCTGAAGACAAGTCAATGATCATGCAGCTCCGATACCCATGAATGCCACAACATCCCCTGCCACCAACCCCAGCCCTCCGCGGACATACACATACCGTGCACGACATGAGATCCACAAAAATCGCATGATGACGCACATTGCCAAAATAAATACACACATGTGTGACCCGAAGAACGAGAAACAGCACACAGCACTGAAGTAATAACCAAAAACTTTATTGAAACACAATACAAAACAACAATGTGGAAGACTCCTGTCGGGTCCATCAGGGACAACCTCGAAGTCACAGCCTGGAAAATAAAGCACAAAATCAGGACGTGTGTCATGCACACATCAAAGGAGCAAGACACAGAGAAACAGAGAAGGAAAGTGAGCCAGAGAGAGAAAGCGAGTGAAGGAAAGGAAGGAAGAGGGAGAGAGAGAGAGAGAGTGAGGGAAGGGAGAGAGAGTGAGAGAGAGAGAAGGAAAGGAAGGGAGAGAGAGAGAGAGACACTGCTGCCCCGGCGCACACAGGCCCCACTGTTCACCTGCCTCCGCAGGTATGTCAACTAGTAGGCACACCACGTGCCGGTGCAAGCTCCAGGCCCCGGTCCTGCCACCATGTCATAGTCCACATCATGCGGGCCCGCCCCGCGGCCCAGCAGGTCCCACACATGACGCTGAGTCCTGAGTCATCAATGGCAGAGACCACATCAGTGCACACATCATCATCGTAGGCTGCACACCCACTCAGCTAGTTCGGTGCCACTAACCCTGTGCAACACAAGTCAGCGCGACATGGGGGTAGGCCTGTGATGGCCGCAAGGCTTCAGGTGCCACTAACCCTGTGCAACACAAATCAGCACCACGTAGTGGTAGGCCCGTGACGGCTGCAAGGCTTTGGATGCCACTAACCCTGTGCGCAATAACTCATGGGCCCTTTATGATTGAGAAACATGGAGCTTTTGTCATCCAGTCACCAACGGCAGAGGGGAATGTGGCGCTGTCAGCCCCTTATATGTGCGGGGTCACATGGCCCGTGACGCCTGTGCCGGATGGGTGTGGTGTGTGTGCAAACCTGCCCTCAGGGAGTGGCTGTGACATGCTAACAACTAGACCAGTGACCTGCACAGCACCAGCGAGTATGCCTGTGACAGGTAGCTATGTGGGCCCCACCTCGGAGCATAAGCGGAGTGGTCTGGCCTGGCATACGCCGTACCAGCACAGGGCTTGCAACTATGGGGCTCTGGGCGTGGTTCAGTCCATTTCCGGACAACTAAGTGACTAATGCGTGTGTCCCCGTTGCAGTGTACAGGGCACCTGGAACACAATAGGCAATGTAGCACACTGTGACTGGCATCCCACTAGATGAGCATCATTGACGTAAGGGAAATCACTGTCCCTACATTCATCCACACATTCATACATGAATGATGACAGACAGGAACAGCAGTGCGCTACTGGGTGTTTATTGCACATCCAGTGGAGCTTTGCAGCTAGAGCGGTACAGGGCCATGCCAAGCACACTACACAATATGGGCCCGCGGAGATGAAGGGTACAGTCCGCAGTCTGGTCGCCGTGTCATTGTTCATCAAACAGGATATGGAAGTCCATGTCGCAGTCCAAGGTGAGTGCAGCGGGGTGTATCGGGGGTCCTGTCCTCGGATGTGTGCTCTGCCCCACCTGTTGGTGTTGCAGTACCGGCTGCGGCACTGTGTGCCACTGACACATCAGGAGCAGGATGAGGTTTGTCTGCTGGACTGTGTGGCAGTGACACATCAGTTACCAGAGTGGATACGCCTGCTGCACTGTGAGGCACTGACACACTAGGGGGTGGAGATGTGGATGGTGTGGGGGCAGCAGCATTCATCAGTGCAACACCTTGTGGCAGCAATGCCATGATTAAGCATGGGCGGATTTTGCGCATTGGCAATCTGCGAACTTGCGTATTTACGGATTCGCAATCCGCAAAATCCGCAAACTTTTGCGAATTTGCAGATTTTTTTTTGTGTTTGCAAGGGTTTCTGCCAGTTCGCGAGGGTTGTGTACCAGTTCGCAATTGCGAACTTACTTGTCAGCTCGCAACGGCCGCAACTATGTTGTTTCTACGTCTGGTTCATCATCACAGGTTCACAGCACCCTCTGTTTCACCACTGCCACCCTCTGGTACACCCATGCCACGCTCTGGTACATCACTGCCACCCTCTGGTTGGTTTATCACTGTAGATTATGGGGGTGAAAAAAAGCAAGCACACCTGCCCTGCTTCAACTGACATGAATTAATTTGGGGTTGATTAATGTGTCACTGAATTTAAACTTCCAGTCTGGCTGGCACCTGCTTCCTTATGTGTAATTTGCTTTCTGTTGCAGTGCAATTTTTTTTCACAGGACCTTTGTGGCCTACTTGTAGCTATTCTCTGAGCCTGCTGTGAGGGTCAGAGCAGGGTCATAGAATAGTTGCAAGTAGGCAACTGAACTCTGAAGGGGCCCCTCAGGAAGCACAACAGGGAATGGTTACTAATGATAAGATTGAACTTTTGCACCTGCTGAGTGCTTTCAGTTTTGTCTGTAATTGCTTTCTGTTGCAGTGTAATTTTTTTAACAGGACCTTTGTTGTATACTTGTAGCTATTCTCTGAGCCTGCTGTGAGGGTCAGAGCAGGGTGATAGAATAGTTGCAAGTAGGCAAATGAACTCTGAAGGGGCCCCTCAGGAAGCACTACAGGGAATGGTTACTAATGATAAGATTGAATTTTTGCACCTGCTGAGTGCTTTCAGTTTTGCAAAAAACCAAATATCCAGCAGCATCCACAAAAAGTAATCCTTCCAGGTCAAGATCCAAATCAAAGCGACCAGCACATGAAGAAAGCACTGGGAGGAGCCTGCTGGACAGGAACAGGAAGTTGGAGACTGTCGGGCACTTCCTTCCTCCCAACCCCCCCCCCCAAAATGGACTCCTTGCAAAGAAAAAGTGCAGGCAAATGTCAACCTGAGGAGTTATTCTGATAAAAATCATAATTTTCAAGGTTTATGCTGCCTGCTGGTGGATTTCTTGTGCCAAATTGCAAATTTTGCAATCTCGCAATTGCGAGATTGTCACTGCCCGCCGCATCTACGTGTTCGCAAGTGTTTACTCCCGCGAAATTGTATAGTATTCTAGTTGGCAAGTGCGACCAAGCAAAAAATCCGCTTCGCAAGGATTTTACTAATTTTCGGCAAGTTCGCGAGAGTTCGCGGATTGCGAATTTGCCAAAAATCCGCGAGCGGAACGGATTTTACGCTCATGCTTAGCCATGATGGGGATCTGTAGGGCATGGTAGATCCCAGCTACATTTCACTAATGTGCAGCAGTGGCTGCCATCCTTTCCGCCTCCATCCGCACCATGTCCTCCATGAGCCTCCGCATGTCTGCCACCTCACGGCTGGAATTGCTGGAGCCTGTCTGAGCGGACAGATGTTCTTCTCTCCGCATCGTGACTCCAGCGATATTAGTCAGGGCTCATTGGAGACCATGGAGCGGGCCGTGGGTGTTCATTAGGGACTGGAGCTGGTCCCTGATGGGACTTAGACACCCATGGATGGCATCCAGGTTGGTAGCCATGAGGTCCAACCCCACCCACACCTCTCAGCCATCTCCCTAGGCCCTCCAGCACACGGCGTTGGAAGGCCATGGTCTGTTCCTGGGGGTCTTTGGGAGACTGCAGGGGCTATGGGTGCCTCCTGCTGGGTGGTTTGGGTAGTGTGTGGGGTCTCCTCGATGCAGCTGGGCAGCCCTGATCCTGGAGGTGAGTTGCACATGATGTCCATGATGTGTTGGAGGGCTTGGGTGTCGATGCTGGGGTTGTCCTCCTTGTCATCGGTGAAGAGTGGGTGGGACTGCTGTGCAGGAGGTGTTGACGGTGCCTCTGCAATGTGAAGGGGAGATGGCGTATTACAATGTGTCCACATGTGTGTAGTGTGAGAAAGTGCCCTCTTTCTTGCATGGTATGCCCCCACTTTGTGCTGAATTGCTGGTGTTCTTTGACTGAGTGTGCCCTGGGGTCCTGCTAATCAAGTGCCCAGGGCCTCTGTTCCTTCCCTAAAACTGCATTGAAGCCTAAACCGAATTGGCATCTCTGGCCACATGTTAGCCCCTGATAAATGGTACCACAGGTACCCAGGGCACTGTGACCAGAGAAGGCCCTTAAGGGCTGCAGCACTTATTGTGCCACCCTTAGAGGCCCTGTACCCTGACATTCACACACTGCCTTTGCAGGCTGCGTGTCTTGGTGCAGAACAAAGTGAGGAGTCGACATGGCACACATCCCTGTGTACAAAGGTATGGGTCACGCACTCCTCTCTGTGCATAAGGTCAACTGGTTGTGGTGTGCTTCAAAGATATCACCCCCTGACAAAGAAGGTGTGGAAATCACTAATGGTTAGTGACACCTAGGATAGGTGTCAACTCTTCGAGCACAACCTTAATGAAACAAACGAGTTTCTTTGGTAAGTTCTTCAACAATCGCAAAAAATTTATTAAACCAAATTTGTATTCATCTTCATCATGTTTAATTCACATGAGTCTTTCTTCAATAATCATGAAATTCATTTCACATGACAATCCACGTTCATTGTATGTATGACGATTTCATTTCCCTTTCCCAATGCATTTCGGACACCTGGTCCTTCATCAGGGGAATCCTAAAAGAACAGTAATGATACTATCTAAGTGTGATCCACCGAGTAACAATAAACACAAATATACTGCCTTGATTATAAAAATTTCTAATGAAAAATAACAAAATGTGAGCCTCACGTGAAAAATTTAAAAACACCCGAAATATGTGTTACCCAAAAGATCAGCGGTTGTGTATTGAAACTGAAACGAACATGCTAACGTGACTGCAGAAGTATAAACCGACCAAGATCAACCAAGAGTTGCGGGAACAAGGTAATACGAAAGTGCGATTAATCTCCGTGCACTATTAGTCAAAGACCCATTATCTGCCCATATAACGCCGTTAATAGGAAAGTCACATGGAGCGCGTAGCGCGGTTAGTGAAAACTTACGGAGAAAGTGAAGCAAGATCGCGTGTCCTGCTGAATGCGCCCTTCGCCATAGAGTGTGAACCCGGCGTTCAATACATACGGAAGTAGGTTAGGAGAAGACAGTGCGTATAGAAAGAGGACTGCGGGTATGGCGGCCATATTGGAGTAATGACAAAAACTAGCAAACAAAAGCCAATGTACATGAATCGGTGTCACAAACAAAAACACATAAAATTATAACAGAACGAGGTATTAAATCAAAGAGTATGATTGAACCAAAAATAAAGTGTAACATGTAACAAGAAATAAGGTATAAAGTAATGAAAATGAGAGATGAGGTAAAACGATAGACAGATACAATAAGACATCAAGGTCAGCAACAAAACATGTATAGAAACAGTGCAGGTCAAAATAGCAACTCTACAGGTAACATTGAAATTCCATCCGATCATTAAGACCGGATGGTTTCATAGACTGAAGAAATTTAATCCAACGATTTTCACGCTGCAGTAGAAAATTGTTATTGTCTCTGTCGTCTCGCTTTCTGACCACTTCCACAGCAGCGAACCTAAGCTGACTGATGTTATGTCTGCAGTCTCTGAAGTGTAGAGCCAAGTTGGATTTCATATTAGCAGTTCTTATATTGCTTTTATGTTCATTTATTCTTACTTTCAATTTGCGTGTGGTTTTGCCAGTATATATCAACCCACACGGGCATTTGATAATGTACACAACATTTTCAGTGTCACATGTAGCATTCAATTTCAATTTGACGTCAGTGCCCTTCATCGGATGTTTGATCACAGGACCTTTAATCATATTGTTGCAATTCTGACAATTGAGGCACGGTTGATTCCCTTTATATTTGACAGTAGATGTCGGTTTCGGATTCTTGATGAGTTCTTTGAGATTGTTGCCTCTCTTATAAGCAAACAAAGGTTGTTCAGAAAAGATCCCATTGAAATCTTGTTCTCGACTAATGATTGGCCAATGTTTCAAAATTGCAGTTTTGTATGCCCTTGAGGCCTCAGAGTATTTGGATACGACAACAGGTCTTTTCATCTTGTCATGAGGTTGTATCACCAATGCATCTTGTCGTTCAATTTTGTCGCAACGTTCTTTGGCGTGAGACAAAATGGTCTGAGGGTATCCTCTTTTCACAAAGCGTGCCAACATGTTGGATGCTTGTTCTTCATATCTGGTAGTGTCAGATGCAATCCGTTTGACACGGAGTAGTTGTGAAAACGGTAAATGATTTTTTAGCGATCTTTGATGATAGGAACTGTAGTGAAGAGTGTTATTTTTGTCAGTGTTCTTCCTGAACAGATCAGTCTCTAAATGGTCCTGGAATCTTGTCACTCTCACATCCAAAAATGTAATGGATTGCTGGTTAATTTCTGAGGTAAATTGTATTCTGTCATTGATGTGATTCAACTCTGCTACAGCTTTGTCCAGAGAGTCATGGTCTCCTC
Source organism: Lissotriton helveticus (assembly GCF_964261635.1). Lineage (NCBI taxonomy): Eukaryota > Metazoa > Chordata > Amphibia > Caudata > Salamandridae > Lissotriton > Lissotriton helveticus. Next base: position 276,816,777 of record NC_136058.1, on the reverse strand, counting down.
TCCATAAAACGAAAATGTCGTCTATGTATCGCAAGAATGTCATGGCATGCGTAGTCCAAGGTGTCTGATTCAAGATGTGGTTTTCCTCAAAGTATATCATAAATGCATTAGCATAGACAGGTGCAGCACAATTGCCCATGGAAGTCCCGGACAACTGTGCATAGAATTAATCGTCCCAAGAGAAATAACTCTGATAAAAAGTGAAATGCATCAGTTGCATCAAAAATATCTGCATGTCATGCGATAGGTCAGAGTTGAGTAGAATATTCTCAATTGCTTCCATTCCAAGATCATGAGGGATGCTTGTGTATAGAGATTTGACGTCTATAGAGCATAGCCATATAGTCTCATCTTCCTCAAATCTGATGTCATTGATTTTTTGCAAAAAATGTGTAGTGTCCCTTATGTATGTACGGGATTGTTGGATCAACGGTTGAAGATACCTATCAATGAATTTGCCAGTCTTCTCATGAATGCTGCCACGTGTGGACACTATGGGTCTGAATGGAGGTTGGGTGATGCTCTTGTGGACCTTCGGCAGCATATACATGCTTGGTGTGCTGGGGTTAACTGGAGTGAGAAAATTCTTAGTTTTGGCAATTATAGTTCCATTTTCCATAGCCATAGTGAGGATGTTCATAAGTACTTCACCGTACTGACTGGTAGGATTGCAATGGATGAGATCATAGGTGTTCTTATCTGACAAATGCTCTCGAACTTGATCCTCATAAAATGTGGTGTCCATGAGGACTAACGCACCCCCTTTGTCAGCAGTTTGATATGTAATGTCAATTCTGTTGGCTAAATTGTTGAGCAATGAGTATTCCTTTTTAGTTAAGTTCTGATGTTTTGTCTTTCTGGTAAAGTTGATGCCACTGATGTCGTTCTTAACCAAGTTCTCAAAAATGTCAAAGGATTTATGACTGATTGGTGCCATAAAAGTACTTCTCGTTCGTAATCCTCTCAATTGATCTTCATGATCTGTGTTTTGAGGAGGTGAAACATTCTCAAAAAAATCCTGGAGGTGAGTTGCACATGATGTCCATGATGTGTTGGAGGGCTTGGGTGTCGATGCTGGGGTTGTCCTCCTTGTCATCGGTGAAGAGTGGGTGGGACTGCTGTGCAGGAGGTGTTGACGGTGCCTCTGCAATGTGAAGGGGAGATGGCGTATTACAATGTGTCCACATGTGTGTAGTGTGAGAAAGTGCCCTCTTTCTTGCATGGTATGCCCCCACTTTGTGCTGAATTGCTGGTGTTCTTTGACTGAGTGTGCCCTGGGGTCCTGCTAATCAAGTGCCCAGGGCCTCTGTTCCTTCCCTAAAACTGCATTGAAGCCTAAACCGAATTGGCATCTCTGGCCACATGTTAGCCCCTGATAAATGGTACCACAGGTACCCAGGGCACTGTGACCAGAGAAGGCCCTTAAGGGCTGCAGCACTTATTGTGCCACCCTTAGAGGCCCTGTACCCTGACATTCACACATTGCCTTTGCAGGCTGCGTGTCTTGGTGCAGAACAAAGTGAGGAGTCGACATGGCACACATCCCTGTGTGCCATGCCCACAAACCACTGCCCTGGCATACACCAGTCTCCCCTCTAGCTGGGTGCCCTATGCCAGTAGTGAGGGTACAGGTGCATGAGCCCTTTACCCCTACAGTACCTAGGTCCATTCCTAGGCACTATAAGTGCAGTGCTGCCATTAAGAGTATATGGTGCTGGGAGTTTGTCATTACGAACTCCACAGCACCATAATGGCTACACTGAAGACTGGGAAGTTTGGTATCAAACCTCTCAGCACATTAAACCCACACTGATGCCAGTGTGGGATGTAATATAAAATTCACCACAGAGGGCATCTTAGAGATGCCCCTTGAAACTCGACCAACCTCCAATGACCTGACTGAGTGGCTGCCTAGGCTGCCACCGCCAGACATGTTTCTGGACCCCTGTGTCAAGAGCTTGCTGCTCTCAGGAGCCTGTAAACAATGCACATCCTGGGACGGGGTGCCAAGCCTCCTCCCCCAGGATGGGCTGGGTTCACGAAGGAGAGGCTTCAAAGGCATGCTGCCTTTGTGAGCCTCTCCAAACCATTTGCTGCTTTCAGCAACTGGTCCCCACTGGTTCTACCACCCACTTGGGTGGGAGAACTGGCGGGAAAAACAAGTGAGGAAGTGAGGTGTGCCCACCTCTGTCAACTCCACCCCTAAGGTGGGGTAGGTGAGGTGAAGCACAACCTCGAGTCCCTGCCATCTTGAGGATGGGGGGACCCAGCCAACCAAGGACAGGCTCCTGTCCCCCTCCCACTGGAGAGTGGCATAATAGGGGGTGTACCCACCCCAGGGAAGGGACCCATTGGTCCCTTTTCTTTACCTACCTGTAACGCCCCTAAATTTAGTATTTAGGGGCACCCTAAACCTTCCTTCCTCAGATCCAGCAATCTTTAAAAAAAAGAAGAGAAGAAGGATGAGAAGCTGTGCAGCGCTAACATGAGGACGACGCCCACTGACTTGGCCCCAGCCCTACAGGCCTGTCTCCCCTCGAACCTGCTCCTGCAAAACCCCGGCGTGTCCAGCGGCCAGCAACCTCAAAAACCCCGGAGGACCTGCCTGCCTTCACTTTCCAAGCTGTTTCTTCCGTGAACACCGGACGTGTTTTAACTGCAGCTTCTCGTGCCAGTCAGGAACCGCAAATCCAGCCCACTCTGCACCGGCCGAACCCGACCTGAGCTTGAGTGAAAAAATACCATCAAGAGGTCCCCCCGGCGATCCTGACTCGAGATTTGGCCATTGAGAACAAGCAGAAATGAAATAGACACGGAGATCTGCTCAAAAGAAGAAACTCAAACGTTTTTCAGAAGCTGCGGAACAACCAAAAAAAAGGAAGCAAAGAAAACACAAACGCCTGATCTTTCTACATACCTGAAAAGACGTAATGCGGCAAATGAAGATGGATTAAAAAGTAGCGATCGGGGGAGAGGTCTCCAGTGGGTAGACTCAAAAGTCACTCCAGAGAAAAATCCAGAGAAAAATTGAAATACAGCGGAGACAACACAATTTGGCCACCACAATCCTACAAACCTGGAATGCAGTCAGCAAGAAATTGGTTGGTTGTATTTTAAATAAGAAAAGCTATTGTGGTCCTGAGGAGAACCCCTTCAAAAAATAGGGTGTTCGAAACGCGTCAACCTTGCATTGTTTTGCCAAACAATCATTGAATGTTTTTTCCGAAATGTGCACTATTGATGACTAGTGAATTCTGGAGATAGTTGCATTTTGTGGATAATGGTGCACTAAGGAATTGCTCAATAAGTTAGATGTTTGGCCGTGCCCCTTGGTTTAAAGATTATAAAGGACAGTATAATACCAGGATGTGTGGTTTGTAAGTGGTGAATATTGATTGAAAGAGGAATGGTTAGGGAGAGGTTGTGGTCAATGATGTATGGAATGAATATTGAGTGGTAAATCTTATATATATTTTTCGTATTTGAATGTTTTGATATTGTCTCCAAAAATCAAAAAGAGATGTTGTCTTGAAAAAAAGAAAAAAAAGAAACTCTGTTTAAGAATAAAAAGAAAAGTGAAATTCATTTTCCAGGTTGCCATAGATTTTCTCTTGCACTGCAGTTGATTGTTCATAAAAGAGGATCAGTAGTGGCAATTGTATTGTTTTGTCGTTTAAGGGCTCAGCCTTACTGATTGGAGCCAAGACCCATTGTTGTTCTTTGCCTGCAAAACCAAAGCGTGTACAGTTGCCAGCAACCTCAAAAACCCCAGAGGACCTACCTACCTTCACTTTCCAAGCTGTTTCTCCCGTGAACACCGGACGTATTTGAACTGCAGCTTCTGGTGCCAGCCAGGAACTGCAAATCCAGCTCACTCTGCACCCACCAAACCCGGCTCGAGTTTGAGTGGAAAAATACAATCAGGAGGTCCCCCCAGCGATCCTGACCCAAGATCCAACCCCGGACCTGCCTCAAGCCTCCAGACGACGCCTGCAGCCTCAATCCAGCAGATCCCCCCAACCGCGACCAGAGCGGGTACGAAAATCAAATGTCTCAAAGCACCCCTTTACCTGATACCCCACGGCCTTGTGTGCCCAACCCAGCTGTGCCTAACCAACCCTCAACATCCCTACTTACCCCTTAAAGTGGTTGTCACTCCTGGAAGATCCTCGTCCCAGAGCCAGCATCCTGCACCTGGCCAGCCTAGTGCCGCTGAGGGTGCCCCTTTTGTGCTAACTTGCTCCCCAACTTGCCCTGAGTTTAACTCTAGGAGTTTGGCTCCCACATCATCGTGGCCTGCTTGCCAGCAGCCACCAACCGGAGTCCCCCTATCCTCCATAGGATAACATTGGGCCTCAAGACTCTGCACCCGGCCGTCCGAGTGCCGCTGAGGGTGCAACAACAGCGCATCACTGACCCTGGGAGACCCCTGAGTCTAACCCTAGCACCCTAATTCTAAAGACAAATTACCTACCTGGAAACCGATAACCTCTTTTTCCTCATAGAATAACATTGACACTGTTTCTCCCCAAAAAAAGTTTCGAAGTGTCGACTTTTGAAAATTAAGAATATTCCTTAAAAAACACTCGAATAACCAAAATGCATTTTCTCAACTGTTTTCAAGAAATGTCCCAGTGCTGAATCTAGGTATCCAGCACTGAGTAACAAAAGTGACGTTAAAGTAACTTACCTGCAAATTGAATTTCGTCCCATAGGATAACATTGGTGATTCTATGTGAAAAAGTTTCTAAGTGTCAACTTTTGAACTACAATAATATTCTTTAAAAATCGTACATCTAACTAAAACGCATTTACTTAACTGTTTTCAGGAAATGCCCCGGTGCTGAATCTAGGATCCAGCACTGTGTCAGTAAAAGTAATCCGAAAAGTAATTAACTGCATTTTACTCAAAAAGACCATTCAATCGAATGTACTATCCCTGCTAAGTGTTGCAAACTGCTTACTTGAACTGTAAACAAAATCAAAACACGTTATATTGCAATTTAGAACTGTGTTCACACAAAGTAATTTACTACTGCAAAGTACTTCTATGCTTACCTGTACCAGGCTTGCTTGGTTCTAGAAATAAGACAACAGTATATTTTCAAACAACAACGATTGACCTAGAGTTCAGTTCTTGAGTGTGTAAATTAATTTGCTGACTCAGTGTGTACATCAAATGCTTAACACTGTCCTCTGATACTGCCTTACTGCTGGACCAAGCTACCACTTTAGAGAGTAAGGTGCTATCTAACTTTAACCTCTGCCAAACCTCTGGAGACCCTTGGACTCTATACACACTGTACCTCACTTTGGTGCAGTATATATAGAGCCCGTTTCTTACATGTAGCCGCTTGGACCATGTTGACATACAGACACCATGGCATTGTACATTGTGACAGTGTGTAGATCAGGGCCATGACCCAGGGTCATTGTGGGTGTGCACTGTGCTCTGCTTGATTGTGCATGTGTGCCATTGTGGGCCTCTCCACCAGTCCCCCCAGTACCTGGTGGTCACTTAACCTGTTGCGGTTGTGTTGTGTCCTGTCGAGCAGTGTCCGTTCCCCCGACTCCGTCCACAGTCTCCACACTGATGACTGTCGACACCAGCTTCTCCATGTCATCCAGGACGAGCTGTGGCGCTGCGCTCCCACCTCCAGTCTGCACTGCTGACTTCTGGCTGGCTGCGAGTTTTTCCTTGGTCTTTTGCTTGTTGTCAATCCATCGCCTCTTGGCCTCATCCATTGACCTCTTGTGCTCCCCAACGGCATTCACCTTGTCCACGATGTCCCACCATATCCCATTTTTGGTGCCCAATGACATGATGGAGGTGAGGAACAGTTGTTGATAGTGTTCCATCACCTCTGTGATCAGGATCCTGTTTTCCTGGGGACTGAACTTAGTCTTCCTCTTCTTCATGTTCTTGCCTTCCCTATCCCCAAGGTCCCAGGCTGGCCATTCGGGGTGCTTGTGGGGTTGCGCTCGTCCTCTGCGCCTGCTCTGGCTGCCTCCATGGTGCTTGGGTGTTCATCAGTTTGTGTTTGTGTGTTTTTTCTACTTTTATAGTGATTTTTACTGCCTGCCATGTGTGTATTACAGGCCTTGCACTGCTTATCGCTGATTTCCTCATCGCACTTTGGCCCACCGCATGTTTTTTCGCGTTGGGGTTTGTGTTTTTATCTCCAACGAGGTGGTTGTATTGTGGACATTGGCCATATTTTGGGAAGACTATCGCATGGTGCAGCCATCTTGTGAATTCCATGTTAACAGGGTTATTTTCCCATGATAGGCCGCGATGTATAAAAGTGCGTTGGCATTTTTTTGTGATTTTTAGCACACATTCTTGTGAATATACCCCTCAGTCTCTTTACCTCACTCTTGCAGGTTCTTTGTCATCTCTGCTTGCTCCCTCACCAGTTTCCTATCCTTCTTGTCCTTCTGTCTCCTTTCTGCCTTTCTCTCGCTTGTTCTTGGTCAAGGTCTCAATGATGAAACAATAAGACCCTTTCCCCAAAAATGAGTGCTGGTGCTCACTGTCTGCAAACACAAGTAACAAACAAGCAAAGGGGCAGAAGGAAGCAGAGGGTCCTCTTAAATTCTCCCTTTCATTACTCCTTCACCGTTTTTTTTCCATTCATCATATTTTGCTTCTGTACAAGTACCACAGGTCCTTTTTTATGGATCCTTTCCTGATAACTTTAGAGACCTTCTATGGCCACGAGGGATCACTGACATAATATAGAATGACAAAATATAGACTTACCAAAATATAGTCACCAAAATATAGAATGCCGAAATATCGAATTCCTATCTTCAAACAGGTAAGTACAAAAATATCGAATCCAAAATATAGTCTGTGAAAAATATAGTCAGTCAAAATATCGAATTTTTTTAATGTCTTAAAAGTAATTTAAAAATAATGAAATAATAAATATAATCAACTAAAACATACTTAAAAATACTCAAATAACCTTAAAATTAAGATATAATTAATTTAAGTTATTAATAAAAAATTTACAATATTTTACCGTAGGATAGCAGGAGGGTAACATTTAATATTACCACTCCAGTGAGTGCAACAGTAGGGAAAGCGTTGGATAGCGTAGGGGTAAAAAATAATATTCCCACTCCAGAGAGTGCAACAGTAGGGAAAGCGTTGGATAGCGTAGGGGCAAAAATTACTATTCCCACTCCAGAGAGTGCAACAGTAGGGAAAGCGTTGGATAGCGTAGGGGTAAAAAATACTATTCACACTCCAGTAAGTGCAACAGTAGGGAAAGCGTTGGATAGCGTAAGGGTAACAATTACTATTCCCACTCCAGAGAGTGCAACAGTAGGGAAAGCGTTGGATAGCGGGAGGGTAAAAAATACTATTCCGACTCCAGTGAGTGCAACAGTACGGAAAGCGTTGGCTAGCGTAGGGGTAAAAAATACTATTCCCACTCCAGAGAGTGCAACAGTAGGGAAGCGTTGGATAGCGTAGGGGTAAACATTACTATTCCCACTCCAGAGAGTGCAACAGTAGGGAAAGCGTTGGATAGCGTAGGGGTAAAAAATACTATTCCCACTCTAGTGAGTGCAACAGTAGGGAAAGCGTTGAATATAATAAGGGTAAAAATTACTATTCCCACTCCAGAGAGTGCAACAGTAGGGAAAGCGTTGGATAGTGGGAGGGTAAAACTTACTATTCCAACTCCAGAGCGTGCAACAGTAGGGAAAGCGTTGGATAGCGTAGGGGTAAAAATTACTATTCCCACTCCAGAGAGTACAACAGTAGGGAAAGCGTTGGATATTGGAAGGGTAAAAATTACAATTTCCACTCCAGAGAGTACAACAGTAGGGAAAGCATTGGATAGTGTAGGGGTAAAAATTACTATTCCAACTCCAGAGAGTGCAACAGTAGGGAAAGCGTTGGATAGCGTAGGGGTAAAAAATACTATTCCTACTCCAGAGAGTGCAACAGTAGGGAAAGCGTTGGATAGCGGGAGTGTGAAAATTACTATTCCCACTCCAGATAGTGCAACAGTAGGGAAAGCTTTGGATAGCGTAGGGGTAAAAATTACTATTCCCACTCCAGAGAGTGCAACAGTAGAGAAAGCGTTGGATAGCGTAGGGGTAAAAAATACTATTCCCACTCCAGAGAGTGCAACAGTAGGGAACGTAATGATTTAATATATTATTAAAAATAAATTAAATATCAATACCAATAAAATAATAATTGAAATAATAACCAATTTAATATTATGTAATGATTAATTAGAAATACAACTACATATTAGTTATTAAAAATTAATAACATATTCATAATTATTTAACAACTAATACATTTTCAATAACAAAAACTAATTAATAATAAAAATTAATACCAATTAAAAACGAACAATAAATTAATTATCAATACACAAAAAGTATTTTTAATATGTAATTAATTACAATTACATTACTTCCCACCCTATTCCCCTATAAACCCACATCCCACTACAGAAAATACATTAATACAATTATCATAATTATCAAATATTTAATTAATACAAAATAATTACCAATTGATAAAAAGTAATTGCCAATTAATAGAAATTATTTACCAATTAAAAATTAATTAACAATAAATTTAAAATTAATACCAATAAATGAAAAAAATTATTTACTTAATTACAATTAAATTACTTCCCACCCTATTCCCCTATAAACCCACAACCCGCTACAGAAAATAAATTTAGAAAATTGACATAATTAAAAATTAATCAATTAATACAAATTAATTGGCAATTATTAAAAATTAATTACCAATTAAAAAATAACAATAAATTCAAAATGAATACCAATAAATAAATAAAAATATTAATTAATTACAATTAAATTACTTCCCACCCTATTCCCCTATAAACCCACAACCCGCTACAGAACTAAAAAGCAAAATTTAAATAAAAATTTATAATAATTGCTAAAAATTATTTTTTTAATTTAATATAATTAAATTACTTCCCACCCTATTCCGCTATAAACCCACAAACCGCTACAGAATTAAATTACGCAAAAATTAAATAACATAAAATTCATTACTTAAAATACATTAAACATACATTACAAAAATTAATATACACTTTTCACACATATACTAACATACAAAACACTTTAAAAAAATTGATATTATTAAAAAATCGATATATTTAATGCCTATATTGTATACTTCGATATTTTGACTTCTATATTTTGAAAATTGATATTACTTACCTTAAATTCGATATTTTTAACCACTATATTGTGTCCATTTGATATTTTGTCCATTCTATATTTTTTTTTTATATATATTTTTATTAATTATAACACAAGAGTAAAAATATACATATCGGGCATCATTCGGAGGAACATATCGTAATGGTGGACGGGCAAATCAATTAAGAAAATACACAACAATTATAGGCATCTGAAAGACATCAACAGCAGCGTAGGGCAGAGGTGAAACAATACGTTACAGTTAACCTAAGCAAACCTCAGCGAGTCCCGCCCACCCAGAATACAGGATATGAAGACCAGACACTCGATGCCCAAATATGATGAATAAAAATCAGGAGAATACGCCACATCTCTTGTGAAGAAGGGAAAAGGGAAAAAGAAAGGTCATAGAACAAAAGAAAGGAAAAATAACAAACCCCCCCTCAACCCCCCACCCTGCACCCCTGCGGATGGCTACGACCTAACCCACTAGCAGCGTGCCTGTCGCCCACTAAACTAACCCCAAGGAAGGGAAAAGATGGAGGAGGGAATGTCGTAAAAGCAAACACACCCCCGGTCTCCCGTACCCCCCGCCAGCAGTGACCACCCCGAGATATAATCAAACCAACATTTAACAAAATATACAAACCAATCGGGGGAGTACAACAAAGCACCACCCAACTCCCAGCACATTACATGTGGCAATCCCGGCATTGAGTCAAGCCATATTATCAAGTCCAAGCCCTCAAGTTCAACCCTGACCAGTACGGTATTTCGGGAGAGTCTCTTTCACTCGAACCACCATCACAAAGGAAAAGGCGGAACGTTCATTAAAGTCCACATCAGTGTTGCAGGATCGACGAAAGGATAGAAAGTCACGATAGCCACAAAACGATTGAGGGAATGTGTCCAGAAATAGCAAATCCCCCCAACAGTCACCTTGGAATTTGTCACAGCACAGAAGACTGTCCATATCTGTACGGGGCGGCAGCAGGATCGAGCAGGGAACGATAGCGACAATCACGGGCTCACTGAGTGTGAATTGGGGGCCGACAAAGCACATTGAATCCAGGTTCTGCCCGGGGACCTCGATCTCAGACGTACATTGCACCGCTGGTACCACAGATGCATTAGGACTAAACGGAGAGCTGTGTGCCGGTCCCAAGATACTGTCCACTTGCACGATCAGTGCCCGGAATACAACGGTGGATTGTGAATGGAGCGCCTCAATGGCGGCCTGTAGCGATGGCGTACTTTCCGTCCGCCCCATCTCCTCTCACGAAGAGGCAGAGCAGGATTTGAATCCCGGAGGCCGGCTTCTCCGGGGTAACAGGCCACGCAAATCCGATGACAATAATGGGCGCTCTCCGTCGTGCCAGATCGACACCTTCCCCGGCAGCGAGGGCCCCGGCCCGTCAACCCCGGGAAGGGGCAGGGTCTCCGGGCGTCGGACCTCCGAACACGGCAACCGGTGCGGTACGCTGTTGTCTCCACGGTGTAGACCGCTCACAAAGTCAGCATCAAACGAACAGTTAACGATGCACTCCGGGGGACCGGGCCCAGTCCAGGTCCAGCGGCCGTTGTTGATCAACTCCAACCCGGATAGGCTAGAAATCGAGGCTCCGGCTTCCACACGATGTTAGGCCGAGAATGGGAACACGGCGTATCTTTGGCATCCAACAAGATAAAAAGCTCGGGATTACACCTTTAGAAGCAGGAACACTTCACAAACCCGGGAGACTGGTGCTAATTCAGGATTGAGAACAGGATATACGAGCTGCTCCCATTCTATATTTTTACTTCGATATTATGTCCATTCTATATTTTGGAATCGATATTATGACTGTTTACCGGCCACGAGACATGCCTTGCCCCAAATCTATGGGTGGCCCAGCTAAGAACCTGGGGGTCTGGTTTGGGAGCGACCTGAAGTTTGAGGACCACATTAAAAGGCTTACGGGCGTGTGTATCGGCACTCTTAAAGCCTTGCGCAGGTTTTCCCCCTCCTCCCGCGAGAGGCCAAAGAGACTGTGTCAAGCGCTCTTAATCTCTCCAGGCTTGATTATGCGAATGCCCTGTTTAGCGGTCTACCTTCTTACTTGATCCAACGGCTTCAGGTGATTCAAAACGCGGCTGCAAGACTCCTGTTCAATCTGCCTAGGAGGTCGAGCGTGCGCCCTCACCTGCGCAGCCTCCACTGGCTTCCGGTGGCACACGGATCATGTTTAAAGGACTGGTTCTTTCTTTCCGAGCTATCCATCAGCTTGGGCCTGTATACCTGTGGAAACGGTTCTCTTTGCATGTCCCCAACCGCTGCCTTTGTTCTGCTAATCAGTGTAAAATGGTTGTGCCCGGATTTAAGTACACCAGGCTGGGGGGGGCAGTCTATTTCGGTCAGGACCGCTAGAGCCTGGAACGCTCTCCCCCCCACCTTAGGGCAGCCCAGACCATCTCCAGCTTCAAGACAGGGCTTAAAACCTATCTGTTTAATGTGAACGTGTAAATTGCCTTCCCCTCCTCGCTTCTCATGCCACATTTTCCCTTCGCGCCAGGATACTTGCTAGTAACAGAGCGCGTTATAAAGTTCTTTATAACATAACATAACATAACATAACATAACAAAACATAACATAAGAAAGATTTCCATTACACTCAATAGCTAAATGAACAAGTGCTGTCTAATTTTTTATGGTCTCTAGTGTGTAATATTTAATAAATAAAGTAAAAATGTATGGGAGAGTGGCACCACCAGCCGAGATGGTGGTCACAGCCTGAGACTGCTCCTGACCTCCTCACCCATACTCTGTCATCCTGCCGCCAGATCTGCTGTGATGACCCCAGGCTGGAGAAGTGTTGCAGTGGCTCCATACCTAGAGGCTTCGAGAGACAGAGGCTGCCCAGGCCGACAGGGCAGCAAAGCCAAGATGAGGGCTGCAGTCAGCTGCTTCTAGCCATGACCCGTGGAGCTCCAAATGCCCGCTGAAGATGCTGCCTGGCCTATATGACCACACTGGTTCCCCTCCAAGGGTTTAGATGGATGGACTGCCCGCATTGTTAGCCTACCGAAGGTAGGCAATTCCCGGCCGGACAATGCGGGGAGATGTAAGGGCCCTGAACATGCCTGTGGCTCCTCGCCTGGTGTCGCATGGTTGGATTGGTTCTCCTGCTGGTGATCCAGCGGGCTATAGAAAATATATCATAAACAACGCTACCCAACTTCATAACCTATAAACAAAATTCTATACTAAATATGGACCCATTTATGAACTTGATATATTTTGGGCCTACTGAATCAGGTGGTCAGAATAAATCTATATACACATTATCTACACAATATATACACATTTATACATTTGCAGAAAGAATATTGTCATTAGAATAAAACCCAACCATTTAAACGACCACCATAGGCGACGTGATCTAGCTAATAGTAACCTACACTTCTGAATAACCAAGACCAGCTTGTTTGTCAAAAGTAAGATTTTATTTTCTAAATTATGGTATATATGTTGTAAGTTTTATAAATGAAATTTATTTGCAATAAAGCAAGCATGATGGTATGAAATATGGAAAATTACAATTTAAGCAATTGAATCAGTTTAAAAGAAATTATATAAAGTTTAGCATTTCTAAAACCTATTTCCCTAACTGAGCTAAATAGACAGAAATTAAAGTAAAGATCTTTGAGGATTCTTACGTGCTCCACGCAAAGTCCAGCAGCACATCACCCTCATCGGAAAGTCAGAAAGCAGCAGCCAGCCCAACCCTAAGGGCATGACTTTTTATACCTTTCTACGCTAACTAAACTAGCAAAGGAAAGTTTTCAGAAATACTCGACGTCCCATTGGCTGAGAGTGACAAGTGACATGTCACCCGATTCTTAAAAAGTTCCACAAAATCATGTCTTACAAAGACCATTGTCTCTTCCACGTGAAGCCAGAGGCTTCCTGCGATTGCAACTTTGTATAAAGCCATCTTCGCAGCTTCCATAGTCTTACAGCGCGACTTCCGCGGATGCCAAGTTAAAGACTGACAAAAGTTCACTTTCGACCTTGGCCATGTCCGACAGAATGATGTCAGCTCATCAGCTTTTGCTTTGTGAATGCAGCTTCAATAAACGTTTTGATTCAGAATGGGCGTCTCGTGACTTTCTGCAGAATTATGGATCAGCTTTTATTTTGCGGCTCAAATAGTTAGGCCTCAAAAGTAGGCAACTTATGATTTCTAGTATAAAACAAACACAAGAAAAGTATTAATGTAAGAAATAAAGTAATTTCTGTATCCACCCCATGTTTTACTAATTAATTAACCCACCCGATTAATCAAAATGTTACCTAGCCATTGCAAACAATTAAGCAGCATTTATTTTTACCAGTCTCCGTTTATTTATGAGACCCATATGCACCTAGAATAGTAGAAATGACATTACACAGACAAGGAAAAGCAAAACAAGCACATGCTTATTTAAGTTTGCAGCAGTTAGTAATGACAAAAACGAAAACAATAAATTATTTTATTATTTTGCACGAACAAAAAGATGCAACAATTATGCACGTTTATGAGCACACATGTTAGTCCCCCCACGTGTAAAGTTTAATCTAGGTTGTATTAGTACGACATATCACAAATCATTAATAATTTTATTCATGTTATGGAAATGTGACTTTGCGAGTTTAAACAAAATTTTGTTTTCTATCTCGCTCCATCAACTCCCTCATCTGGTGATTAACAAATCACCACACCAGCACTCAAAATTTTTGTAAATTAAATTTTAAGAAATCGATTCAAATTCATTTGTATTAGTAAACCTAAAAGTCTGTTTCAGCATAATCTTTGCAATTAACATGACGCTCTCTATGTAACTCCTGCAACTCAATCTCCCTTTCCTCTTCTTTTCTGAGTTTATAGATTCTTTTCTTTTCTCTCAAATGCTTCTTTCTTTTATGCAACAAACAACCTACTTTAGTCAAAATAAAAATGAATACTATTATAATCAAAGGTGCCAGAATCTTGCCAAGAATTGAACTTCCGATATTATGAAACCAGTTTTTAATTGCTTGAAACCTTTTTGAAAGTTTCCCAGTAAAATCATCTTCTTCTAAAGGAATTATTTCTGAATGCATTTGTGTAATATTCTTAATATACATTTCAATATTCTTACTTTCATCCGGTATATATGTACAGCAATGTTGGACATGTAAAATGCCACAGACTCCTCCCTCTTTTGCTAGGAGTATGTCTAAAGCAAGACGATCTTGAATTACCATAGATCTAATTGCTATAACTTCAACATTCACTAATTGAAATCCATCAGCAGTGTCAGTTGATAATCTATCAACTATGGTGGACAATTTTCTGATTCTCCCTGCATTTAGGGTTATACCAACAAAAGGTATTACAGCTTGGAAAATATCTCCCAGAACTTCGGTAAAAGTTTCTCTTTTAGCTCTATTTACATAATTATGAATTTTAAATAATCCTTCTGAATCTCTGTCAATATGAAACACTTTAGGAAAAACAATTCCCACATAACAAGTTCCATACCAATGGTCTGGAAGGTTGTAGTAGGCTTTGTCACCACAAACAAAATAAATTCCAGGAAAGATAGGATCTTTTCCACCTTTAAATCCCCAACCTCCCATTATCAGATAAGTATCTTCACAGTTGCTTGCACCTACAAAATAATTATCAAAAAGTGTGTTATCTCTTCTAATGCAAAGCTTTCCACTAACAGGTTTGTCTATGTGAATTGCAATATTCTCAAGCATTTTGCCATTTAATTTCTCATCCTCTTTTTGCCAGAAGGATGACTTAGTCTGCTTGACTAATTCATTTCTCTTATAAATTGCTCTTCTCTCCTCAACCATATTCAGAAATTTCTTTCCTTCAGCACTTAATTTACATGTTAGATTATTCTTATAAGCATACTCATAAGTGAGTTCGTTAGTAACAAGGAAATATTCTCTCATTTGTTTTGCTTTCTTATGTTTATTTAAAGCATTATCAATCTTAACATTAGCAAAAATTTCATCATAATTTGAATAGTAATATTCTAAACGACCAGTTTGATAAAATAAACTAGTTAATACACTACATGTAACAGCATAAGTGAGAGGAAGCATATTATATGTTACTCCCTCAGAAACAGAAGCGGGTAATTTAACACATACATAACAATCCTTTGCATCCATTACCTTTACATATTCACTCAAAAGCTTTGTGAATGTATTGCTTGAAAAATCACCTATTGATTTATCTTGATGAACGTTAGGCTGATGATCAATTACTTTTGCAGATGCACTATGTTTATTTTGGCTAACCAGAGCTTTGTTTGTTATGTTAACATTGTGTAATTCTCTATTCATTTCTAAAGGTATAATCACAGCTAGTACTAACCAGAGCAGAACTAAAATGAGCAGACATACCAGAGTCATCTTACAGCATCTTTTAAAAACAGAGCATTTTGAAGTGCTCTCCTTAATGTAAGGCATTTTTAGGTTAGTTTTAGCCTCAAAAATAAAAATAAATTTTAAAATTTATATACACCCCCCTTTTAAAATATATTTTTCTTTTATAACCCTAAACAAGATTTCTTCGACCTTATGTCATACATAAGTTTTCTTCTACTAAACAGTTTTTCTTCGACCTTGTGTCAACTAACAGGATTTCTTCAGCCTTTTGCCAAATTAATAATTCTGTACTTTAATCATTGTCACTAATTTCTTGGATTTCGTTTTCTTCTTCACTACTATCATATATGTCAATAACAGGTGGAATTACCAAGTAAGTCCACTCAGGAGACTTGTATTTCTGGTTTGGTTTAATTATTCTCTTCCCTTTTCTCGATATCACTTCTATTTTTCTTCCAACTCCAACTTCTTTTCCAGGACTCTTTTGACTACTTATTTTTTCAACTTGTTCTATTGGCTTTTTGATTAATCTCACTCTCAATCTTCCACCAGGCCAGAAGTCTGCTTTTCTCACGTACTTTTTCTTTGGTTCAGAATTATTCGATTCTGACTTCCAAGTCCTTTTCTTTCCGTTTTCACTTCCACCTTCCTCCTCACTTTCTTCAGTTTCGTAGTCTGAAATTTCAATTGATTCAGGAACTTCTCTATACGGCAATTTCACTCCTTCAGGAACTTCACTTTTTCTTCCATCACTGGTACTCGGTAATTCGTTCTCCTCCTCTTCCTCAATTACCTCTAGCTTCCCAGATTTCGGATTTTTGTTCCTTACTTCAGAGCTTGTTCTCTGCCTTTCGATACTCTCCTGGTCTGAAACTTCTTTTGGTTCAGCTTCTTTGTCTTCAATATAGACAACCGAATCCTCAGTTATCTTTCCTTTTAACAGATTCTCTTCACCTTCAGAATCTATTTCAATTATTTCTAAGTCTTTTCTTGTCAGATTTCCATTCACTGGCACAGTTTCCAGATGTCGACTTTCTTGTCGATCTTCAAAATCTGGAATTACTTCACCTTCTGTTCTGTCTTCTGCTTCAGAATCAGAATCATCTGTGGTATCACTTTCAACATCAGAATTCTCAGGAGTTGGTATTGGAATAGTATGACTTGGATGAATCCAGCGTTTCAATCCTCTGCACTTTACAGCATTAGTAGTGATCAAGATTACCTGCCTAGGTTTCTGCCATCTAGGAGATAGACAATTCCTCCTCCGATGTACTTTCGTTCTGACCCAGTCTCCAGGTCTCAGATCATGTGTCAAAACTTTGTCATTTGATTGAGCTTCAGTTCCCACCTGATTAGACACAGAAGTTACCATATCAGATAACCTTTTACAGTAATCCAAAATTGCACTGTCATTTATGCTCAACAGTTTACCTACAGGTACAAAAGCTTGCCTCATAACTCTTCCCATTAAAATTTCATGAGGACTCAGACCTGTCTTTTTATCTGGTGTACTTCTTAATGACATCAAAACAAGTGGAAGAGCATCAGTCCACTTAACTCCTGTCTCTAGACACATTTTTCCAATTCTGTTTTTGATAGTTCCATTTATTTGTTCAACTACACCTGATGCCTCTGGTCTGTATGCACAGTGTATTTTCTGCTCAATGCTCATAGCTTCGCAAATTAACTTCAATAGTTTGTTATCAAAATGGCTTCCTCCATCACTCTCAATAGTGACTGGAAAACCGTACCTTGGGATGATTTCTCTGAGCATTAGTTTTGCTACTGTAATTGAATCACAATGTCGTGTAGGAAAAGCCTCTACCCACCTTGAGAATAAGCATACAATTACAAGTACATATTTCAAACAGTTGTGTAAGGGCATTTCAATGAAATCTATTTGTAACCTGGTAAAGGGACCACCCTCTCGACCAATTATTCCTGTCCCCACCACTGATTTTCTGTTTGGATTCATTTGTTGGCATGACAAACACCTTTGACAAAAAGATTCTGCAATGGTTCTAAATTTGGTATTGAACCATGTTTCTCTAAAAAGTCTGACCATTGAATCTCTTCCTAAATGTGCAGGACCATGATATAATCTGGCCATGTCAGAAATCAAACAATTTGGTAAAACTATTCTGCCATCTTTGTAAACCCACACTCCATCTTCATCACGTGGTCTACAATCTGATCTTAACCATAGGTCTTTTTCTTCATCTTCTGCTTCGTTTTGTAAATCTCTAATCTCATTCCATGTTTCTACAACAGTTGTTAGCATTAATGAATTTGAATCAGTTTCTGTACTTCTATTCCGATTGTAAGAATAATTTTTCCTTGCGCAGTACTTTGCTGTTTCGTCTGCGAAGGCATTTCCCTTGGAAATATAATCAGTTCCTCTAGTGTGCGCTGCACACTTGACTATGGCAATTTCTTTTGGCAATTGTATTGCTTCAATTAATCTTCTAATGAAAACTGCATTTTTAATTGGTGATCCTGTTGATGTCATGTATCCTCTCTGTGACCAGAGTTGTCCATAATCATGCACAACTCCGTATCCATACTGACTATCAGTAATGATGGTAACTCTAATATCCTTTGATATTTCACATGCACGAATTAAAGCAATCAATTCAGCCACTTGTGCTGAACGAACTCCTTCAAGACATGATGCTTCTTCAACATCTTCGACTGTACA
This sequence comes from Lissotriton helveticus, assembly GCF_964261635.1. NCBI lineage: Eukaryota > Metazoa > Chordata > Amphibia > Caudata > Salamandridae > Lissotriton > Lissotriton helveticus. Next base: position 276,798,453 of record NC_136058.1, on the reverse strand, counting down.
AACTGAGTATGAAGCTTTCAAGACACCACCTTCGGATCTTAAGCATGAGCCATCTACAAAGTAGACAAAATCCGATTCAGGTAAAGGTCTGTCTTTGATGTCTTTTCTTGGTTTTGTGCAGAATTCCATGACATCTAAACATTCATGTTCTGTCTCGATGTCATCAACAATTTCAGAATCAGGCAGTAATGTAGAAGGATTCAGATTCAAACATCTTGAAATCGAAACATTATCTGCTCCCAGTATGATTTTCTCATACTTTGTCAATCTGCTACTTGTTAAATGTTGAGTCTTACCTCTTGTCAGTAATATTTCAACCGAATGAGGCACAAAAACTTTCACAGGAAATCCCATAATGATTCCTTCACTTTGTTCGAGGCTGATACTTGTAGCTGCAACTGCTTTCAAACAACCTGGTAATGCTTTTGCAATTGGATCAAGAACTGCAGAGAAGTATGCAATAGGTTTCTTTAAATTTCCATGTCTCTGAATTAACACAGATAATGCACATCCTTCTCTCTCACTGCAATACAGTTCAAAATCTTTCTCATAATTTGGCATACCCAAAGCAGGAGCTTGGCATAAGCTCTTTTTCAAGTTTTCAAAAGATTCCATCTCAACATCATTGAGAATAATTGGATCTTTTACATCTGATTTGGTCAGTCTTTGTAGTGGTTTCGCAATTACTGAAAATCCACTTATCCATTGTCGACAGTAACCTACCATTCCCAGGAACATTCTGACCTGTCTTTGTGTTCTTGGCGGTAACATTGCTTGAATCATTTTTATTCTCTCTATTGTTACTTGTCTTTTTCCCTTTGCAATTCTGTGACCAAGATATTTCACTTCCTGTTTGCAAAACTGTAGTTTTGCTGGGGACACTTTATGTCCTTCTTCTGCAAGGCGATTTAACAGAATTATTGTGTCTGTTACACAATTTTCTCTTGTCTTTGCAGCTATTAACAAATCATCAATATACTGCACCAGTGTAGACCTACCTGGTAAGTCTAAATCTTCTAATGATCTTTTTAACAGTTCGTTAAAGATTGAAGGACTTTCTGTATAGCCCTGAGGGATTCTTGTCCATCCAAGGGTCTTACCTTGGAATCTGAAAGCAAAGATTTCATAACTGTCTGGGTGTAGAGGAACAGTAAAGAATGCATTGCAAAGGTCAATGACTGAATACCATTCAGCATCATATGGAATCTGAAATAGAATTACTGCTGGATTTGGAACCACAGGACAACATGGAATGACAATTTGATTAACCTTTCTCAAATCTTGTACGATCCTAAATGTTCCGTTAGCCTTTTTAACTCCCATAATTGGTGAATTACAAGAGCTACTCTTCATTTCTTTTAATACACCTTGTTTGATTAACTTTTCAATTATAGGTGTAATACCTTCAATTGTCTCTGTTTTCATTTTATACTGTGGAGTATTTGGAAATTCTATTCCCTGTTTCAATGCAATTTTTACAGGATCTACGTTTTTCATCAGACCCATCTCATTCCCAGTAAAATCCCATATTTCAGATTTCACTGTTTCCTTTAGCTCTTCAGGTAAATCCTTTTCTTCAAATGCAGGAAACAATTTTGTTTCTTCTGCTTCCATCATCATCATTGTCATTCTATACAAACCATCTTCTTCCATTGTTTGTAATTCAACTCCTTCAGGAGAACAATATATTCTGCAATTCATTTTACATAGGATGTCTCTACCTAATAGATTTACTGGACTACTATTACAAACCACAAATCTGTGTTTGTCTCTGTAATTTCCAATTTCAACTGGTACTGGATCAGTTAAGTCTGTTTTAATTTGCTGATTACTTACTCCGACAACTTGGATGGTATCCCCAGAGAGAGGTAGGTTTTCAATTTCCACTGATCTAACAGTAGAACGGGTAGCACCAGTGTCCACTAGAAAAGTGATATCTACATCATTAACTTTCCCGTTTACATAAGGACCGGACTGGTCAACCTCAAGAGTGGCTCCAACAACACACTCTTCCTCCTCTCTCGGGCACCGTCAGCAATAATCATCAGAATCACTGTCTTGGCTTTCTGTTAATAAAAATTGTTGTGAAGCATTTTGCATTTGAACCCTTTGCTGCTTTTGCTGTTTTTGTGGTTTTATTACCTGTTCACATCCCTGAAATCCCACGTTTGGATTATATTTTTGAACTCCCCCACAATTCGGAAAAGGTGGTTGTGGCAATTGGTCTTGACGATTATTCACCTGTTGTTGTTGCTGTTGTTGTAACTGTCGTTGAATATTAAATTCATTTAACCCCTGTTGCATCTGTAGCTGTTGCTGCACGTTAACACCATTCTGCATCTGTGGATTCAATAAGGGATTCTTTGAGTTTCTAGGAGGATGAGGACACTCGTCCCTCCAATGTCCAATCTCGCCACAATTAAAACAAGGTAATCTTTGTTTCAGCTCTTCTATCTTTGGGCTAAATTTCTTTGGGAAATTATTACCTTTAAACTTTCCTTGTATCTGGTTTGTATTTCCAGTTTGAACAAAATTAGTGTTCTTATTTCCCATGCTGGCAATCTGTTGCTCAGCCACCTTTACCTGAGCCCACATGGCTTTCTCCTTCAGCTTTTTCTGTTTTACTTCTAATTCATCGCTACAATATTTTGCTTTTCTCAGAATATCATCAATAGATAGTGCTTGCCATCCGACAATACTAGTTCTGATCATTTCTCCAATTTCAGGTTTTAGTCCATAAACAAATCTATAGATAAAATGACTCATGTCTTTCTCATCTAATTTTTCGTAACCACTGTATTGTTTAAAGATTAATAGTAGTCTTTCATAAAAAGAATGAACTGATTCTTTTGTTTCCTGCTCTGTTCTTTCTATTTTAACCCAATCAACTTCTTTGGGTGGAATTTTGTTTTTCATCCAAACAATTACTTTCTCATAGAAATCCATTACAAGTGGATTTGGGGCACCTGTTTCTTTGATTCGCTCAGGTTCTGTTTTTGGCCAACTAATAGATATTTTACATTCTGTCCAAAGATCAGATGGAACTACAATGTCAAAAAATCCATCTAAATCAATCCACAGAACTTTTGACACTTTGATAAATCTATCGACTTGCCTGTACCACTCAACAGGTTTCTCTCTTAATTTTGGAAAGTCATTTGTGAATAACAGAATGTCCTGTCTTGACCATGGGACATGAACATATCCTCCACCTGCCACTTCTCTCATTGGAAATTGTTTTGATAATCTTTCCAATCTTTCATCTTCCTTCCTTTTAGTCCATTTCACTCTCCATTTGTTCAGTTCTCCTAGCTTTTTGATATAGACAATTAAATCTTTAATGTGAACTATTCTTCCCATTGAGTTCAAACTCTCAATGTCGCTTTCTGAGAAATCTAATCTGTAATGTTTTGCAAAATTCTTTTGTTTACTCACATCGATTTCAAGTTCTGCAGCTAGATCCTCTAATTGATCATATTTATTTTTCGTTTTCCACTGAATGCTTTTGCAGATGAACAGTAGTTCATCATCCCGATAGTAATTTAAACTATCTGGGCCAATTGTTCCAATTATTAATTCTTCAATATTAGCTTTTAATTTGGCCACATCAAGTTTTGGTGTGGTTACCCTGATTTCAGGACTTCCTACATCTGACATAGCACCCATTGGTGTTTTTGGAGATAAATCCTCATTAAAGGTTAAATCAGGCATTCTTGATCTAGAAGTGTTTAATTCAGTCAAGTCTGAATAAAATTTTTCAGTAGGTTTTTGAATTTCTGTATTTAAAGGAATAGTTAATCCATTTTTGTTTGTATCTCTTTGATCAAATACAGGCTGAACAGGACCTATTGTTACTGGAACTGTGACAGCTTCCATGCCTTTTGTCATTCTTTTAATTAATTCTTCTTTAGACCTTAAATATTCATTATAATCAACATCCTCAACATTTCTTGTCTCTCTTGCATAATCTTTTGGAGGTTCCCTTGCTCTTGGAGTCATTGAAAAATGTCTACCTTCATTTCGAGCATTCTCGAATTCTGGTCTCCTAGGAGTTTCAGTAATTTCACAATTATTTGGATAAAGTTTAGGAGCTTCACTAATTGGAGGTGCACTCGGTGAAGTTTCAGTAGAAACCACCGGAGTAGACCATGATCTAGGAGGTCTCAAAGGCTGATTAGGCTGTTTATTTCTAGCAGTTGTATATATTTCTTCCATAATTGCATCCTCAGATTCACTTTCCATAGATTTTCCTGTAGGAGAACCCATTACCATTTCATGAATTAAATACAATCCTTCACTCATGTTTCCCTGTCTCCACATTCGCAATCTATCTTCATGAGTTTCTCTTTTCCATGATGGATTTTTAGAAGGTCTTTTAATTCCACTAGCTTCTCTTTGTAACTGATACATCTCGTCTTCCCACTCAACTAAAGCTTCAAATTGAGTTGGTCTCGGTTTTGGAACAAGAGCATTCATTTTCTCTCGTAAATTTCTTAAAACTCTTACATTAAATGAACCATCATCAGGCCAAGCCAAAACACCATCGTTTTTAGTATAGCGTTTCCAACTGTCGAACCATAAGACAGTATGATATCCGTATTCACCTTCCATGTACGCTGCAGGTGTTTTATACTTATGAAGTAATTTACCACCTCGCGTTTCGATTTTCTTATCAGGTGAAAATAAATTCTTAAATTTCTGAAATAATGTTGTCTTTTTCTCAGCATATTTAAAATGATAACTCATTTTTAAAATTTTTATTCACAAATTCGTTCGTAAAATATTTCCGGGATGTTCCGCAAAACAACCAATCCGTGTGCGAAACACACCAACAAGCCAATGGCAGTTGAGCTGCGTCACTTTTCAGCTCGACCAATAAATTTGGAGATTTTCCTAAGGACCAATCAGCTCACAGGCCGTCAGAGACTCAGGAGCCAATCAGAATACAGCTTGTGACGTAGGTCACCCAATCCCAGCGCGGCTCTGTGACGTACACAGCAGCTGCGGTTTCTCGCTTCTCACTCCTGACGCTTACCCCTCCTTCACAAAATCTTTTCACAGCGCCATTTTAAGGACACTTTTCAGTGTAAATTAATTCTTAACAATGACTATAAAGACAACATCTGTTCGTTTCACTATTTAGGATAGTTTACATACATTCAAGTATCCACACTTCGGAATAGACGGCGCTATTCACACTAAGGATAATATTCAATTGTCAGTAGAGTAACCTTACCCCACCCTTCTAGCACGTATAATTATGAACTCGCTTTGCTCTGAACCCACCGCGTAGTGAAAGTTCTAAGAGTTCCACTTGAACGTAAAATACAACTCAAACTCGCACTTTTTCACGGAAAATTCCCTAAATTCAAACACACACGAAATCCGTACAGGACTCTCACCTGTTTATAGAAATCATGCACCGTTAGCAAAATAACGACGTTATCCGTACAGGGCTCTCACCTGTTTATAGATATGAAACATGTACCCGTACAGGACTCTAACCTGTTTATAGATAATCATGCACCGACGTTAATTTTACCCTTCACTCAAGCTCGGATATAACTAATACTCTCATTACAGTGAGTTTTATGGAAGGCGCTTTGTCCCTATTCTCATGCTGCTTTGATTTCTTAGAAAATCTTCACTATACAAGATTCAGACCTAGCCCTAAAACTGTGCTGCTCGGCGACAACACTATGGTACACGGCGATACCTCTTGTGATACTCGGCGATATCACTACAAACTGAACAGATGGCTTGCGTGACTAATTACTCGCCACACAATCTATACCGGTATAGCTTACAGATAGGCACGAAAAACGAACTTAACAAATGTTAAAACATCGATCCTATTTCCATACCATGACGCAACCCTTAGCAACCAACATGTTACCTTGGTTACTCCTTAGCAACCATCAATTTCTGCTACCAGAGAATTGATCCAGCGGGCTATAGAAAATATATCATAAACAACGCTACCCAACTTCATAACCTATAAACAAAATTCTATACTAAATATGGACCCATTTATGAACTTGATATATTTTGGGCCTACTGAATCAGGTGGTCAGAATAAATCTATATACACATTATCTACACAATATATACACATTTATACATTTGCAGAAAGAATATTGTCATTAGAATAAAACCCAACCATTTAAACGACCACCATAGGCGACGTGATCTAGCTAATAGTAACCTACACTTCTGAATAACCAAGACCAGCTTGTTTGTCAAAAGTAAGATTTTATTTTCTAAATTATGGTATATATGTTGTAAGTTTTATAAATGAAATTTATTTGCAATAAAGCAAGCATGATGGTATGAAATATGGAAAATTACAATTTAAGCAATTGAATCAGTTTAAAAGAAATTATATAAAGTTTAGCATTTCTAAAACCTATTTCCCTAACTGAGCTAAATAGACAGAAATTAAAGTAAAGATCTTTGAGGATTCTTACGTGCTCCACGCAAAGTCCAGCAGCACATCACCCTCATCGGAAAGTCAGAAAGCAGCAGCCAGCCCAACCCTAAGGGCATGACTTTTTATACCTTTCTACGCTAACTAAACTAGCAAAGGAAAGTTTTCAGAAATACTCGACGTCCCATTGGCTGAGAGTGACAAGTGACATGTCACCCGATTCTTAAAAAGTTCCACAAAATCATGTCTTACAAAGACCATTGTCTCTTCCACGTGAAGCCAGAGGCTTCCTGCGATTGCAACTTTGTATAAAGCCATCTTCGCAGCTTCCATAGTCTTACAGCGCGACTTCCGCGGATGCCAAGTTAAAGACTGACAAAAGTTCACTTTCGACCTTGGCCATGTCCGACAGAATGATGTCAGCTCATCAGCTTTTGCTTTGTGAATGCAGCTTCAATAAACGTTTTGATTCAGAATGGGCGTCTCGTGACTTTCTGCAGAATTATGGATCAGCTTTTATTTTGCGGCTCAAATAGTTAGGCCTCAAAAGTAGGCAACTTATGATTTCTAGTATAAAACAAACACAAGAAAAGTATTAATGTAAGAAATAAAGTAATTTCTGTATCCACCCCATGTTTTACTAATTAATTAACCCACCCGATTAATCAAAATGTTACCTAGCCATTGCAAACAATTAAGCAGCATTTATTTTTACCAGTCTCCGTTTATTTATGAGACCCATATGCACCTAGAATAGTAGAAATGACATTACACAGACAAGGAAAAGCAAAACAAGCACATGCTTATTTAAGTTTGCAGCAGTTAGTAATGACAAAAACGAAAACAATAAATTATTTTATTATTTTGCACGAACAAAAAGATGCAACAATTATGCACGTTTATGAGCACACATGTTAGTCCCCCCACGTGTAAAGTTTAATCTAGGTTGTATTAGTACGACATATCACAAATCATTAATAATTTTATTCATGTTATGGAAATGTGACTTTGCGAGTTTAAACAAAATTTTGTTTTCTATCTCGCTCCATCACTGGGCACCTCCTCCCCCACGGAGCACGCAGACACAAGTGGAGGAGATTTCAGGAGGGGCTGAGGACGAAGGTCATCTGGGACCGGGCAGCGACCTATGGCTCTCCCTCCCCGCCCACCTCTCTAGGGGATGCCTGTGAATTGCGACGCCTGCGGGCTGGGCTGTCCCCAGACTCCCAATGAAGATCCTGGGCCTGTTTTTTAGAGGGGGGGCATTGGCCCAGCTTCCGATCGTCATGTTTTGCGACACCCTGCAACTGGTGTCTGAGCCTGGATACCTGGAAAACTTTACCATGCAGGCGCACTCTGGCTGCTCATGCTGCCTGTAGGCAAGCGGGCCAGGGCTGGTCAAAGAGCCAGCCAGGAGACCTTGAACCTATGCGAATCTGAGCCCTCTGGGTGCCAGCCGGGTGAGTCCCCTCAAATGAGTTGTGTGCAATCAGGTTCGGCAAAACATACTGAATCTTGTGTCCCACTCCAGTGGGGTGGGCCTGGCTGCTCGTGCTATCTGAGGGCAAGTGGTTCATGGTGTGACTTTGGGGGGCAGGTGGAACTAACCTGCTGACTGCCAAGGGCATGAGTCCTTCTGGTGGATTTCTTGTCACCAAGATAGAAATAGCGCCACGCACCGAGTCCTGCACCGGTGGTCCTCACCTGGCTACCAACATTGTAGCTAGGTGGGTGATCTGGGAACCACCTGACCCGACCCAAACAGACCCACAGCAACCATCATGGGTAAAGACACCCCCCTCCAGTCTGCAAACACAAAAACCAGAATCATTCAATACACAATGGTCTCCAGCAGCAGCGGGCCTCCATCCTCAAATCCAGTGGCACATCACTCGCTCTAGCCTTCCGACCTCACCACCTTCTACAAGCAATGCAAGACTCAAAATCGGCAGTGGAGGCCAAAATCAGAGAAGTTAAAGTTGGTGTCTCATTCCTCCACCAAGACCTCCAGAATGTGGTCACCTGCGCCGTGGAGTTCAAACAACAAATCTTCTATGTGGAAGATGACGTGGGAATCCTCAAGAAACAACAAGCTGAATTGCTCTCCTCCACGGCCATACTTGAAAACCGAGCGGAGGATACCGAAATCAGATCACGCTAGCAGTACTGCTGGTTCATAGGATTTCCAGAGGGTGTGTCTCAGAACATGAGGCCATATTATCAAGAAAGGGCGATACATTATCGCCGCTTTTATCAGCAGGAAACTGCAGCTAAAGCGGTGATAATGGGCTTGATAATATGCCCTTGTGAATTCCCATAGAAACCCAGGTTAACACCAGAACCTGGGCTTCTATGGGAATTCACAAGGGCATATTATCAAGCCCATTATCGCTGTTTTAGCGGCAATTTCCTGCCCCTAATGTGGCGATAGTTTTATTGCCCCATGGTTACCAGAAGATACGCTTTGACAGTGGTTTAGGGTGGAACATCGGTATAGGTTCTAGGCCCAAAGACCTAAACAAAGGGCATTGGTGCAACCACTGATGGCTTGTGCACTCAACTTTCCAGATAGAGATGCCATTGTCTGAAGTGGCTATAGCAGTTGTGTATAACTTCAGCGTGGTTGGACCCAAAACCGCCATCATTTCAGCAATGGCAGGGGCGACTGCTGGCTATCTTTAACTTGGAAATTGCACTTTATGATTGTAAGGGAGGAAGGGCAGGACAGAAGGTTAGGAAATTCTGGGGGTCCCTGTCAGCAAGACAATGGTGGGTCAACACATCGATTGTGTTAAAGATCGTTTGTATCCTTTAATTTCTTTTTTGATTGATTATAATAATGTATAACTGCACTAATTTTGCTAATAATGTAAAAATGTTTATAGCTATGTATTAGATTTGTGAGATTTTAATATTATTAGCTTTGAATGGAAATGAACTTGCATTAGGCCCTACAGACCTGCTTTTTTTCTTTAGTTTTTTTGCTTTTTCCTTTGCTGCACACACCTGCTTCCCTGTGATTATATACTGTATTAATGAAGAAAATGGAAAAGAATAAATACCAATTGAACCAAACAACAAAAACGTGCCCACTACTAAAAAAGTATCCCCAATCATGAAGATCCTGCCAGACACACAGACCTACCATTCCTCAAAACCATAATTAAGTAGGAAGTTGTTATTCAACAAAAAGTTCAAGTTAACATCAACTCCATTGTCCAACACTATTGATCTGGTTTCATACCATGCTCCAGTGACAAGCATCCACGTCAGGCACCCTTCTTGTCATAATACAGGGCCTCTACCTCTTGTCCTGCTTGATCTGTCATCCTCCTTCTACACAGCTTACCATCGATTTGTGTAAACCTAATGTATCTGAAGAATAACCCTGTTGCCTACTAATTTTGCATATTTTTTCATTTTTTAACCTGACACCTGCAGGCATAATCTCAATGATACTAAATCACTACAAATATTCTTAAAGGGGGGCAAAGTAGGAAAAGGAAAGGGTATTAAAAATATAAATGAAGGAAAATGACAAACGGTATAATCTTCGAATCGTCAGAATAATAAAAGAGGGCAAAGTCACTCTGCATGGAAGAATATTTGAACAGCTTGTTAAACGTATAGACCTTTCGACAATTTTTAAGAAACTACAAAAAATGCCCCATTTTGCTGCCATTTGTTTAGATGGTGGAGGATGAGACTTTTCTGGAACACAGTAAAATAATTTGAAAATTTCACGAGTCCCCCTTTAAGGCTGTCTGTAAAACCAATGTGCTTTCAGTGAACTAAGGGGCATATTACCAAGCAATAGCGATAATTATCGCTATTGCGTGGTTAGAGACAAAAATTTACAGCTGAGCTGCGGAGATTTTTATCGCAAATAAACCTTGGTATTACCAAGGTTTATCGCAAATGCGATAAAATCGGCCGCAATGCATGAATATCGCTGAAAAGTCAGCGATATTCATGCATTACCGAGCTAATGCTCTTAGCCATGTTATCCACCTCCCATTGGATAACATGGCTAAGAACTGCTCAGGGCAGGTGTTAGCTTTTGGAGATATTCGCGCTTAGCGCGAATAACTCCATAAGTTGGTAATAGTAGATAGCGATGTTAGCGACTGTTTCCAGTCGCTAACATCTTGGCACGCCCACTTTGCATGTCATTAGTGATAAATATCACTGACATGCAAAGTGGGGCCCAAGATGGTCGCTATCTCCTACTAGCTGTCGCTAACTGGTGTTAGCGACAGCTAGGTAATAGGGAGATAATTTTATCTCCGCTTTCTTGGCTTTTAAAGCCAAAAAAGCGGAGATAAACCCCCTTGATAATATGCCCCTAATTTCCAACATTTTCCTGGGAAGAAGTGACCACCCCAGCCTTTCTGGGGAAGGTCGGCTTCAATTTGCAGCCCTTGATGTTTTAGAATATTTCATAAGCATCCACACAGAACTCACTGAAAGATTGTAGTTTGATTATTTGTAAACTGACCAGTGAAAGTCATCATTTGGCCCTACTGGATTAAGAATACCCTCAAATAGAGACAGCCCCCAAATCTTCCTAGGGAGTAATGTGTTGCAGTCTTCGTTCTCTCGAACCCTGCCAATCAGGAAACGTTTAAAGGGGGGCCTGGGGAATTGTATGTGTCTGCCTACTCCCTTGCACAGGAATGATATCTGTAACTTTCTGTAAGACACAAAGGGGCAGATTTATGTTAACTGGCGCATCCCCAGGGATGCGCCAGTTAATGTGCGCCACAGTGCGCCACAGCTCCGCCACCCATGGTGCGCCGCATTTACAATGCGGCGCACCATGGGGCAAAAACGGCACAGATGCGTGACGCATCTGTGCCGTAAAGGCGACGCATTGCTGGAGTTGCGTCGCAAGCGTGACGCAGCTCCAGCAAGGCTCGGGGGTGCCCTATCTGACCAATGCTGCATCAAGACCTACGCCTGCTTCAAGCAGGCGCAGGCTTTTGACGCAGCATTGGCCTGAAAGTGACTGAGTGAAATCTTATAGATTTCACTCAGCCACTTTTGCGAGGCGCACCTGCCCTGGAACGCCCACCCTGCGCCGGAACGCCCACAAGCGGCGCAGGGCTTTACAACGTGACGCATCTGCCTAGATGCGTCACGTTGTAAATAGTTCGTAGGGATGCGCCACGTTTACGCCGCCTTGCGTGACGCAACAGCGGCGTAAACGTGGCGCAAGGGCCTCATAAATCTGCCCCAAAAAGTGCAGGCAGCAGCAGTGCAGGCTGAGCAGGCACAGAATCAACAGCAGCTAGGGAAGCAATGTGTTTCGGCACGCTAAAGAGCACAGAACGTAAAATGTAAATGTGTTGTATTTGTAAAGCGCACGGCTGCCCACGTGACGGGGCGTCCCGGTGCTGCACTCATACCGCTGTGGAATCCTTCCTGGCTTTTCCATGTGAAATGTCCACTCCTGGGCACCCCCAAGGTGAAGCCAGGCATCCTAGCGCTGCTGGGGCTGTTGTGGAGATTAACCCCTTCGACGCTCATGACGAGCTGGGCTCGTCATGAGGTAGCCTCCTCGCACGCTCATGACAAGCCCAGCTCGTCATGTAAAGTGCGATATGAAAAATCTCAGCACAGGAGCGGAAATCATGCCGCACGCATGCGGTTAAGCAAGCTATTGCCCAGAGTCACAGAGTGGGACCCATGATTAGACTAGGCACCGAGGGGAGAATTATCAGGTCCAGGGAAATTGAGTCTAAGAGCCGCCGAGGCAGGGAATTGAACCCTGTTCTCGGGCCAGAACTCTGCATCAGTGTTTGCCACTCTAACCATTGAGCCACGCTTCTCCAGTGATGTGACCCTTCAACAGATCACACGTGTGTCTAGGTGTCTTTGCAGGAAAAGTAGACTGAATGCAGGAACATATCCAGAAGCAGAAGTGCCCCTGGCAGAGAGGTTGTTCTTCACAAAGCTTTTGTGAAGAGAGAGGCAGCCACTTCAACAATGTTAACAAATGAAATCTAAAACCCTTTGAGTAATTGAGACAAAACAATACACGTCAATGTGCACCTTTCACTAGACCGAGCAATGTATGCCATCTTATAACCAGTGTGCATGCACCGGTGGACAGTATAGTGACACATGCTTTCACTATTCAATGTCAAGCCAGTTCCTGCCCAGTGTCAGGTCCACTTAATGGAGTTTTACCCACTACACCTCCCCTCCCTCTTAAAAGAGAAAATATCATTTAAAAATCTGTGTTTGCTCAACATTTGAGGTATGAGATGAGCTCCTAAAACATCGGGCCTGGAAAGCACCTAGCCACTCTCACAGAAGGGGGCTCCTGAGAATAAATAGCAGGCAGATTGGACAGGGGAAAAGGCCAATAACAATTTGAAGAGACCCAAACTGCCTGAAAATCTATACTAATATAATAAAGAGAGAGCCCAAACCTTTGAGGTGGGTAATCTCAGGAACCACAGCACCAATCACAACACCCAATACAGCGTTGGAAAGGGCAGTTGCAGCAGAAGGACATAGGCTATGCAGACGCCCACCATCTACAATTAAAAGGTAAAAGAACCGTGCCAGCAAAGTAGTCCCTTGTGGGCGTGTCTGCGTTGTGCTGTGGGCGTGTGCTGGGGGCGTGACAAACGCTGGGGGCGTGTGGTACGTTCCGCCCTTCATGCCATGTCTCATATCGTGTGCTGTGGGCGTGTGCTAGGGGCGTGGGCGTGTGGGGGGCAAGGGATTACGGGAAAAAAAGAGAGTGTTGTTCCCAATATTTCATTGTTTTTTCTTCCCAGGTTCTGTACATTCCAGCTCCGGGTGTCCACCCTGCTCCCTTTAAATACCCCTGCACCCCATAATCATAACCCACCCGTACTCCTTAAAATACCCCCACACCCTTAAACGCATAACCCATCTTAACCCTATAAATATAGCCTGTACCCCAAAACCCAAACCTATCCCTAAACCCTAAAAATACCCATGTACCCCAAAACCCAAACCTAGCCCTGAACCCTATAAATACCCCTGTACCTCAAAACCCAAACCTACCCCTGAACCCTAAAAAAACCCCTGTACCCCCAAACCCAAACCTAGCCCTGAACCATAAAAATACCCCTGTACCCCAAAACCCAAACCTAGCCCTGAACCCTAAAACACCCCTGTACCCCAAAACCCAAACCTAGCCCTGAACCCTTAAAATACCCCTGTACCCCAAAACCCAAACCTACCCCAGAACCCTAAAAATACCCCTGTACCCCAAAACCCAAACCTACCCCTGAACCCTAAAATACCCCTGTACCCTAAAACCCAAACCTAGCCCTGAACCCTAAAAATACACCTGTACCCCAAAACCCAAACCTAGCCCTGAACCCTTAAAATATCCCTGTACCCCAAAACCCAAACCTACCCCTGAACCCTAAAAATACCCCTATACCCCAAAACCCAAACCTAGCCCTGAACCCTAAAAATACCCCTATACCCCAAAACCCATACCTATCCCTAAACCCTAAAACTACCCCTGTACCCCATAACTTAAAACTATATCTGAACCCTTAAAATACCCAAACACCCCAAAACATATACCTCAGTACCCCAAAACATATACCCCTATACCCATACTTACCATATCCAAACATAAAAAAAAACATGCTTTAACCATTCATGCATTTACAATGATTTTCGTTGTAAATGTATGCGTGGTAAAAGCATATAAAATGTAATGCCATGCGTTATAATGGCATTGCTGAGTCATGGTACTTTCGTAATGAAAGTATGCAGAGTGATGGTATGCAGAAAGAAAGTTGTGGAATAATGGGTGTTTACCCTCCCCCGGTAAGTACATTGGTGGCACGGCGGCCCATATCTCCAGCCACATACTCATATTTTTTCACCACCGATTTGAAAAACGCACAGGTCTCTCTCATTGATGGCCAGCACCGCCATACACTTTTAGACACACCTCCCGCCACAAGTTCTAGAATTGCGAACTTTAGAGCTGGGGAGCTATGTTCGAATCTCGGCTTCAGCTCAACATCCTGTGATTCCAGGCAAATCGCTTTGTCTCCCCGTGCCTACCACAAATGAATGTGTTCTTCTGTAATGTAAATTGTGCTCATGCCATGTTGTCGAGTTCGCGCTATATAATATTGCAAGGAAAAATAAAGTAGAGAAACTCGAATTCACACACTACTGAACGCGCACTCTTAAGTGGGGAACATCCTTTACAACGCAACTTTTACCACGCAGTGCCTTTGCAATGCAACTTTTACAACGCAAACCATTACAACGCATTGCGCTGGGGGGCGCTCTAGGATAGGGAATAGGTTTAATGTACTATCCAACACCTTCCCTACTATCCACGGGGACTGGAGTTGGAATAGTAAATTAAACAATTCACTATCCAGCGCCCCAAAGCACTATGCATTGTAAAGGCATGCGTTGTAAAAACCGCATTGTAAAGGCATGCGATGTAAAAGCATGTGTTGTAATGTCATACATCCCTCTTAAGTGCATCAGCAGTGCACTGTGAATCGGAACAATATACTACTGGCCGACAGCAATTCATACCCGGACAACGTCGGGACGGGCTGCTAGCTGTTTATAAAGCGCTCAAAGAGTCACTGATATAGTAGGACCTTGCCATACAGACAGAAACATTTTCCCAAAACAGAGTAGGAAAAAAGATATTTGGACAAAAAAATATATTTTTTCTTTGTCACATTCTCTCAAAATTTTAAAAGAGACATTTAACATATTAAAATACCCACATGGGTAAACGTATGAATAGTCCCACACCCACACTCTCTCAATGCTCTTAAACAAAGACAGATCCAGACATACTCGTGCACTCTAAGACCTCATGATGAGTTCACAATGTTAAATGTTATGAAGATATACTATTATAAATAGTCAATTACTTGAATTAGTAGAGCTAAACATAGAGATACATGATACACGTCAAGATGTCAATTAATTTAGTAGGGTGGTACAGTCCATAAACCAGTCTCTTCTTGTTAGGGAAGGTGGAAACAGCGGAGGCAAGTAGTTCTCCGGCGCCAATGCGCGTTTCAGTGTCTAACCCGGGTATGGGTCACACCTTCATCAGGGCGGTCAGATCATGTGTGGGACACAAGAACGTATGCGTCTGGGTTTAGGACCTCTAAGATGAATACCAGCAGTCAGACAATTGATAAACTGGAGAGTTCAAATCAGGATTCACGATATAAAGCTGAACACAGCTGAAGTGAAGTATATAGGTCACGTTAATCCAAATGTTGGATAAATACAGAGTGAAGGGATGCAAATAATCCACACTTCACAAGGCCAGCACTAGGTGAATGATTTCAGTGGGATAAAGAATTCATCCAAAATGCAGTGAAATCCGCGGCAGCCATGTTCGTCAGGCGGCATGCGGGAGTCGAAAATCCCGCCGATAACGAAATCAGCTGAGCCAAATTGTTACTGGCAAGCACCTAGGAAATCACAGATAGAAAGTAAATATGTACGTGTAACGTCCACCCACGGGTCAGGTGAAGAAGCAGTGTTTTTCCCCTTTGCCGCCTGGACATTGTGGACAGTGAAGAGCCTGGTTCTTGATGGTGCCGCTCTTGGGAGGCTGTGAGGATGTGTTGGTTGGAATCTGCAGGTGCCTGCAGGTGTGCCCTTTCAGGGCCAGCATGGCTGTCCCTTTGCATTATATACTACAATTTACTCACTGCCAAGGGGCCCATCTTCTAAAGGTCACTCACCCATAGGGAGAGGTGTGGCGCAGCAGCCAGAGCGGCTGACTCCGGAGCGCGGGGCTCGCGGTTCGATCCCCGGCGGCAGCTTAGCTCAGCATCATGTGACTGTGGCCAATAACTGTCCCAATCTCCCTGATGGCCCCAGTGCTTGGGTACCCTTAGGGTGATAAGTTGTGCTTTATAAATATGGAATTTATTTATTTATTTATCATGAATGTTGAGAGAAGGCCAATCCAAGATGTTTGATGGTTCCTCTTCTTTTTTCCTATTAAATAGTATAACAGACATTTAGTTCAACTCATCCTTTTGTCACAAGGCAGTTGAAGATTGTTCAGTGGGTTGATTGCCCCTTCATTATCATTTTTGTCCTTTTTTCAACATTTTCCTGTACAATTCACCTTCCGATTATTAGAACCTTTTGGTTCCCTCAGGATGATCCTGGACCTGAAGTCTTAGATAGCTGTCAGCCCTAAACATGATATCATCACAATAATCTGTGGATTTCACTGATCCTAATATTGTTAAGAATTCTGAAGGAAATCTATGTGAAAAACGACACCAGGTAAAAACTAGACTGGGAGTAATTGCTTGTTCCTTGCTTGACTACACAGGGAGCCTTGAGAGAGCATGGAGGCTCACAGCCCATCGCCTTCCTTATGCCAAAGCAAACTGGACTGTCACAGGTACCTGACACGCTCCACCCAGAGCACTTGGTTACCAATCCCACCTTAGTGCTTCCACAAATATGGGCTATGCAATGTCTGTCGATTTGCAAAGGATAAGACAGTAACATTCCAATTTAACACCGACAAACAGCAAATAATCACCAAATTCACAAATTGCAACACCAGATATGTTATATACTGTATTGTATTTGAATGTAGACATATTCACATTGGGAACACCATCAAACACCTGAAGGAATGTATCCAAGAACATTTTAGGGCAATTCAGAACAGCAATAGCATTTATCCATTTGCATTACATTACACCTACCACAGCCAAAATGACATGATTAACACTTGATTCCACGGTATTGATGCCCCGGAGAGGCAACAGAAGGTTAGCACTCAGACAACAAGAGAGCAGAAGGATTACTCAGCTCAGAACAGTAGTTGTGGGTTTGAATATGGGTAAAGAATTACATGTGTTTTGGATGGATTGACTGCAATAAGGAATGTGCAGATTTGTATCCATTTCACGCCTGCATAAGTATACTGAAATATGACTGAGATGTTAATGCACCTTGGTTGTGATGCGTTATGGACATACAGATTACCACAAATGTAGTGATCCGCCATGTCAGGACAATCTATGCATTGGGCATTTCCTTCTTCTAACTTGGCGTCGATCTATGAAGGAATGAAACACTAAACCTTTATATTCTCCTACCTCACCACACCTCACCTCACCTCTGTACTGAAGTTAATTTTCATGCACAATTTGTGGTCTTGAACACGTTGGCATAACATAATCTTGCCACATTTACCATAATAAAATGGTTTGACCCGCATGATGATGCCTGGTACTGACCATGTCAACAATGACAGATGTGTATCCAGTTGTGGGGGATTTATGACGTTACTTACAACGCATGCTATTACAGCGCATGCCTTTACGACGCAAGTTTTACAACGCAAGTCGTTACAACAACTTGCTTTGGGGGGCGCTGGATAGTGAATAGTTTAATTTACTATTCCAACTCCAGTCCATGTGGATAGTAGGGAAGGTGTTGGATAGTAAATTAAAACTATTCCCTATCCTAGACTTACATTATGACCCAAGTAGGGATACTATGAATCCTTTTTTTGTCTCTACTTACATTGGGGAATGAAAGAATTTTATACGGTTTCGAGACTGAGTTGAAACACTTGCATGTATACTGTTGCTGAGTACGTTATGTGACCAAAATGGTGATCGCAAGCAGGGGAACTAACAGCACAGAAGTCCTTTTTCTATTCTGATGTCTGCTGAGATGCTGGCGGCTATTTATTTGCACACCGTACCCACCGTGCAGTCTCGACTTTACATGTAGATGGACACCACCTATCAGGTAAGATTGTCCTTGGTTGTTGTGTTTTCAGTACCATGCCCTGTAGACTATTTGGCTCTAGCAGGCAAACTGGGCAAGCATAATGTTTCGCCTTACTTTTTCGTAGGCTTACCACGGCTGTTTTGAATTACTGGTATATTCTTACATGGTCAGTGACATCTTGCTAAAGGTAGGACTGTTTTAGCATTAATATGGTATGTGCTATACAATAGTTAAGAGTGGCCACATGAATGTGTATTATGCTTAATTGGGCCCCTCATCATTCTGTTTTAGATGCAATGCGACTGGGTGTTCCAAGTAACTTTAACTGGAATAGCCCTAAGCCCACCACTGGCCGTGGTTGTGGCCAAATTATTTCATTTTAAATATATGGAACATAGCAGTGGTGATACATGCGCTGTAGAAATTCATACTACTACAGATGAGGGTTTGAGTAACGATTTTACAGATTTTGGATTTAAGAGGTGTTATGTGGGCACCACCTAACTGTGCTCCCTGGGTAAGACCGAGGGCTTTAAAATCTGCAGGCCTGACCAGCGTTACCTGCACATATGACACTCGGGGTGGTGACAACTTACAGTGATGGGAAGTTGTGCCTTGACTAACTAGGAACCACAACATTGTCCCAGGTGAAACAACACTTGTCCCTTCTTTCTTATGATCTGGAACTAAGGAACTTCTTGTTAGGTCCTTGAAAATGACATCAAAAACGCTTCTTGTATGCAATATGCAATGAAATATGGAAGGTTTCTCAGTAGGAAGGTGTTACCACGATTCCTAGGGGCACACAGAGTTGTCATGTTCTGAGGTTGCCAAAACCATTTGTCACCTTGTCCGCTTGTTATGGCGGCACTGTGAGCTAGTTGGGGCCGTATTATACATACTGCACATTTTCCTTGATTGCGCCAGACTCACCTTTTAAAATGTGCGCAAGGCGCAATCAAGGAAAATATGCCACATTAGCATGAATGAGCTGCCCTCAGGGCAGCCTCGAACTTGCGCTGCCCTGGAAACAGAGCAGCTGCTTTGAAGCCGATCCGTGTTTTCACACTGCAAGTATTAACCCGCCTGCACTTTTAAAGGTGATTATAGATCTCCTTGCAGGTGGGTGCAGTAAGTGACTGCACCTGCCTGCAAAGGGGATAACCGGGGGGTCCATGGGACCCGTTTTCTCCCCTCCAGAGGGCTACCATCAGGGAGCGCACTGACAGTGCGCCACCTTCTAAGTGGTGCACTATGCGCCTCCTGACAGCTCTATGCCTCTGTGCCCACGATTGTAATATGGCGCCGGCACAGAGGCAAAGGGATTCCCTCATTTGCATGGGGCCACTCCCCCATGCAAATGAGGGAACATCCTCTGAAGATAGCGCTGGCGCTTTATGTGCACCAGTGGTATCGGTATTACAGAAGGGGAAGCACAAGCATCTGCGGCCTCTTCTGTAATACCAAAGTGCCCCGGGGCGCGCAAAGTAGGCACAAACACCCATTGCACTCCCAGGGCACTTTGTGTAATACAGCCGCTGGTCTGTAGGCCAACATATCCTGAGGGGGTGTATTGAATCCGTCTTGGACCATCCCAACGTTTATGTTAACCAACAAACTAACAGTTCATACTGAAAAGTGGAAATCGTTTTACGCTAGTCAACAGAAGTACGGATGCACTCGGGTTGCCTGGAGGTGTCTCGCACCAGCGAAAACCACCAACCTTGTGGAATCAGTCCTTACTATCCTAAGTGTATTCAAGTGCCTCCTTGTACCCAGTTTCCTACATAAAGGGAGTAGTCATTTCCTCCGCTGAAGATGGAATGCAGGACAGAAGAAAAGCAAATCTTCTAAAGTCTCTGATGGTCCCTGCACGCGGGCACTCTGTGCTCCTACATGTTTCACTGTCCCATTTGGCACAGAATACCCTAACAGGGAGAGTCTGATACCTACATTGTAAGAGCAGCTTCCAGGCCAAGGGTGGTGTTCTCTCATCAATTGATTCCGCATAGCCGGGAAACATTTTAAAATACATAAAATCAAGAGTCAGAGTGCCTCTACTATTGCACATAGTGTCAACACATACTTTATGCCAGTATGCTGATTTTATAGCCATTTAAGTAGTAGAGGTAATGTCTTCCGGGTCAGCCCAAAATGTTTCCTTTCCCAGCTTACTATGCATAGTTCTTACATTCAAGAACCAGTGTAAGTTTTGAGCACTAGGCAGAGCCAATAAATCTTTAAGGGGTTCTCCATGAACTTCAAGGTCAGGAGATGACCATGTCCAGTGTCAGTAGAGCAAAGGCTTCAGTGCAACTTTTGAGGATATTTTCTTAAGCGCCAAGTCAAACAAAAATTGGGTCATACTTTTTGGAAAGGCAAACAGTAGTCTAACAAATCTATTTTCTGTCGACAATAAAATATTACAATTGAATTGCCCCCATATCGCGGCTCCATACAAAGGAGCTCCCGGTGCCTTTACATTATAGATTTCTATCGATGGGGCAGCTATATTAGGGAGGGTTTGGTTAAAGGTCATCAGCAATCATGACGTATAATAAGTCAATTAGCAATCTGATTTATGAATCTGTATAGACCAGACCATAGTGGATGTTAATCTTATTCCTAAGTAATCAAAATGTGGAACCTGCTCTATTAGGACAGTATCAACATACAGCTTACATCTGTGTCTCTCGCTCCTTTCCAGGTGGAATACCCAAAATTTTGTCTTAGAACAATTTGGGGGCATATCAGAAAGGGTCGGGGTAATTATCGCTACGCGCACTTAGTGCTGGGATAATTATCGCTGGCCAACTTTGAATTTTATCGCGGAGATAGCGTGTTATCAGCAACGCTTATCTACAAAGCGATAAAATTCAGAGCGCAAGCTGAAAACTGTGTGATTATTGCTGGAAATCCAGTGATAATTGCACAACTTTTGGCGATAGCTTGCTGACAGGGCTACATGAATCTCTGACAAAATTTCGATTACACTAAAATCGACCTACACAAATATCGTGTCTTAAATATAGATTACAATTACATCGACATCCTATACTTATTTATAAATTTACTAAAACATCGATCACACTATATCGTTATACAAAAATCTCGAGTAAACTAATTTCGATGACACTTATATCGAAATACAAAATATCGACACTCATTAATATACATACCACAATACAAAAACATCGATTACCAAAATATAGACATCAATAATATCGACATTACCTAAATATCGACTTTTCTAAATAATTCTTACACTTTATAGAAACATTATACACATTAAATAAATGAACATTATACTATTAAATAACTATATATCTATAAAAATATATTATTAAATTACTAAATCTATGATAACAATTAAATATTACATTTGTTATATATACACATATTTATTTTATATTATAAATGTTTAAAAGCTATACTATTTCATTATATTATATTTAAAATACTTACTAATACACAAACTCTCTAAACAAACATTTCGATTTGAGCAAATTAAACTATTAAATTTAAAAAAATTCAAACTAACCAATAGGAACTATTTTCTATGCTTCTAACCAATCACAAACTAACACTAATAAAACATACCCTATAAAAAGAGCTACAATTAAGACTCAAAAACTAGCAGAAATTATTCAGCTTCAAGGAGAAATGCACTTATTTCTACTACTCTAAATATTGTTCTCATACGAATATACTACAAATCAACTAAAAGTAAGTAATATTATGTTTCAGTATAAAAAGTTACATTATTTGCAACCTGCCATTCATTCTAAATATCTAAAACTGCTTTTCTATCTATCTCTACATATATCCTAAACTGATTCAAGGTTAACAAACAGATGAACATTTTCGAGAAAAGTACAACAACTAATTTGAAAAGTAAGTTTATTAAATTACCTTTTTAAACACTAAATAAATGCCAAATCAATAGTAAACATGTTATAACTAACTCATAAATTCCTACTTAAATGTCTAATTTTTCTTTTTTATTAAACACAGTTTTGAAAGACTTACAATGTGAAATGCTTGTTTAAAAAGATTTTTATTTCTATTATAAAAACTAAACTAAAGATTCATCATACCATTACTTTTTTCCACAGATAGCTTTCCTAATTAAAGCTGCAACATAACAACAAACATTCTACCATCAACAACTACAAATTAAAAATAGGTAAGCATCGAAAACATGCCCAAGTACTAATATTTGTATTTTTATCACTCACAATGTTAATATTTAACTGTTTGTATATTTAAAACAGGTTTTTCTTTAAATGATATATAGATCCAAATAAATGTTGCAAACGTTTTCATAATAAAACATTGTACCTTAGCAAATGTGTTCTAAAAATACACATATAAACATTCACTAAAATATGCTTCATTTTCTTTCAACAGACCACTACAATCTATTAAAGCATCAATCAACAAAAAGATCTCACTTGAAAATATACTACTTTGGAATAGGTAATTACCCACAAATGTTCCATACTTATTTTTTTTCTCTTCTAATAAAATGACTATTTCTAATAATATTTAATACACCTTTTCTAGATTTAAGAAACCAACAATGACAGAAGATGCAAGATTTATCTCATCTCAGAAAGGGAAATTTTTGTTATGCTATATGGGGTATACTTATACTCAGGAAAAACAAAAAGACCTTAAAGTTAACTGGAAATGTACTAAGTATTATTCCAACAAATGCTATGGACGTGCAACAACCAGAGAAACAAGTGTGATTAATACTACTGAACATAACCATCCACCTAACATCTCTGAAATAGAGGTTAGATCTACTCTAGACAATATTAAGGAATCAAGCAAAACCTCTGACTTACCAACTAGTGTAATACTTAAGGAATTAATACCTAGAGTACCTAGAGAGGCAAGAGGTCAGTTACCAACTATAGCTGCTATAAAAAGAACTATTGCTAGAGCCAAAAAATCTAGTAGACCAACAATAGCAACACCTAAAACTTTTGAAGAGGTCATAATTCCACCTGAGCTTACCATAACTCATAATGATGAACCTTTTATCTTCTATGACAACAACAACAAAGATAAAAGGATAATAATGTTTGCAACAAACACCAACCTAAAAAAATTAACCGATAGTCAAACATGGATGATGGATGGCACTTTTAGCATATGCCCTAAACCATTCTATCAATTATATACTATACATGGCCAATTCCACAATACCTGCATACCATTCATCTATTGTTTGTTACCAAACAAACAAACTTCTACATACACAGAAATATTAAACAAAATCAAAGAAGAAACAAGAGACTTCTTTCCCCTCAAAATTATAATTGACTTTGAACAATCAATGATAAATTCTATCCTTAAAATATATCCACACACATCCATACAAGGATGTTACTTCCATTTTAACCAATGTATATGGAGAAAATTGCAAAAAAGTACACTTAGTGTTGAATATGCAACCAATATTACCTTTGCATCCCAAATAAAACACCTCATTGCCCTAGCATACGTGCCAATAACCGATGTGGCTGAACACTATAATCTTTTAATAGAAAGTCCTTTCTATACCCAAAATGAACAAAAATTGTCTCCACTTTTGGATTATTTTGAGGATACCTGGGTGGGGAGACTGCACCGGTCAGGCCACAGACGACAGCCTAAATTCCTAATTCCTTGGTGGAATGTATATCTACCAACCCTAAATCAAGAGGCCAAAACAAACAACGCAGTGGAGGGTTGGCATAATGCCTTTCTATCTTCAACTGGGCGAACAACTCCTACACTACACAAGCTACTAACAGCAATACAAAAAGAACAAAGTTTCCAAGAGTTAAGAATGGAGCAATCCGTTCTGCAATCAAAACCCAAACTATCAAGACAAACAGCCCAAATGTACCAATATTTACAACAACAAGTACAACTTTACCCCACAACAAGAGGACTAGAGTACTTAAAAATAATAGCCAAAACACTAATCTGAAAATAATAACTCACAAAAAAATCTGAACATTTAAAAATGCCTTAAATGTAACGAAAGCATCTTATTCACAAATTATAAGATATTTATTTTTCTAAAAACGATAAATATATAATAATTTTTAGAGAAATAAAATATCTAACTCAACATTATTTTGTTTAAATTGAACATTTCCCAACACACAACATTTAATAACATAAATGAATTTACCTTTTCACAACAACGTAATTAGCAAATCCAATGGTCCATAACAATCCATGCTGTAATAAATCCACAGCATTTAAAAAAAAGTGGCCCAATACAATTCAAAAATACTACTGTTCGAAATACATCTGAAATCCCAATAATTCGATAACTCTGATTCCCGAAAAAATGCTCTAGAATTTAAGAAACGCTCCAGAAACACAAATAAATGAACGAAGTGTAAAACACATAGCAGTTACAACAACTGAAATGCACTTTTTTTTTTAAAAAACGTAACAATTCGGAAACGGAAATGGCTGTTTCCAAAAACGTACAAGAGAAAAAAAAGAATACCCACCTACATAAAACTTAAAATAATACATTATAAATAACTAGAACATACATATATGTAACCAAAAAATGATAAAAAGCCACAAACCCAATTACTCCAAGACCATTACTGAGAATACGCTAAGAAAATGTAAAAACATTCATAACGAACTACATACGAAGTTAACCCTAACATAGTATTCCACAAACAACAAATAACAAAGTACTACCTTCAAAATTCCCTTAAATTAGTTAAAATACAACAAATAGCAATCTTACCTTCTCAGACGTGAAGTAGCTTCCAACCGCGAGCTTGAATCTTCCAAAATGACCCAAAAAGACTAAGAGCGGTTACAAAATAAAACTCCCAAATGATACTATTATCCAAATAACAGTAAAATAAATGTCAACTTAATTTGTTTTAGTAATAGAAATTTGTTAAAACTGTATAAATGTAGTTGCTGTATTTATCCCATGTATTATTAATTTTTCTACAAAAATATTAATTTGATATTATTTTTTATTATAACATTAATTATTAATATATTTTAATTTTTTATGTTATAATAAAACAAACAATATTCTGTTTAAATTATAGAAAATATAAAGTGTTATTTTCCATTACTTATATACAAATTGTGACTAATATGTTTAATATATTAATATTAATATTATAAAATTAATATTAATAAATTAAAAAATATATAACAGATATTATAATTTAACATGTTTGTAAAATATACATTGTATGATATGAACTATAAATATTATCTATGTTGTTAATTTCAAATATATCTACATATATAACATATATTGAAGTTCACATGTATATGTAAAAAAATATTACTATATCATTTATTAACAATTGTGATGTATTGTAATTTCTCTTAAAATGTATATACTCTATATAGTATAATGTTCAATGTTTCCTTTTTTAGTATATAATTTACATATACCACAAATGTAATTTACTGCAAAGATATCGAAATTAAAAAGAAATTGGTGCCAAATTAGATTAATTATGTTGTTTAAATTGTATAAAATAATTTTTTATACATGTATTATTTGCTTTAATTACTATATGAACAAATAAATTAAAAATTTGTTTAAAACTGTGTCATTTTTATCTACTACCCATTAATAAATAATTAATACCAATATATAAATTTTTAAAAATGTTTACAATATATATTTATTTTTATTATTATTAATATTATTTTACATATATAATAAACTATTACTATCAATTTACTATTCACACATAAATATACAATTTATTTAATTCGATACTGTACACTTAACATTAAACATTTACTTATCCAAATCCAAAATATATTTTTATTATGAAGAAACACTTAAACTATTAAATTAACTATTGTAACTCAAATATACATTTAATTAGGGTAGTTGCTGTGCACTGAACCTATTTAATTTACTATTCCAACTCCAATCTACATTTAATTAGGATATATGCTGGACCCTCAACCTATCTCTATAACCTAAAAATACCCCTGTACCCCAAAACCCAAACCTAGCCCTGAAACCTAACAATACCTCTCTACCCCAAAACCCAAACCTAGCCCTGAAACCTAAAAATACCCCTCTACCCCAAAACCCAAACCTAGCCCTGAAACCTAAAAATACCCCTCTACCCCAAAACCCAAACCTAGCCCTGAAACCTAAAAATACCCCTCTACCCCAAAACCCAAACCTAGCCCTGAAACCTAAAGATACCTAAAAATACCTCTCTACCCCAAAACCCAAACCTAGCCCTGAAACCTTTAAATACCCCTGTACCCCAAAACCCAAACCTAGCCCTGAAACCTAAAAATACCCCTCTACCCCAAAACCCAAACCTAGCCCTGAAACCTAAAAATACCCCTCTACCCCAAAACCTAAACCTAGCCCTGAAACCTAAAAATACCCCTCTACCCCAAAACCCAAACCTAGCCCTGAAACCTAAAAATACCTCTCTACCCCAAAACCCACACCTAGCCCTGAAACCTAAAAATACCCCTGTACCTCAAAACCCAAACCTAGCCCTGAAACCTAAAAATACCCCTCTACCCCAAAACCCAAACCTAGCCCTGAAACGTTAAAATACCTCTCTTCCCCAAAACCCAAACCTAGCCCTGAAACCTAAAAATACCCCTGTACCCCAAAACCCAAACTTAGCTCTGAAACCTAAAAATACCCCTCTACCCCAAAACCCAAACCTAGCCCTGAAACCTAAAAATACCCCTCTACCCCAAAACCCACACCTAGCCCTGAAACCTAAAAATACCCCTCTACCCCAAAACCCTAACCTAGCCCTGAAACCTGAAAATACCCCTCTACCCCAAAACCCAAACCTAGCCCTGAAACCTAAAAATACCTCTCTACCCCAAAACCCACACCTAGCCCTGAAACCTAAAAATACCCCTGTACCCCAAAACCCAAACCTAGCCCTGAAACCTAAAAATACCCCTCTACCCCAAAACCCAAACCTAGCCCTGAAACCTAAAAATACCTCTCTACCCCAAAACCCAAACCTAGCCCTGAAACCTAAAAATACCCCTGTACCCCAAAACCCAAACCTAGCCCTGAAACCTAAAGATACCCCTCTACCCCAAAACCCAAACTTAGCTCTGAAACCTAAAAATACCCCTCTACCCCAAAACCCAAACATGGGCCTGAAACCTAAAAATACCCCTCTACCCCTCTACCCAAACCTAGCCCTGAAACCTAAAGATACCCCTGTACCCCAAAACCCAAACCTAGCCCTGAAACCTAAAAATACCCCTCTACCCCAAAACCCAAACCTAGCCCTGCAACCTAAAAATACCCCTCTACCCCAAAACCCAAACTTAGCCCTGAAATCTAATGATACCCCTCTACCCCAAAACCCAAACCTAGCCCTGAAACCTAAAAATACCCCTGTACGCCAAAACGCAATCTTGCCCTAAAACCTAAATATACCCCTGTACCCCTGTACCCAAACCTAGCCCAGAAACCTAAAGATACCCCTGTACCCCAAAACAAAATTTAAATAAAAGTCTTAAAAAATTTTTCACATTTCTAATTTAAAATTTCATATTTCAAATTTACAATTTCATATTTCAAATTTAAAATTTCGAAATCTCTTTTATATATTTTTATTTGCTATAATAAATATTTTTATTTATATTTTTAATACACTCCCCACCCTTATCCCCTATAAACCCAACATCCCGCTGCTCAAATTTTTATAATTTTCCTATTTTCAAATATCATATTTAAAATTTAAAATTTCATATTTAAAATTTAAAATTTCGAAATCTTTTTTATATAAATTTATTTGCAAAAAAAATATTTTAATTAATATTTTTCATACACTCCCCGCCCTTATCCCCTATAAACCCAACATCCCGCTGCAATTTTTTTTATAATTTTACAAATTTAAACTTTCATATTTCAAAATTCAAATTTCATATTTCATATTTCAAATTTAAAATTTCGATATCTATTTTATATAAATTTATTTGCTATAATAAAAAATTTTATTTATATTTTTCATACACTCCCCACCCTTATCCCCTATAAACCCAACATCCCGCTGCTAAATTTTTTATAATTTTACTAATTTCAAATTTCATATTTCAAATTTAAAATTTCATATTTAAAATTTAAAATTTCGAAATCTATTTTATAAAAAATTATTTGCTAAAATAAAATATTTTTTTATATTTTTCATACACTACCCACCCTTATCCCCTATAAACCCAACATCCCGCTGCTAAACATTTTAGATATTTTCTATTTTCATATTTCTAATTTCTAATATTTAATTGCGCATTCTAATTTCTCTAAAATATTTTTTTACATTTATATTTTTAATATTTATATTTTTAATACACTCCCCACCCTTATCCCCTATAAACCCAACATCCCGCTCCTAAAATTTATAATACTTTATATAAAAAAATATATTATAATTAAATAAAAAAATTTATTAATAATATATTAGAAACATATATTTAAAAATGTCGATATTTTGACATTTCGACATTATATATGTCGATATTTCTATCATCGACATTACTTATCTCGATATTATTGAATATACATTCAAATCGACATTTTTGACAACGATATTTTGAACATCGATATTTCTTACCTTCAATTTTTCTGACTCGATATTAGTGCAATTCGATATTGCTGACTCGACATTTTGACTGTGCACCGGCTACATATACTTAGCCATGATATCCACATTCCATAGGATATCATGGCTAAGTCATTTTCAAAGCAGGCATAAGGAAAGTAGCGATAACAGAGGTTATCGCTACTTTTCTTGTCGCTATGCTTCTTTGCGGGAGGCTTGATAATAGGGGAAATGTCGCTTAGCGAAATTTCTCCCGTTATCCTGGGGAGGAACGCCCACTTTGCATCACATTAGAGATGCAAAGCTGGGCGTTAAGGGAAAGGGCAAAGAAGCATGGATTCATGTGTTATAGTGTCCTTGCTAATAGGGCGTTAAAATTATCGCCGCTTTTGGTCCGAAAACAGACGCTAAAGCGGCAATAATTTTAACTCCAGCCCTTGCTGATATGCCCCTAAATTCTAACACCCATGCGTTGCAAAAGATGTTAAAATCAGCCAATAACTGTTGAAGACCCTTAAGTGATTTGGAGATCAGGAGAGTGTCGGCTGCAAAAAGCAGAGCAGGCACTCTCCTGACCCCCACCCTGGGTGCAATGTAGCCATCTCTATCCGAGCGGTTCACCACATCATTGATAAAAAGTGAAAATTATGTGAGGGCCAGGACGCAACCCCGTCTGACCCCATGCCGAATGCTTATTGGAGAAGTGAGCTGCCCCTGTTCCCTCCACCGAACCCTCGATTGCCAATAGATTGGGCGAAATACCCTTCTTATCCAATGTTGACCACAGCGAAGCCCATATATATTTAAAAAATGAAGGGACGGCAGAGGGAGAAACAAACATCATAGTTTATTGTCATACTTCTGTTAAAACCTTTGCATATTTTTTTTGAAGTTTACTTTGTTCACCACATGCATGCATGATTATATCAGTGTCATTGGGGAACCTAGGGGTATATTATCAAGGATCGGCGTTATAATTATCGCCGCTTTAGCGGCAGAAAACTGCAGCTAAAGCGGCAATAATGGGCTTGATAATATGCCCTTGTGAATTCCCATAGAAGCCCAGGTTCTGGTGTGAACATGGGCTTCTATGGGAATTCTCTACGGAATATTATCAAGCCCATTATCGCCACTTTAGCTGCAGTTTTCTGCCGCTAAAGATGCAATAATTATAACGCCGATCCTTGATAATATGCCCCCAAGTTTTCACAGATCTCACGTTATCTCACCTTCTAATCCTGGTTCTCGCCTTGCATTCTGGCTCTTGTAATTTTGTTTCCCATCATTATTCACCCAGAACAAGCACTAGAGTGTCAACAAAAACAGAAGTCCTTGATTTAACCATGCCTGAAGCAATCTGAAATGTTTTGGCTTTTGAATCAGAAGATATCCCATTGTGATTATCTCCTTTTTATGCTGCACTCCACTGCAATTAAATATCAGCTGAAAAGAGAGTTTCTTTCAGGAGCCGACAAAGTGTGAGTACACAATGTTCCAGGTTGGAAGCACTTCAAGGCGGAGCGCAGGGGTGGGTCTCAGAAAGATAAAAAGGTATATTTATACTCATCACAGATCCGTGCAGAGATAGTTGCCCCAATTCCTCCACACATCACCTTTATGAGTGACTAATGGTTTAATTGTAAAATGTTCTGCAAAGTACATAGTGATCTATTGGCAGAATTACATTGTTTATTTATTTATTTATTTACTTGTGCATTTTTATATAGCGCGGACTTTACCCGAAGGTGTCAGAGCGCTTCACAATAGGAACAGAACTGCTACATGAGAACATTACAAGTGAACCAAATAAAAAGGCAAACGTTACATTAAATGAAGCAAAAATGACAATCGTGAGCCAGCAAAATACAAGAGGTAGCAAACGGTGCATTACAGGAGGAAAAAGTGACGTGTGCAAGTTAAAAAGCATACAAGGTAATCATAAAGGTATAATACTGCAATATATGGAGGGCACTCAAGCACAAGAACAAACGTTACGTAGGGAATGGTGGCACTTGTGCAGGTATCGAAAATAAACAAATGTAGGAGGTAGCAAACAGTGTGTTACAAGAGAAAGTGACGGGTGCAAGTTACACATTGTTATGACATGCTCAGCAGGCAGACGAGAAGGGAGAAGAGAAGGAAGGGAAGAAGTTCAGATACACTCCTGGTCTCACCTGGCCCTCCACAGATCACACCACAAAAGATGCATCCCCGATTCACGTGTGTTTAGATCAGGGTTCTCCAAAGTCAGTCCTGGAGGGTCAGATCAATGCCAGATTTTGAGCATATCACCATTTTAATAAAAGTAGTTATCTTAAAAATCTGGCATGGATCCAGCCCTCCAGGACAGACTTTGGAGAACCCTGGTTCATATGATAGAGTTCAGTGCACCTTGGGGGTGTGTGTCATAGCTGCCACTTCAAACTAAAAAGGGGAGACCACATTGCATGGTTCACACCAGGCTGTGCATTTTTCTTCAGACCTTGATGAAAGTTAAATTTAAAAAAGTGAGAACTAGGCAGAGGTGGGTTCATTTGGGGAGAAAGCAAAGTTCACACCTGCTGTGGGTTTTGGGAAATCCTTGGCCTGTTTTCACAAGCCCCAGACTCAGGACTGAGTCACTAGTCGCAGTCAATCAATGAGTACTTCAAACCCTTCAACCTGACCCACTCCTCTGGAGCTACCTGTGACATTGAGGTTATATCTCCTCTATGGCTCCTCCCTGTGTATGGGGTGCAGAACTTTTCACCTGCCACTTTTCGGGCCCGATTCACAGAATGAACGTAAGACTCAATCCTAAACTTACTACTATTTTTGTATTCACAGAATGCACTTACTACGATTTTGGTATTCACAGAATGCACTTACTACTTTTGGTATTCACAGAATGAACTTACTACTTTTGGTATTCACAGAAGTTAGGATTTTGTCTTAAGTCTGTCTTAAGTCTGTTTTAAGTTTGTCTTAAGACAAACTTAAGACAAAATCCTAACTTCTGTGAATACCAAAAGTAGTAAGTTCATTCTGTGAATACCAAAAGTAGTAAGTGCATTCTGTGAATACCAAAATAGTAGTAAGTTTAGGATTGAGTCTTAAGTTCATTCTGTGAATCGGGCCCATAGTGTCCTCAGCACTCCACTGCACTGCCTCACTGCAGACCTCTACGCCTCATTGGTCATGTGACAGCAGCCACTTGCACCACTGGGCCTCACCAAGTGTGCCCTGCCATTTAGCTTCTGGTGGTGCTGCTTGTAGGACTGGGAAGTAGGCATAAAAGGGGGCCACATTTGATTCATTCTTGTGCTGTCAGGGCACCAACTTACCACACACTCAGTGCTTGGTACCAGACTAGCTAAAGTCTGAGCTATTACCCAAATAATTCTCTCCCCAGCTGGGGCTAGCCCCCTCTGGAAGTCTTTAGCAACATGAGAGGCATGCACCATTTCTGAAAATGCTGGCCTCCTTAAGTCTAGCAGGAGAAATTGCAATTTGGGACTTTAAAGAGTGTGCAGTTTCTGCTCTGGATGCTAACCTTGATTGCTCCTCCAAACCAGCCTCAATTCTCTTACAATTAAAGAAAACCTGTGAAAACACATCTCTTCCTGTAGCACTACCTGAGTCGACCTGACCTCTCCCCAGTGCTTAATGTGAGCCAGTGGTTTCCGGTGCTCAGTACTGGCACTTAACCATCAACACCAGAGCTTTTCATGAGCACCAGTTAAGGACCCATTCATTTATGGTAGGCTGGGGGAGATGAAGTGATTTGTCCAGGATCACAGGATGTACATCCGACGCAGAGTCTCTTACCTGCTTCCCTCGCTCTAAAGTTGGCAGCTTTAGCCATTACACCACATCCTCTCCCCACTTTCATGGCAAGTAGTAGGATCTGTTTCAGGCGGTGCTAACAGGAGAAATTAGCTGGTGCAAGCTGCCTCCTGACGAGAGCCCCAGCACTTTTATTTTTCTTTACTAATTAACCACTACCTTTCTCCAATAGTTGTATCACCCTGGAGGATATGACCATTGTTCAGCCCTCTAGGGCTCTCAAGCTGGGTTTGGGTTCTACAAATCCTACCACTTGCATACATACACTTCCTTCCTTGCTCAGGAGGTGTATTGTATAGCAGGAGGTTGCATCCATGCAGTTAAAAAGGTGCACGACTACTGCTCATGTCCCCAACTCCCCGTCTTGCCCATTTTGTATAGTTTTACTCATTCAACAGCATCTCTGACTTAGAACTACTAAATTGTTCCTACTAGGCCATTGTTTCTACTAGGCCTTCTCTGATTACCCCTGAGAGAGCGCAATTTGGGAAAAATTGTAGAAGTGCACCATATTTACAAGCACGTTGTATTAGTTTAGTAAACATTTTGTAGGAGTGTCGAATTTATAGAGTGCAAATGTATAAGAGTGTTTAATTAAATTAGAATGCATATATCTGTGTGAGAAGCTAATGTAGAATTGTGTAGAAATGTTAGAATGATGTTGGAATCCTATGTTATGTGGCTGTTGGAGGGGAAAATGTAATTCCGCTAAACGTAGAAATGTGTAGGCCACATGGCAGTTCACAGAGAATACAAGAAGCTGATGCATTTCCCCATAATATGGATTTTAATGTTGTTATAGTTCAAAGTATTATTGATCATAGAACTGAAATATGTTTTCTATAAGTTTATATAATCATTGTGTGTAATAAGTTAGAATACTGTTTAGACTAAGAAATTAAAGGTTTGCAGAGTGCATAGGCCGTTTCATGTAATTCTAATAGGCCTGAATAGACAAAAATCGTTTCCTTTTGATCTGCATGTGCTCGTTAGAGAAAGGTCGTGTTAGGCAGAAACTGTGGAGCCTGCTCGATGGTTTACGACTTAGAAGATACGGTGGAGGCCGGAATTTGGGGCCCACAGTACAAGTGTCTGTTTGCAGGTGCGAGGGGGTTTTAATCAAGAGAGTGATGAATAGACTTTTGTTCAAGAGAGCCAGGCACAGACCTGGAGGAGGCTTCAGGAATTTCCTGGGGGTACCGTCCTGCCGGAGAGGAGCCTGGGAAGCAAGGTCAACTCTAACGAAGGGTCCAGAGGAGTATCAGCATGGAACATACCAGAACCAACACCACGTGAGGGGCGTCTCTAAGGGGCGTTTCTATTGTAAATGTGATTTTGTATTAGGGACAGCACCCCTGGGTGGAGTTAAGGCAGATGGTCTGAGGAACCTAAGAGAGCGGATGGGTAGGCAGATAGGTTAACTGCGAAACCTCGATTCATAACGAAGACTAAGGGAAGTGTGTGATCTTCTTTGGAAGTCACCACGGCTGACACCTTTTTAGGTTAAGAACTTGTTAAGTTGGAATGTCACTTAATCTAGTGTAGGGACAGTCTAATCTAAATGTTCCTTTCTGTAAATGACTCACAAGCTACAGCTTGTGTCTATTCTTGCAACTTTGGTGATTCTTGAATTGGTTTTGGTGATATTCTTCTGCCGACTAAGAACATTTAGAAAATTAATGTTTGTATTGATACCCGTATATCTTTTGAACCTTATTTTGAGATGTTTGTATCTCCAGTTAACTTTGGCTTTGAAATAAACTTTTAAACCTTATTCTTAGTAAGTGGTTCTTTAGAGTGGTGTAAGTCATTAACTTATTGACCTAGTAGTGGATTGCCTTTTACTCAATGACAGGTACCAACGGTTCAGTCGACCTGAGTTGGGATCTAGATCTATAACTATAGACCAGAAATCCCGCGTTAACAGTTGGTAGCAGAGTGAGGATGGTTACCTTCTTGAGGAAGGTGATCTAGACTAGGTTAAGTTTACCCCAAGGTCCCTAGAGATCGAGAGGTGGCCTGCCGAAGAAGGTGCTGATGGTGCGAGAGAAAAGCAGCAGAATTGGACGCGAGTGAGTATAACAAGGGTCATGCGTTGACAGATTGCGGTGTTTTGTGTTGTATTTGTATTGTAATGTCATGCGGAGTTGAATGCCTGTAGAGTGATTGAGAGAGGGTTGTGAGCGCGCGCAACCTGGTAGACTGGTAAACTGGCAACCTGGGAAACGGGTGAACCGGTGAACTGGTGAAAAATCTTAAGTTCGGGGTAGAGCTTAAGTGGTTCGGGTGTATCGAACATCCAGAGTAGTTGTCGACCAGAGTAAGGGGGTCATGAGGTACCATTGATCGCCCGCAGGACCGAGATAGGGGGAATGCAAGAGTGAGTGTGTGGGTAACGGACGCAGGTCGAAAGTTACAGTGTGCAAGTAACCTATCAGAGAAGGCGATTGTCTAGACATACACGGAAAGACATTTCGTCAGTTAAGGTGACAATTACAGTTAGACTGTGGGCGTACAGTCAAGGAAAGTGATCGCTTGGTCGGAAGTAATCATTTTTCAGAGTATGAATGGGACGCATGCATGACCGGGAGACGAGCGGAGAAAGGAGGGGAACTGCTGCGAAGGGGGAGAGTGACGTCAGCTGGAGCCGCGCTGTGATAGGGCGGTTGGAGCGACGTCACCTAGAGCCGCGCTGTGATAGGGCGGTTGGTGAGACGTCAGCTAGAGCCGCGCTGGGATAGGGCGGTTGGTGTGACGTCAGCGAGAAGCCGCGCTCTGATAGGCAGGTTAGCGAGAACCGCGCTGAGATTGGTGGATTGTCATCAGGAAGTAAACGAACGCGGAGAAAATAGAAATTTTGTAGGTTTTGAACATGAAGTGTTTTAAATGTTTGAGAGGGATTTTTAAGAGAAAAAGAAGAGAATCTTATTACGGGGAAGAGGCACCGCCAGAGGGTACACCAGCTCACTATATGGCAACGAATGTTGGGTTGCATACTATACTGTGGCTTGGTACTTGGAGTAAGATTACAGAAGGGAATGAGGAACGGACTTTTCCGAAATACGGAACGTTCAGATTAGAAGTGTTGCATCAGCTGAAAGCAGTCATGTCCTCACTGAGACCTTTGCCTAGACCAACACAGTTTGAGGCCCTTAATGCGTGGATTAGGGCGGCGCACGACAGGAGTCAGAACAGACGCCAGGAAAGGGTAAGGCGATCAGTGAGGGCAGTGCAAGATGCCAAATGGGATGAGGAAGCCAAGAAATGGAGGGTACAGACGATTGAAGTGGATAAGTTGTACCCAATGAGAGAGGTTACAGGAGGAAAGAGACCCGTAGAAGAGGATGATGAGAGCGAGTCGGAGGAGGGCTTAATAAACAGGTTGTTGATAGACAGACCGCCTCCGGACAATAGGGAGATGGAAAGTACTGAGCTCCCAAGGGAAGATAGGGTTGACAGAGATGGGAATAGGTCACTTCCTATAACGAATTGGGTACCTATCAAAGGTGAGGGGACACCTCAACATAGTCCAGTACAGAGTGTAGTCGGAAGGGTTGCAGTGCAGAAGATGCCAGCAACCGAGAGGGTTGAGTCTTATGAATTGCCAGATGCTCTTCAAGTACCCGTTACCATAGGTCCTATACGGTCGATTTATCACCCAGAGAAAGGGAAAGAGGAAGAACAGGTACAGCTAGACAGAGAAAGAGTAGAAATGGAAAGAAGGAATAACACGACAAATGCCTGGAGGCAATTGCCAGGACCGATAACGTGGAGCACCCCATTGGATTCAGCAGTGGGTCCCGTAACAGAGCAGGGGGGTCAGAGAGGACCGATGGACCTGAGGGGACCACGCCGAAATCTTATAAAGAGTTGAGGGCTGACTTGAGAGAATGGGATAGGTCCATGGAAGCACCGAGCAACAGGTCAAGAGCAGAAGCTGAATGGGGAAGTCGAGGAAAAGGGACATTATCTCACTGCGGGGCTAGCGAAAGCAGTCAGGAGTGGGATGGTAAAAGTCAGGAGAGTAGAGGAGTTACACGTCTTATTGACGGAGGGAATGGGCAGGAGCAAAGAGGCAGAAGTACGGAGTGTGGGGAGACATCTCGTCTCATTCAAAGTGAGGGAGACCAAAGGACCCAAGAATACAGAGATAGGTTTAAGTGCACTCACCACGCACCTAATGATAACGTACAGCACTGGAATCGTGGGAACACTGGGAACAGTGAAGGATCTTGCCAGGTGTCGAGTGATCAGAGACCACAGGCAAATTGCAAAGGGATGGGGAATAATGGAATGCCTTACCATGCACCTAGAGAAACCAGGCAGGATGGAAATTGTGGGACTATGGGAAATAGGAAAGTGTTTCACTATACACCCAGAGAGGATGGAACTGCATGGGACCTGGAGAGATGGGAGCATGGGAGGACTCCCCATAACACGCCTGAGCCCAGACGTAGGACTCAGAGTTGTGATGGGAGAGATGTAAATGGACTCTCTAGAGATGGCATACTGAAAGCTGTGGTGAAAGCTAAAAGACTCGTTGTGACCAGCTTAAGATCTGATCTGGATGATATAATAGATGGCTCATTATCTTAGAAAGGATTGACTTGTACCAACAAGATGAGCTACTGTTTATAGCAAAGGACATCACTCGAAAGGCAAGAGCAACTCATGAGAAACTGTCTGAACCGGCAGAAAAGTATATGGTAGATTTGTCCAGAACAAAGGCATTGCAGGGTAACCATAGGTTGCATTATTCAGATCAGGACTTAGATGAGAGAAGGACAACTGGATTAAAAACGCACATAAGGGAACTGATCACAGGAATAAGAGCATGGAGAGATCTGGACAAATGGGAAGAGAGGTGGTCCAAAAAGGGAACTGTTAGGCGGAGTGCGAATGTGATGTCTCCGGAGGGAAGGCTAATGCAGATGGAAGCATTCCCTTTGCGAGAAATAGCGAATGGGAATTATGTGCACGTGCCCTGGAGTAGAGGAGATTTAGCTGCATTTACCAACTCATTTCCGAAGTTAAGGGAAAATCCTGTAGAGTGGTACAAGCAGGTAGAGAGGTTTGTCAAAATTTCAAAAGTATTGTGGATTGATTTGAACACCCTATTTGACATTGTGGTCCCAGGAGACTTGTGGATAGCATGCAAGGTTAGTGTCGACTGGCCAACTGCAGAACCAGAAAGGGATACTCGTACAAATGGGCCGTCAGAAAGCGTAATGTTAAAATATGAAAGGGTGATGACTTGGCTGAAAGAGAAGGTGCCACCACAAGATATAGACTGGGTAAAAATAGACCGAACAAGACAGGAACCCAAGGAGACAGTTCATGAGTTTTATGAGAGATTGCTGAAAACGTTCAAACAATACAGTGGACTAGATGTAATGGATCCCAAGGATATAGGACAGTTTGTATCAAAGTTCGTTTTGGGGTTGAGACCTGATATTTGTTTGATGATTCAGCAACATTTAATTTGTTGGCAAAACAAACCATTGGATGAAATTTTGAGATACGCAAGGTATTGCAGTGATGAAATAGATTCCAAAGCAAAGAAATTAAAGGAGAAACTGATGATGGTGCAGATGCAGTCAGCTGGAAAGGGCGGACAGCAGCAACAGGGAACAGGGACAATGGGACGGAAATCAAATAGTCAGAATAAGAGCAACGAGGAAAGTCTGAGACCTAGAATAGATTTACATTGAAAAAAATGACAAAGTGCCACCAGTGTCACCAGGTGGGACATTGGAGACGCGAGTGTCCCTATAACCCTGAAAACGGAGAACTAGAAGTAGAGGAGGAAGTTCAAGAGGTTCCAGTTCAAGGGGTGACAGTGTCAAGAAGTAATGTGGCCAAAGGGGGGACTTCGGCTCCACGAGCTCAGTTCCCGCAGCCACCAAGGATTACGACAGGGGGAAAGATTCATCGACAAATGCCTCTTTTTATAGACGAAGGAGAGTGTTACTACGTTGATCCATTGACGGGACAACGTGTAAGTAGAGAAGGGGACTGTACCCTCGGGGCAGTTCTAGAGGTGGATCAAAGAGGACCGTTTATTGAGGCTGAAGTGGCAGGATGTTCTACAACATTCTTAGTGGATACTGGAGCTACTCGATCAACTTTGAGATCGGCAGTGGTCCCAGATTTACCAATGTCGGGGGAAACAATTCAGGTGGTAGGAGTTGCAAATAGGAGAATGAATAGCCCTTTGACGGAACCAGTGCAAGTGAAAATAGGAAACTACACCGATGAACACCAGTTTGTAGTATGTGATTCAAGTCCTGTGTGTCTGTTAGGAAGGGACTTATTGTGCAAACTGAACTGCACAATATACTGCACACCTCAGGGAGTGGAGGTACAGACTACTGACGATGATGCTACCTTTAAAGTTACAAATTCGAGAACATGCATAGAACTGTATCCTACCCTGACTGTGGAGGACCTTCCTTGGGACTTACGAGATGCAGTGTCTTCAGAGGTATGGGATTTTACTGGAGAAGAGATAGGATTGATCAAAGGGGTAGAACCAGTGAAGATCATGGTAAAACCAAATGTTGAATATCCTAGAGCGCCTCAATACAAATTGACCCCGGAGACGATTGCAGGAATAAAACCCGTGATTGACTCTATGATTCAACAGGGAATACTGAAGGAAATCGTGGGTAGTCCATGCAACTCCCCGATTATGGGTTTGCAAAAACCTAGTGGGAAATTCAGAATAGTACAAGATCTTCGAAAGATTAATAACACAGGGGTATATTATCAAGGGGTTTATCTCCGCTTTTTTGGCTTTAAAAGCCAAGAAAGCGGAGATAAAATTATCTCCCTATTACCAAGCTGTCGCTAACACCAGTTAGTGACAGCTAATAGGAGATAGCGACCATCTTGGGCCCCGCTTTGCATGTCAGTGATATTTATCACTAATGACATGCAAAGTGGGCGTGCCAAGATGTTAGCGACTGGAAACAGTCGCTAACATCGCTATCTCCTATTACCAACTTTTGGAGATATTCGCGCTAAGCGCGAATATCTCCAAAAGCTAACACCTGCCCTGAGCAGTTCTTCACCATGTTATCCAATGGGAGGTGGATAACATGGCTAAGAGCATTTGCTCGATAATGCATGAATAACGCTGACTTTTCAGCGATATTCATGCATTGCGGCTGTTTTTTATCGCATTTGCGATAAACCTTGCTAATAGCAAGGTTTATCTGCGATAAAAATCGCCGATGTGCGGCGATAATTTTTGTCTCTAAACAAGTTAGAGACAAAAATTATCTCTATTGGTTGGTAATATACCCCATAGTTGTTTCATGTTGTCCAGTGGTACCGAATCCATCAGTGATATTGTTTCAGATACCATTCCAAGCTGAGTGGTTCACAGTGATAGACCTTTGTCAGGCTTTCTTTTCAATTCCATTAGATGAGGAGAGCCAGTACCTTTTTGCTTTTAAACTGGAAAATCGCGTTTTAACATGGTGTCGTATCCCACAAGGGTACACAGAAAGCCCATAAATTTTCAACCAGCTGTTGAAGAAAAATCTTGAAAGTCTGGTACTGTCACAGAACTCGGTTCTGGTCCAGTACATAGACGACCTACTTGTTGCGTCAGGAACAGAAGAAGCTTGTAAGACAGATACCATTGCCTTGCTGAACCATTTAGCTGAAAATGGACACAAGGTATCTCCGAGCAAATTGCAGTACTGTCTGACAGAGGTACAGTACTTGGGTCACCGAATAGAAAAAGGAAAGCGCAAGGTGTCACCAGATAGGATAGAGGCGATAATGAAGATGAACGCGCCTACGACACAGAGAGAAGTCAGGATGTTCCTAGGAATGGTTGGTTATTGCCGACAGTGGATAGCTAACTTTTCACTGAAAGCAAAACCCTTACAAAAACTGACGCACAAGGAGGTGAGTGATCCGGTACCATGGGACAAAGATTGTTTGATGGCGTTCCTACAGCTGAGAGAGGATTTGTGCCGTGCTCCAGCCTTGGGAATGCCAGATTATGAGAAACCATTTTCACTTTACTGCAGCGAAAGAGAAGGTTGTGCGTTGTCAGTGTTAGTACAGACCCATGGGAATGCCCGTAGACCAGTTGCATACTTCTCGGCTACTTTAGATCCGGTAGCCGCAGCGTTGCCCGGATGTCTCAAATCCGTTGCTGCAACAGGTGTCAGCATTGAGAGGTGTGAGAACATTGTGATGGGACACCAATTAGTGGTGTATGTACCACATTCTGTAGAACTGTTAATGACTAGGACCAAGACACAGCACTTGACCAATAGTAGGCTCACGCGCTACGAGCAAGTTATTCTTGCTGCGGAGAACGTGACCCTTAATAAGTGCTCTGTCTTGAATCCTGCTACACTGATGCCACTTCCTAATGATATAGAAGGCGAAGAATGTGAAGATCACGATTGCCTTGATGTGACTGAACTATGCACGAAGCCAAGACCAGATATTGCGGATGAGCCGTTGACTGACCCTGATGAAATTTTCTTTGTCGATGGCTCATGTTTAAGAGATGATACTGGTCGGTTGAGAGCAGCTTATGCTGTTTGCACCATTACTGGAGTTGTGGAAGCCGCTTGCCTGGAAGGAGTACACTCAGCTCAGGTAGCAGAAATCATTGCATTGACACGTGCCTGTATAGCAGGTAGCAAAATTAGAGTCACCATTTATACCGATAGCCAATATGGTTTCGGTGTAGTTCATGATTTTGGGCAATTGTGGTCTCAGAGAGGTTATATGACCTCCTCTGGTTCGCCTATTCGAAATGGAGAATTTGTGCGACTGCTGTTAGAAGCATTACAAGGTCCAGCTGCAATTGCAATTGTCAAATGTGTAGCCCACACCAAAAATACAGATTTTGTGTCACAAGGTAATAGATATGCGGATGAAGTTGCCCGCTACTGTGCGGAGCAAGGATATTCTTTCACGGAGGTGGAAGTAGGTGGGGCTCAGGAAAGGACCGAGTTAAACATGATGCTAGAAACAGTTGATACTTGGGAGGATTTAAAGAACATGCAAGAGAATGCACCTGATTCTGAGAAAAAGGCATGGGAAACAGCAGGTTGTGTGAAAAGTGAAATGGACTTCTGGGTTTCAGCAGATGGTAGGGCAGTATTACCTGAGGAATTAGTGAGTCCAATGGCACGACAGATACATGGTCCAGTACACTTAGGAAGAGATGCCATGCTGAGGGTATTTAGGCAGACGTGGTATTGCCCTAAGTTTAGGATTGCAGCAGAAGCAGTCTGTAGGAGATGCGTTACTTGTCAGCAACTGAACGTAGGGAAAAGAACACCAGTTACAATGAGTCACATTGGGAGGTCTGGGGGGCCTTTCAACAGAATGCAATTAGATTTTATAGAGATGCCAAAAAGCAACCGCCTCAGGTATGTTCTGGTGGTTGTATGCATATTTTCCAGATGGGTCGAAGCATACCCTACACGCAGGTGCGACACACTCACAGTAGCAAAGTTGTTGCTTAGAGAGTTGATCCCGCGCTTCGGGGTGCCGACCTCCCTGGAATCAGATCGAGGAACTCATTTTAACAGTGAAGTTGTGAAGATGCTTTGCTCTGCGTTGAACATTGATCAGAAGTTGCACTGTAGCTATCGACCAGAGGCTTCAGGTATCGTGGAGCAGATCAATGGCACTTTGAAGTCCCGAATAGCCAAAGTATGTTCATCGACTTCCTTAAGTTGGCCTGATGCTCTGCCCTTGATACTCATGAGTATGCGTAGCACACCAGATAGGAGGACAGGTCTCTCTCCACACGAAGTTTTAATGGGGAGGGCAATGAATATTACAGATGACCTGATCCTGGATTACTGCAAGGGACTGTCTGACGCCATTCATTCTGTGTCTCTTCAGGTGCAGGCCGCTGAAGTTCCATCTTCAAGAGACCT
Source organism: Lissotriton helveticus (assembly GCF_964261635.1). NCBI lineage: Eukaryota > Metazoa > Chordata > Amphibia > Caudata > Salamandridae > Lissotriton > Lissotriton helveticus. The sequence continues at coordinate 276,755,884 of NC_136058.1, read as the reverse complement.
ATGTCACGACTTGTGCCCAGGTGACTGGATCCTATTGAAGAAGCACGTTCGGAAGAACTGCCTAGACGTGCGTTGGAAGGGGCCCTACCAGGTCATATTGACAACGAATACTGCCGTGAAGTGTGGAGGGCTGCCAAACTGGATCCACGCTTCCCATACTCGAAGAGTTCCAGCACCCCTGGAAGAAACAGCTCCTCTCGCAGATGAAAATCCAGCTGTGGACGGCGAACCACTAGAGGGGATCAGTCCAGCTGTGGGGGTGTCGGAAGAAGTTGGGGGTGCTACAGATCCAGAAGAAGAAAGACAGGACGACAGTGAAACTGAAGTTGCCACAGAAGGAGAAAGTTGCTGTGAATACGGCTCAGACTCAGAACAAGTCCAGAGTGATCAAGAACTGAGTGAGAGGACAAGATACAGGAGAACAAGGCGTGGAGAAGCTAGTTGGCCTGAAAGAAGAAAGAGGCCGAGCTTGAAGTCAACTCCAGAGAGAACTCTTGCTCCTATATCTGAAGACTCGGATCTGGACGAAAGTGCACAAGGACAGGAACAGGAAGGTCCGAGAAGATCGAGGAGAGTGCGAGTGCCTTGCAGAAGATACGCTACTCCTGAGTGGACCTACCTCGCTGCAGATGTCCAGTGTACAGGGATCTGGGAGGGTGAGGGAAGTGACCCTGACCAGTACTGACCCCATCATAACGGTGGAAATAGTGTTGCTGATACCGGGAGTGGAGGTCGAAGGGTTGCTGACACTCAATATCCCCTATCCTCCTTATCTGAGCGGAATAAGAGACATGATTTTTAATAGAATAGATTTCCCGACTTGTTGTCCAAGGAGGTCAATACTTGGGGAGATCCTTCTTCGTTTGGAAATATTAGAGTGCGTGACTAGAGTCGCTGGATCACTTATAATTCTGGATTGCTAAAGGACTTTGTAAAGACTTTGTAAATAAACAGATTGAGAGATAACCTAGCGCCGAGTGGAAGAAGAGATTTAGGGACTTCCATATAGAGGACGGAGAAGGGCTAGGGTTGTCTGTTGCTATGGAACTCAAAGACTGATCTTGCAGAAGGGATTATCAGCTTCCAGGTGTGGTTCGGAAAGAGACATTGTGCTGTGAAAGAAAACCGGAACTACACTGTTTGAGATCATGGAAGTTGGCAACCCGAACCGCAGGACAAAATGCATTGTAGGCACACTTTTAGTGGGCGTGATTTTTCTTATAGTTTTAGTGGTTACTATATCCTATGTAGTGGGACATGAAAATGAAGAGAAAGCAACAAAGGAAGCAAAAATTGTATCGATACAGAAACCTACAACTGCTGGTCAAAAGGGGAACAATACAGAGAAAGATAAAGCTTTACTAGCAGCTGAGACTCGTAGGTTACATGTAGATGCATCACAGGGGAACTTTAAATCAAATGCATATGCTAAATTGCTTTATGAATATGTTGATGCTATGGAGGCTAAAAATTGTTATGTGTGCATGAAATTGCCAGCCTCTGTAGACGAAGGTATTAGATATCATCATCTTCCATTGACTTATGGAATCACATGTAGTTTGTTGCTGAGCATATTTTATGAACGTGATGGTTTTGAGTACTATTTTTCAAACTTTGATGCAGTGTTACCAGAAGTGCCAAACTACAAGCATTTAAATAAGTGGGATTATTATAGAGTGAAGACAGATTACAGAAATTTTTCCTTCCCTGGAAAACATTAGATACTTCACATTCCCGAAGAAATAATTTGACTTGTACAGTGTCAGAAATTGAGAAAAAGTTTGTAGGACAGGTGGATGCTCGGTATAGGAGACAGAAGATTTTAAAATCTTCAGGTCAATGGAAAACAGATTGGACCGAGGAAGAAAGGTCACACCAACGAAAGGGTAGCAATGGTCCAATAGCTCTAGACCGAGAGAAAAAGGGGAAACTGTGCATACATAGGGGTGAAACCTATTACGAGAATGTGTTTGTGGGAGAAGTAAGTTGTGAACATGCTTTCCAACTAGAATATTATTCAAAGGACTTCTTGAAGGAAATGCAGGTGATCCCAAATGTATATTTTGTATGTGGAAGAAATGCATACGTGAAACTACCAGATAATTGGTATGGATCATGTTATTTGGCAATTGTCTTCCCCAAAATATACCATGCTAAGGATTTAGAAATCATAGAGGGAGGAACACAAGCTAGAGAAAGAAGAGATGTCAGCACTGAGGAGGTAGTTGGAGATGTATTTGGTGCTGCATTTCCTCTTTTGGGGATAATACTGAATGACATCAAGATTAGAAGATTGGCAACAGTTGTAAATAGGTTGTCTGCCAGTACTGCTAGATCACTAATGCTGGTGGAAGGAGAGATGCAATCGATAAGGGCAATGGTTCTTCAGAACCGACTTGCTCTAGACGTTCTGTTAGCCAAAGAGGGAGGAGTCTGTAAGGCTTTGAAGGTCCAGGAATGTTGCACTTACATTCCAGACAATTCAAAACCTCTAGAGAAGTACATACGGAACATTACTGAAATTCATCATGAGATTGAGGATTTGACACAGGTAAATGTGTGGGAGAAAGTAGGTCAAGGAATGGGTAAAGTTGGAGGTTGGTTTGCCAACCTAGGAAAGAGTTTCATTTGGTACATACTGAAACCCATCATCATAATAGTGATTTGTATATTCACCCTGTGGGGATTGGTGCAGCTGTACCAATGGTATAGATCAAATAGGTTGCAGAGATCCATGAGAGAGCAGGAGAGGAGATTAGCCACGATGCAGGATAATCAGTACAGGAGTCTGAGGGCTCTAGAGATGATGAAACGAGGGAATACTGCAACGAGTTCAGTTTGACTCAGTTCATACCTCAGGGATGGTGTTGTGATGGTGATGACTACTAAAAGTCATCAAATGGGGGACTGAGAGAGCGCAATTTGGGAAAAATTGTAGAAGTGCACCATATTTACAAGCACGTTGTATTAGTTTAGTAAACATTTTGTAGGAGTGTCGAATTTATAGAGTGCAAATGTATAAGAGTGTTTAATTAAATTAGAATGCATATATCTGTGTGAGAAGCTATTGTAGAATTGTGTAGAAATGTTAGAATGATGTTGGAATCCTATGTTATGTGGCTGTTGGAGGGGAAAATGTAATTCCGCTAAACGTAGAAATGTGTAGGCCACATGGCAGTTCACAGAGAATACAAGAAGCTGATGCATTTCCACATAATATGGATTTTAATGTTGTTATAGTTCAAAGTATTATTGATCATAGAACTGAAATATGTTTTATATAAGTTTATATAATCATTGTGTGTAATAAGTTAGAATACTGTTTAGACTAAGAAATTAAAGGTTTGCAGAGTGCATAGGCCCGTTTCATGTAATTCTAATAGGCCTGAATAGACAAAAATCATTTCCTTTTGATCTGCATGTGCTCGTTAGAGAAAGGTCGTGTTAGGCACAAACTGTGGAGCCTGCTCGATGGTTTACGACTTAGAAGATACGGTGGAGGCCGGAATTTGGGGCCCACAGTACAAGTGTCTGTTTGCAGGTGCGAGGGGGTTTTAATCAAGAGAGTGATGAATAGACTTTTGTTCAAGAGAGCCAGGCACAGGCCTGGAGGAGGCTTCAGGAATTTCCTGGGGGTACCATCCTGCCGGAGAGGAGCCTGGGAAGCAAGGTCAACTCTAACGAAGGGTCCAGAGGAGTATCAGCATGGAACATACCAGAACCAACACCACGTGAGGGGCGTCTCTAAGGGGCGTTTCTATTGTAAATGTGATTTTGTATTAGGGACAGCACCCCTGGGTGGAGTTAAGGCAGATGGTCTGAGGAACCTAAGAGAGCGGATGGGTAGGCAGATAGGTTAACTGCGAAACCTCGATTCATAACGAAGACTAAGGGAAGTGTGTGATCTTCTTTGGAAGTCACCACGGCTGACACCTTTTTAGGTTAAGAACTTGTTAAGTAGGGATGTCACTTACAGCCTGATTCATGAAGCGAAATAGCGCCCGCAATGGCTGCGAAAAAGCAATTGCGGGTGCAAAACACGGAATCGGCATTCAAGTACGAAATAGCGAATTCGCAAAAAAATAATAGCGATTCAAATAGCGATTATGCTATAATAGTCGCAGACTCCGGGTAGTCGAGCATTAGCGATACGGAAATAGCGACCAACCACGGAATCTGCGAAATGAATAGCGAAACGCAATATTGTCTCAATCGGCATTCATGAAATAAATACATTAGCGAAAAAGCGCTAATTCGCACGTTTGCGCGGCGCAATTTAAGGACAACTCAAAGCAGGTGGTAACCATAAAAGCCATGATTAAGTAAAATTTGAAAAACTGTTGGCCAATCACCAACAGGTCCAGGCCTGACCAATCACACATAAGGACATTCAGCAGCAGCATTAGGCGTTCCACAATGCCTGGGATGTACATGGTGGTGAGGCGGCGAAGGCTACAGCGAGCAGCACGGAGGAGACGCATGAGGCAGGCAAGGATTTACCGGCAGCAGGTCACCTTGCTGGGCCAAACCAGAGAACAGATTTATGCAAAATACAGGCTGAATGGGGAAATGATCACCTGGCTGATACAAGAACTCGACCCCATCATGCAGCACCCAACAAGGCGAAACAATTCTGTGCCCACACATGTGCAGGTATTGTGCAGCCTGCACCTCCTGGCCTCCGGCAGTTTCCAGGGCATAGTAGCCGCTGCTGGGGGGATATCCCAGCCCACCATGTCACGCTGCCTCCACACTTTTGTTGACGCCATGCTCAGCCAGCTCCACCGGCACATCACATTTCCCACGAGCCAACAGGAATTGGACCTGATAAAACTACAATTTTATAATGTCGCCCATTTTCCCCATGTCCTCGGCTGCATAGACTGTACCCACGTCGCCATCTGCCCACCAGCTGCCACGGAGTATATGTACCGCAACAGGAAGTCCTACCACTCCCTCAACATACAGATGGTCTGCAATGCCAAGACCATCATCACTGACATCGTGGCCCAGTACCCAGGGAGTACCCATGACTCCTTTATCTTCAGGCACAGCGGACTCCACACACGACTGATCAGGGGAGAGTTTGGGGAAGGACACCTACTTGGTAAGTACACTTTGTCGACAATGTCACATTGCTATGAAGTAACTGCGCTGCACAGGCAATCAACATCTGCTCCTCTCATTCAGGTGACAGTGGCTACGCCCTATGGGAATACCTCCTGACCCCTTACCTCAACCCTGCCACACCTCAGCAACGGCGCTACAATGTTGCGCACATCCGGACAAGGAACTGTATTGAAAGGACATTTGGCCTGCTCAAGAGCAGGTTCCGTATACTGCACAAGACAGGTGGGGCCATGTATTACAGTCCTGCAGCGTGCTGCCGCATTGTGGCTGTCTGTGCAATGCTTCATAACATTGCAACCAAGCGCCGGATACCAGTTGACATCTCAGGCAGTGAATCTGAGGGGGACGACCGGCCACCAGCACATGCGCACCATGCACGCGGGGAGAACCCAGCTGAAGGCCACAGACGTCGCAACCACATCACAGCTAACAATTACTAGCCCACCCCCTTCCCCCACCCCACATATCACAATTGCATGCAAAATGTAATGATTACACAAGGCTAATGTGTGCAGCAAAATAAATGTATTTGTTTGATTCACAAGAAAAAGGTCATGGTATCAACTATTTACCAATTACAGTATTCCTGCATACTGCATGTGAAGGTTCATGGCAGGCTTAGCGTCAGCCTGCGCCAGTGTCCCTCACACAGTGTCATTGGCGCCTCCGGCGCGTAATGCCCAGGCGCCGTTGAGGCTCATCCTCATCCTGGGCACCTGTACCAGGCGTAGCCCTGGTGCTGCGCCTAGGTGGCGGGACCTGCGTGGCAGAGTGGCTGCTCACGCTGGAGGCACCCTCACTGGCATCGTCTCCCCCTACAATGGCCGGTAGCACAGGTGTATGAAGTGCCGTCACGGCGGTGGTCAGGTGCTCCAGCACCCTAGTGATGTCCTCGCAGCACTGGACCAGTTGGTGCTGCTGGGTGAGGGAGCGCCGGGATAGCTGGGTGGTGGCATTTGCTGCCACATAATTTGACCTACTATAGGCCGACAGCCGGCTCATCAATTGGTGGTGGCGCCTGCTTGCAACACTGCGGTGCTTGAAGAGCGCAGCAGTGTTCTCCTCCATGGCCGCCGTCATGCGGTCCATGGCCGCCGTCATGCGGTCCATCCGCTCTCCAACTCCCGCCACATTGCGGCCAATTTTATGCAGCTGGAGCTGGATGGCTCCTTGCTGCTGCGACTGGCGCTGGTGGATTCGGAGCATGCGCCGCTCCACGCTCATGCAGGCATGGAGATGCCCATTGCCCCTCCTGCTGTTCGGCCGCTGTGTTGCGGATGTGGCTGGCCCAGATCTGGTTGCACGAGCTGCAGGTGGTGTAGCAGCTGGTGTTGCTGGTGCGGCAGGAACTGGAGGCACATTGGTGGGGTGCCTGGCTCTGGCAGCCAGTTGGCCGGCAGATGTAGGAGCACGTACGGTGGGGGGCCTGGCCTTGGCAGCCGGTTGGCCAGAAGATGTAGGAGCAGGTACGGTGGGGGGCCTGGCTGCTGGTGTTGGTGCAGCGGCAGATGTAGGAGCAGGTACGGTGGGGGGCCTGGCTGCTGGTGTTGGTGCAGCGGCAGATGCAGGAGCAGGTACGGTGGGGGGCCTGGCTGCTGGTGTTGGTGCAGCGGCAGGGGCTGGTGACTGGGTTTCGGGTAGTGATTCCTCCTCCTGGGCCTCATCATCAATCTGCAGCCTCTCGCTGTCACTGCTATCATCGCCACCTGTGAGGGTAAGTGGATACTCATTAGGTGCATGTGACTGTCAGATGTGCAGATGTTACATGCATGCTGGGTGTCATTCCCTGGATGGCTGTGGATTTGCGCACTTTGGAACCTTTCTGGCCGCATTGTGGTACTACTACATTGTGGACATACTACATCTCCCACAATGCTTCAGGGCATTTCCTGATGCACAACATAGGCATGACTAAGGGCCAATGAGTGAGCCTATTTGGTCAGGGACGGTCATAGGGGACAGGGTCGCAGTCGCATGCCACTTACCTTGGGTGTCTTGGGTGGGGCGGGAGGAGTCCAGAGGGGTCACGCCAACACACGCCTCCCTCTCCAAGGTGTTCTCAACCTGGCCCTCCAGGGGTGTGTTGGGTGGGACAGTCGGTCCGCCACCTCCAGTGCCCGATGCCTCACCAAGGCGCTCCGCCACCCTCTCCTTGGCACGCCCTCGGAGGTCGTACCAGCGCTTCTTCAGCTCCTCCAACGACCTGTCCGCCACGCCCACCGAGTTTACGCTGGAGGCTATCCCCAGCCAGATCCTCCGCTTGTCCTGCTCTGGGACCTTCCTGGAGTTGGGGCCAAACAGCCTGTCGTGGTTGGCCACCACCCCTTCAATCAGGTTCTCGAGCTCCTGCTCGGAGAACTTGAGCTTGCGCTTTCGTCCAGCGCTGTTGCTGGGGCCAGGGACAGGTTCCTCGGACATGGCGGTCGCTATTTCTGCCGTTTCTGGAGTCGCTAACGGTAGTTTAGCCTCAGCTTTCCGACGTGCACACTCGAAGGATAGCGTCACTGTGGTGTTTGGGGGTGGGAACTGGCTGCTTCCTGGTTGTGATGTCATCACGGTGCTCGGAATGCGTCTTCCCGTTTTCCCGATCGCGCGAGAATGCGACTCGCATTCCCGATCGCACGGGATTGCGAGTCGCAATCCCGTGCGATCGGGATTGCGAGTAGCAATCCCGTGCGATCGGGATTGCGAGTCGCAATCCCGATCGCAGGTAGCCCGGAATAGCGATTTTTCTGCGTTTTTTGTAGGTCGCTAACGGCTTTAGCGCCCGCGTGCGAGTCGCTATTTTTTCCCCGAAAAGTACATGAATGCCATTTTGCGTTTCCTCAATAGCGAGTCGCTATTAATCGCTATTAGGGACACGCAAAACGGCCCGTACATGAATCAGGCTGCTAGTCTAGTGTAGGGACAGTCTAATCTAAATTTTCCTTTCTGTAAATGACTCACAAGCTACAGATTGTGTCTATTCTTGCAACTTTGGTGATTCTTGAATTGGTTTTGGTGATATTCTTCTGCCGACTAAGAACATTTAGAAAATTCATGTTTGTATTGATACCCGTATATCTTTTGAACCTTATTTTGAGATGTTTGTATCTCCAGTTAACTTTGGCTTTGAAATAAACTTTTAAACCTTATTCTTAGTAAGTGGTTCTTTAGAGTGGTGTAAGTCATTAACTGATTGACCTAGTAGTGGATTGCCTTTTACTCAATGACAGGTACCAACGGTTCAGTCGACCTGAGTTGGGATCTAGATCTATAACTATAGACCAGAAATCCCGCGTTAACACCCCCATTCACTGGGTGTCCATGCACACAGCATGTTATAGTACTTCTGTTTCGGCCCCTCTCCACCAACTGGACTGAGCCTGTGACACAGAGCATCTGGGTGGAGACCTGCCTATTTCCCTGCATAGCCACATATGCCATTCCATTCCATTCCACTATTTTAAAGTTCACTCGAGCACTGCAAGTGCACTCACTGGCCTGAGCCTTTGCAGGTAAAATGACGGAATTTAAAAAAAAAAGGAGATGGCTAAATCCATCATTTCAGTTTCTGTGGAGACAGATGGGTTAAAGGGAAACTGTACAAGCACCAAAAGTGGTCAAACCTCAGCTTCCCTCTTTTGGAAGCGCTGTTTCTGCTGAGCGTCTTTTTGTGGGGATTAGATGCAAAGCCAGGTTTATTAGCACACATTTCGAAAAATACATTTTAAAAAAGAAGGAAAGGGAGGAGGATGTTCATTGGGAGAAACAAATATTGTAGTAGGCCTTCCACATATGGCTATGTTTATTATCTTACTTATTTTAAATCTTTTTATATGCACAATTTTTAAAAGTCTACTTTGTATTACACTGTCAGTGTTATAGAGGAACCACGGGGCATATTATCAAGAACTGTGATAAAATTATCGCCGCTTTAGCGGCAGGAAACTGCTGCGAAAGCGGCGATAATGGGCTTGATAATATGCCTGTGTGAATTCCCATAGAAGCCCAGGTTAACACCAGAACCTGGGCTGCTATGGACAAGAACATATTATCAAGCCCATTATCGCCGTTTTATCTGCAGTTTCCTGCCGCCAAAGCGGCGATAATTTTATCGCCGTTCTTTATAATATGCCCCCAGGTTTTCACAGATCTCTCGTTATCTCATTAGAGGTATAACTGGTCTAGTCCTGGTTCTTGCCTTGCATTCCGGCTCTTTTAATTTTATTTTCCGACATTATGAGGCACATGCATCAATATTGCATTTTGCGATTCCTTAATTGCGAAAAATAAGGAATCGCAATTAAGGAATTGCAAACTGCAATGCATCAAGAAATCGCTAAAAAAATACCGATTTCTTTAAATTCCTTAATTGCGATTCTCTAATTGAGAATCACAATTAAGGAATACCTCCCCATCCATTCCCATGGGCCGAATGAATGGGAAGACATTCTTAATTTGCGATTCACCATTAGAAATTTGCAAATAGAGAATGCAATTTCAAGGATGCAGGGGTGTCCAAAGGACACCCTGTTGCACCCCTGAAATCTGCCTATAAGTACATTTTGCACACACACATGCCCCAAGGGCATGTGTGTGTGTAAAATGGAACTTTGGAAAATGCACTTTAGTGCATTTTTGAAAGTTTTCGCAAATTACCATGAAGGTCAACTTCATGGTAATTTGCTCCCCTTATTTGCGAATTCGCAAATTTTTAAAGTTTGATGCATTGCATTTAAGGAATCTTAATTTGAGATTCCTTAAATGCAATCGCAATTCAAGAAATCGCAATTTTGCGATTTCTTAAATTGCGAAAATTACAAAAATGATAATGCATCCCAAAAATTGGAATTGCATTTGCAAACGGCCGAATTTTGCGATTCGCACCATTTGCGAATGCAATTTCCATTGATGCATGTGCCCCTATGCTCCTAGAACAAACACCAGAGTGGCCACAAAAACAGAACTCCATAATATAACCATGCCTGAAGCAATCTGAAATATATTTTCTTTTGAAGTGGAATATATCGCCTTGCGATTATCTCCATTTTATATTACACCCCCATGCGATTAAATATCAGTTCGGAGCAGTTTTCCTTACTAAGAGCCGATGGAGTCTAAGAGTGGGCAATCTTCCAGGATGGAAGCACTTCAAGGCGTAGCGCAGGGGCGGGTCTCGGAGAGATGCAGCAGTATCTTTATACTCATCACAGATCCGTGCAGAGATAGCTGTCTGTGCCACACGTCACCTGCTAAGTGTTTAACGGCTTGATTGTAACATGTTCTTCAAAATGCATAGTAATTTATTGACAGAATTACTTAGCTATGACACCCTGAGCAAGCAGATTGGAAGGGATACGAGAAGGAAGGAAAGAAGTTCAGACACACTCCTGGTCTCACCTGGCCCTCCACAGACCACACCACAACAGATGGTTCTCCGATCCCCATGTGTATATTAGGGGTGGGTGGTAAACTCCGCTCCGCCGGTGAAGTCCGCGGAATTTCACAAACTCCATGCTCTGCTTGGATCGCAGAGTTCAGTAAAAACTCCACCAACCGCCGTGTGGTGGAGTTTACAGCCCAACTGTTCATTCTCACTCCTGAGTCCTGTACTCACAGAGACGTCCAGTATCTGCTGAGTACTACTGCTAATGTCAAGTTGTACAAAAAAGTTGGATATACGATCAGATGTATAGTGTGTACCATCATCGGTAACCACTTGTTTGGGTAAACCTTCAATGAAGAAAACCTGTCTTAAAAATTCAATAGCTGACTCAGAGGGTGTAGATTTTATAAAGGAAAGGAGAATGATATCCTATCAAAAGTATCAAGTACCTCATGTGGTCTGGTAATAAAATAAATAGTTTTGCGCTATATAAAACTTTATAAATAAAATTATCACAAAAAAGAGGGGGGCCAAGGAGCTATTCAAGGTCCAGTGTCCATGCTCCGTTTATTTCCCTTGCTTTTACAGCCTGGTAATGTGCGGGCATCCTTTATCCTCGCCGGTGGAAGTACCTTCATAACATGGGGAGGTAAGCACATTTTAAGAACTAACTACCTCATGGTACCATTGAAGGGTGGTGCAATACTCGTATTTTTTTCCAGCTGCTGAGACTTTTGGGCATAATCCCCCCCCTAGGACAAATGGAGGGTTACGAGTGCTACCATAAACATAACGACTAAATGACATGGCGTGTCTGTAATACCACACTGGGTCAGGGTCTCATTGAATATACTTATATGTCTCCTGAGCCTGTTTTTTTTGCTTATTGCTTGATATAATTGATGCACACACAGATGTGGCACAATATGAGGCTTCATGTTGTTACTGATGTTCTTATCTGTCATTTATTTTGTGTTCTGTTTCCTAGGTTTTCATCAGGAGCATTCTTTCACCATGCAGCTGTAGCCACATCATAGGTATACAGGTTACTGCACCGCCCTGTTTGATTTAGAGGGTTTAGTAATTTTTCTATCACGTGCACTTTATATATTATTGCTCTGGTCCTGAAGAAGCTCCAACGACCCTTATGGCGACGCAGGCGCGAACTATGACACCCGGGCATAGTGTGCCTCTGGGGCACGTTTTTATTTAGCAGTTTATCTGCCTAGGGTTTACAATCCATACATTTGCTGCATGTTTACCCTTTATTAACTTTTTCACCACTTTGCACAGACCCTTATCACCCTCATTGGACCCACACCGCACGCACCCACATGCACCATCCGGCAGTTCTTTTAAAAGATCTCCGACAAAGAAACCCTTTGGGGGACCCATAGGGAATTGCAGCGCCGGCCCTACGAGGAGCAGCTGCCCAATGATGAAGCATGACACCTCTTGGGGTGTGTGAGGGCAACAGAGGACAACAAGTGGTTGTTCCACTTCACTAGTGGGTCACATTTACCTAGGATGTCTTTTCTCTTTCTACCTCTTCACCTTTCTATCTTTATTGCATGGGTAATTATTTGCCCCTCGTGAATGGATGCCTTTTTGCACCACGCTATCGGAGGTGTCCCTTGTGAAAACGAATAAAATAAATGGCCCTGAAAAGTCTAAACCTAATTTCTACCCAGTGGCATTAGGATACTGGACAGGATGCAGAGGGGTGTTGTGTCTTCCAGTGTTTGTCAAAAATTAGATATTCAGGGCACCTATCAATCAAGAACTTCACCTGGGCAACAATTCCTGGCCACCAATAGTACTGTTTAATTTTCATGATGGTTTTGATAGAACCTAAATGTCCTTGGTGTGCATGTTTAAAGATAGAACCCCTTACTTTTGTCGGAGGTACGTAAAAAGCCTCTCTCGTAAGTAAACCATTGGCTAAAGACAGTTCATCCGCTACTGGAGCAAATAATTTCAATGATCCACTTAGTGTTCTATTTTCTGGCCAACCATACTCACAGACTTTGATCCAGGTTTCATCCTCCTGACAAGCAGTCAACCAGTCTAATTCACTCAAATCAGCACACAATTCAAGGATAATAAATCCACAGATTCCGCACAGACCACATGTATTCTTCCACGTCTTCTACAGGCAAACGTGAAAGGCAGTCTGCGTGAAAAAAAATCTCCCTGGAACATGCCTAATGTCAAACGCGTATTCTTGTAATTTGGACACTAATCTAGTTAATCTTGCTGACAAATTGTTACTGCCTCCACTATAAAAAAAATGTGCACTAGGGGTTTGTGATATGTTTGTAGAATACATTTATGACCCCAGACGTACATTTTGAATTTGTGAACGGCCAAGACGCAAGCTAAAGCCTCCCACTAGATTGTGTTATATTGTTTCTTGCATTGTTTGAGGGCTTGTGAGGTGAATGCAACCATATTTTCTTTACCTGTTTGCTTTTGGCTTAAAAAAGCCCCAAGACCCATCTGACTTGCGTCTATGGTGATAACAGAAGTCAGACCTTCTTGAAAGGCGCTTAAGGCGGGAGCTTTCTCAATGATTGCTTTGACCTGAATGAATGCTGTTTACTTGTCTTGAGACCATGTGTACTTAGCTCCTTTTCTTAACGAGGACCGGAAAGGTTCCACAGCTTGTGCATATTCGGGAACAAAGCTGGCATAGTACTCAGCGAGGCTAAGAATGGAGCTTAGAGCATCCCTGCCAATGGGAGCCCTAGGCTCCTTGATTGCCTTGATGAGTGACAATTTGGGTTTTATGCCTGAATTGGATATGGTATGACCCAGGTAATCCAATTCTTTTGTGGCAAACTTGCATTTATCTTTCCTGATTGTCATTTTTCTTTGAGAGAAAATGTCCAATGATTGATGTAGCAACTGATTATGCTCTTCTAAGGTATCAGCATGGATTAGAATATCGTCCTGGTAAGCCTGTACATCCCTGAGAGTGCCAAACAGACGATCCATCAGTGTTTGAAAGACGATTGGCAATCTCAGGTACTTGTAGGCTCTGCACGGTGTGATAAAACGAGTGAGTTCCTGTAAGTCTTTATCTAGGGCAACTTGGTGATGGGCAGACCGCAAGTCAATCAAGGAGAATCATTTTGAACTTCCTAAATTGGCCAACAACTCATGTATTTTAAGAATATGATGGCCGTCAATAAAAATGTTGGCATTAAGACTCCTCCAATCAGCGCAGAGTCTGATTTCTCCGGACTTTTTGCGTGCAACCTCGATGGGTGTGACCCAAAGTGAGGAGTCAAATGGTTCGATGAGTCCCTGAGAGCATAAACTTTGCAGCATGTTTTGAAGTTCTTCTCTCACACTGAGAGGAACAGGTCTTACTTAGTGAACCACCTGCTGAGCATGAGGCTTAAGCCTTATGAAATGCTCAAAACCTTTTACACTGCCCACTCCCTTGTGAAATACATTCTCGGGGTCAGCAGAGAAGTAGGCTGGGTTGGCGGGTCTGTTGGCTCCTTCCTCTGCTGTCTGTCATCTTCCCCATGGGCTCCCACCTTCCAACAGAGAACTCCTGGGAAGCAAATCCGGCTGCAGCTCCTATCAGCTCCAGCATCCGTAGCCTTCTGCCTTAACCAGAAGCTCTCACTGACCAAGAGGACCTGCAAGGATGCAGGGGGGGTGAATTATCTTTTGGCTCTTCCCTTTGCAGTCTTCCACCTTTCCTGAGCGCTCCAACTGGCAAACAGAGATCTACTGAGTGGCGGGGGTTACAACTTCTATCAACTATAGCAAATGCAATCTGCTGCCTCCCCATGGGCTCCCACTGACGAACAAAGGCCTGCATGGTAGCAGGCCAGGCTGCAGCATCTGTCTGATCCAGCATCTTCAGCTTGTCACCTTCCACAGGGCTCCCTCTGACCAAGAGGGTCCTGTGGAAAGCAGCTCTGGTCAGGTCTGGGAACTGCAATCTGCAGTCTTCTCCAGTGGCTCCTACTGACCAACAGGGACCTGCAGGGAGGCAGGCCAGGATTAGGGGTGGACAAAACTCATGTAATTCCATGTAGAGAAATCTACATGGAATTACCTAAGAATTCCATGAGATTACTCTTGAATTACGCCAGACGAGTAATTCTGCATTTAGCACTATTTCTTAAAGCAAATGCACCCTCACGCCCAAATGGACACAAGGATGCCTTTTGTGCTGAGAAACAGTAGTAAATGCAACAGAACATGAACAGCGAGTGCCCAGGAGCACCCATTTGCGCTCGCTAAATGTGCTCTTGCCATAGGGGTTTTCCCCCAAAATACTCTTAATTACGCAAGCAAGACTAATCGCTTTCTGATCAGTAATTAGTGGTCAAACAGTAATGCAGAATGACTGAAATTACTCTGATTACTCCAGCATATTCTAAATTCTGCCCAGGACTGGTCTGTATTCAGCTCCTGTTGCTCCAGCAACTCAAGCATGCCTACTACCCAGTGGTCTCTCACCAACAGTGGAGGCTCGCATAGGGTGTGCTGCGGGCAGTAAGGTGGGGCGGGGAGGAACAGGGTGGGGAGGTAGTAAACTTGGACATACGATGGAACAGAGGAAAGTAATTATTACGTTACTCCTTTCCGTCATATGTCCAAGTTTACTAGCCCCCACCCTGCCCCTTCCCGTCCCACCGTCCCGCAGCACGCCCTATGCGAGCCGCCACTGCCCACTGACAAATAGAGCACTGCAGAAAGGTAGGTGAGGTTTAGGCAGCTGTCGGCTGCAGTTTTATACAACCTTTTTACACCCATCGGTGGCTGATGCTGTGTCACGCCAGCCACAGGCAAAAGAGGTGAATGGAGAAAAAAGTGCCCACAGTGGAGTGAGGTACAGGAAGCTAATTTCATAATTCCCTTGACCTGGTGAACTTTACAATGGGGCAGAGGAGGTGAGAGCATCATACTGTGGGAGTGAAGTTGAGGGTCTCACCTAAAGCTACCAGACCTAGGGCCGTATGTACCAACACATCTCCCCAGAACATAGAATGAGCAAACCCCTTTGATACATCTGTCCCCTAATCTCGATTATGACCTCTTGCATGGTCATTTTTTCGCTCCTGGTAACGCACTGAGAGAGCATGTATTTTGCGGAACTCAATGGCGTATGGAAAAGGTGGAGTGCACTACTCCTCAGATTGACCGTGGTCTGTTGCTAAAGCAGCCAGGATTTCATTTTTTAGGGGCTGCAACTCAATTTATCTGTCCTTTGTTTCCTGCTGAGTGTATTGTTTCCTCTGTCTGGTGTGTTCTTTCCCCTTCACTGTTACAGGATCTCTCCCACCTTTCCATCTCGGAGCGCCATTGTATCCCAATCCATGTTTCTCCTGTGTACCCTGGGATCCCTGTGGGCCTCATTAATTCCTGGTGGGACTGAGAGAGCATTGCACTGAGTCCATTGTGGGTCTCAATACTTCCCGGTGACACTGAGAGAGCATTGGACTGAGTGCAGTGTGGGCCTCATTGACTCCCGGTGGCAATGAGGGAGCACTGTACTGAGTCCAGTGTGGACCTTACTTACTCCTAGTGGCACTGAGAGAGCATTGCACTGAGTCCAGTGTGGACCTTATTTACTCCTGGTGGCCCTGAGAGAGCATTGCACTGAGTCCGGTGTGGGCCTCATTAACTCCTGGTGGGACTGAGAGAGCATTGCACTGAGTCCAGTGTGGGCCTCATTAACTCTTGGTGGCACTGAGAGAGCATTGCACTGAGTCCAGTGTGGGCCTCATTAACTCCTGGTGGCACTGAGGGACCATTGCACTGAGTGCAGTGTGGGCCTCATTAACTCCCGGTGGCACTGAGAGAGCATTGCACTGAGTCCAGTGTGGGCCTCATTAACTCCCGGTGGCACTGAGAGAGCATTGCACTGAGTCCAGTGTGGGCCTCATTAACTCCTGGTGGGACTGAGAGAGCATTGCACTGAGTCCAGTGTGGGCCTCATTAACTCCCGGTGGCACTGAGGGAGCTTTGCACTGAGTCCAGTGTGGGCCTCATTAACTCTTGGTGGCACTGAGAGAGCATTGCACTGAGTCCAGTGTGGGCCTCATTAACTCCTGGTGGGACTGAGAGAGCATTGCACTGAGTCCAGTGTGGGCCTCATTAACTCTTGGTGGCACTGAGAGAGCATTGCACTGAGTCCAGTGTGGGCCTGATTAACTCCTGGTGGCACTGAGGGACCATTGCACTGAGTGCAGTGTGGGCCTCATTAACTCCCGGTGGCACTGAGAGAGCATTGCACTGAGTCCAGTGTGGGCCTCATTAACTCTTGGTGGCACTGAGAGAGCATTGCACTGAGTCCAGTGTGGGCCTCATTAACTCCTGGTGGCACTGAGGGACCATTGCACTGAGTGCAGTGTGGGCCTCATTAACTCCCGGTGGCACTGAGAGAGCATTGCACTGAGTCCAGTGTGGGCCTCATTAACTCCCGGTGGCACTGAGAGAGCATTGCACTGAGTCCAGTGTGGGCCTCATTAACTCCTGGTGGGACTGAGAGAGCATTGCACTGAGTCCAGTGTGGGCCTCATTAACTCCCGGTGGCACTGAGGGAGCTTTGCACTGAGTCCAGTGTGGGCCTCATTAACTCTTGGTGGCACTGAGAGAGCATTGCACTGAGTCCAGTGTGGGCCTCATTAACTCCTGGTGGCACTGAGGGACCATTGCACTGAGTGCAGTGTGGGCCTCATTAACTCCCGGTGGCACTGAGAGAGCATTGCACTGAGTCCAGTGTGGGCCTCATTAACTCCCGGTGGCACTGAGAGAGCATTGCACTGAGTCCAGTGTGGGCCTCATTAACTCCTGGTGGCACTGAGGGACCATTGCACTGAGTGCAGTGTGGGCCTCATTAACTCCCGTTGGCACTGAGAGAGCATTGCACTGAGTCCATTGTGGGCCTCATTAACTCCTGGTGGCACTGAGAGAGCACTGCATTGAGTCCAGTGTGGGCCTCATTAGCTCCTGGTGGCACTGAGAGAGCATTGCACTGAGTCCAGTGTGGGCCTCATTAGCTCCTGGTGGCACTGAGAGAGCATTGCACTGAGTCCAGTGTGGGCCTCATTAACTCCCGGTGGCACTGAGAGAGCATTGCACTGAGTGCAGTGTGGGCCTCATTAACTCCTGGTGGCACTGAGAGAGCATTGCACTGAGTGCAGTGTGGGCCTCATTAACTCCCGGTGGCAGGGAGGGGGGCTCCAACGCGCCAGTGTCTGTGCGGCTCCAGCTGTTTGCTTTTGTGTGATGTGTTCACTTGTAATTTTCTCCTCTTGTGTCATTGCTGTTCCTATTGTGAAGTGCTCTGACACCCCCAGCGCCCGCTGCCCCTGCGGTTCCTTTCCTTCCAGGAGATGCGTTTTCATTTAACGACCCGCGTGATCTTGAATAGCACTTATTACCTACTTACAATACAAGAAGGGGCATGCCTCTTATAGACCCCAATCTGGCCGCCATCCTGCTCAAGGATTTCGCCCATTTATCCACGCATTGCGGACCCCAGGAATGATCCAGATGGCCTGCTTGCACCCTCCGAGTTTCTGGAGGGAGCGCCCACGGAGCCTTTACCAACATGACCGCTGGTTCGGCAGAGATGCCTCGCTGCTGTGGAGTCTGAACTGGCGGCTCTCCCCCCTCCGACCGGGAGGAGTGGTGATTGCGGCGAGTAGCCTGCGAGGAGCCGCTCCAGTGTAATCCATGGCTGGAAACCAGAGCCTGTGGAAACCGGAGCATGCAGTGAGGGACGGCGGTCCTGCGATTTAACCCAGGACACGCCTACCCTCCAGTCCCGACCTATATTCCTTGGCACACCACAGCCCCTTCCAGTACATACCCACCCCAGGCTCCCAGAGTACACTCTTCATCGGAGCAGCCTGTTCCGACACGAACTCTCATGGGCCTCTTTACTTTTCTTTTGTCCTGGCCGCCATTTTGCTGCTGTTCTCGGATGCTTTTCTCTGGACCGCGACCCGCCATCTTGTCCATTCCCTCGTCCTTTACCCTTTTCCCTTGTTTCGCCCTTGACGATCCTCAAATGTTTTTTCCTTTTCTGATTTGCCTTTTCTCCATACCCTTGTATCCCTCCCACCCTCGGTGCTGTGACTGCATCCCCCTCCGACTCCACTTAATAGAACTCTGCTCTCCTGTTTTTTTTGGGGGGGGGGTCTTGACCTGACAAAATCTATGTGTATATTTATGTATATAGAGATAACTCTAATCACTAGTATTTGCAGTAGACCTTTGTACTCTCTACCATTCCTATGTGACTCTTAGAGTATATCCATTTATATCTCTTCCTTGAGTGACTTTACTACTTGTACATTTGCAATTTTTCTTTCTGTTTGTATCTCTTCCTTGTGTGACTCCCGGTGGCAATGAGGGAGCACTGTACTGAGTCCAGTGTGGACCTTACTTACTCCTAGTGGCACTGAGAGAGCATTGCACTGAGTCCAGTGTGGACCTTATTTACTCCTGGTGGCCCTGAGAGAGCATTGCACTGAGTCCGGTGTGGGCCTCATTAACTCCTGGTGGGACTGAGAGAGCATTGCACTGAGTCCAGTGTGGGCCTCATTAACTCTTGGTGGCACTGAGAGAGCATTGCACTGAGTCCAGTGTGGGCCTCATTAACTCCTGGTGGCACTGAGGGACCATTGCACTGAGTGCAGTGTGGGCCTCATTAACTCCCGGTGGCACTGAGAGAGCATTGCACTGAGTCCAGTGTGGGCCTCATTAACTCCCGGTGGCACTGAGAGAGCATTGCACTGAGTCCAGTGTGGGCCTCATTAACTCCTGGTGGGACTGAGAGAGCATTGCACTGAGTCCAGTGTGGGCCTCATTAACTCCCGGTGGCACTGAGGGAGCTTTGCACTGAGTCCAGTGTGGGCCTCATTAACTCTTGGTGGCACTGAGAGAGCATTGCACTGAGTCCAGTGTGGGCCTCATTAACTCCTGGTGGGACTGAGAGAGCATTGCACTGAGTCCAGTGTGGGCCTCATTAACTCTTGGTGGCACTGAGAGAGCATTGCACTGAGTCCAGTGTGGGCCTGATTAACTCCTGGTGGCACTGAGGGACCATTGCACTGAGTGCAGTGTGGGCCTCATTAACTCCCGGTGGCACTGAGAGAGCATTGCACTGAGTCCAGTGTGGGCCTCATTAACTCCTGGTGGGACTGAGAGAGCATTGCACTGAGTCCAGTGTGGGCCTCATTAACTCCCGGTGGCACTGAGGGAGCTTTGCACTGAGTCCAGTGTGGGCCTCATTAACTCTTGGTGGCACTGAGAGAGCATTGCACTGAGTCCAGTGTGGGCCTCATTAACTCCTGGTGGGACTGAGAGAGCATTGCACTGAGTCCAGTGTGGGCCTCATTAACTCTTGGTGGCACTGAGAGAGCATTGCACTGAGTCCAGTGTGGGCCTGATTAACTCCTGGTGGCACTGAGGGACCATTGCACTGAGTGCAGTGTGGGCCTCATTAACTCCCGGTGGCACTGAGAGAGCATTGCACTGAGTCCAGTGTGGGCCTCATTAACTCTTGGTGGCACTGAGAGAGCATTGCACTGAGTCCAGTGTGGGCCTCATTAACTCCTGGTGGCACTGAGGGACCATTGCACTGAGTGCAGTGTGGGCCTCATTAACTCCCGGTGGCACTGAGAGAGCATTGCACTGAGTCCAGTGTGGGCCTCATTAACTCCCGGTGGCACTGAGAGAGCATTGCACTGAGTCCAGTGTGGGCCTCATTAACTCCTGGTGGGACTGAGAGAGCATTGCACTGAGTCCAGTGTGGGCCTCATTAACTCCCGGTGGCACTGAGGGAGCTTTGCACTGAGTCCAGTGTGGGCCTCATTAACTCTTGGTGGCACTGAGAGAGCATTGCACTGAGTCCAGTGTGGGCCTCATTAACTCCTGGTGGCACTGAGGGACCATTGCACTGAGTGCAGTGTGGGCCTCATTAACTCCCGGTGGCACTGAGAGAGCATTGCACTGAGTCCAGTGTGGGCCTCATTAACTCCCGGTGGCACTGAGAGAGCATTGCACTGAGTCCAGTGTGGGCCTCATTAACTCCTGGTGGCACTGAGGGACCATTGCACTGAGTGCAGTGTGGGCCTCATTAACTCCCGTTGGCACTGAGAGAGCATTGCACTGAGTCCATTGTGGGCCTCATTAACTCCTGGTGGCACTGAGAGAGCACTGCATTGAGTCCAGTGTGGGCCTCATTAGCTCCTGGTGGCACTGAGAGAGCATTGCACTGAGTCCAGTGTGGGCCTCATTAGCTCCTGGTGGCACTGAGAGAGCATTGCACTGAGTCCAGTGTGGGCCTCATTAACTCCCGGTGGCACTGAGAGAGCATTGCACTGAGTGCAGTGTGGGCCTCATTAACTCCTGGTGGCACTGAGAGAGCATTGCACTGAGTGCAGTGTGGGCCTCATTAACTCCCGGTGGCAGGGAGGGGGGCTCCAACGCGCCAGTGTCTGTGCGGCTCCAGCTGTTTGCTTTTGTGTGATGTGTTCACTTGTAATTTTCTCCTCTTGTGTCATTGCTGTTCCTATTGTGAAGTGCTCTGACACCCCCAGCGCCCGCTGCCCCTGCGGTTCCTTTCCTTCCAGGAGATGCGTTTTCATTTAACGACCCGCGTGATCTTGAATAGCACTTATTACCTACTTACAATACAAGAAGGGGCATGCCTCTTATAGACCCCAATCTGGCCGCCATCCTGCTCAAGGATTTCGCCCATTTATCCACGCATTGCGGACCCCAGGAATGATCCAGATGGCCTGCTTGCACCCTCCGAGTTTCTGGAGGGAGCGCCCACGGAGCCTTTACCAACATGACCGCTGGTTCGGCAGAGATGCCTCGCTGCTGTGGAGTCTGAACTGGCGGCTCTCCCCCCTCCGACCGGGAGGAGTGGTGATTGCGGCGAGTAGCCTGCGAGGAGCCGCTCCAGTGTAATCCATGGCTGGAAACCAGAGCCTGTGGAAACCGGAGCATGCAGTGAGGGACGGCGGTCCTGCGATTTAACCCAGGACACGCCTACCCTCCAGTCCCGACCTATATTCCTTGGCACACCACAGCCCCTTCCAGTACATACCCACCCCAGGCTCCCAGAGTACACTCTTCATCGGAGCAGCCTGTTCCGACACGGACTCTCATGGGCCTCTTTACTTTTCTTTTGTCCTGGCCGCCATTTTGCTGCTGTTCTCGGATGCTTTTCTCTGGACCCCGACCCGCCATCTTGTCCATTCCCTCGTCCTTTACCCTTTTCCCTTGTTTCGCCCTTGACGATCCTCAAATGTTTTTTCCTTTTCTGATTTGCCTTTTCTCCATACCCTTGTATCCCTCCCACCCTCGGTGCTGTGACTGCATCCCCCTCCGACTCCACTTAATAGAACTCTGCTCTCCTGTTTTTTTTGGGGGGGGGGTCTTGACCTGACAAAATCTATGTGTATATTTATGTATATAGAGATAACTCTAATCACTAGTATTTGCAGTAGACCTTTGTACTCTCTACCATTCCTATGTGACTCTTAGAGTATATCCATTTATATCTCTTCCTTGAGTGACTTTACTACTTGTACATTTGCAATTTTTCTTTCTGTTTGTATCTCTTCCTTGTGTGACTTTACATCTTGTACATTTGCAATTTCTTCTGTTTGTATCTTTTATGTAACGCATGTAATCCTAAGACTTAAGTCCTTATGTTTTGCAACTGGTTCTTATGTAAAGTGCTCTGACACCGTCGGGTAAAGTTAACGCTATATAAAATCGCATTAAATAAATAAAATATAAATAAATTGAACTGAGAGATACATGTTGAACCTCTGCTGACCTTAAAGCCATTTGGAGAAGGTGGGGCAGGTTGTTGTCCATTCTGCTGCTGTAGCTGAAGGAACGAAAGCAGGTTAATCTTGCTCCATCCATCACATTGTCTCTTTCTACCCAGAAACCTCATTTTCAACAAATAATTAGACATTAAATGAGGAGGCATTTTGAAACTCTTGGCCTCCTTCAGCATTGCAGAACAGTGTGAAATCTGGACTTTTTAAGCTTGTATAGTTTCTGCTCAGGCTCCCAACCTTGATTGCTTTTCCACATCAGCACCAACTCTCCTACAATTCAAACAAGCATTTGCAATGCTTAGGACTCGCATTAGGAAACGATATGTTTCCCACTCAGCCACGGCAAAACATGCAAACAAATCCCCTAAAAAAAAAAACTAGGTTTTAGTAAGACGTATTGGAAACCATAGAATGGCAGAGGAAAGGCAGCGTTGGGATGGGTGCTGGGAAACCATGCCAGCATTCCGATTCACAAGCAAATGGTCCTGTTTATGACCTGCGGAGCACGTGAAGTGGCTGGTGGCAAATGGAATCAGAGTGGCCGCCGTCGCTTTGATGTTCTTGTCTTGCTTTGTGCTCATTGAGTACCTTGTGCCTTTCCAAGCAAGAGCCAAGCACCCCATGCACTACAAAATAAACATAGTATTATGATGCAGCTACAAACAGCCAGATTGCTAGAACAACCTTGTTTTTGTATTTATAACATCGCAACATATATGTTAAAAAAAAACTGATCACAATTATTTAAAATCGTCACACACTACAATACACGTTGCTATTAAAAAAGAACATAGGTCGTCGTAAAAGAAGAATCCTTCCAATCAACATTGTTCTGCAGAATTGATTTAAAATAAATTAAAATTTTCTTAAGTCTCTGACCCCATGATTGCGAAGGTGTCCGTGGCAGCTGCCGTTTGCATACAATCATTGTTCTACCCGAGCGTGCTTGGTAGATTTGCACAGGCGTGCGCCGGTGTGCATATTTGCACTTCAATATTTTAAATAATTATTTCTGACTTTCCTATTTGGTCCCCTGTTCTACTCCCTTGTAGCGGAGCGCTTATTTCAACTGATTTTTGCCCCGTGTGATGTTTGGGAAATAAAAAAACGATTCTATTTCAAACTCGGCACCCGTTTCAAGTCGGCCAAGAAGAAAGTGTACTGTGAGGTGCCCGCTTTCTTCACGGGATATTTTCGTTCCTGCGTATTTACATTGATATAGTGCATTCGTGCAATGGAACGCTAAGAAAGGGCAACGAATAAAGCGCAACGTGTTATTTTGTTTATAAAAAGACTTTGCAGAATATTTTCGTGGTCTTTGCACTCTTGCGTAATAACTTGAAAACGGTATTTGTTATTCAATCGACTCTGTGCGGATGAAGGGCTGGCCTGTCCTACGTACTGGTGTGCAAGGTGAAAGGTGAAATTATGTCTTTCTCACATTACATTTAGTGAAAAAAATATATATACAAAGGAGATAGTAAATGCACATTGATCTACTATTTTAAACGTGTTCCCTGGCATTGCAGTTGCTTATCAGGACTTAACCGGGAGCCCTGTTTTGGGAGGCTAAAATCAAACATCCTTCGTGAATCGGTCGAGCTGCGACCTGCCATTGAAAAGTAAAGCAGAGCCACCGGAGTGTCAGCAAAATGAAAACTGAAAATGGCTATCCTTGTTTTAAAACTGTGCGTCATTTTTTGGGGTTATTTAATAAGTGTTAAATAGATGCAAAAAATCGTCTTACATAAATGACAAGTAATCTTATATATGCATACACTTGGTTTATCAGGACTGAACCGGGAGCCCTGTTTTGGGAGGCTAAAATCAAACGTCCTTCCTGAATCGGTTCAAGCTGCGACCTGTCATCGAAAAGTAAAGCAGAGCCACCGGCGTGTCAGCAAAATGAAAACGGAAAATCGCCATCCTCGTTTTAAAACTGTGCATCATTTTTTGGGGTTCTTTAATAAGTGTTAAATAGATTCAAAAATCGTCTTACATAAATGACGAGTAATCTTATATATGCATACATTTGGCCACAACGAATTTGAGTATTATAGCTCTCCGAAGTCAGTTCGTCACTTGAGGCGCTGTTTGGTAATAGTGTGTCGCCAAGAGCCGGTTAGTCACGTGTGCAGCTCGCACTTCACCCTCAGCTTGAGAGAAATGATTTGTAGCGCGTGAAGTGGCTGGTGGCAAATAAAATCAAAGCGGCCGGTCGCTTTGATGTTCTTGGCTTGTCGTGCTTTGTGGGAGGGGTAGGGGGAGCGAATTCCTGTGCACGGGCCTGGCTCACATGAACTATACGCGATCCGCGGTGGGTAGAATTTTTAGGTCTGCTTACTATAAATCTCGCCTATCATCCCTTCGGGATGGAATAGGCGAGACCTAAAAAGGTGAAACCGCTCCTCACCAAGAAGCACTACCCCTGATTGGACAGCCTTCCTCCAAAGATTGTATCTTCCTGGGAGCCAAGCCCTCTGTTCAGCCCTCCATTGCGCTTGAGCTCGGTTTGGGTTCTACGAATCCTTACGCTTGCATACAAGCATTTCTTACCCCGCTCATAGGATGTAATTGTAAAGCAACAGGCTGTCTCCATGCTGTTAAGAAGGTGCATGGCTACTGCTCATGTCATCAACTCCTATTCTTGCCCATCTGGAATATTTGTACCCAATTAACAGAATCACTGCCTTGGACTTTTTGCCATATGGACAAATGGACCTTCTCTGATCACCAGCTGAGTCCAGCTATATGTGACATGCTTCTTACCCTCTTCTCCATTACACTAATAATACTGTGGCCCAAGGCAAGAGAAGAGCAACTCTCTGATCACTCTCACGCAACGCCAAAATGCTTCCCACAAGGGATACAACACTCTTCCAACAACACATTCCTCCACAGTTTGTGTCCTACCCATCTGAAAATATATTTAGGTGCTCTAAATGAGGGCATGAAGCAAAACACATAACTACTACAATGCAGTAAAATTCAAAACTATTTTCATGTTATAATGTAATATATATAATTAAAGTTGTTTTGAGAAAGTTATGAGCATTAAATAAATGCACAGAATAATTGTGAAATGCAGACAAGCTATGGCTCCATCAGAGTTAATCTTCACGTTAAATCTTAAAGGTGTCTTCTCTGAGGTACAAATGGATGGAGAAGTCCATTTAAACCTCTGCTCATCCACTCAACATAATTGTCCTGGGCGAATTCTCACCATAGATCCTTGTGATGTAGAAAAGCCAGCTTATCCCAAGTCTGCGCACTATTTTAATATCTTTACAAGAGCCCGGGAGTTGGGTAAGATTGTTATGAAGGATTTACTTCTGTCTTATTCCCTTTATATAACTATTTCAGTCTTATAGCTCAAAACTGGTAAAATAATAAACTGACGCATTCATCTCTTGGCCCTGCATACATTAACAGTCTGGATTCCCTTTCTATGGTATATTCCTGAAGATGCTCTGATTCATTTGGTTAACAAGTAAAGGTAGCCATTGCCTCACAGCGGATAATGCTCACCGTGCCTCATCAGTGCCACTTTCTCCTCAGTGGAGATCAGGATAGCCGAGTGACTCACACCAGGTCTGGATCGAGGCATGGACTGCTGACTCAAGGCTGGTCACCTGGATAGGTGTTCATCCTATCTGGGAACCTTCTCAGCACCTGGGACCTAAGCGGCCCTTGAATTTGGCGGAGAAGCTCACGGTCAGCTCTGTCATCGCTGATTATGTGTTAAACCTACTCTATAGAGGATGATGGAGTCTGTCTGCCAGGCTCAGACTTCGCGGTTGTGCCTCTCCCTTTTACCCATGCCAGCCACTCATCCCAACACGGACTGCAGCATCCCTCTGCCGTCCAGAGGAGATATGGCCTAAGGGCTCAGGCTGCTGCCGTGGAACATGTTGGGCTGGGTTTGAATCTCGGTCAAGAATCAGCATCACTTCACCTACCTGTGATTAAAATGCGTGTAACATGTATTTGTGTGATCCCCACTGGATGTACACAATGTTGTAGATCATCTCCTAACCCCTCACTTAAAGTACTACACTCTATATTTCCACAGCTAGGTTAGTGCTACATCAACACCAATGCATACTAGTCCATTCAAACTTAAAAAATGAAAACTTAGGACAGAAAACATGTCCTTCGACATGCAAGAGGCACTATGGAAAACCCTGAGGTCTTGAAGATGCCAACCCTGAAAGCGACTGTTTGTTTTGCAATACTAAAGATTCCTTCGATTCATCCACCTGCTTTTTATGGAACTGCAGTCTGGACCAGCTAAAAGTCAAAGGGCCATATTATCAAGAAAGGGCAATACATTATCGCCGCTTTTATCGGCAGGAAACTGCAGCTAAAGCGGCGATAATGGGCTTGATAATATGCCCTTGTGAATTCCCATAGCATCCCAGGCTTCTATGGGAATTCACAAGGGCATATCATCAAGCCCATTATCTCCAATTTAGTTGCAGTTTCCTGCCGATAAAAGCGGCGATAACGTATCGCCCTTTCTTGATAATATGGCCCAAATGTCTTCTCCCTGAGGAGCGGGAGAATTGCTCCAAAACTGCCGTGGTCTGAAATGCATCCCTGGCAAGCTACTGAAGTGACTGATTTCAGTGCACTGCACAGGTATGTTTGCTGATGAAGCGATGTGGAGGCGAAAACTGTCCACACTGACTCAGATCACGCCTTTAGACCATTACATTCATTTCTGATGATGACACCCGGGTCAGAAGCTGCAGGGTCCGGGTCCCAATGGGTTAAATGTGATTTCAAGTGATATCATCATTGCGCCAACGGTTGTGCGACACCATTTACAGTGATGCCATTATAATGCTAATAAGTGTTGTTTAAAAATAGAATATCCTACCTCTTTTAGGCCACAGAAATTGTCCATTAAAATTGAGATCCAGTACAAAGGTCAGTCTGGTCGTGGTTTGCATTCTGGTTTTCATAGGATTGGTTTTGTCAATCTGAAGGATGTAAAACATTAAACAACTTAAGAGCTTTGCATGACACCATGATAGTAGCAGGTATTCGTATAGTGCCCTGCAGTTGTTGCTGTAATGGCCCCAGTGTGATATAGACTGCATTTTAGCAGGTCAATATTTTTGATGATTTATGTTTCTCTAAGCTATTTTTGACTACCTTTTTGAGTATATCTTTCTGTAGTTTCAATTTTTTAGTCTTTCTTATCACATAGAACTTCTCCTATCACCCAGGCAATTAAGTCTGCAAAGCATCCAGGTTCACCAGCCACAAGTTGTACGAGGTCTGGTTGTATGCTGTTATGTGTATCCGATGTTATGTATGTGCATCTCTGACTATCCAGCAGCCTTTAGTCAGACTAACCAATAACTTAATTGACCACATGGAGACTGTCTTTCATAAAGCAGGCAGCTTTCAATATATCAAACTGGAGGATAAAGGATTTCCTTTCATCATAGCTGGTAGGTTGTACCCTCTCCCCCTTGACACAGTACAGGGGGCATAGCTGGGGGGCTGCACCCACTCCTCCTTGACTCAGTAAAGGGAGGCATAGCTGGTGGGCTGCACCCTCTCCCCCTTGACTCAGTACAGGGGGCATAGCTGGGGGGCTGCACCCTCTCCTCCTTGACTCAGTACAGGGTGCATAGCTGGTGGGCTGCACCCTCTCCTCATTGACTCAGTACAGGGTGCATAGCTGGTGGGCTGCACCCTCTCCTCCTTGACTCAGTACAAGGGGCATAGCTGGCTGGCTGCACCCTCTCCTCCTTGACTCAGTAAAGGGGGGCATAGCTGGTGGGCTGCACCCTCTCCCCTTTGACTCAGTACAGGGGGCATAGCTGGATGGCTGCACCCTCTCCTCCTTGACTCACTACAGGGTGCATAGCTGGTGGGCTGCACCCTCTCCTCCTTGACTCAGTAAAGGGGGGCATAGCTGGCTGGCTGCACCCTCTCCTCCTTGACTCAGTAAAGGGGGGCATAGCTGGTGGGCTGCACCCTCTCCTCCTTGACTCAGTACAGGGGGCATAGCTGGTGGGTTGCACCCTCTCCTCCTTGACTCAGTACAGGGGGCATAGCTGGCTGGCTGCACCCTCTCCTCCTTGACTCAGTAAAGGGGGACATAGCTGGCTGGCTGCACCCTCTCCTCCTTGACTCAGTACAGGGGGCATAGCTGGTGGGTTGCACCCTCTCCTCCTTGACTCAGTACAGGGGGCATAGCTGGTGGGCTGCACCCTCTCCTCCTTGACTCAGTACAGGGGGCATAGCTGGATGGCTGCACCCTCTCCTCCTTGACTCACTACAGGGTGCATAGCTGGTGGGCTGCACCCTCTCCTCCTTGACTCAGTAAAGGGGGGCATAGCTGGCTGGCTGCACCCTCTCCTCCTTGACTCAGTAAAGGGGGGCATAGCTGGTGGGCTGCACCCTCTCCTCCTTGACTCAGTACAGGGGGCATAGCTGGTGGGTTGCACCCTCTCCTCCTTGACTCAGTACAGGGGGCATAGCTGGCTGGCTGCACCCTCTCCTCCTTGACTCAGTAAAGGGGGGCATAGCTGGCTGGCTGCACCCTCTCCTCCTTGACTCAGTAAAGGGGGGCATAGCTGGTGGGCTGCACCCTCTCCTCCTTGACTCAGTACAGGGGGCATAGCTGGTGGGCTGCACCCTCTCCTCCTTGACTCAGTAAAGGGGGGCATAGCTGGCTGGCTGCACCCTCTCCTCCTTGACTCAGTACAGGGGGCATAGCTGGTGGGTTGCACCCTCTCCTCCTTGACTCAGTACAGGGGGCATAGCTGGTGGGCTGCACCCTCTCCTCCTTGACTCAGTACAGGGGGCATAGCTGGATGGCTGCACCCTCTCCTCCTTGACTCACTACAGGGTGCATAGCTGGTGGGCTGCACCCTCTCCTCCTTGACTCAGTAAAGGGGGGCATAGCTGGCTGGCTGCACCCTCTCCTCCTTGACTCAGTAAAGGGGGGCATAGCTGGTGGGCTGCACCCTCTCCTCCTTGACTCAGTACAGGGGGCATAGCTGGTGGGTTGCACCCTCTCCTCCTTGACTCAGTACAGGGGGCATAGCTGGCTGGCTGCACCCTCTCCTCCTTGACTCAGTAAAGGGGGACATAGCTGGCTGGCTGCACCCTCTCCTCCTTGACTCAGTACAGGGGGCATAGCTGGTGGGTTGCACCCTCTCCTCCTTGACTCAGTACAGGGGGCATAGCTGGTGGGCTGCACCCTCTCCTCCTTGACTCAGTAAAGGGGGGCATAGCTGGCTGGCTGCACCCTCTCCTCCTTGACTCAGTACAGGGGGGCATAGCTGGTGGGTTGCACCCTCTCCTCCTTGACTCAGTACAGGGGGCATAGCTGGCTGGCTGCACCCTCTCCTCCTTGACTCAGTAAAGGGAGGCATAGCTGGTGGGCTGCACCCTCTCATCCTTGACTCAGCACAGGGGGCATAGCTGGTGGGAGGCCAGGCCTGAGTACAGAATGGTCAAGGATGAAGCTATTACTGGGTTGGGGGACTATTCCATACAAGTTGGCGACGAGGCCTCTTCCTGAATGGAGGAAGTCAAATTGCATTTACATTCTGACCATCCTGTCAAGAAGCCACTATGCGTAGCCCTAACAGCCAGGGCCCCTATTCTACCACAAAAACTATTATTTCACCACCACTGCATGCAATGTAATCACTCACGTTTCATACAGTATTGTATAAAAGCCAATTACATATTCAATTAAGCATGCACGTGGACCTACCCTGTCAACAAGAACCTGCATGTCTTTACTGGAAATCAGCCAGGCCTTGCCCTGGACGTCACCAGTTGGGAATGAATGGAAGGGGCTAACCGGAAGTCCGAGATTGTCTGTCTTTCAGGTACAGACTTATCCTGAAAGATGAAAAACAGGCCCGGCTCCTAGGGACAGGCCTCGCGTTGGCCAAGCAACCTTAACACAACATCCAAGAGAGTTTTGTCATAATTATTATTATTATCCAGCAGAGCGAATGTATTATTCCTTTTAATTAACAGGTGGAGCCTATGGCCTTTTAAGTCGTTTCCGGCGTGGTGCAAAATACCCTGCGGGCCTTGGAGTTCCAGCACAGGATTAATGGTGAATGGCGCCGCCTGGAGAAGTAAACACGGGTAGCTCCCCTTCTTGCACCCCTCCCTCCTTGTCGCAGGACACCATAGGCCTGACTCACGGAGCTATTTTTGTGATTTCACATAGATTTCCGCTATAAAACGAGTAACTTGTCCGTACAAATAAAAAAGAAATGTCTGACGTGCGTCATTTTCTGCATGTGCGTGTGTGCATGTTTCTCTGCATAAACATGACCGACACAGGCACACTCAGAGCAGTGTATTAAGAATGCAAAATAAAAGTGGCTGAAACGGTGGATGGAGGAGAATGGGATGAACATGCGGTGTTTAGAAACGGCTGCAGTGCAGGGTGAAGCGCTACACAGAGAAACAATGCTTTGTTACACAATTTGCATATGTAAAATTAGGGAGTTCAACAAAGGGTGACATAGGACTGGCAATGTATTGCATTGTATTGTATCTGATTCACACCTATAAAGGAGCAAGAGATACACAGAACTTTAATGAGCCACAAAAACGGAGTAAATGAATATTTTGGTCACAGTGTTAGCCTCAAGTTCCAAGTGGTAAACTTGCTCAGTGTCATGAAAATAAAATACATTCTTAAGCGTACTCACAAAAGTGCACGCCTACAACCCCATTCAGAAACGTGGAGGAAGTGTTTTTGTGCCAGGTTTTACTGAAAGAACTCACACGTATGTAAGAATAATTGGATTTGCCAATTTCTTTTAGCCATATTGTACACCAGCGTGGCTCCTGTTTGGTATGGCAAAAGGTTTGTGGTATAGAGGAGAGGAGCGTGGAGTAGTGTAGAGTGGAGTAAAGTGAAGCAGATTCGAGTGTCTTCAAGTGGTGTGCCTTAGAGCGGAGTGTTGCAGCGTCATTGAATGCAGCGACTTAGATCAGAGTGGTGCAGAGTAGACTAGAGTGGCATAGAGTCATTGGCATTTATTACAGTGGTGTAGAGTACAGTGGCATAGAGTGCAATGGTGCAGAGTAGAGTGGTGCAGAGTAGTGTCGTACAGGGCAGTGGCGTAGAGCAGAGTGGCGTAGAGTACAGTGGCGTAGAGTAGAGTGATGCAGAGTAGAGTAGAGTGCAGTGGCTCAGAGTGCAGTGGTATAGAGTGCAGTAGAGTGGCGTAGAGTAGAGTAGAGTGGTGCACAGTAGAGTGCAGTGGCGTAGAGAGCAGAGACATAGAGTGCAGTGGTATGACTAGAGTGGCGTGGGTTGCAGTGGCAGAGAGTGCTGAGTTACAGAGTAGAATGTTGTAAAGTGCAGTGGCTTGGAGAAGAGTGGTGTAAAGTGCAATTGCAAAGTGTAGAGTGGGGCAGAGTAAAGTAGAGTGACGTTGCACGCAGTGGTGCAGAGAGGACTAGAGTGGTGTAGAGTGCAGTGATGTAGAGTTCAATGGTGTACAGTGGAATAGAGTGTAGTGGCATAGAGTGCAGTGGCATAGAGAAGAGTGTGGCAGAGTAGAGTACAATGGCATAGAGTGCAGTGGTGGCGAGTAGATTGGAGTAGAGTGCAGTGGCTTATAGTGCATTGGTTTTGAGTACAGTGGATTGCATAGAGTGCAGTGCTATAGAGTAGAGTTACGCAGTGACTTACAGTAGAGTGGTGCAGAGGAGAGTGGAGCAGCATAGAGTGCAATGGCATGGAGTGGAGTGGTGCAGTGTGGAGTAGAGTGGCATAGAGTGCAGTGGCATACAATGGATTGTAATCAAAACAACAAAAGAGTGCACTTTTCCTTGCGAGAGGAGCAAGTAGGAAGAATCTTTAGAAAGCTCTCACTCACCAACCTAGTTGGTGACATCCTTCCTCATCGGGCCCCACCAGGAAGGTCAAGTACCCCCCCTCTCCCCAGTGTGCTTCGATGCCAGAATTGCTGCAGAGCTGGTTATTTTTGTGTGAGTGAAATGTGACCTGAGTTAAAAGTGACCAGGTTGTGTCCCAAAGCATTTTTATTTGTTGGCCAACCCAAAAAATGGAGCGGGCAGTTGGAAAGCTGGATAGATAGTTCAGCTATGCCTTGCTATGTGCGGTCAACATGTTTCGGCCTATTTAGATGCAAGTAGCCAGGCATTCATCAGGACTAGTGTGAAGACCCCGGCGGTGTGAGCGCGCTAAGGCTCACCCTAACCTGGTGGTCAAAGTGTGAAAAAACAGGAAATAATTCAATAGTAAAAACCTGCTGTGGAAGGGGTACCTGAATGTGTTCAGCCCCCAGCAGTTACATAGGGCGTGATCACTAATCACACCATGGGTCTCGGGAGAGGGGTGATGGCTAGTAGGCACACCGGCAGCAAAGCCAGGCACCCGCTTGGAACCTGGATTCACCCTCAGTAACCGGACCCCGTCGATCTGCGGAATGCCCAGAAGTCGTCGTTAGCACACCAGTCAGCTATACTGCCTGGTAGGCTTTGAACTAAACAAAACAACGTTTATTTTCACTTTTCTCATGCCTTTTGACATGACATGTTTAAGCCAGGTTTAAACACCTGACCATGGCTATAAACAGAGCAGTATATTTACTGCGTAATTCACAAATGTTTACACACACATTTTGCCGAACTAATTGAAGGAACACACCTGAATACAATAAATTGTCTAACAAAAACCACAGACTGGAGCGTTGCATTCATGGCAACATGGCACCATTAACAGCGAGGACCTTAATGAGAAGAGTCTCCTCATTGCTACCTAAAGGAGTAGGACTATCACTTGCCTGTACACTGTATTGTTGTTGGTGCTTGTTAGCATCATTGTATTTTATGTTTGTACCTTGCACAGTCTTATGTCTAATGTATAATGTATAGATGCGAGTCTAATGTGATTATGGTTTAAAGTTTCTCATTACATTTGTGTATATATTTTACATGTGAAATGAGGCAATAGATTATTTCGTTAGTGAGTCCTCACAGGGACAACATGTCTTGGTTCACAATATAACAAATATGTCATTTGTATTTAGCTACTAACCAGGGATAAATAAAAAATCCATCTGGTGCAAAAAGAAGATTTATATTTATGGTGTTAGAGGTATTGTGCTTTGAATACATTAACAGCGAGGACAGCATTGATGCCAGTAGGGTGGTGGTCAGGGTGGGTATTGCCGGTGGTAGTGGGGGAGGAGGGCGGTAAGGTGCATGTAGGGGAAGTGAAGCATGTACATCCAGTGGCTAAATTGCACAATCTGAAACCAGAAAACCTGGGATTAATCCCGTCTTCCTCCACTTTACCAAAGTGTGTGATCCTAGGCAATTGTTTAATGTCAATTTTCCTCTTTTTTCTTCATTACCAGAATGTCAAAATACATGAAATCTGAATGCACACTGTACAAAACCTTCTTCTGTCTTTGATTTAATAATGATTTATTAAACTAAAATGTATTTCATGTATTATAGGAACCCAGCCCGAAGAGTCCATTTAACAACTGACTTAAATGTTAGTTCACTATTGACATTATTGTCAGGGTGGTGTGAAGAATGAGTGTTTGTAAATTCATGTTTGAAAACTATTTTGTTTTAAAAAAACTTTTAAACTCTCTAATATAATGTGATGTAGTAAAGTGAAATGGTTCTGCTTGTTAATGAAATACAGTTTTTGAATTGTGAAGAGTCCTTATAATATTTTACACTTTTGCTGCAAGATTTCTTTAAAAGTAAAGGTGTTTCTAAAGTTAGGTGGTGCAGGATAACCAAGTTACTTACTTTCTTTAACTTCAATTAACCTTCAAATAAAGTCTTTCCTGTTTATTTAACGTATTTCTCAATGCTGCTGTTGACGGGGGGCACATGTGTAGGTCAGGAGGGCCGTTTGAGCCCCGGGGCCTTACTTTGAGTATCAATGCTCTGACGTTTATCATGTGCATGCGTACGTATCTCATCAGTCTGTAACCTATTAGAAAGCAGGGACTGCAAGTGCAGGAAGTCAAAGAAAATATCTGTTCACTCATGCACCTTGGAAGCCTGTGAGCTCTGTGTATGAGATTGCATGGTGCAACACAGATCAAATGACCTATTAAGGATGAAATGATGTAACTTACTCAACATAACAGGCCTTTTTTGAAGGGGCACTGTGGTCCACCACAGATGACACCATTTTTTTCACACCGGCCAACAGTACTAAACGTGCTCAGAAAGTAACATTTTCTGGTGTCTTGCACTGCATTTACCATTATGCATCTGGGAGATGTATGTGCTGGTATGGCATGAAGTGTGCTGCCCGCCCCCTTTGATTGGTTCCCCCTTGGAGCTACTAGCTGACGAGTGCTGCAGGTGTCGTTGAGTTCTGGGAGTGGTACTTACCCTGAGACAGCATTTCCAAGCAACCCCCGCCAGGGCACAAGTCCTAAAAAAAGAAGTGGAGGGACGCTGTCACCGGAAGTGATGTCACGACAGGAAGTGACGTCATAAAAGGTGGCTTGCACTATTGGGCTCATTGCCTTCCCTCGCTCACCCCTTAGATGCGATTGCATCTGAGAAGTCAGCGCGTGTGCAGCGTGCTGTGAGTTCCGATCTCGTCCCAGAGAGGCCAAAGAGTGAAGTCCAGCTGTTTGGCAGGGGGGACGGCATCCACCCGGTAAAATAAGTGGGGGGACGCCGTCTACCCGCGTGGTACCTCGACTCGAGCCCTGCCTCATGCCCAAAGTGACGTTTTATGCTCCGCTGATGAAGGTGAAAAATGCAGAAATATGTGTCTCTAGAGATACCCAACACATGGCTATGCCAATAATGGCGAGTACTTTTCCTCTCTTGAGTAAACTAAAGATACTTTTATCATGCACTGCATTTACCTTAATGCACCTTGAAGAAATGCATGTTCGTATACAAGGCAGTTGCACCTCTTGGTATTTCCTTGCTTCTTCTGAAATGATGTGCACATTTTTATCTGGGCGATACTACTCTGGGATTCTTGAAAATGTGCACTTTTTATTGTGGCTCCGCTGCCTACTAATATTGAAAGAAAACTCTACTGAGCCTTGCAGTTAGGATCACCAGATGACTCCTTATCACAGGGACACTTTTTGCAGTTCTAAATTCTTTGAACAAATCAGTGCATTCTGGGAATTGGAGTTCTGACTAGGTTCAAATGAATCAGTCTAACTCTCCTAAAACAAATGATTTGCCACCAGGTAACCGAGGTCTCGGAGGCCCGTGCCTCCATCACACGGAGCCATTTGGTAACACCAGTGCTTAATATGAGCGGATGCCTACAGGTGCTCAGCACGACAGCACCGGCACTTAATTGTAAACACCGGGGTTGCCACATGGTGGCACTGTTAAAAGTGACTATTGACTGCTGACCAAGCCTTTCTTATAGCTTTGAGGCCTTAAGTAGGCTGAATTGTCTCACTTTTAACAGTGTGATGATTAGTGATTGTGTTAGTACTGGCACTGGCAGCGCTGGCAGGGGCAGTGTGTGGTGCAGGCTGCAGCGGCATTTTTTTTTTAACAAATTAGGCACTGGGAAATACTGGTTTTAAAGTTGTTTATCTTTAATAAAATGTTGACTCACTGAAGTGTGGCCTGGCTGATAGTAATTATTAGAAGGTGTACCCTTTAGTTTCTTTAGTTTCACTGCGTCACCACCAGTTGTTATTACGATTTGTGCATCCCCTAGTCTGGTTTTGCTACTTATGTTTATTAAAACATGTGTCTTTTTTATTCCAGCTTTGATTTCTGTAATTATAAAAAGATGCGCATCCTTTGATCTGATGGTGTCATCATGATTAAAAGATGTGAACTTTCTATCGCGGCCATATGAAAGTGGTTATTAAAAGGTGTGAACCTTTTATGCTGACTACACATTTTATCATCAAAAAATGGTGTCCTTTCAGTCTGACACTGCTCTTTGACATCAGTCTGGACTTGCTGCCTATGATTAGTTCATAAAGTGCACTTTTATATATAGCTTTGGCGCTTACTGTAAATCCACTTGCTTAAGGTCGGAGGTCAAGGGTCCACTACCTGTTGATGCACTGGGTTGAGCGGTGCACGGCCAGTGGAGCTAGAGCTGCCGCTGACACTACACACTACTTTTTAGGTCTGGCACCATCAATGCCTTTCTATATGAAAACAGTACATACAGAGAGGGTGTAACTCCACAAAAACGTGTTGCAGTGCATTTAATGGGTGTCATTGTAGGGAGTAGTAAGAAGGGATTTAGGGTTCAGGGTTGGGTGGTGCATAGGAGTAATAAGTGGGTTTAGGGCAAGAATGGGTGGTATATGCAGGTAGTAACATGCTTTTAGGGTTCAGAGCTGGATAATGCTGAGGCATAGTTGAAGTTTGTTTTGGAAAGGTTAATGTTTGGGTAGTAAAGGGATTTTAGAATTTGGAGAAGTGCAGCATTGAGTAGATTTAGTTTATTTCTATATATGTGCTTGTATGTAATATTATGCGTTGTAAGGTAATGTGTAGTCATGCTTTGCTTTGCAATGTCAATTTTCATTTTGGTGCTATATAGGAAAACAACATTACCTTTACAATCTAAAAAAAACATATAACAAGTTCACAAAAATGAGCTTTGAAATATATATCATGCAATAAGAGAGGTGATGATTTTGGGGTCCCACCTAACCTAGGGGGAGGACCAAGCAGATGCCTTGAACAGAAAGAGCATATCATGCTGAATGATTTAGTGGCGGTTCCATCCTTCTAGGGCCACCCCAAGCACATTTTGGGCAAAAATACAAAGGCAACCAAAGGCCCAGGAAAGCATTATGGGGGGAGATTCTAGAGTGCAGTGAAAATTATAGTATTAGCTCTCAGCTGAGCTGGGATTGCTGCTGCCGCTTGAGGAATGTTTTGATATTGGATACTATAATATTCACTGTATTCTAGAATATCATCCCATATAGCTTTGCAGGGCCTTTGGTTGGGATTGTATTTTTGCCCATACCTGTGCATGGGGTGGTCCTAGGAGGATGGGACCACCACCGAATCATTTCAGCATGATGTGCTCTTTGTGTTCAAGGCATCTGCTTGGTTCTCTCCCTAGGTTAGGGAGTACCCCAACATCATCACCTCTCTCACTGATTCCTATATTTTCTTTTTCCCTTTTGTGAGATGACTGTATGCATTTTAGCATGTAAAGACAGAGGGCCCGATTCACAGAACTAACTTAAGACAAAATCCTAAACTTACCACCATTTTCGTATTGACAGAAGGCACTTACTCATTTTGGTATTCACAGAAGACACTTACTCATTTCGGTATTCACAGAAGTTAGGAGTCCTAACTTTAGGACTCCTAAATGCCTTCTGCGAATACCAAAAGTCTTAAAATTAGGATTTTTCTCAGT
The DNA here is from genome assembly GCF_964261635.1 of Lissotriton helveticus. NCBI lineage: Eukaryota > Metazoa > Chordata > Amphibia > Caudata > Salamandridae > Lissotriton > Lissotriton helveticus. Next base: position 276,718,143 of record NC_136058.1, on the reverse strand, counting down.
TTAGTAGTAGTAAAGTTGAGAAAGAGCCTAATTTTAAGACTTTCGGTATTCACAGAAGGCATTTAGGAGTCCTAAAGTTAGGACTCCTAACTTCTGTGAATACCGAAATGAGTAAGTGCCTTCTGTGAATACCAAAATGGTAGTAAGTTTAGGATTTTGTCTTAAGTTAGTTCTGTGAATCGGGCCCGAGTTACTTGTTGTTTTACTGCATTTTATTAATCAGAATGAGATTGTTCAAATCCCCAGAATTTACTCCGCCAACCTTAGTTTGGTGATGGTGTTTGTTGTAGTTACCTATATTCCAGAGAGAGTTCTGGGTGTGAACATTTCAGCCAATGCTTCATTTGGGACAATAGCAAAAGGAACAACTGATGGATCTGGGTTTAATCCATTGTTCTTTTACTCACCACCCCAGTTTAGACCCAGCCATATGCACATCAGTCTCGATCCTGCTCCTCCGGGGAACAGTCTATCCCGTTCTGCCAAGCCAGGTCCTCCCTGGACCGGAAACAAGCATCCTGGTACCGGTTTTAGGGCATCACCACCCACCAGCCAGGCTCGCTTGAATCCAGTGGCGCAGTGAGCACAGGACCCACGTTTGGGCATACCCGGCACACTTAGGGCAAGAAAGCAAAATGAACAAATGATGGACGGAAGGCTGAACAATGGGACAGTGCCAATCACATCATAGATTAACCCAGATGTGCATTTCCCTTGCAGCATCATGCTATTGGTTACTGAATATATTATTCTTCCTCATAGGAAGGTCTAGCATTGCAATGTTTCAGGAGCAGCAGCAGCTGGCAGTGATTGTTTGGTGAATGTAAAAGTCATGTTACAAATAAATATTTTCCTACTAAAAGCAAAACCTTCCAGGCCATAAAAAGTCTTTCTTAAACAATAATCTAATAGTAATAAATTCACTTTAATATGTGTGATATTTTCAAGAAAATAATTTTTAGTGGACGAAAGAAGATGAAACAAACAATAAAATGTATTATTAAAAAAATGAATACATAGCAAATATCATGTGCATCTGCATGAAAGGCCATTGTTGTTATTAATGATGATTGGGCCAAAGCATGCAAGTAATGCTGCACACCATCGGAGTCCCTCTCAACTCATAGCCTAGCCAGTACCAGCCTGGGGAATCAAAGCAGCCCTGGCAAAAGTGCTTGAGCCAGCCTCGCTTTCATTGACCTCGGGGAGCTGGTGAAAGTGACAGAGGCACCAGAGCGACCCTAAGGGGCGATTATGATATGGCCCGTAAAGGCTCTGACCTTCGATTGGAGCCTTTAGGGCCGCATCGTAATGAGCCGGTCGATTTCCTTTCCGACTGCCTCATTATGTTTGAGGCGGTCGAAAAGGAACAAGCTGGTCATTTGGCTGGCTTCTGATGGGCTCTGAGGGCCTGTCCACCAGTTGGAAACTGGCAAGTAATCTCAATGGCGGGTCTTTCCACCCTTGAGATTACGATCAAGGTTTCCGACATGGTTTCCATTCCGGTCTGTCCGACATGGAAACCATGTCAGAAAGCGTGTTTGGGGGCCCCATCAGGACCCCCTTTGGAGCACGGAGGCCAAGGGGGCACCTATGGTGCCCTCCTGTTGATCCCTGCACCTTTTGGCAGGCACCTTGCATTTCACTATGGGAGCATGTAATACGGCCAGTTTACAGCTGCAATGCATGCTCCCATAGTGAAATATAGGAATGCAAGTATACAGTGTTTGGTCGCATCCTAATGAGGCGATCAGGACCGCCGACTGGGTGTTGGTTGGTCCCATGACTGACTCAGTGTCGGGCAGAAGTGATTCCGCCAGACATCATAAAGAGCCCCTTAGCTTTCAAAACCAGCCTCCAATGGCTCCAGCCTGATGTGAAAATGCTCGGTGGAATAAAAGCCCTGTCTGTAACTGAGCCCAGCTAGGCAGGAGGGATGATTGCTAGGCCACCCTCTTCCAGAGAGGCATGCTATTAATTGGAGGACGTTTTGCAACCCTATTACTACTTTGAGAGTCCCCCTGTCCCTGACAGAACCTGACCTTGTACTCCATCAGATGCCTGCATTGGACAGTAGAGGTGGGTAAGCCACTGAAGGCTTGAGGCAGGTGCCTGGGTCTACTCAAATTCTTCTTGAACTCTTGCGCTCAAAATGAGCTGGGCTTACAAATGGCTTCCGCTTGCCACCCAATCTCTAACCTCATGCGTCAAGAAAGTCAGAAAGTTTGATGTAAAACAGGAGAAGGAAAAATATACCCTTCTAGTGGTTGAACTGCGCAAAGTGCAACCAGAACACCTGGGATCAATGACCGACTTCTCCACTTGACCAAACATTGTGTGATTTTAGGCATATATTTTATTTCTCTGTGCCTCCTTTTTAGGTCTCGCGCCTAGTGTTGCAGTGCGCAGCACTGCACGCGCAGAGAGAGACCTATTGTTGGGGCTTTAGAAACAGAACTAGGAATCGCACATGCTCCTGTGTGTGATTTTCCTTTTGGCCCAGGCTATTGGCCGTTGCGTGCGTCTTTTTATAAAAGATAGCACACAATTGGCCAAAGGCGGGCGCATTGCTCCGCCCATGGCCTATTGGTGTCTGTTACGAGCACCGCTGCCATGTGGTGTGAATTATGGTGCCCAGACACGGGCGCGATAATTGAAAGCCCATGTCACACTGTGGTACGCGCGTACCACTCACGGGCATGTTTGTTTTGGATCCATTTCATTTTTGTACGTTTCCGCGTCAAGCTGGAGGCCTCTGGTGCCTTCTACTCAGGGCATTGGTGTCCTGAAACCCTGCCATCTCTTACGAGCCATCCTGGTTCCATTGTGCTCTCAGTCCAGTGCCTTGTATTTCGCACCCAGGTCTTCTCACGTGCCCTCACGATCTTGCTCAGTGTGTGCCCCGTTCTGCTCCCTCTTCATCATGTGACCTGTCCTACCCTCTCTTTGGTGTCCTCTTCTGCCCTGGTAATTACCTGCACAACCCGGGTGCATCCATTACCGTACATCCTTTGTTCTGCTCTTATAAACACTATGCTGTTCCCGAGCTTTCCCTCTAAGGTATGTTCTAACATGTACCCTGCCTTTGCATGATACACGTTACTGTCCACGTGAATGCTTATCCAGTTCTGTCCCTTTTATGCCTTGCCTTTTACCATATCCGTGTGTCCCTTTGTAACCTCAACACTCTACCTGGCTTATGAGCTTTCCCCAGAACTGCCGCTTCACCTTTTCGACCCCTAAACCCTGCTTGTCCTCTTCAGCACCCAATTATATACAGTTCTGTTCCCGGAGGGAGCTTTGCCACCCTCCAGTTCTGTGTCCCATTCCTTCTTGTGTTCTGCTTGCCTCAATCTGCTAAGTACCGTCCCCCATCCCGACAGCTCCTGGGCTGCGCCCTGTCACCAGTCACAGTTTGGTTAGTCGGCCTTGCCCAAGACCGTCGATTTGTCTCCTTCGACAGTGCCTCCTCTTGTTGGTACGGGGACTGCGGCTCCATTCGTGCTTGCACTGCTGAAGCCAATGTTTTTATCCGTCCTCTGAGTGTCGCGTCGCTAATGTCCCTTTTTGTGAGGGGAAATTCCCGGTTGAGGTCCAGTGATCGCTTGTTTTGTGTGTATGGAAATGAAGCTTGCACTACTGATCACCACAATGTTCTTGTTCTGTGAGTATGAGTGAATGTAAGCCTACGAGAATGGCTAAGAATGGGCAAATGCAATTCGGTCAAGAGAGGGGAATGGCCAACGTCTTTGAGGCAGGGTGAATGTCATGCCTACCAAGATGGTGACTGTCAGTCTGTAATGTTTGGTGAATTTTTTTTATTATTGTAAACAGCATTCATTCATCCGCTGCCATAATCTAGCACTTTCTCTTTACTTTATGCTGTGCGCCATGATGGGAGCTACCACTGAACATTGGGGAGGTGTGGGTGAAAAGAAGCACATCTGGTTCCTCACAGTTCAAGTTTGTGTGAATGATATTAAAATATGCAGGTCCATACCCCTGCTGTGCGGGTGCCGCCCCCTCCCCCTTATCGCAGGACAAGCCGCAGCATAAATTGGGGCGTGAGTGTCGCGACACAAGACAGGATTATTTTGCCCATGAATTCCGGCCGCGTTTGATTATAACAGATGGTCCCATTAAAACTTCTTCACACCGTGTGATGCGTTGTTTCTTGTTCGGTGAATCCATTCAGTGCACTCCAAGGTTTCCGCCCTTTCTGCAAATGAGACAAAGGTAAAAAAGATCTGCTGCTCAGGATCACACAGAGTACTGAAGTCGGACTCCGAGAATTAGCATTGAGACGTCTGCACGCGGCCACTACATCACCGCAGCTGACTCTGGGCCGCGCCATCTTGAATTGTCACCATAGTGGTGAAAGCACACTGGACTCGCAGAGTTTGTGAATTTGAGTTCTATTTTATTGTCTCGTTTACCACCTCCTCCTTAAAGGCAGACACTCTGGGACTGCTCACTTTTCACGACTCATTTTGAGTTTTTAGCACCTGCGCTCGTGTGATTTCTCGTGATCATTAAAGACCCGCAGAATTTTGCTGAAAGTTAGTGTATTGTATTGCAGCAATTATATAGCGCTTACTGCATGTTTGCGGGGCACAGAAGCACTTGGCTACTTTGTCAGCAAGCCACACTGTGTAAGGTGTGTGGTTGTCATTGTTTTGTACTATGTGGGAGCGGTGGTGCTGGAACAATATTGAGAGGGGGGTAAGGGAGGGCTGCAATCAATGTTCCTTCTCTAAAGTCATATGGATTGTGAAAAATCAAAGCACCGCACAAAGAACGAACATTACAGTTCGCAATCACATACATCGTCCACTACAATACATTTTACAACTATTTATATTTACATAAATTCACTTCACTGCAAAATAACCATAGAGCTGACAATATATTTACAATGCCAATAACTCAAACTCTAACAAATGCGAGACCTATTGCATTGCAAATGCTTGTTCTTTATTACTGTATGCGAGATCATCTTGAAATGCATGAGTCAAGGATGTGTTCTGTACAAATGCAGGTCTCGAATCTGATTTAATAAACCATAATGTTTCTCCATTTATAATAAAAATCTAGACTATATATAGGGTGCACACAACTGACTTGCCTTTTAGTTTATTAATGGCATTCTTGTCATGGAGGTGGCTGGGGAGAAGTGAATATTTCTGAGTTCATGTTTTTCAGCAATCAATAAATGCCTCTGAATGCAGTGATATAATCTGATGTGCTAACTTAAAGGAATACAGAAATACACTGGTGCTAGGTTTTACATAAAGACCAAATATATATGTATAATGTCAGTAAAAGAAAATCTAACACCAGTATGCATTTTAGGTAGGTGGAAATGTGAGTTAAAATGTAAACATTTTATATTAAAAAAACTGATATTCGCCAGTTATACACATAGTGGGTCCACTGTTTCCATTTATATTTCCAGACATTGAAAAATACAGAATTACATAGAGTTTCTGTGGGTGACTGCTGCCCTCACCTCCACTCTTTTTAGGTCTGGCTTGACGGCACAGCTGTCTCTAGGCCATATGTGAACAACCTGTAAAGGAGCTTCCAGCAGTACTAGAGAGAGGTGCTTTCGCTCAGCCTATATGTTTTTGGACAGGAGTACATGTTTTAATTGTCTAGGAGCTGTTTACTTCCACAAAAAAGTGCTTACCCTCCAAGAGCTGTAACCATTTGCTTAACAAGTTGTATGAGACAGTTCTTTATCATGTCTATCTATTGTCTTACAAAAGAGTTTGACCTTTAGGTCAAACACATACCACTGCAGTTCTAAATGTCTCCAATTGTAAGAGACAATTATGGTGTTTGTTTTTAGCTGTCAGTAGTATAGATGGAAGTCCTCGCCACTTTCACCCTCCCCTTTTCTTTATCAGCTTCTAAGCTATGTTAACATGGCACTCCTCGAAAGAATGAAAGAATGGTGTTTTTCCTTCCTCTTATTCTTCATTTTAAGAATAATGGCAGGCAAGATTTTTTCTAATCTCCCGAGCACCCACAGGTTAAATTAATTAGTAATATGAGTTTAATATTTAAAATGTAAAAAATTACATTACTGATATTATATGGAATTAATTCAAATGTAAAAATTGTTACATATTAATTAAATTAATGTACTTATTTTATATACTATACATTTAAACTACCCTTCCTGAATCCTAAAAGTCCCTTACTGTCCCTTAAAACTACCATTTCCTGAACCCTACAAACTACTTGCACCTCCTAACGCTACCCTTCCTTGAATTCTTAAAACATCTTACTATTCCATAACGCTACTCTTCCATGAACCAAAAAAGCCCTTACTAACCGTTAATACAACCCATCCCCAAACACTAAAATCACTTACTACCAGTTAAGGCTATCCTTCCCTGAACTATTAAAACTCCTTACTACCCATTAACACTACCCTTCTGTGAACCCTAAAAACCCTAACCACAACTGTTAAATGGTAGCAATGCAGTTTTAGGGCTATGGGGTAGTAACTGTTTTTTAGGGTTCAGGAAAGGGTAGAGTCAACGGAAAGGGTTTTTTCGAATCATGGAAGGGCAGCATTAGGATGTTGTAAGGAGTTTTTAGGGTTTTTAGGGTTCAAAGCAGTGTAGAATTAAGCAGCAGTAAGGGTTATAATATATATATAATAATAATAAACATTTGTACAGCGCAACAGCTACCTCGTTAATGGGTAGTAAGGAGTTTTTGTAGTTCAGGGAAGGCTAGCCCTAAACGGTGGTACGGGCGTTTTAGTGTTCAGGGACAGGTTGTGTTAATGGATAGTAAGGGGATTTGTGGTTCGTGAAAGGGTAGCGAGGAAGGCTAACATTAGGAGATGCACGTAGTTTGTAGGTTTCAGGAAATAGTAGTGGTAAGGGGCAGTAAGGGGTTTTAGGATTCAGGGAAAGGTAGTTTCAAATTATAGTATATAAAATAAGTAATCCCTGAACTCTAAAAACCCTTACTACCCTTTAATTTTTCCCTTCCGTGAACCATAAACCCACCCACCCTTTAATGCTACCGATCCCATAAGACTAAAAACTCTTTCTTCCCCTTACAGTTAAACTTCCCTGAACCCTATCAGCCCCACACTACCCCTTAACGTTTCCCTTCCATGAACCTCATTCTATCCATTAATACTACCCTCCCTTCAATTGTACAAACCTCATAATGTTACCCTAAAACTGACAAACCTCTTACCATCCCTTAATGATATCAATCTTTAAATCTTGAGCATGTTAACTACCCTTAATGCTACCTTCCTTGAAACTAAAAAAACATAAATCCCCTTAAAACTACACATCTGTAAACTCTAAAAGTCCTTACTACACCTTCAGGCTTACCTTCTCGAACCATGAAAACTCCTTGCTACCACTTAATGCTACTCTTCTAGCCTGAACCTAAAAATCCTTCATATCCGTAATACTTTCCATCAGTAAACCCAAAAAACCCTTTACTGCTACCCTAACTGGCAGTGGCAGTGTCTGCTTGTGACCCGTCTGTAGCGGTAATAATGAAGGGCACTTAACAGCGCTTTTATATTGAATGGGAAAACATTTTTTTAAACTGAATTTGTGAATTTGCACTATTGTGAAGCTGAAACACTGTCTTTTTAAAAACTTTACCGAATAAATTGTGCCTTATTGTGTAGGGGGTACTCACAGCTTGCTAATTACGCACAGTACACCTGATTTGATTGTGTTTTCCCGCCCCGGTCCATCACGGCATTTCAATGCCGATTGAACGGAGGGCATGGAAAGTAGGCGAGGTACTTCCGGTCTCCTGGGCTGGACGGTAGTCAGCGGTCTAGTGTGGAGGGGGGAGGAAACTATTTAAACCACATGCCTCCACGGACGCACCGCTGGTGCGCCAAAGGCAAGCCCGTCTGCGCCCGTCCGCGGCCGGCCAGACCCTGGGGCCAGAACCCCTGCCCATTTTTTCCCATGTCACACATACACCGAAGAGCAATTATACATACATGTGCCCTCCCATCCAAGATCTGTGTAAACATAGTACACAGATGGGTTCTTGCACACATAATTGCAGCCACTGTTCCAATACGATGGCGGGCAACAAGGGACAAACTAACAAGGATAAGGAATTTAAAATGATACTGGTCAATTGTAGATCCCTCAATAAGCATAAATACGAGCTTCACAATCATCTGACTGATAACCAACCAGATATCATGTTTCTGACTGAAACTTGGCTGAACGAAGTTTCTGCTCCAGAAATCCTGGAGACCCTCACTCTGAATTAAGGGATCGTCAGACTTGATCGTCAAGCGAACAGGGGGGGAGGGGAATAGCTATTATCCATAAGCTAACGGTACAATGCTATCTTGAAGAGGTGACCATTGAAGACAGTGAGGCAGGCTTCTTTACTATCATGGCTAATACTAATTATGTCCTGAAAGGTTTTTTAATTTATAGACCACCAGGCCCTATTGCACAGTTTGCATCTAGCCTCAGGGAACGAGTAAAACAACCAGCACTGCGGTACTCCAAAGGACTGGTGCTAGGAGACATGAATTTACACTTTGATGCTATTAATAATACTGCAGCGCAAGAGCTCTGTCAGGAGTTGGCTGCGTTACAGCTGGTGCTGCAATCATCCCTCCCGACTCTCCAACACGGCCTCCTATTAGATCCAATGTTTGCCAATTGGGGGGAGCTAACGGTTGAAAATCCCATTTCAGTCCATTGGACAGACCATTATATGATCCATTTTAGCACCAGGATTCCCAGCACCCCTCTCCTGCCTAAGGCAAGGGTAGGGAGACTGCAAAGGAAATGGGCTGGATTCTCAGCAGCTAACATCAATCACACCCTCCAGCAGGGCGGTCCACCGGGTGGGAGTGATGAAGAATCCGCCTGCATCTTGCTGGATGACAGGATAACTGAGGCGCTAGACAGAGTGGCCCCATGGCTCACGTGTGCACCGAGGAGACAGTCAAAGTCTGCCCCTTGGTTTAACAAAGACCCTCCCTATGACGATCTCAAAAAGACGGCCCTGAGCATTAAGTCCGGCTCACCAAGGGACCCTACGACTCCTAAAATGCTGAGGGAGAGTATGGAGCTACTTACCCCCTATATTGGATACCTCTTAAAACTCTCCTTTGATTCAGGGGTTGTCCCACAAAAGTGGAAAGAAGCGGTGGTTATCCCTATAAAAAAAAAAGCTGGGTGCAAGTGCGAGCCAGCTAGAGAATCTCCGACCAGTCTTGCTTCTGCCTTATTTTGCTAAAATAGCAGAAAAAGTGGTCAATACTCAACTGACTATGCACATTGACCAGCACGGCCTACTCCATCCAACTCAATCGGGCTTTCAGGCCATGTACTCCACGGAGTCAGCACTACTTCTGTCTACAGAAATCATACGCAGGCATGTAGATGAAGGGCAGACGTGGCATTGGTCCTGATGGACCTCAGTGCCGCTTTCAACACCGTCGCCCATCCAATACTCCTACAGCGCCTCAAAGAAGGAGGGCTGGATAATCTGGCCTTGAAGTGGTTGAGATCTTTTCTACAGGATAGAAGTTTTCAAGTGTTCCAACGACTACACTACTCTAAGAGCATTAAGCTGGCTCAAGGGGTTCCCCAGGGTTGTATACTCAGCCCTACTCTTTTTAATCTCTATATGGCCCCTCTGGCATACATCATTGGGAAATACTGTATTAGTGTTGTGTCATATGCAGATGACACACAACTAGTAGTGTCTCTATCTTAATCCCACATGGGGGCAGCCACCACCTTCACCTACTGTTTTCAGGAGCTGGCAGCCTGGATGTCGAGCAACCATCTAAAATTGAACGGCAGTGAGACGGAAGTCCTGATTGTAGGGAAGGCCCCCTCAATATGGTCATCAAGGTGGTGGCCACAGACGCTAGGCACTAATCCCACCTCCAGAACCCAGGTGACGAACCTGGGGATGTGGCTGGATTCCAAGCTTTCATTTGATCAACACACCAGGATGGTGGCCAGAAAATGTTTCAGAATAATGAAAGGCCTTCAGAAGATCCTGGATGTGCTCCCAGTAGCCGCCAGGAAAACACAAGTCCATCAGATGGTAACTTCCCGCCTGGACTACGGGAACGCTCTATACCGAGGTGCCAGCGGTAAGAGTGTTCAGAGACTACAATGCATCCAGAACACGGCGGCTCACCTTGTTCTGATGCTTCCCATGAGAGCTTCTTCCAGGAATGCCCTAGCGACCTTGCACTGGCTCCCGCTGAGGGAAAGAATCCTCTTCAAGGCCCTGTTTGTCAGTCAGCGTTTCCTGCAGGGTAAGGGACCTAGCTATCTACACAGTTTAATGTCACCCTACACTCCTCCTAGGGCCCTGCGGTCCCTGGGGACGGGGCAGGTTAAAATTTCTGGAATCAAAAGAGCAAGAATGGGGGGGAGGTCTTTTCGCTATCTTGCCGCTAAGCACTGGAACACCCTCCCACAAGCTCTCCGGACGGAACCATCAGAAAACTCCTTCCAGAAAAACCTCAAAACATGGCTCTTTCAGATATAGGACATGTGTCACAAGGAGGCTTGCCGCCACAGTGAGGTCTGAGTAGCCTGTAGCGCAGGGACTCACTGGATTTTTGCAGAGGTACCCACATATTCTAAATGACCCCCAAAGTAGTATCTCTGTGAATGACAAAATACACTAAGGGGCATATTATCAAGGGCCATCTCGCCGCTTTTTTGGCTTTAAAAGCCAAAAAAGGGGCGATAATATTATCTCCCTATCAACAACGCGGCGCTAACATGCTTTTGCGCTTGTTAGCTGCTGTTTTTGTAACGCCACGCATCTGAGCGATATACATCGCTAATAAGATGCAAAGAAGGAGTTCCTGACCATTACTCCATGTAAATAATCGCTAACAAGGCTTCATGATATTTACAAGCATGGAGCAAAAATAATCGCTTGATTTCACGCGCTATTGCCGATTATTGCTGTCTATCGCTGGTTTTCACTTCGACATTTAGCAAAACGATGTTAATACGCCGCTTACACGGCTATGTGATTTAACATTAGGCGGCGATAATGGTAAAGGTGATAAGCGCAATTTGCGATGTTTATCACATTACCTGGATAATATGCCTCTAAATATCGGTGCATGACTATTATAAATTGCTGGTAATAATGACCTGTTTAGAGAAGGTAAACTTCCCTTTTTATGACTGACTTCACAGTGCAGCTGTCTGAATGACATACACCTGTAGCAAGTCTTTAAAATATGCATAGTGTGGGCTTTGACCTGGCTCCACCAGTAGGACCTCTCACCTCATGCTATCAGCTGGTGATATATAATTCTGCCTTCCAGGAAATGCTTCCTTTAGAATGTATGATGGATTATGCTAAATCTGACCTGACAATGCTATTTGTCACTTTCTCCTGTATGCATTCTGCACAAAAAACAACACTTCTTTGCTATTTTTTCCCAGCACTGGCAAAGCCAGCAGGACAGTCTGTCATGTGATAAACAATATTTGTGCATACAATGCATACCATCAGCATTTGTGAATGCTTGTTTTACTTTTGTTGGGACATTAAAGGCAGACTTATTGGCTTTTTCAAAGCTTTTGTGTATTTTGTCCCGGTGGGACCAGAAGGTCTATAACTGTCTGACAAACTCTTTCTGCCAGTTTTGCTTCCAGATTTGCTTGAAATAGTTAAGTTTGCAATCTCCAGCCTTCACTTGACTGACAATCCACAATTGATTAGGAGGCTGCTAAGAGAATCGAAATGTGCTACCTCTCATAATGGGCATGTTTGCTTAATATAGATTTCCAGGCTGAGCTCCATTGCATTACACAATTGTGGCTCTTTTATTTCATCTCTCAATGGTGGGGATGTTAGAAAGCCCTAGTGGGCTCTTGTAAAATAGTAAAAGTTCCTAACTAGGGATGGATGATAAATTCTGCCCCGCCGGCAGAGTTAGCGGAGTTTTGGCAGGAGTTCAGGCTAAATTCCACCAACCACTGAGTGGCGAGCTTTTTCTCAGGCACGGCTTGCCATCTGTAAGTTGCCGAGCGCAAGCAAGAATTGGCACCCACTAGCAAGATTCTCAGGCACTAGGGGCCTCATTTATGAGGCCGTGCATCACTTTTACGCCACTGGTGCGACACTTTTTTGACGCACCAGTAGCGTAAATAATGTGCCTTGTTGCACCATATTTATGGGCAGAGTAAAAGGGCCAAAAATAAAAGGGCAGCCTGCTCTAGTAAGGGTAGGCTGGTGAGACAGGCCGCGCTCTACAAGCGACCGAGAAAGTCTCTTGGGCAGGGTGGGAAGGACTTAAGGGGGCCGGTCCCAGAGGATAAGGCAGTGGTGGAGGGTGGCTCTGTGGACACACCCACGGGTAATAATACCTGTTCGTCCCCTAGTAGTAGTGCTGTTAATGTCTCCACATTTATTGACCCCAAGATCATTGATAGGATTATGGAGAGGGTAAACAGTCTCTTGATGCCCTTGTTGACCCAGGTTAAGGGTTTGGGGGCTAGAATAGATAAACTAGAGCAATCCACCCTCGATGGCTTTTTCTCACTTAAATCTATAATTAAACAGCATAAAAGAGTGAGTGAGAACCAGGCCATGGGTCTAAAGGGGAGTGTGCCCCCAGTAGCGCCCTTGCAACTACAGGCGGATTCTAATCCTCCAACCAGGGCAAATAAGGTAGACACTAGCAAAGTGCAAGCCCCAGTACCTGTAATTCCTCCCCCACCAAAAGTAGGGCCCCAACACAAGGGAATGGAAACATCTTCTGAGGCTGCCAAAAGTACACCAAAATTAACATCCCATTTGCAGCCCCCGACAAGTAGAGGGACGGTAAAGGTTAGCCAAGCCTCTGGTACACAAGACAAAGGCAAGGGAGCAGCGACAGAGAGGGCCGCCAAAACTGCCCCTCAACTTGCAGCCCCAGTTGCTACCACAGTGGTCCCCCGTAAATTCCCACGGCGGACCCCCCCCACAAATCTCCCACCAGATTGTCACCCTTTTGTTGCTGTATTAGCAAACGTTCCCCCACTGAAGGAAGACCAGTTGGAGAATCACCAGGCCCTCAAGAATAAGTGTATTCACTGGCTAAAGTTAAACAAGCCAATCCCGAGTGGTGTGGATGGGCTAATTCTAAGTGTTCGCAGAGTAGGGTGGGTAGGACAAGGAAAAAAAACACAGGAGGGGGATTGTGTAATAATAAACTTTCAAGATCCCAGAGTGGTGAGCTCCATCTGTGGCCCTATAAAAAACATGGATGTGGTAGGGGTTAAATTAGTGGATCTAACCTTTTTTTACCCCAGGCCAATTGTTATGTCGCCCTGGGTGGGCCCTAGCACATTTGGCTTAGGCCAAAACTGGGACCCATGTGGGGTTGGGGGTCTTGGATATAATGGGTTGAATCCCCTGTGGGGGCCAGGGAGACGTTGACTGGAGGGGGGTGATACGAGGGAAATTGCAGTGTCTGACATGGAAACTGGCAATAGAATATGTTTAATGACAGCACCACCACCCCGAATAGTCCCACTTATAAGTACAGGCGACAGTGGGTTGGTAGACTCTCTGCCCATTTCTTTGGACAGTAATTTGCCTGTTCCCCTTGTGAGGCCTGTGGACAGGAGTGTTCTCGAGGTCAGCGACGCACCAGCTGTGACGGACCGTGTTTTCAAGGTTTTCAGCTGGAATGTCGCAGGGATCGCGAGAAAGTTGGCCCTCCCAGACTGGAATGCTTTGGTTGATGAGCACGCCATATGCATCTTCCAGGAGACCTGGAGATTGGAGCCGATACATAGGGTGGGATTCTCCTCCTACTTTGTGCCTGCACAAATCTCAGAATCAGGGAGAGGACGCCCCTCGGGTGGCCTGCTCATATGGGTGGCAGCTTCCCTAGACTGTAGAATAGAGGAGTCTCAGACAGGTTGTCTAGATATTCAAAATATTATTCTAAGAGACTCCAGGGGTCATACAATATTGAATATTTATAACGTGTACGCCAGAGGGACTAAGGGTGGGAGGAAGTCCACTGTATTATCTCTCCTGGAGAGCCTTCTTACTACAACTTCACACAAGTTGTGTACCCTGGTCGCGGGAGACATGAACTGCACGTTCGAGCCCTTGGGCTCGGATGTTGCCTTAGACCAGGATGAGGAGGACGCCAAGATAGGGATCCCAGCCTTGGAAATTCCACCCATTAGGAGATGGTCAGAGGTGGCGTTACAGTTATACACCCTGACTATCGAATTAAATTTAAGGGCAGTGAATGGGAGGACAATTTCAGACAGGGGGGGGGCTCATACCTATAATAGACCAGGACATACTTCTAGAATTGACTATATCTTATTAGATATATGTCTGTGGAGCCAGGTGAGGGACATGGTTGTGGTCCCGACGGTCGAAAGCGATCACAATCCACTTTCCTTGACCATGGTCCAGTGGTGGTGTCTTTCTAAGAAGGGTCCTATTAACCACACATTAGCACTGTGAGAAGTTGGCCTGATATGCAGTGCTCACTGTTCTAGTGATCACTATGTATCAGTCCAAACAACCCTTATTGATGATTGGTTGTAAGTCAACCTTATAGACCAGCTATCCTAGTAGCATGGATACGAGCAGTCTAAGGCTAAGACTCTAGAGGGCGTGTTAAGCCAGCTGTTTTACCATCACATTACCCCTTGAACACCAAGTGAAAGGACACCACACAAGTTGTTATCAAAAATAAAGTACATTTATTTATAACAGGACTACCCTGGCTCTTTATGAGACAGGGAGCTAAGCACACAACAAAACTCTTAAAGAAACACTGAAAGTCGCACAATTTACACAGATGCCCGAGGGGCACGAAAAACCATATACTATGAAAGTGGAATGCGAAATTACTAGCAGGTAAGTAATACTTTTCTAGACTTTAGAATCGCTAGGCCTACAATACTAAATACTTAGGTTAGGAGCAGGAGGCCTGTGGACGTCGTGTGCAGAGTGGGAACTCTCACGCGTAAGGCGGGAAAAAGTCTATGGATGCTAGTAATTGCAAAGTTACTGTTCTCGGGCGAACCCGACTAGGTGGGTCGAAAACGGGAGTGGATCCGAACACTTAGGGTGTTGGACTATGCTGGAGCACCGGAGTACTCAGTTTACCTAGCCCAGGGGCTGCGGCTGCATAGGGTTGAAGTTGCGTCGGAAACCCTCGTTGAAGAACCAGGAGCCTGAAGAAAGAAGTTGCTGGCAGGCGGCCAGTGAAGAAAGTTCGTGGAGATCCAAGCCTGGATCATGGAAGAAGAAACCTGTAAGCAGAGGGGACCAAGTTCTGAATCACTAGCCAGTGATTTAGGTGGGCACCAGGATGGCACCGGACGAAGTCACCTCAGCCAGGTGAGTGGGCGCTGGTGGGCTCTGCAGTCTCTCGGACCAGGAGGCGTTGTCGGTGACCAGGATGGAGGTGCGAGCTGTCCCACGAAGGTACTTGCTGTCGACGTCGCTGGACCCAGGATTGGGGCAACAAGTCTTGGCAAATGCAAGGCCCACGCGGTGGACCTAAAATGGCGTCTTGAGTGGACCAGGAGGGTCCAGGGTGCTTCTCTGAAGAAGGGAAGCAAGGGCCAGTCTGGAGCAACCAGACCAGCAGTCTTTGACGTCGTGGAGCGTCGTAAAAGGGCCACTAGCCAACGGGCAAGTGACCGGGACAACGCGGTGAGCAGCAAAGAGCAGAAGGGCCCCACGCAGATCTCGTGGATGCAGGGGGGCTGAACTTCGGTGCTGGAGCTGCTCAGGGTCGGGGCTTCTCTCACCCCAAAGCTCTCGGTCGAGGGTCACTCGGTGGTCGTGCTGGACAAGCGTCGTGCAGTTCTGAAGATGGCCGGTCCCTCGAGGTCTCGTCGCACCCACGGATCACAGCTGGGCTGATGATGTAGGTTGAGGTCAGAGGTGCCAGGGAAGCCAGTTCTCGTCGTGCTGGAGCAGTCTTGATCCGAAGGAGAGACTGGCAACAAACCGCGATGCTTGGTTGGTGCCTGCTGCTGCAGGGTGACTACTCCTTAGTCACAAGGGAGAAAATCTTGAGAAGAGTCTTGAGTTCTTCGTGTAGAAGGTCGGTTCAGGATTCAAAGATTGATCTAATTTGGAAGGGGGCCTGCTCCTACCTTTATCCTGAAAAAGGGGGCTGGCACGCGACTAAGTCCTGCCCTATGGGTGGGACCAGGAGGGGGGTGGTTACACCCCTCTCCTTTGGCGGGCTTTCCCCAGCTCAGGGTCTGGTGTGCCCCTGGAACTGGTTCAAGCCGGCCTATGCACAGTGAGCACCGGGGTGCCACTTGCAGTCACCTTCCTCTAAAGCCCTGCCTACCTAGAATACACAAAACCCTGTCTGGGACGGTGCTGGCACCGCCCCTGGCAGGAAACCCTTTGTCCTTGCCTCCTGCTCTGGGAGGACTCCCAGCAGCAGGAGGGCAGACTTGTGTCTCGGTGGCAGCATCCATTTTGTGGATGCTAAGGCTCTGTCTGACTTTAACCGGGGTTACAGGTTACCAACATGTCGTGTCCCTCTAGAAGGGTGGAATGCTAACCCCGTCGCCAGAATTGGCGAGGGGTTAGTATTCCAATTCGTATGACACCTTACTCGACATGTTTTGATAAAGCGATACCAGAGTTGGCATATAACCGCGAGGATTATAATGCACTTAAAAGTATATGGTATGCGATATCATGAAAACGGCTAAGGGATAGATCCCGAAAGCCGCAGACAGGCTCAGCTCATGCCAGAGCACCATCTCACACGATTCCAAGCACTCTGCCTTCAGGATTGTCAAGGCCTGCTATAGGAGTGACTGATAGGAGATCTGTGTGTCCATTTTAAGCTTAGATATAGGTATACTATATCTAAAGCAAAGGGTGAGTACACCACCTTGCCCCAGCTGTCAAGCAGCCAGTTGTGTCTGTTTGGTTAGTCAGCCCAGGGGTGGCATAATACATGCTGCAGCCCCTGGGAGACTTCTGGGTGCACCTCAGCCCTGGGTACAGGGACTCAGAGAGGGCCCAGTGCCAATTCAGTACCTGGGTACAATTTGGAATAGAGAGAACAGCTAGGCTGTGGGTCTGATTAGCAGGCCCACAGCCAGGGAAGTCGTAAACCAGTGAAGCAAAAAGCAAAAAATCTGGGTGATCATAGGATTACAGACCCTACTCTCCTACATGACTCCCCCCAAACTTTGGGACAATAAACTAACCTTGACCAGGTGAGTCTTCTTGCTCTAAGTGGAAATACCTGGAGAGCCCATCAGCATTGCCATGATCAGTACCAGGTCTGTGCTCCACTGTAAAATCCATCCCCTGTAGGGAAATGGACCACCTAAGTAGTTTGGGGTTTTCACCCTTCATCTGACTTAGCCATAAGAGGGGCTTATGGTCGGTCTGAACTGTGAAGTGAGTTCCAAACAAGTAGGACCTCAGCTTCTTCAGGGCCCAAACCACAGCAAAGGCCTCCCTCTCAATAGCTGACCAATTTTTCTCTCTGGGGGTCAGCCTTCTGCTAATAAAAGCAATGGGCTGGTCGTTACCATCAAAATTCAGTTGAGATAGAACAGCTCCCACACCCAACTCAGAAGCATCTGTTTGGACAATGAATGGCTTGGAGTAGTCTGGACTCTTTAGGATAGGTGCTGTGCACATGGCCTGCTTTAGGTCATTGAATGCCTTTTGACAGCCTTCTGTCCACTGAACTTTCTTTGGCATCTTCTTACTTGTCAGGTCATTAAGGGGGGTCACTATGGACCCATAATTTCTGACAAACTTCCTATAGTAACCAGTCAGGCCCAAGAAAGCTCGAACCTGAGTTTGGGTGATTGGAGGAGCCCAGTCCTTGATGGCCTGTATTTTACTCTCCAATGGCTGAACCTGGCCTCCACCTACAAGGTGGCCCAGGTATACAACCTGTGTCTGCCCTATCTGGCACTTAGTGGCCTTGATAGTGAGGCCTGCCTTTTGCAGGGCCTCTAACACTTTCCTCAGGTGGACCAGGTGATCCTCCCAGGTGGAGCTAAAGACAGCAATATCGTCAAGATAAGCTGCACAGAAGTCTTCCAACCCAGTGAGGACTTGATTCACCAACCTTTGGAAGTTGGCTGGGGCATTTTTCAAACCAAAGGGCATTACCACAAATTGATAATGCCCACCAGGGGTAGAAAATGCTGTCTTGGGTTTGGCCTCCTCAGCTAACCTGATTTGCCAATACCCAGCTGTCAAATCAAATGTACTTAAGTAGTTGGCAGAAGCCAATCTATCTATAAGTTCATCTGCCCTTGGTATTGGGTGGGCATCAGTCTTAGTGACTGCATTGAGGCCTCTGTAGTCTACGCAAAACCTCATCTCTTTCTTACCACCCTGGGTGTGAGGCTTTGGCACTAGAACTACTGGGCTAGCCCAAGGGCTATCTGAGGGCTCAATGACTCCCAGCTCCAACATTTTCTGCACTTCAATTTTGATGCAGTCTCTAACATGATCAGGCTGTCTGTAGATTTTACTCTTGACAGGCAGACTGTCCCCAGTGTCAACCTCATGGGTACACCAATCAGTTTGGCTGGGTGTCAGAGAGAACATATGTCTAAAGGACTGCAGAACTTGTCTACAATCCTGTTGCTGATGTTCAGAGAGGCTGCCACAAAAGACAACACCATCTACTGATCCATCATCAGGATTCTGAGTGAGCAGGTCTGGGAGAGGGTCACTCTCTTCCTCCTGTCCCTCATCTGTGGCCATGAGCAAACTCATGTCCTTCCTGTCGACATATGCCTTGAGCCTGTTCACATGGAGCACTCTGAGAGGGCTCCTGGGAGTTCCAAGGTCCACCAAGTAGGTGACCTTTCCCTTTTGCTCAATGATGGTGTGGGGCCCAGACCATTTGTCTTTGAGTGCTGCTGGGGCCACTGGCTCCAGCACCCACACCTTCTGTCCAGGCTGGTACACAGTCAGGACAGCCTTCTGGTCATGCCAAGCTTTCTGGAGTTCTTGGCTGGCCTCAAGGTTTTTAGATGCCTTCTCCATGTATTCAGCCATCCTGGAGCGGAGACCAAGTACATAGTCCACTATGTTGGTTGCAGGCTTTTTGAGAGGTCTCTCCCATCCTTCCTTCACCAAACACAGGGGTCCTCTTACAGGATGCCCATACAGAAGTTCAAAAGGGCTGTAGCCAACCCCCTTCTGTGGGACCTCTCTGTAAGCAAACAAGAGGCAGGGTATCAGGACATCCCATCTACGCCTGAGCTTTTCAGGTAGTCCATGAATCATCCCTTTGAGGGTCCTGTTGAATCTCTCAACAAGCCCATTGCACTGTGGATGATAGGGTGTGGTGAACTTGTAGTTCACACCACATTCCTTCCACATGGCAGTCAGATATCCTGACATGAAGTTTGCACCTCTGTCAGAAACAACCTCCTTAGGGAAGCCCACTCTGGAGAATACTCCAACTAGGGCCCTTGCCACTACAGGTGCTGTAGTGGTCCTAAGTGGAATAGCTTCAGGATACCTGGTGGCATGGTCCACCACCACCAGTATAAACTTGTGCCCTGATGCTGTCTGGGGTTCCATTGGACCAACAATGTCAATCCCCACTCTTTCAAAGGGAACCCCCACCACAGGTAGAGGTATGAGGGGGGCCTTTGTTGTGCCACCTGACTTACCACTGGCTTGGCAAGTGACACAGGAGCGACAAAACTCCTTGGTATTCTCATTCATGTGGGGCCAGTGAAAGTGTGAGACAAGCCTGTCCCACGTCTTTGTCTGACCTAAATGACCTGCAAGGGGAATCTCATGGGCCAAGGTGAGAAGGAAACCTCTCAGAGACAAGGGGATGACCAGCCTCCTGGTTGCACCAGGCTTGGGGTATCTTGACTCAGAGTACAGGAGTCCATCTTCCCAGTATACCCTGTGGGCACCTGTGGCATTCCCTGCAGCCTCAGCAGCAGCCTGCTGTCTGAGGGGTTCAAGGGAAGGGCAGTCTAACTGTGCCTTCCCCAGGTCTTCTCTGGAGGGTCCCCCTGAGCCCAGAAACTCAACTTGATCAAGTTCAAGCTCTTTAGGCTCAGTTTCCCTCAGCTCTCTCAGATCAGCCTCCTCAGAGACTTGATCCTCAACCTGGGGCAAGGGGGAAGGCAAAGCCTTAACCCTACTGCTCTTCTTCTTGGAAGGTGTCTGGTCCATTCTTCCAGGATCCAGCACCTGTTCAGTGGGGCATCTTCTGGCCTGTGACCTAGTCACAGCAAGCACATGTGCTGGCAAGCCTAACATTTCCATGTGAGTCCTCTGCTCCACTTCTGACCATAGTGATGACTCCAAATCATTGCCCAACAAACAATCCACTGGGAGGTCTGAACTAACCACAACTTTCTTTTGGCCACTTACCCCTCCCCAGGAGAAAGCAACAATCGCCATACTATGACTGGTAGTGACGTTGCTGGCATTGGTCACCAGGAAATCTGTACCTGGCATGATCTGTCCAGGGTCCACAAAGTTAGGTGTCACCATGGTGACACTGGCACAAGTGTCCCTATAGGCCTGAGCCATTTTGCCATTTATCAAAGGTGTCTGCCTGTATTTGCCCAAAGTATTGGGACTTACTTCAGGGGACATATCCATATCCCCTGTACAGACAAGGACAGCCTGAGTGAGTGTGCCAACTAAGTTGTCAGACCCCTCAGTTCCCAAGGTTAACCCAACTAATGCCTTGGGAGGTGCACTACCACTACTGACTGTACTAGGGGGTGCAGTTGCCTTAGGGGCTGTAGTGGTAGGAGTTTGCCCTCCTCTTTTGGTGCACTCACTAAACCAGTGAGACTTACTTTTACAGTACTGACACCACCTTTTTGACTGGCCTTCTTGAGTCTTCTTCTTCTGGGAAGCCTGACCCCCCACCCTCTTTGGTTTGTTGGGGACCTGGTGAAGACTTCTGGTCATTTTGTTCATTCTTAGTATTACCCTTCTGGTCTGCTTTCTTCTGACCACCCTGGTTCTGGTTCTGGTTCTGCTTGATCCTTGTTCTGACCCATTTGTCTGCCTTCTTTCCCAATTCTTGGGGAGAGGTCAGATCTGAATCAACAAGGTGCTGGTGCAACAACTGGTGCTGACAATTATTTAAAATTTGTTCTCTCATCATCAGATTATACAATCCTGTGTAATCAGTAACCTTGCTACCCAGCAACCAGCCCTCCAAAGCCTTAGTGGCACAATCCACAAAGTCAGACCAGTCCTGAGACTGAGTTTTCTGGGTGTCTCTGAACAGCAACCTGTACTGCTCAGTGGTTAAACCAAACCCATCAACCAGTGTATTTTTCAGGACCTGGTAATTGTTAGCATCCTCCACTCTTGTAGTGAGGAGCTTATCTCTACCTTTCCCATCAAAGGAGAGCCACAGTATATCTGCCCACTGACTCTGGGGAATGCACTGCACAGTGCAGGCCCTCTCCAGAGCAGCCATCCATTTCTGGATGTCATCCCCTTGTTTAAAGGGGGGCACTATCTTTGTCAGGTGTTTAGTATCTAAACCCTTCTCTCTATCTCTTGGGAGATTGCTGCCACCAGTGGGAACTATCCCACTCATCTGCTGCTCTCTAGCAAAGGCAAGCTTTTCTTTGGCCAGGGCAAGTTCTTCCCTTTCAATCCTCAGAGCAGCCTGTCTCATTCTAGCTTCATGCTCTATTCTCTGGGGGGAGGTCAATCTCCTCTGGGGAGAGTTCCTTCTCCTCTGAGAAGAGGCATTAGAGTGCAGAGATCTATTGGAGTCCCTAGAAAGAGATCTATCTCTCCTAACTCCAAGGTTAGGCCCACTTCGGGTCAGTACTGGGGGTCCCCCAGATCCTAGCCCAAGTAAGTCTAAGTTGGCCCTAGTTAGCCTTCTGACTACCTCAAGACCTTTGTCTACCTCATCCCCAGAGAGTTCCTCTTGATCCTCCTCCTCAACTGCATTTGCAGTGTTGGGGAGGTCTGGATCCCCAGAGGTACCCTCTAAGGCTGGCATATTCCCATCTAGCAGAGAAATCTTTCTCGCATCATAAGTCTCTAAGAGACCTATCAGAAAGGGAATGGTGGGGTTAGACCCCTGTTTCAGTTTCCTGGAGGTACACACTTGTCTCATCTCCTGGAAACTGAGAGCTGCATATCTTGAAGTGACCTGTGGAGGGTCAATAACCACAAGGGGGGTTTCAGTAGACTCTCCCTGGGTAGACATGCTTTTCTAATGAGGTGTAAGTGGTGCACTTACCTACACTATATGTTTGCCTACTGATCCCTTGCTAGAGTTGTAGTTTAGGGTGTGCTAGGCCCTAGGAGCTACAACAGCTGGTTCAGTAGAACTCAGAGTATTCTAAGCTAAGTTATATGTACCTCAGTACTTATGTGATCTTTCAAATGATATTCTTAGGATATGTGTGGTAAAACAACAACAAGCTCAAATCCCAACCGCTGCTCACCAATGTGAGAAGTTGGCCTGATATGCAGTGCTCACTGTTCTAGTGATCACTATGTATCAGTCCAAACAACCCTTATTGATGATTGGTTGTAAGTCAACCTTATAGACCAGCTATCCTAGTAGCATGGATACGAGCAGTCTAAGGCTAAGACTCTAGAGGGCGTGTTAAGCCAGCTGTTTTACCATCACATTACCCCTTGAACACCAAGTGAAAGGACACCACACAAGTTGTTATCAAAAATAAAGTATATTTATTTATAACAGGACTACCCTGGCTCTTTATGAGACAGGGAGCTAAGCACACAACAAAACTCTTAAAGAAACACTGAAAGTCGCACAATTTACACAGATGCCCGAGGGGCACGAAAAACCATATACTATGAAAGTGGAATGCGAAATTACTAGCAGGTAAGTAATACTTTTCTAGACTTTAGAATCGCTAGGCCTACAATACTAAACACTTAGGTTAGGAGCAGGAGGCCTGTGGACGTCGTGTGCAGAGAGGGAACTCTCACGCGTAAGGCGGGATAAAGTCTATGGATGCTAGTAATTGCAAAGTTACTGTTCTCGGGCGAACCCGACTAGGTGGGTCGAAAACGGGAGTGGATCCGAACACTTAGGGTGTTGGACTATGCTGGAGCACCGGAGTACTCAGTTTACCTAGCCCAGGGGCTGCGGCTGCATAGGGTTGAAGTTGCGTCGGAAACCCTCGTTGAAGAACCAGGAGCCTGAAGAAAGAAGTTGCTGGCAGGCGGCCAGTGAAGAAAGTTCGTGGAGATCCAAGCCTGGATCAGGGAAGAAGAAACCTGTAAGCAGAGGGGACCAAGTTCTGAATCACTAGCCAGTGATTTAGGTGGGCACCAGGATGGCACCGGACGAAGTCACCTCAGCCAGGTGAGTGGGCGCTGCTGGGCTCTGCAGTCTCTCGGACCAGGAGGCGTTGTCGGCGACCAGGATGGAGGTGCGAGCTGTCCCACGAAGGTACTTGCTGTCGACGTCGCTGGACCCAGGATTGGGGCAACAAGTCTTGGCAAATGCAAGGCCCACGCGGTGGACCTAAAATGGCGTCTTGAGTAGACCAGGAGGGTCCAGGGTGCTTCTCTGAAGAAGGGAAGCAAGGGCCAGTCTGGAGCAACCAGACCAGCAGTCTTTGTCGTCGTGGAGTGTCGTAAAAGGGCCACTAGCCAACGGGCAAGTGACCGGGACAACGTGGTGAGCAGCAAAGAGCAGAAGGGTCCCACGCAGATCTCGTGGATGCAGGGGGGCTGAACTTCGGTGCTGGAGCTGCTCAGGGTTGGGGCTTCTCTCACCCCAAAGCACTCGGTCGAGGGTCACTCGGTGGTCGTGCTGGACAAGCGTCGTGCAGTTCTGAAGATGGCCGGTCCCTCGAGGTCTCGTCGCACCCACGGATCACAGCTGGGCTGATGATGTAGGTTGAGGTCAGAGGTGCCAGGGAAGCCGGTTCTCGCCGTGCTGGAGCAGTCTTGATCCGAAGGAGAGACTGGCAACAAACCGCGATGCTTGGTTGGTGCCTGCTGCTGCAGGGTGACTACTCCTTAGTCACAAGGGAGAAAATCTTGAGAAGAGTCTTGAGTTCTTCGTGTAGAAGGTCGGTTCAGGATTCAAAGATTGATCTAATTTGCAAGGGGGCCTGCTCCTACCTTTATCCTGAAAAAGGGGGCTGGCACGCGACTAAGTCCTGCCCTATGGGTGGGACCAGGAGGGGGGTGGTTACACCCCTCTCCTTTGGCGGGCTTTCCCCAGCTCAGGGTCTGGTGTGCCCCTGGAACTGGTTCAAGCCGGCCTATGCACAGTGAGCACCGGGGTGCCACTTGCAGTCACCTTCCTCTAAAGCCCTGCCTACCTAGAATACACAAAACCCTGTCTGGGACGGTGCTGGCACCGCCCCTGGCAGGAAACCCTTTGTCCTTGCCTCCTGCTCTGGGAGGACTCCCAGCAGCAGGAGGGCAGACTTGTGTCTCGGTGGCAGCATCTATTTTGTGGATGCTAAGGCTCTGTCTGACTTTAACCGGGGTTACAGGTTACCAACATGTCGTGTCCCTCTAGAAGGGTGGAATGCTAACCCCGTCGCCAGAATTGGCGAGGGGTTAGTATTCCAATTCGTATGACACCTTACGCGACATGTTTTGATAAAGCGATACCAGAGTTGGCATATAACCGCGAGGATTATAATGCACTTAAGAGTATATGGTATGGGATATCATGAAAACGGCTAAGGGATAGATCCCGAAAGCCGCAGACAGGCTCAGCTCATGCCAGAGCACCATCTCACACGATTCCAAGCACTCTGCCTTCAGGATTGTCAAGGCCTGCTATAGGAGTGACTGATAGGAGATCTGTGTGTCCATTTTAAGTTTAGATATAGGTATACTATATCTAAAGCAAAGGGTGAGTACACCACCTTGCCCCAGCTGTCAAGCAGCCAGTTGTGTCTGTTTGGTTAGTCAGCCCAGGGGTGGCATAATACATGCTGCTGCCCCTGGGAGACTTCTGGGTGCACCTCAGCCCTGGGTACAGGGACTCAGAGAGGGCCCAGTGCCAATTCAGTACCTGGGTACAATTTGGAATAGAGAGAACAGGTAGGCTGTGGGTCTGATTAGCAGGCCCACAGCCAGGGAAGTCGTAAACCAGTCAAGCAAAAAGCAAAAAATCTGGGTGATCATAGGATTGCAGACCCTACTCTCCTACAAGCACCCCCTGATGAGTCGGTAGTCTCACTTTGTGGAAGGCGCCTAAAATGGGCTAAATTGGTCCTCTCGGAGGAGAGGGTTGGAGAAATATCAACCCTTTTAGATCACGCACTGTTAAACCTGGGGTCACTCCCGGAAGGGGTGGGTAGGGCTTGCGGGGTCTTTGCCTCCCTAACAGAGGCTCTGACAAATGTGTTTACCATCCCCTCGAGCAAGGTAGGGAAGAAAGGAGGTGTAAAGAAAGGTAACGGTTGGTACACACAAATATGAAGGGTACACAAATCAAGACTTGTAGAGGCAGTGAAACGCAAATCCCACCCCGATATATTGGAAGCAAGGAGGGCTTATAATAGATCCCTTAAATTTGCTAAGAAGGAGTGGGAAGAGAAATTTTGGGAGGACCTACTTGTTGCCAGCAAAAGTAAAGACTCATGGGGTTTTTGGAACCTTGTAGGCTCCCGGAACAGGCCTGACGAAGCTATGAGACCCTGTAATATCCCCCCACAAAGCTGGGTAAAACACTTTGGGGCTCTATACCTTCCGGCGGATGGGGCACTAAATGTCAGGGTACTCCCCCAACTAGTATCTGAACCTCACGGTTACAATCTCTTTTCAACTCTAGAGATCGAAAAGGTAATTGGGTGGGTAGCCCCCCGGAAGGCAGCAGGCCCAGATGGCTTACCGGGGGATCTCATGCGGGCATATCCAGTGGCCTGGGGAAGGGTTACTGCAGCATTCCTCAATGATATTATGAAGGGGGGCCAGTGCCCGATTCCTGGAAAGGGGCGGTGGTGGTCCCAATTTATAAAAAAGGATCCAGAGAAATCCCGGGGAACTACCGGCCCATAAGCCTCATTGACTCCACCCAAAAAATAGCAGGTAAAGCTATCCTTGGTAGGATTCTTCATTGGGTGGAGGAAAATAAAATACTATCAGACTTCCAGGCAGGGTTCCGGGCAGGAATAGGGACGATTGAGCAGGTGTTTAGGCTAGCACTCCTTGGCTGGAAGGTGGTGGAGCTAGGCATGGGCAGTCTATACTTGGCTTTTATAGATCTGAGGACTGCCTTTGACCTAGTTCCTCGGGAGGAGTTATGGAGGATGCTTTATGGGTTGGGATTGCCTCCTTACATCTTGTCCCTCCTTATTAGCCTTCACGCCCATACCTTTGCTCAGGTTCGCTGGGGGAGAAATGGAGAGATAACTGAGAAAATCCCAGTGTCTAGGGGTGTGAGACAGGGATGCGTACTAGCGCCCACCCTCTTTTCACTATACGTTAATGGGGTGGTGGAATATCTCCAGCAAGAACCAGCCGACGCTCCTTGTCTAGGGGAAGTGCGGATTCCAACCCTACTTTTTGCGGACGATACGCTCTTGATTTCTAAGACTCCGCAAGGCCTCCAGAAGTTGCTTACCCGTTTCCAGAACTTTTGCGTTTCAAGGGGCTTAGTAATCAACGTGGATAAAACTAAGTTTTTAATTCTAAACCCTCCAAGGAAACTGGGCCGCCCACCCATTCTCAATTTTGTTCCCTTGGAGAAAGTATCCGAATTTGATTATCTTGGAATTCGGATTACGGACAGCATGAACTGGTCACCTCACATTGCCAAGATGGTCTTGAATCACAAGAGAGTAGGAGGTGCCCTTCTGAGGGAATTCCGGGCTTCACCGAGGAGGTCGCTTGCCCCGGCAATTGACATTTACAAGGCTAAGGGAGTAACATCAGCCCTGTATGGGGCAGAGCTGTGGGGGCTATGCTGCCTGGATTCCCTGGTAACAGCTGAGAGCAAGCTTTTGAAATCATTAATCGCCCTCCCTCCGAGCACCCCAACAGTGCCTGTGCTGTTGGACACAGGTTGTAAGAATATCAAAGATCAAGCCCGGCTTCGTCCACTCCTTCTATGGGCACGTATTTGGAGGGGTGAAGAGCTAAAATCATATGCTGAAGGGTTGGCTGAGATAATGAGCCTGGGCGGTTGGGCGAAGATTAAGTGGTTGAGAGACACCAAAAAGCTTTTGGAGGAACTTGGGCTGGGGGACTGTTGGTCATCAAGAACGGCGCCACCAAAAGGTGTTCTGAAAAGATTATACTGGAATTGGGTTGCGGATCAGCTAGTTATAAACTCTAGTCATTGTAAAGCTACAGCTGCCTTTTTAACAATAAAAAATGTAGTAGCTTACGAACCTTACCTGGATCTAATTACCCTTGCAGCTGATCGAGCACTGTATTTTAAATTCAGAGTGGGCTCCCTTCCAGTTGGTGCCCTGGTGTCAAAGTGGAAATCAGGTGTCCACACGTCCCCCTTTTGTGCCCGTTGTATCACTAGGACAGAGTCTATACCGCATATCCTGTTTGAATGTCCGGACTATGCTAAACCCAGGAGTTTTTGGCTCAAACCCCTTTGTTGCAATATGGGTACACGTAGTTATCTGGTAGCCCTTCGCATCCTAATGACGGACACTTCCCCTCCCATCGTTTGTGCTGTAGCCAAATTTTTAAAGCATTTTTGGTTGATTCGCTGCAAGAGATTGTCAATAGCGGTTTAATTAGTTTTTAGCTAATTTATTCTGGAATCACATTTCTTTTTATCTTTATTAAATGTACATTCAATATTGCTTCTTAAAAATGTCTTTTTTCTAGTTTTGTAAATGCTGTATTTGTGTACGCTTTCAAGATATCTTGCATATGGAATAAAAGCTTCAACCAACCATATTTACAAAGTGATGCATCTAGGTAGATGCGTCACTTTGTAAACCCCTGCGCCACATTATACCTGCGCAAGGTATAATGTATGCAGGGGGGGCGTTTCTCCACAAAAAGCCTCGTAGAAGTGACGCAGTGAAATCTATGAGATTTTACTGCGTCACTTCTAGGACGCCGTTGCGTAAAAATCTTGCGCCTGCCTCACAGCAGGCGTAAGACTGACGCAAGCCCTTTCACATGGGGCGTGCCCCATGTGAAAGGATGCATTGCTGGAGTTGCGTCACTTTTGTGACACACTACAGCAATGCGTCACTTTTGCGCTTACAGATACGTCAGAAGTACTGACGTATCTGTAACTCCTAGCGACATGATGCGTCATACTGTAAATATGACGCATCAGGTATGTCGCAAGAAATGCGCACTGAGAAGTGACGCATCGCTGCTTTCACGCAGCGATGCGTCACGTTTCATAAATGAGGACCTAGGAGAGCACCCAGCAGAATTTTCACAATGCAGTGGTCAGGCGCAGTTGCAACTGTTCGCAGCGAGAAAGCTGCTGTTAGAGAAGAAATCTACTCTAACAGCAGCAAAACCAGCTCAAGAAGTAGCACCCTCTAGTATGTCTCATTGTGCCATTCACCTGGGGCCTGATTCACAGAATTAACTTAAGACTCAATCCTAAACTTACTACTATTTTGGTATTCACAGAATGCACTTACTACTTTTGGTATTCACAGAATGAACTTACTATTTTTGGTATTCACGGAAGTTAGGATTTTGTCTTAAGTTTGTCTTAAGTCTGTCTTAAGTTTGTCTTAAATTTGTCTTAAGCTTGTCTTAAGTCTGTCTTAAGTTTGCCTTAAGTTTGTCTTAAGTCTGTCTTAAGTTTGTCTTAAGTTTGTCTTAAGACAAACTTAAGACAAAATCCTAACTTCTGTGAATACCAAAAGTAGTAAGTTCATTCTGTGAATGCCAAAAGTAGCAAGTGCATTCTGTGAATACCAAAATAGTAGTAAGTTTAGGATTGAGTCTTAAGTTCATTCTGTGAATCGGGCCCCTTGAGTTTTCAGCACAGCACTAAAATTTAGACCAGCTTGCGGAAATTGGGTAACTGCACATTTTACTAAAAATACAAAATTCTATTAAGAATTCCATTATACTATACAATGGCGTTACCTACTGTACCCACAACCCTTTGGTAAATTGACTTTACCTTTACATGTTCAAAAACATAGATAAACTTCACAAGAATGCACTTTGAATAACATCCTACAATGAGAGATGTGATGATTTTGGGGTCACCCCTTACTTAGGGTGAGGGCAAGCAGATGCCTTGAACACAAAGTGCATATCATGCTGAATGGTTCGTTGGTGGTCCTATCCTCCCACCCCATGCAAAGTTATGGGCAAAAATACAATGACAACCAAAGGCCCAGCAAAGCATTATGGGGCGAGATTCTAGAGTTTAGTGAATATTATAGTATTAGCTCTCAGCTGAGCCCGAGAGCCTGCCCCTTGAGGAATGTTTTGATATTGGACAAATAAAATTCACTGCATCCCAGAATATTGTCCCATAATGCTTTGCAGGGCCTTTGGTTGAGATTGTATTGTTGCCCATAACTGGCATAATTAAGCTGCCCAACCGTGAAGGCTCTGCCCCCCTGATGCATACCTTTACAAAAATAACAAAGAGGAGGGAGTGCAGAGGTATTTAAGATAGAATCCACCTCCAGTACACTTTTCATAACCAAAAAGATTCTATCCTGTATATTTAGTATTTTTGTATTTGTTCGTGATGTGAAAAATGGGAACTCTGCTGATCTTGGGGTTGTGCTAGAAAAGCACTGTGTGTTTTTAAAATACCCCTCACACACTATGAATCCCATAGTGTCATGCTTCATCATGGGGGTCTTCCCGTCCCTCTACGGGGCGGGGCATGCTTCGACCAGCGAATACGCTGGAGCACTAGATTATTTGTAGTAGGCTATGTGTGGTGTGGGTGGTGAGAGTGGTAGGGGATGTAATAGCTAGTGAAAGAATACAAAATGTCCTGGCTAGTAGAAAAAATACACTTTGTTCGCTTCTCTGGCTGGAAATTTAAAAAAGGGGTTGAAGTAGGGTGTATTTACTATACCTTACTGGGTCGACATGTTTCATAAGCAGACCCCCCTGCTTTACTCATCAGGACCGTATGTGATCCCTACTACACTAAAAAAATTAAATAATTATATGTAATATACCTATTGTCCTAATAACAGATTGCAAAAAGCAGCTAATCTGTTATTGGGGTTAGTAATTCCCCCTCAAAAATGACCACATTTTGATGGAGAGGAGAAAGGGTGGAGGAATTCCCAGCCCTATGCGCAGTGGCCTGCACCAGTGAGACATCCTTATCTGCAACCTGTAGAGTGTGGTATTGAATTTCCTGTGAGTACTTCCTTTTCAGCAAAGTCAAGCATCAGGTTGAACAATCCGTCTTGATGATTGTTGAGTTTTCAGCTTGATGCACCCCCAAAGACAGAAACCTGTCACTGCACGCCATTGCTACCACTGACAGCCAAGTGCTGAAGAGGTTGTACAAGGACCATTTTGCAGGGCCTTTCTAGGATTGGCTCCTGGGGCATCTGGAACAAATGAACCCAGCTCTCACGCCTGAAGCAGTAGCCCCTGCTTACCCCATGACCTCATGAGCAGGTTCTGACACCCATACATACAGCGAACAGGTTTGTTCCAGTGAGGAGTTTACCTTTTCAAAGTCCAAGTCCTTGTGAATTGCCTCAGTAACAGCTTTGTTTTGGCAAGGGTTGCGAGGAGGGCATTGTTGCCATGAGCAGCAGGTGGCCACTTGAGCTTTGTGTTGGCAATTGACATAGCGATCACTGTTTGGCATGAAGTGCATGTTGTTGTGAGAGCTTTGCACTGGCTGGAGGTGCGGATGGTCATTTCTCACTGTGAATAGCTCATTTGTGGTCACAAGAAGCCCAAACTCTTGGATTTTCACCTGGATTGCAGAAGGAGCACATTCTGATGCCAGCGAGGGTTCCATGGCCTGGGGGGCACCTCTTGGGGATAAAAAGAACTCACTCCAGCAGAAGCCAGTAGCAGGACTTGGACAAGTGCAAGTGGTGGTGGAAAGTTGAGCTGTTGCAGGGAGGCCTCTGAAAATGTGTGTGTCCTTGTAGCTCAAACAGGAGATCAGCCAACTGACCCTTGCAGTCACTTCTGTGGAGCCTCTGTGCATGGAAAACAGGTGTGGTCTTCCTTCTACAACCTGTTCGCAAGCTCAAAGAACTGAATAATTGAAACATTATGTACCTTTGAACTATGCGTATATATGGGAACAACTGACCAATGTTAGGCTGGAAAGGTCCATCTCTATGTAACAAATGTATATATGTCACCATACCTTTACCCTGTCCCTCACCCACTGACTCACTACCATTGACCCTATCCTTCCTTTTCTTCACAACGAGAGCACTGTAAATATTGAATGCACTGCTACCTGATTGGAGCAACTATGTTGTTAACCATTAATGCTTTGACTTGATATTGCATTTAATGCCTGTTTAAACTCATGGAATTGAATTCCGGTTCCTTGAATCACATTGAGGCTCTGAGCTGTGAATGTTTTTTCTGTTGAATATGTTTTTTTTAAAGTACTACCACAACCACTTCTAGAATATACCGCTTCCTTCTTCAGACAGCAGGGCAGTCCTTCTTCTACATGTCCAGGGGTGTTCTGATGAGAGGATCTGAAGGTGTTATTCTCATACCAATTACCTTTCTATGGTTGGGGGATGTCCCCTTTGTCTAACCTTCCCCCTTTTGTGGGGTTGGCTCCAATCTGAGAGGGGAACAAAGGCAGATAAGCCTAGGTGTGAGCTGCATTTGTCAGATTACAAGATTTGATCATTACATCTTATAAAAAATAAAGCCAAGGTAGGGTGACAGAACTATCCTGCAATATTCAAAGGACACAGATTACAAATGAGCTCCACTTAATACAGCTAAGCAAACTAAAAGTGGGTGAACTAATAGCAAACAATATAGAAAACAATGCATGCTCATCAGAACATATTAGTCTGTCAGGTATTAAAATGTTTGCAGAACAGTTGCTGTGTGAGGTGGCATTGGAATAACAAGCATTTTAGTTCTTGGTTAAAAGTTTTAAAAGAAGAGAATTGCCTGGTGGCTGAAGGGATTGAATTGCAGACCCGTGGGGCACTCCAAAATAAAGGACTGAGATGCTGTCTTTGACTTCTTGGCTGGAAGAAGCTTGGATGGTAGCTCGGCAACCCTTCGATGGTTATGTTCTGGGCAAGATATTTTGGAGAAACAAAGTGTAAGGCTTAGTAGGTGTTGCTCACCAACTTATTGATACTTCTTGCCTCATGAGAGAGCTATTGTAGTACGATCAGAATTGGGAAGATATGATCAAACGTTTTTGAACCAGAGGGTAGACTCACTGATGTTTGTGAGAGTGCTTTGAGAAGGTCTATGTGAGGTATGTAAATTCCCATGACAAATGAGCTTTTTCAGTCCAGTCCTGACAACATAAGGGTTGAATCCCTTGTTTAAAGTCATCTTCTGGGATGTGAATTGTAATACTTTGTAGGAGCCTGAGCTGATGCTGTGCTCTTATATCCAATATTTTGATAAAAGCATGAAGTCTAAGGTTCCTGTTCCAAAAGAAGCCTACGGCTTGGAGCATTCAACAATGGCAGAGTGACACTTCAGCACAGAGATGATGAGTTGAGCTAGGCTTGGATGTGGATGGAGGAGTTTCAAGGAAGGATCAGAAGGAACTTTAATTTAAGTGGTTTAAGTTTTTGGGTGATCGCTTTCCATCTAGGTTTGACTGTCAGACAGATTTTGAGATGTGCTTTCAATGTCTTTGGGAGAATATTTTTTTTACATATGCTGATAACATTCAGCTCAAAAGTGATGTGTTTTTGGAGCATTTGAGAGAGTAGACAAGAGGTTCCATGTAAAGATCGAAAACAGTGGGAAAGAGAACAGAGCCTAAAGGAATACCTTGGTGGAGCATAGCGGTGTTGGAAAGGGAGGAGGACTTTTTTTGGGCTGACATTGTGTTATCAAGTATGACATTAACATTTCAGGAGTGTGAAGTGATTTATTGTGTCAAAATGCTGCTGACAGGTCCCGGAGGATGAGGAGGCAGTGGCCTTTGCCTAAAATACAAAGTGCGTCGTCAACCAAATTTAAGATTGTGGTTTACCTTCTGCAGTCTTCCCTACAGCCAGATTTGAGGTCATCCAGCAGATCATTTTCAGCTACAAAATGCTTGAGCTTGGACTCTGCGCAGCTTTCCAGGACTTTTGCAAGGATTGGAAAGTTAGAAATCAAGGGGAAATAATTGAGGTCTTTAGGATCCCCACCTAATTTTTCAAAAGAGAAGAGGCCTCACTTGTAAACAGTCTTGGATAGTGCCTTATTGGAAAGAGAGTAGATCAGGTTCATCCAATAGGGTCCATCAAAAGAGTTTACCTTTTTGAGATGTGAAGAGGATATTGGTTCAAGGAAATGAGAGGATCATCTAGTTTTGGCAATGCTGTTGAGCTATTTCAGTTGGGTGACTTCGCCGAGAGATGACCATCTAACCTTATATTTTTAGATGGTATAACTTTGATCATTAGCAAATATCTGTAGTTTTTTCCTATTGCTTTTTGCCTTATCATTAAAAAGAAGTATGTCTCATATTTCAATGGAGTAGTATGTGTTCCCTACCACATATGTTGAGTAGATTGTTTCACTGTCTCCAATAGCTTTTTAGGGTGATTTAGTGTAAGGTTAAACTACATTTTGAGAAGGTATTTTTTGGCTTAAAAAATATGTTGCATGTATTTCCTTCTCGCATGCTTCAGGTTTGCAAGGATCTCAGCAGAAAGAATGTGGTACTGACTGTTTGAGCAAGCACAGCACCATTGCTGGGACAGTTCTGCGTGTGTGGTGTTTTTTTCTTGGTCTATTATGATACGGGTGGCTGGACCGCCCTTTGCCCCGCCACCAGGAAACCCCCGTTCCCTGGTATTGCAGTAGTCAGGAGGCAGCAACATGATTGCTGGACCGCCAGGGTCCCGCAAAGCATATTATAAGTTTCCTCTCCGCTATGGTTTTCATTGTGTTCCACCACCATGAAAACCGTGGCAGAGAGGAAACACTTGTGCCTCTGTGCCGTGCTTATGCACACAGGGTCACAACATGTGCCCCCCTGTGTGCATGCACACTCTTTCTTGGGTTATCCCATTGTGTGCCCATTTTCAGGGCAAAGCCATGGGAACGTCAAAACAAAAGGCCGCCAGACACAAGTTATACTTGTAATCTGACAGGGGCCTGACCAAGGCTTTGGCAGTGTGGCGGTGAGACGGACCCTGCACCGCACTGCCAAAGTCATAATCAGGCCCTAACTGTAAGGGACATTTGCAACCTACACTCAGGTAACAAAAACTCTTTTTCACTCTTCACAAGGTTGGTGTGAAACTTGCCACCTGTGGTATGTGATTGGTAGAGTGGAGTTGAAACTGTACTAGTTTGCTACCAAGAGTAGAATAAATAAAGCATCAACATTATGAATCAGGGGCTGTAAGTGTTTTACACATACATTTACAATTACAATGTTATGTCTCTCATTTAGCAAGTGGCTAGGATAAGATGAAGATAATGTATTGTGATAATGCAAAGTATACAAAAAGTGATGTTTGGAATGTCGGAATTAATCTCAGGTGCTGGTATTTCAATGGGGGTCGCTTCACATTCCGTCGTTATTTTGCACACCATGCCCCCTCAGTTTGAGTCCATCCATTGCAAATCCGTCTTGACCCAGCTCCAACGAGAACAGTCCAACCGAACTACCAAGCCAAGACTTCCCTAAACTGCAGCACAAGCAACCAAGAGCTGGATTTGTCCTAGGCAGGGCACATTAGTCAGTTATAGCTTGGTTCCAGAGACACATGAGACTGATGTCTGGGCATACCCGTCCCACTTAGCGCAACGCTTTAAAGTATAAAAAAGTGGTGGACGGAATGCTTGAATTAATCTCAGCTGCTCGCAATTACTCCATACTACGTCAAAAAAGGTCTTGGGTTGTTTGTGTTTCGGTTCAGGGAGGACCTGGCTTGGCAGATTGGACTGGACCGTTCCTATTGGAGCAGGGTCAATACTGATTTGCATATGGCTGAGTCAAAACTGGGGTGAAATGGTGTGCAAAATAACGATGGGCTGGGATAAGGCCCGAGTAATTCCAAGTGGCTCAGATTAATTCAAGCATTCCATCCATCAGTTTATTGTATACTTTAGTGTTGTGATAATGTGCAGTGATAAGTTGAAGTTGAAGATGGTGCATAGTCCCATGATTATCCCCTTTGCAGCGTTTGTCGGCCAATGGCCGTCGCGAGCTCTACCTCTGTAGTGCTGCGCACGTCCGTTGGCCGATGCGGCCGGCCCATTCCGCTAAACGGCCGCACTGCAGCGGAATTGCCACCGCGGTTAAGCGGATATACTTGCCCCTTTGCAGATTCTTGAAGGTGCAATGCTCTTAGAGTTTCCTTTGCAGTTCAGGAGTAAATCTAACCTTTGGCCATTCATTCCTTGGGTCTCTGGTTGTGCATTGTGCACATTTGAAAGCAATAAGAGAAAAAACAAGGAACATGTGCAAGTTGCCTATTTTCTGATTAAAGTAGTTTTTTAGCACATCAAATCGATGGGTGGGATGTGTCCACCACTAGAAAGGATTTCACTGTAGGGGTAGGCGTTCACCTGTCTGGCTAGAAAGGATGGTTACATAAATAGGTATTTTTAGAAGGGTTGGTTTAGAAGAATCTTTATGGTTTTCTGTGGGTGTACATATGATGGTGTCTTCAAGCCAACTGCATTGCTGAGTGAATTCTAAAGGAGGTTAATGTAAGAGGATTAATAGAAGAGGGGTAGCAAGTGAACGTAGAGTGATATATCTCGGCAGCCTTTGAACATTTGTTGGCGTTAGCCAATCCATCGCCTAAGACTTCCTCCATAACACCTAGGCCTTCCCACCCTTTTCAGCATTTCCTGCACCCTTTTATACCACCACCTTTGGTAGCATCAACCACATTACCTCAGGGATAAGGCCATCTATAGAGAAGGCGGGAGGTGAATTAGTCAGACAACCATGAATGGGTCTGGAAGGAATTGAGGTAAAGAAAGTAAATCAGGGAGTGGTGAGTCGAGGATAGGGTGAATCTCAATGGAAAGGGAAGAGAGGGAGCAAGGAATAGATGGTCTCGCTGGAGTAGGTCATTTATACTTATTAATGAGTTGTAGGAGTGTCATGAAGTGTACATCACATTTTCCAAGTTCTCGTTGAAGGCTTGCATCATGATTTTTCCATTGTTGTAAATAGAGATAGAGAGATGAGCTTTAACGAATGCCAAAAGTGTGGTGAAGAGTTCCTGGCCATAGGGAATGTTAGATTTGTGAACCATTTTGCAAACACTGACAAAAGTCCAGCCAAGCAGAAGGGTTAAAGGAGTAAATCATCAACTCTTTGTTCTGTTCGGCTGCTGTTCTTCACACTGTGATATTGGTCGCTTGTCAGAGTATGAAGATGCTCATGCCTGGGTCTGTACTTAAAGATTTTAGCACTATTTTTGGAGAGTTTGGGAGTACGCAATTCTATAAGAGTTGGGGTTTGATTTGCGTAGATTGCTGGAGGCGTTGCATAGATTTCTGGATAGGTTAGTGGGAGTCATTATTGTAGAAGCATCTAATGTGCACAATCGATGAAATGTATAAGGTGGGTCCGTCAAAGTCGTGACCACCGCCTCAGTTGAAAGTTAGACCCTGAGTAAACATTGAACATATACATTGTGGATGTTTGTTTGCACCAATATACATAATACCACCCAATGAAACACGTCTTTAAGAACCAGTGTTCAAAAGTTTGGCTTTGCACTCTTAATACAGTTTCTAGGAGATGTTTTTAATTGCAATGCAAATAATTATGCCCGGCTTTATTTACAAAAGTGAAAAAAGTTTTGAAAGTAGATGAAATCCCATGGTTTGTAGCTTCCAGATATACAAATACAGCTTGGCATGAACCGAGGATGCAAGAAGCGTAATCAGAAAATAAAACTGAAGGATGGAGAAGGGTGGGGGATATGCACTCCTGGAGAGAGTGGCTGTGAGAGAGAAACAGTGATAGAGACAGAGGGGCAAATTTACGAGTCTGGTGCATCTTTGCAAATCAGCAGGGATGCGCCAGAACAGATGCAACACACAATTCCCCTCCTGCGTCACCTCAAATGTGTCACATTTACAATGCAGCGGATTGTGGCGCAAGGATAGGGTGATGCGTGTCGCATCCTGTGGCGTAAGGGCAGCGCATTGCTGGAGTCGTCTCGCAAGCGCGATGCAGCTCTAGCAATGCTCAGGGGCGCCCTATGCCTAAGATGCTGTGTCACTCCTTACGCCTACTTCAAGCAGGCACAGGGTATTGATGCAGCATGGACTAAAAAGTGACTCAGTGAAATCTTGTAGATTTCACTGCGCCACTTTTACGAGGTGTTCCTGCTACAGAACGCCCACCCTGCGCCGGAACGCCCACATGAAACCTAACGCAGGTTTCATTTGGCGTACGGCCTTACAACGTGACGCATCTCCCTAGATGCGTCACGTTTTAAATAAGGCGCAACGTGGTGCATGGTTTATGCCACTGCTGCGTCACAGAAGTGACGTAACAGCGGCGTAAATGTGGCGCAGAGTGTGTGAGAGAGGAAGTGAATGTGAGTGTGATTGACTGAGCGAGTGTGTGAGGGAGAGACGACTGCGAGAACCAGAGAGATGAAAAGAGTGTGTGTGAGAGAGAGAGACAGAGAGGGTGAGAGAAAGAGCAAAAGATACAGAGAGAGAGAGTTTAGAGAAAAAAAGCGAGACTGAAAGAGAGTAAGAGGGGCGATGTTGGCCCTGATGAAGAGAGAGTGTGAGAGTGGAGGAAGGCCTTTAATGCATGAGGCAGGAAGGACGCACTTTATAGCCATCCTAAATGACATCTTCATTTATCTAAACAAGGCCCTCCTGACAGGTCACTTTGGGGGGGAACAGAGCGCTTTTAACAACGCCAGCGCATGAATAGACATTCCGGCCCCCGAGAGGTGCCCCCGCGGCTCTCTCCGGGCTCCTGGCGGGCGCGCGCCTCTCCTCCGTGACAAATGAGGGCAGAGCGCCTGACAGCGACCCCCACCCACCCCTCCTAATTAGACCTCCGTCAATATTGAAAGTTTGTTCTAGTTTCCAATCTGCTTTCTTTTTGTCCCGTTATTGCTTTCAGGCGCCCATCTTACAGTGGAACTGGACCATCGCATGACCCCAGCATGGCTGAAGAAATACGCGGTTCAGAGGTCAAAGGGGAAGCCATCTCCGACCTCCCCCTCTAGTTTTAGCCTCCTCTCTGCCTCCTTGAAGAGAGGGGGGTGGATAGGGGGCGTCAGGCAGCCTGCATGCGTTTAAGGTGTGTGGCACCGCTCACTGGGCCTCATTTATGAAAAGTGACGCATCGCGAAAACAGCGATGCGTCACTTTTCACTGCGCTCTCCTTGCGACATGATTGATGCGTCATATTTATAATATGAGGCATCATGTCGCAAGGAGTTACAGATACGTCAGTATTTCTGACGTATCTGTAGGCGCAAAAGTGACGCATTGCTGGAGTGAGTCACAAAAGTGACGCAACTCCGGCAATGCTTCC
Source organism: Lissotriton helveticus (assembly GCF_964261635.1). Taxonomy (NCBI): domain Eukaryota; kingdom Metazoa; phylum Chordata; class Amphibia; order Caudata; family Salamandridae; genus Lissotriton; species Lissotriton helveticus. The sequence continues at coordinate 276,679,526 of NC_136058.1, read as the reverse complement.
TTTCACATGGGGAAAGCCCCATGTGAAAGGGCTTGCGTCAGTCTTACGTCTGCTGTGAGGCAGGCGCAAGATTTTGACACAACAGCGTCCTAAAAGTGACGCAGTGAAATCTCATAGATTTCACTGCGTCACTATTACGAGGCTTTTTGCGGGTGAACGCCCCCTCTGCATACATTATACCTGACGCAGGTATAATGTAGCGCAGGGGTTTACAAAGTGACGCATCTGCTTAGATGCATCACTTTGTAAATAGTGCACAACAGGACGCATGTTTTACGCCGCCGATGCGTCACAAAAAGGGACGCATCGGAAGCGCAAAACTCACGCAAGGCCTCATAAATGAGGCCCACTGTGAGTTATCTCAAGACTCGAGATACAATCACCTGGGCTCCAGGGGGAGGAGTTCATTTCGTGACAAGAGGGAGGTTTTTAGGGCCAGGTGTACCATGCATTTTACCAATCCACCAGTAAAATGCTTTGTACAACTGGCCCTTGTAAAATGCATTCTGCCGTGCACAGAAGGCAAAATGCGACTCAGTAACTTGTTACGGAATCACGGGCCATATGTAGGTAATTTTGTGTTTTGCGATTCTCAAATTGCGATTTTTAGGGAATCAAAATTAGAGAATCGCAAAACGCAATGTAGGTAGGATTAGCAACATTTTGTGCGAGTCCTACTTATTCCTTATTTGCGAATCGCAAATTGAGATTTGCAAATAAGGAATACCTTCTCATTCATTCCTATGGGCTGAAGGCCCATAGGAATGAATGGGAAGACATTCTCAATTTGCGATTCTCAATTAGAGAATCGCTAATTGAGAATGCAATTTCAGGGTTGCAAGGGTGTCAATAGGACACCCTTTTGCACCCCTGAAATTAACATGTGTGCACATGTGGCCCACATACATGCCCTAAGGGCATGTATGTGACCCACATGGCACTTTGAAAAATGCCAAAAAGTGCATTTTATATAGAAATCGCAAATTACCACCAACCTGAAGTTGGTGGTATTTTGCGATTCCTTAAGCCAAAATTTGAACAACCTGGGTGCTTCCTACATTGCATTTAAGGAATCGCAATTTGCGATTCCCTAAATGCAATTGCAAAATAAGCAATCGCAAATTTTGCGATTCCTTATTTTGAATGTGGGTTTTTGTGTGCTACATAGCACACTGCCCTAATTGCAATCGCAAATGCTGAAATAAACAGAATTTCAGCATTTGCGAGCGCAATTAGGCTTCCTACATATGGCCCCACATTTTGCTTTTGCGATTCGGTATTAGGAAGGGGCGTGTTTGGGGGCGTCCCTTCCTAATACTTAATGACACTGGTATGTATGAATGTTTTGCAACAGGGAAGGCGTTTGCAAAACATTCATAGTTACCACCAACTTCAAGTTGGTGGTAACTCATTCGCAAAGGGGAAGGAGGGGAGGGAATCTGGATGCCAACATCTTTAGGAGCAGGCAGCAGTCCCAGGGCCAGTGCCAACTCTTAAATAATTAAGAGGTAGCTATTCATTTTTATTTTTGAAATGCATCCTGTTTTCCTTTAAGGAAAACGGGCTGCATTTCAAAAAATATGTTTCTTTATTTAAAAAGCAATCACTGACACAGTGGTCTGTTGACCACATCAGGCCACCATCCCTGTGATTGTAGCAATTCACAATGGGTCGCAAATTGCTACCTGCCTCATGAATATTGATGAGGTAGGTCCATTTACGAGCCACTACAAATCGCTAACAGTGTCAAACACATCGCAGTTTTTGATTTCCCAATATTGAATCACTAAAATTCGCTATTAGGAAATCACAAACATAACATTTCATACATCTGGCCCTTACTTCTTCTGACGACCTACTTGGTGCGCCATGGACATGTTTAGCGATAGCAAGTAAGTGCACACATAAACTATGAGTGCATCCCTGAATAGGGCACACCGTAGGTTCTTCACAGAAGACTCCTTGAGCGTAAATTTTAAGATAGTTGCGCTTGTTTATTTTTCAAAAAGTAACATTTCTTGATATTTTCATCATATCAGAATGAAGCATTTTTGTACTGAATTCATATGGGTTAATCATAACCTCTGATAAATGTTTCCTTAATGCTCCGATGCATTTCGGGCTCCAACGCCCTTTTTCTAGGAGCTCTAAAAACAAAAGGATATAGCAATCAACTGTGTGTACTAACAAACATATCACAATCTTAATGGCATGGCACAAATAGAAGGCATAATATGATGTGACCACATGCATGTGAAGCGGGTACGGTACGTTTGTTGGGTGAACCTAGTGCATTGTGAATAAAACGGGTGCGTGATAGTGAAAACGGCCGGTCATGCGGGCAAAACATGAGAGATAAAACTTACAGGACGGAATGTCCAAGGTTCTCACGGTGAATGAGCTAAAAACAAAAAAGTGAAAACAGGATTAACAAAGGGCAGTCCCCGTAGGGTAACGCCTAACGTATGATAACAAGGCGGCTGAAAACCGACTTACATTATATCAGGAAGTTCGTGACATCGATTCCGGGGGATTCAGCGTCCGAGAGGTGAGTGTGGAAGTGACCGCGGTGAATCCCGCGAGGTTTAAAAACAAATCTGTGAATGGCTCGGTAGTTCACGTGGGATCAAGAAACACAAATGAAGGACTGAAACGTAAGGGGCGGCCATGTTAGGAGTGAAACGATAAAGTAATGTGAACATCCACAGTGCCATGTGAGTGAAAAAGAGTAAAAATAAGTAAAAAAGACCACAATAAAGAATAGACTGCATCAGTATGCCACTAGGTAGTGGTTAAAGTTATCTAATTAAATGAAACAGCTAAATTCAGTCCTGTTATTAAGCTCGAAGGGCTTCATTGCTTGAAGTCGATAAATCCATGAAATTTCACGCTGCAATAAAGTTTTATTGTTGTCCATTCCTTCACGTTTCTGGATGATTTCCAATACCATGTATTTCAATTGGGCTATGTTATGTTTGTGCTCCATGAAATGTGCAGCAATGTTCGATTTTTCGTTTCTGGTTCGTATATTTGATTTATGTTCATTTAGACAATTTTTTATTTTCCTTTCTGTCTTCCCTATGTAGATCTTTCCACATGGACATTTTAGTAAATATATCAAATTAGATTAATCACATGTAGCATTTACCTTTAACTTGATATTGTAACCCTTCATCGGGTGAGTGATATTGTTTTCTTTGATTACATTGTGGCAGTTGTTACAATTCATACAGGGGCGAGTGCCTTTTGCAACAATTGGTACTGGTGGTTCTTTTGCTAATATTTCTTTGATGTTGTTGTTTCGTGTATATGCGAAGATGGGAGGGGCTTCAAACAGTTCTTTGAAATCTGGTTCTGATTTAAGGATCGGCCAGTGTTTCAGAATGATTTTCTTATATGTAGTGCTGAGCGTGGAGAATTTAGATACAAGCACCATCCTGGTGTCAGCAGGTTTAGTCGTTCTTTTTAATGTTTCCTCTCGAGAGATCAGCGAAACCCGGGTTTCTGCTTGTTCAATGATGGTATGTGGGTAGCCCCTTTCGCCAAATCTAATTCCCATTTCTTTAATGCGTTTGACTGCGTTGTTTTCATCAGACGTGATTCGTTTAGCTCGTAGCATTTGTGAAAAAGGTAAGTGGCGCATCAAGGAGTTCTGGTGAAAGCTTGAAAAATGCAAGGTGTTGTTGCGATCAGTTTGTTTTCGGTGTAGATCGGTCTCAGAGCCATTCAACGTTCTTGTGATCAATACATCTAAAAATGTAATGGATTCTTCACTCATTTGCCATGTGAGTTGAATTCTTTCATCCATAGTGTTCAATACAGTTAAGGATTGTTGTAAGAGTTCTTTGGTGTCTTTCCAAATGAAAAAAAGATCGTCAATGTATCTGATGAACATAATAATATTGTCAGTCCAGTTGGGTTTCCCGTATATATGTGTGTCTTCAAATTCTTTCATATATATGTTTGCGTACGTGGGCGCCGCACAGTTACCCATGGACATGCCGGATAGTTGCAGATACCATGCCTGTTTATACTCAAAATAGGTATGATATAGAGTGAACATCATGAGTTACATTAAGAATTGTTGCATAGAAGTTTCAATGTCACTGTTCAAGATTGCTTTCTCAATCGCTTCAATGCCTCCAGCATGAGGGATAGACGTATACAAAGATCTAACGTCTGCAGTGCATAAGACCAGATGTTCTTCAGTTTGTATGGTCACTTCAGATAGTTTCACTAAAAAATCTGTGGAATCTTTCACATACCTTTTCATGTGTTTTACCAGAGGCTGTAGATATCTGTCTAGGAATTTCCCTACTGGTTCATGCAGGGATCCCCTAGTGGATACTATAGGTCTAAATGGAGGATCTTCAATATTTTTGTGGATTTTAGGTGTCATGTACATGGATGGGCTTTTAGGGTGTTCTAAAAGCAGGTATCTTTTAGTCTTATCGTCGATGATTCCCGATTCATTAGCTTTAGTGGTTAAGTCACTGAGAGTGGCTTTAAATTGCATGGTTGGGTTACCTTCAAGCTTCATGTATGTTAGTTCATCAGAGATGTGTTCAAGTATCTTATCCTCATACATTTGTGTATTTAAAACAACCAGGGCTCCGCCTTTGTCAGCTTTGACGCATTTGATGTGTTTGTTGTTAGCTATTTTTTTGAGGGTATCACGGTCTTTCTGAGTAATGTTATCCTTGATTTTCTTTTTGTAATTGATTTTCATAAAATCTTGCTTTACTAGAGTTTCAAACATATCAATGCTTTTGTGACTGCAAGGTGCTTAGTATGAACTCGGTGGACGTAAACCCCTAAGTTGATCTAGTTTAACATTAGTAGGAGGTGGTAAAACATTATCGAAAAAATGACGTAATCGCAATTTGCGAGTAAACTTGAAAGTACTGACTTCCAGTTCAAGTAAGTTTGTATGTGTAGTTGGGATGAACGATGTCCCTTTTTCCAATAGTTTCATTTCATATGGCGTTAAAGTGGTATCTGAAATGTTAATCACTAAGTGTTCTTCTTCTTTTTCTTTTCGATAGTAATCCGTGTATTTGGGTGACCCTTTTCTTTTGCCCCGCCGGGGTCTCCTCTGTCGTCTGGGCCTTCCTCTAAAAAGGTTCCAAAGTTGATGGGCTACTGTCTTTTGTCGTTTTTTCAATATCGCTGGTTGGTGCATTCATTCCAGCAGATGCAGTCGTGAATGTGCCAGTTTTCTTTGGTGGACGGTTGGACGATTCGCTGCCAGATGATGAAGTGTCGGTTTGTTGATTATATGGCTTGTTTCTTCGTCTTTGGGCGTACACCTCAGCCCAGGTGTACACCTCTCCCAATTTGTAGTCCAGGGTATCCCTCCTGAACTTACGTATTTTTCTATCATTAATCTCTTTTGTGTGTTTCTCAAGTTGCATATTAATGTCCTCCAGTATTTTCGACAATTCATCAGATGAAACTGCATCTGCTAGTTCTTTTTTAATCTCTTTAATTTCTTTGTTGAGGTCGAGAAGGATATGAGACAATTCTTCAACTATAAGTAGTATTAAGTCTAGACTGCATTTATTAAGAATCGCATTCCATTTTTCTTGAAATGATTTAGAGTTCTTACATAAGGATGGTTTCAATGCTATCCTTAGTCCACGGGGGATCGGCAGGGCTCTGTGATACTTGATAAGCGTATTTGCGTGTACTTTCTGGTTGACTTGGCGTTTTGTTAAATATAAAAGTTGTCTGATGCATTGTTCCTTAGTGCGGCCTGTAGTTTCCTGAGCTATATCCTCATTGATCAATGCGTATATACGCGCTGTTTCTTCGTCATCATAGGCCAGAATGCTTGCTCTGACTTCAGTTGATTTTGTAATCTCATCAAATTGTATTGTGGAAAGTGTGCGTGCTACCTACCGCACGGGCGGAAAAATAGGTATTTACAAAAAAGAGGTAGGGGAGGTGCACAGCACAGTCTGTATGCGTCAAGATAAACAAAAGGTTAAAGGGTAGGGTGCTCCTCAGGAACCGTATCCAGCCTAGTACGTCGTCCAGTAATAGCAAGTAAGTGCACACATAAACTATGAGTGCATCCCTGAATAGGGCACACCGTAGGTTCTTCACAGAAGACTCCTTGAGCGTAAATTTTAAGATAGTTGCGCTTGTTTATTTTTCAAAAAGTAACATTTCTTGATATTTTCATCATGTCAGAATGAAGCATTTTTGTACTGAATTCATATGGGTTAATCATAACCTCTGATAAATGTTTCCTTAATGCTCCGATGCATTTCGGGCTCCAACGCCCTTTTTCTAGGAGCTCTAAAAACAAAAGGATATAGCAATCAACTGTATGTACTAACAAACATATCACAATCTTAATGGCATGGCACAAATAGAAGGCATAATATGATGTGACCACATGCATGTGAAGCGGGTACGGTACGTTTGTTGGGTGAACCTAGTGCATTGTGAATAAAACGGGTGCGTGATAGTGAAAACGGCCGGTCATGCGGGCAAAACATGAGAGATAAAACTTACAGGACGGAATGTCCAAGGTTCTCACGGTGAATGAGATAAAAACAAAAAAGTGAAAACAGGATTAACAAAGGGCAGTCCCCGTAGGGTAACGCCTAACGTATGATAACAAGGCGGCTGAAAACCGACTTACATTATATCAGGAAGTTCGTGACATCGATTCCGGGGGTTTCAGCGTCCGGGAGGTGAGTGTGGAAGTGACCGCGGTGAATCCCGCGAGGTTTAAAAACAAATCTGTGAATGGCTCGGTAGTTCACGTGGGATCAAGAAACACAAATGAAGGACTGAAACGTAAGGGGCGGCCATGTTAGGAGTGAAACGATAAAGTAATGTGAACATCCACAGTGCCATGTGAGTGAAAAAGAGTAAAAATAAGTAAAAAAGACCACAATAAAGAATAGACTGCATCAGTACGCCACTAGGTAGTGGTTAAAGTTATCTAATTAAATGAAACAGCTAAATTCAGTCCTGTTATTAAGCTCGAAGGGCTTCATTGCTTGAAGTCGATAAATCCATGAAATTTCACGCTGCAATAAAGTTTTATTGTTGTCCATTCCTTCACGTTTCTGGATGATTTCCAATACAATGTATTTCAATTGGGCTATGTTATGTTTGTGCTCCATGAAATGTGCAGCAATGTTCGATTTTTGTTTCTGGTTCGTATATTTGATTTATGTTCATTTAGACCATTTTTTATTTTCCTTTCTGTCTTCCCTATGTAGATCTTTCCACATGGACATTTTAGTAAATATATCAAATTAGATTAATCACATGTAGCATTTACCTTTAACTTGATATTGTAACCCTTCATCGGGTGAGTGATATTGTTTCCTTTGATTACATTGTGGCAGTTGTTACAATTCATACAGGGGCGAGTGCCTTTTGCAACAATTGGTACTGGTGGTTCTTTTGCTAATATTTCTTTGATGTTGTTGTTTCGTGTATATGCGAAGATGGGAGGGGCTTCAAACAGTTCTTTGAAATCTGGTTCTGATTTAAGGATCGGCCAGTGTTTCAGAATGATTTTCTTATATGTAGTGCTGAGCGTGGAGAATTTAGATACAAGCACCATCCTGGTGTCAGCAGGTTTAGTCGTTCTTTTTAATGTTTCCTCTCGAGAGATCAGCGAAACCCGGGTTTCTGCTTGTTCAATGATGGTATGTGGGTAGCCCCTTTCGCCAAATCTAATTCCCATTTCTTTAATGCGTTTGACTGCGTTGTTTTCATCAGACGTGATTCGTTTAGCTCGTAGCATTTGTGAAAAAAGGTAAGTGGCGCTTCAAGGAGTTCTGGTGAAAGCTTGAAAAATGCAAGGTGTTGTTGCGATCAGTTTGTTTTCGGTGTAGATCGGTCTCAGAGCCATTCAACGTTCTTGTGATCAATACATCTAAAAATGTAATGGATTCTTCGCTCATTTGCCATGTGAGTTGAATTCTTTCATCCATAGTGTTCAATACAGTTAAGGATTGTTGTAAGAGTTCTTTGGTGTCTTTCCAAATGAAAAAAGATCGTCAATGTATCTGATGAACATAATAATATTGTCAGTCCAGTTGGGTTTCCCGTATATATGTGTGTCTTCAAATTCTTTCATATATATGTTTGCGTACGTGGGCGCCGCACAGTTACCCATGGACATGCCGGATAGTTGCAGATACCATGCCTGTTTATACTCAAAATAGGTATGATATAGAGTGAACATCAGGAGTTACATTAAGAATTGTTGCATAGAAGTTTCAATGTCACTGTTCAAGATTGCTTTCTCAATCGCTTCAATGCCTCCAGCATGAGGGATAGACGTATACAAAGATCTAACGTCTGCAGTGCATAAGACCAGATGTTCTTCAGTTTGTATGGTCACTTCAGATAGTTTCACTAAAAAATCTGTGGAATCTTTCAAATACCTTTTCATGTGTTTTACCAGAGGCTGTAGATATCTGTCTAGGAATTCCCCTACTGGTTCATGCAGGGATCCCCTAGTGGATACTATAGGTCTAAAGGGAGGATCTTCAATATTTTTGTGGATTTTAGGTGTCATGTACATGGATGGGCTTTTAGGGTGTTCTAAAAGCAGGTATCTTTTAGTCTTATCGTCGAGGATTCCCGATTCATTAGCTTTAGTGATTAAGTCACTGAGAGTGGCTTTAAATTGCATGGTTGGGTTACCTTCAAGCTTCATGTATGTTAGTTCATCAGAGATGTGTTCAAGTATCTTATCCTCATACATTTGTGTATTTAAAACAACCAGGGCTCTGCCTTTGTCAGCTTTGACGCATTTGATGTGTTTGTTGTTAGCTATTTTTTTGAGGGTATCACGGTCTTTCTGAGTAATGTTATCCTTGATTTGCTTTTTGTAATTGATTTTCATAAAATCTTGCTTTACTAGAGTTTCAAACATATCAATGCTTTTGTGACTGCAAGGTGCTTAGTATGAACTCGGTGGACGTAAACCCCTAAGTTGATCTGGTTTAACATTAGTAGGAGGTGGTAAAACATTATCGAAAAAATGACGTAATCGCAATTTGCGAGTAAACTTGAAAGTACTGACTTCCAGTTCAAGTAAGTTTGTATGTGTAGTTGGGATGAACGATGTCCCTTATTCCAATAGTTTCATTTCATATGGCGTTAAAGTGGTATCTGAAATGTTAATCACTAAGTGTTCTTCTTCTTTTTCTTTTCGATAGTAATCCGTGTATTTGGGTGACCCTTTTCTTTTGCCCCGCCGGGGTCTCCTCTGTCGTCTGGGCCTTCCTCTAAAAAGGTTCCAAAGTTGATGGGCTACTGTCTTTTGTCGTTTTTTCAATATCGCTGGTTGGTGCATTCATTCCAGCAGATGCAGTCGTGAATGTGCCAGTTTTCTTTGGTGGACGGTTGGACGATTCGCTGCCAGATGATGAAGTGTCGGTTTGTTGGTTATATGGCTTGTTTCTTCGTCTTTGGGCGTACACCTCAGCCCAGGTGTACACCTCTCCCAATTTGTAGTCCAGGGTATCCCTCCTGAACTTACGTATTTTTCTATCATTAATCTCTTTTGTGTGTTTCTCAAGTTGCATATTAATGTCCTCCAGTATTTTCAACAATTCATCGGATGAAACTGCATCTGCTAGTTCTTTTTTAATCTCTTTAATTTCTTTGTTGAGGTCGAGAAGGATATGAGACAATTCTTCAACTATAAGTAGTATTAAGTCTAGACTGCATTTATTAAGAATCGCATTCCATTTTTCTTGAAATGATTTAGAGTTCTTACATGAGGATGGTTTCAATGCTATCCTCAGTCCACGGGGGATCCGCAGGGCTCTGTGATACTTGATAAGCGTATTTGCGTGTAATTTCTGGTTGACTTGGCGTTTTGTTAAATATAAAAGTTGTCTGATGCATTGTTCCTTAGTGTGGCCTGTAGTTTCCTGAGCTATATCCTCATTGATCAATGCGTATATACGCGCTGTTTCTTCGTCATCATAGGCCAGAATGCTTGCTCTGACTTCAGTTGATTTTGTAATCTCATCAAATTGCATTGTGGAAAGTGTGCGTGCTACCTACCGCACGGGCGGAAAAATAGGTATTTACAAAAAAGAGGTAGGGGAGGTGCACAGCACAGTCTGTATGCGTCAAGATAAACAAAAGGTTAAAGGGTAGGGTGCTCCTCAGGAAACGTATCCAGCCTAGTACGTCGTCCAGTAATAGCAAGTAAGTGCACACATAAACTATGAGTGCATCCCTGAATAGGGCACACCGTAGGTTCTTCACAGAAGACTCCTTGAGCGTAAATTTTAAGATAGTTGCGCTTGTTTATTTTTTCAAAAAGTAACATTTCTTGATATTTTCATCATATCAGAATGAAGAATTTTTGTACTGAATTCATATGGGTTATCATAACCTCTGATAAATGTTTCCTTAATGCTCCGATGCATTTCGGGCTCCAACGCCCTTTTTCTAGGAGCTCTAAAAACAAAAGGATATAGCAATCAACTGTGTGTACTAACAAACATATCACAATCTTAATGGCATGGCACAAATAGAAGACATAATATGATGTGACCACATGCATGTGAAGCGGGTACGGTACGTTTGTTGGGTGAACCTAGTGCATTGTGAATAAAACGGGTGCGTGATAGTGAAAACGGCCGGTCATGCGGGCAAAACATGAGAGATAAAACTTACAGGACGGAATGTCCAAGGTTCTCACGGTGAATGAGCTAAAAACAAAAAAGTGAAAAACAGGATTAACAAAGGGCAGTCCCCGTAGGGCTGAAAACCGACTTACATTATATCAGGAAGTTCGTGACATCGATTCCGGGGGTTTCAGCGTCCGGGAGGTGAGTGTGGAAGTGACCGCGGTGAATCCCGCGAGGTTTAAAAACAAATCTGTGAATGGCTCGGTAGTTCACGTGGGATCAAGAAACACAAATGAAACACAAATGAAGGACTGAAACGTAAGGGGCGGCCATGTTAGGAGTGAAACGATAAAGTAATGTGAACATCCACAGTGCCATGTGAGTAAAAAAGAGTAAAAAAAAGTAAAAAAGACCACAATAAAGAATAGACTGCATCAGTACGCCACTAGGTAGTGGTTAAAGTTATTTAATTAAATGAAACAGCTAAATTCAGTCCTGTCATTAAGCCCAAAGGGCTTCATTGCTTGAAGTCGATAAATCCATGCAATTTCACGCTGCAATAAAGTTTTATTGTTGTCCATTCCTTCACGTTTCTGGATGATTTCTAATACCATGTATTTCAATTGGGCTATGTTATGTTTGTGCTCCATGAAATGTGCAGCAATGTTCGATTTTTCGTTTCTGGTTCGTATATTTGATTTATGTTCATTTAGACAAATTTTTATTTTCCTTTCTGTCCTCCCTATGTAGATCTTTCCACATGGACATTTTAGTAAATATATCAAATTAGATGAATCACATGTAGCATTTACCTTTAACTTGATATTGTAACCCTTCATCGGGTGAGTGATATTGTTTCCTTTGATTACAGCGATGCCACATCTGTCCTCGCTCCTGATGTCCTTGAACGGAGACCGGGGCGCATGCGTGAAAGGCTGACTCAGTGTTTTATGCTGTCTCGGAGGCGTACATACGGGTAACTACTAATGGGGGCAGCTGATGCGCTTTCAAATTAGTGAAGTATAAACACGTGCCTAACATTCGACCCAACGACGCAAGCAAGCCCTTCTTCTAGGACATTTTGGGGAAGTTCCCCTCCCAACTAGTTTGAAAACACCTCCCATGCAATTCATCATCATTCGGAGATACTAGGGATATCTATTCTAAGCGCCAGGATACCCTTGGGGTGACAGTTGTGCTATACAAGTGTACGGTACATTACAAACATTACATATTCTATAGCACAATTGTTGAACAGCATTATCCCAAGTCAGACAAATCATTAATGGCCATATTAAGTCAAGAATTGCCACCATTTTACTAGGACCACAATTTTACAATGTACAGCTACAATGATATCGAGATTGTTAACAATGTGTAAAGGAAAGGCATCATTAAGTCAGAGATAGCCCTATATTTCTGATAGAGAGCTATAAGTAAGCATAGCCAAAATGCTGTCTAAAATGAACATATGTCAAGGATGTGCCACTGTTATGCTACAGAAAGGCACTATTGTGCTAAGAATTGACATACCTCAAGGATGAACCAAAATTATGCCAAGAATGGTCATGGTGTTGCTGAGAACAGCCACAGTAAGCCAAAAATGGGCCAACAATATGCTGCAGACAGCCATAAGGCTCACATGATCATGAATGCCAAGGATATGCCGCTATTATGGTGCTTACTTACAGCCCGAAATGCCAACTGGCATGTAGGGCAGAAACAAAGGACCTCCACCTCTGTCTGTCTTCGCTCTATTATGTCACATATTCCCAAGAATGGGACACTATTAAGCCAGGAAAGCCCAGAATTCAGCCCTAAGTGGTCACCGTATGCCACAGATGGGCAACTTTTATCCAGGGATCCCCAGAATGTTGACATGACTGCCCAAAAAGGAGGTCCAAAAAAGCAGGTTCCAATCTTAACTGCAATGGGAATGTTTGCTCTCAAAACTTTATAAATAAATAAATAAATACTACAAAAAAAAAAGTTTAACAAAATTACACCAAACTTTCACAAAATGAGAACTTTACCTAATGCGTGCCTTTGCTTGGTTTGATGTAAATATGGTCAGTAGTGTTTGAAAAGTTAGCATTACGAAAGCTTGTCAGAAGGGCTTGGGTAAAAAATTAGATATACATAAACTTCTAGTCCATAACCTGTCCTCGACCCATAATTGGAAGGCCAGTTTGTACACCCTAATTTAAAAAATACATTTCATTGACTGGGGGAGCTTTTTTTCCCAATTTCTATTTCATGTTTGTGAACTCAAAGTTGACACACAGACCCGAAGGCTCTGATAGGCTGTCCATGAAAGATTTTTTTTTCCTACAGCTGCCTTTTCAGGACAGAGAACTTGGTGCATGTGTCCTGGAAAAAAAATCAAAGGGCTGATCCCCTTCTTCCCCTCCTCAGAGCTACCTGTATGACTCCTCTTCCTCAGGTATAAGTGGAAGACCCGCAAAGGCTATCCGTCCAAAGTTTTAAAATAAAAATAATAGTTTATGGAGCAAGGCTCTTTGCTTGCCAGAATTGTTCTTGGGGATTGTAACTCATGCACTCTAGTCTCTTTGTAGGACTGTCATCATTTCTAGCGCCTTGATGGCACTAGGTAATTTTCCGCTTTATACATTTTATTTCATTTCAGGGTCCTCGAACTTGCCACAAAGTCTGTGAACCACGATATTCACAGGTCCCCTCGTTTGACGTCTCAATTTTATAAGCAGATTACTGAGTCCTCGTGCTAGGAAACTCGTTGACCCATGTTGGGTTCAGTGATGTAGTTCACGGACTGTGTACATGAAATCGGATGCCCTTGGGCCCATGTTTGGTCGCCTTCGGGGTCCGCATTACAATAAGCGCCCCGGGGCGCAGTGGGCATTTGCTCTTTGGTATTACAGAAGGGGGCGCAGACGCTTGTGCGTCCCCTTCTATAATACCGATAGCGCTGGCGCACTTCAAGCCCAGTGCTACCTTCAGAGGGTGTTCCCTCATTTGCATAGGGGCGGGCCCTATGCAAATGATGGAATTCCTTTGACTCTGCGCCCGCGCCATATTACAGATGCGGGCACAGAGTCAAAGAAGCCCTCAGGAGGAGCACTGACAGTGCCGCATTTAAAAGGTGGCCTATGGTAGTGCGCCTCCTGAGAGCAGCCCTCTGCAGGGGGTAAACGGGGTCCCATGGATCCTCCAGACATCCCCTTGCAGGTGGATGCAGTAAGTGACTGTACCCGCCTGCAAGGGAATCTCTAATCCCGTTTAAAAGTGCAGGCAGGTGCCGCATGCACTGTGAAAACACGGTTTTCACATGACCGCGCTGCCCTGGGTGCAGCGCATACATCATAATAGGGCATATTGTGATTGTTTGCGCCCGGGCATCTTTTAAAAGGTGTGCTAGGCGCAAACAATCACAATGCATAACATGGCCCCTGGTGTCCACAGACTGTGCAAAGTTCGAGATCTATAAGCACCATTTTGGGTGTGTTGAGTCCACAGGCCTCATTTTAAGTCCTCAAACGACACATTTGGATGCTGTTTAAAATGTAAAAAGTTCAATACAAGGTTTAGGATTGGGCTGGTTTCAGATTGTGATTTTGCGGAACCTTTGTAGTTATCTCTATTTTTTTAATATAAAAAATATCCCCTGGGGCGAGTTGTTCGCAGGTAGCCAGGTTGGTCAACGACTACTGCACATGGCCAGATTTGCTGTGCAGAGATGCAGGGATTGTTTTAAAGGAGTTGGATGTAGTGTCAAAAAACAGCAGACATGTACTGAAAAGTCCATAGTTATGTGAAGCTATTCTTAGAATTGGGTATCAAATATCAGTATATATTTAGAAAAAAACTCTGCAATTCAGTTACAATATTACAGTTAAAGCACAGCTGTGGTTCCAAACTGAAACTACATATCACTGAAAGTCCCTAGTTAGGTTTACCTTCGCCATCCATAACGACACAACAGCTATCCAAACAATATCTTACGCGCCAAATGCAATGCTTACAACCTCACAATATTTATACTAATAAGAAGCAACATTAAAAGCAAAGTCAATAAACAAGACATATTCCAACTGACAAACAACATTACATTTATAGTCATCTCAAAGATAAAATGAATGATAACACTATATGTAATCTGACTGCAAAATCGTTTATGACAAGAGGGGGGAAAGAGAGAGAGAGAAGAGAGGGGGGTGCGGAGGAAGGGAGTCTGTGGGTTTAATTCTGCAGTGTTCAGCCTTCAGTGCCATTGTCGCAGCCTCAAATGCCACTTCAACAGAATAAACAATCCGAATTAGGTATAATGTGGAGAGGGCACTCAGCTGCGCCAAGCATGTTTATTAACGAACAATGGCTCGGCAGACGTGTTTTCGCTCTAAGAGCCTTGTTCACGACCAGCTGTGTACTTCCATTATCACCATATTACATCCAGCTTAACAATGGTACACTTGAATGTGAAAAAACATTGTTAATTTTCACAAAGTTAAAGCAATTCCTTCATATGTGCAAGGTTACTTTTGTAATTGGAGCAAATAAACAAATGTTAATTTTGATCTTCATTTGCCATAGAGCCAGTCCATTGGACAGCGCGTATGTGGGCTTTCTCATGTATGTATTGTTATGGCTGTTGCCCACAATCCACTGAGGTGTTATTTCACAGACACTGGTAAAATATAGGATGCATCCAATGGAAGGCCTCGATTCTGTCTGATTTCCGTCCCTTCAAAAAATTAATCTCCAAGCACAAAAGTGTACTGTCTGTTGTTTATTTAGTAGTATCTTAATGGAAGCTAAGGGAAAGCAGAAGACTCTAATTGGAATCAGGGCCCATTGTTAGTTGGACATTACAAGACTAGCTTTAAAAGTAACTGCTGATAATCCCTGTGTATTGTTCAATCAATAGACTATTCATGAAAGGTGAACCTTCTAATGGTATTCAGGGCACATTGTTAGCTCCACCTTGCTGGCAGTAGCTCCAACATGCTCTGACATCTCTAGTCACAATGGGGGTGATTTAGTAACATTGTGCACTGGTTTTTTGTCATCAAAGAAGTGTTATGCCCTGGAAATTAACTAAAAGTAATGCAAAGCTGTGTGAAGCAGTGCTTTGCATCACTTAGCATCAAGGGGGTTTTACATGGGTGTTTCCATGCAATAGCCCACACTTTTTGATGCAAAACCTTATCTTCCAAAAATGTGAGGCTTTTTGCGCCAAAACATAACGCCCTTTCATACCAGACGTAAAATGGAGAAATGTTGTCATTTCTCCTGTCTCTTCCGACAATGCATGGGTGGCGCACTGTACAGCACACGTACATAGTCGCTAAAGTTTAAATATTGTCTAGTCATAGTATTTTGTACTGCAAGGTAACCCTGCGAGTACAAAACCTATGCTAGACTCTCGCACAAACTCTTGCACTATGGTGCAAGGTGCGTACGTGGCGCTCAGCAGCAAATTTCTGTGCCTGCGCTAGGGAGAGGGGAGGAGAGTGCCATAACTCTATATATAAATAATGCGCTCTCCTGTTCCCTCTCTGTTACGCAATGCAGCGCAGAATTTTGGGCTGCTGCTCTGCATTGGGTGACAGTTCAGTAAACCTGCCCCAATGTGTTTTTAAGAAAGGGAGCCTGTTTATCTGGTGGCTGGTTTCTTGTTTCTGGTATGTGCACTTTGGAAACCCGAATAATTTAGCATTCTATTAACATAATTGAATACGATATTAAGTGAGAATATATGCCATTGTGCACTATTCGTGATCTCCTGTGAGCCGTCCCCTGGAAGAAACCAGACTATTTTTCGGTGTATTTTGAGATCACAATGGGTAGTAATGCTTGAAGCGGATCATCCTTCGGGCGATATGCAAATACCCAGGCCATTTGGGGTAAAAGGCCACTTTATTGGATAGGTAAGCAGTTTCAGATTTTACAACAATATAAACAAGGCCTCACTAATAGAAAGCCAATATCCAAACACCCTCTCGCCCTTAAGCGATTTCCCAAAATAAAACTTCCCAAACATTGTTCTAACCAACCATCCACCCCAACTCCTTTCTTTCTTCCCCTGCCTTCCTCCTGCCTCATTCCGCATTCCTCACTCCCCTGTTTCCCTCTGTCCGAAGCTACTCTGAATGCCCCCAACCCTTCCTGCCTGTCTCGATCTCCTCAAATTCTGGCACCAGGAAAAAACCCTGCACAGGCATTTTTCCTGCCCCTCCTCCCCCACGTTTCCTATTTTTGATAAACTATTTACAATTCTTGTATAGCAAGCTGTTTTTAGACACCATCAATTTCACTGAAACAAACTAAATAATAGGTTAATAAAAACTAAATAAAAAGCGTGCCGCCAAAACAGCTGACCACAATATGTTTCAAATCTGAGTCAAGGAATAAAAAAGGAGTTGTTGCATAAACATCCCGCCTGTTAACACATTGGGGCAAATTTATGAAGGCCTTGCGCCGCCGGTGCGTCACTTTATTTGACGCAACAGCGGCGCAAACAATGCGCCCTATTTACAACGTGACGCATCTAGGAGATGCGTCACGTTGTAAAGCCCTGCGCCATAAGGAGGCGTTCCTGCGCAGGGGGGGCGTTCCTGCGCAGGAACGCCTCCTAAAAGTGGCTGAGTGAAATCTATGAGATTTCACTCAGTCACTTTCAGGACAATGCTGCGTCAAAACCCTGCGCCTGCTTGAAGCAGGCGTAGGTCTTGACGCAGCATTGTGGAGATGGGGCACCCCCGAGCCTTGCTGGAGCTGCGTCGCGCTTGCGACGCAGCTCCAGCAATGCGCCACCTTTACGGCACAGATGCGTCACGCATCTGTGCCGTTTTTGCCCCATGGTGCGCCGCATTATAAATGCGGCGCACCATGGGTGGCGGAGCAGCGGCGCAGGATGACTGGCGCATCCCTGGGGATGCGCCAGTCATCATAAATCTGCCCCAATGTATTTAACTCTAATGAAACTGTTAACTTCTCTTTTATATTCAATATATATAATTTGTTGCCTATAAAGGAAAGGTGAACCCCGTCCTGGCAAAAAAATTGAAAATCTTCTTTGGTTATGTCATTATGAGCCGACCAGCTTATCCCATTGATGCTGCAAAACCGATGCAACTCTCTATTAATCTTTCTCCTTGCCCTTTCAGCCGCTGTGAACTTCTCTGCTCCCCTCCACATCCCTCTAGGGACAAGCGCTGTTGAAACAATTTTGTTTTGGACCAAGATCTAACAATCAATTCTAAATCGGATTTAATTTCTATTATTAAACCTAAGCCTGACAGCTGAACCAAGGGGTCGATTAGGATGGCGGACGGATTGCCCCCGCCGGGCTGGCGGGGGCATTCCGTCCGCCATCCTCAAAGAAAAGACCCCCCGCCACATTAGGATGGCTGGGGGGTCCACGGCGGACGGTCTTGCCGTCCGCCGCTTTTCCACCAGCCGCCTTCGCGACTGGCGGAAAAAGTGCTTACATATGGTGGCTGTGTCTGCGAGACACCGCCAACCATATTACGATGCCGGCGGTCATATGCCTTTCCACGGCGGCATTGCCGCCATGCAAAGGCATACGGTCTTTGCTTTGGGGGCCCGTTGCAGGCCCCCAGGGTGAAGGGGGGTGGGGGGTGCACATGGGGGGTACCTATGGTACCCCCCTGCATTTCAAAGTACAACATGGCAGGCACCGCGCAGTGCCTGTCATGTTGTGCTTTGAAACGCACAACATGCATTTTCAGCATTGCGCGGGCGGTGCTTTCAGCACCTCCCGCCGCAATGTTAAAAATACGGGATGCTCCCGCCACTGTGGTGCGTGCATCCTAATTCGACACACGGGACCTCCGCCCACTGGCGGATGGTCCCTTCCTACAACAGGATGGCGGACGGACTTTGTCCGTCCGCCATCCTAATCGACCCCTAAGTTGTTTTCGCCTCAATGAAGGAGTAAAACATCTGGAGATCCCCTTACTGATAGTAATTCACTTAAACATGGCATCAATCTTATATGTCTCAAACAGCAATCAGAAGACCAACCACCTAAACTTTTTACCTCCTTGATGGAGAAACCCAACCTGGCTGCTTATAAGGAGGAGCCTATTCTGAAAGAGTGCGTACTGAAAAGGTAAGGATTCTCTCCCAAAATGCACAAGGCTTTTCTCATTACTGCTAACACATGAGACGCCTTAAGGCGAGACTTATCTTGATGCCTAAAAACGAACTCGGACGCAGTACCACTTGCAGCCTTGAATTCCAGCCAAACTTTCATCGAGCATAATGGACCACCTGACTTTTGGATGATCACTTTTGCTCTTTTTTCCACCTGCTCTGTTTTGGAATTTTCTAGGAAAATCCCTATTATTACTTTGGAACTGATCACATTTCCAACTCTAAAGTCATCGTTGCGATCTTTACCTGAGAGTTCAGAAATACGAAAAACTCAAAAAAAAAGCGCAACACATGCATAGTTTAAACAATAAGGGGCAGATTTATGTTAACTGGCGCATCCCAAGGGATGCGCCAGTTAATGTGCGCCACAGTGCGCCACAGCTCCGCCACCCATGGTGCGCCGCATTTATAATGCGGCGCACCATGGTGCAAAAACGGCACAGATACGTGACGCATCTGTGCCGTAAAGGTGACGCATTGCTGGAGTTGCGTAGCAAGCGCGACACAGCTCCAGCAAGGCTCGGGGGTGCCCCATCTTCACAATGCTGCGTCAAAACCTACGCCTGCTTCAAGCAGGCGCAGGGTTTTGACGCAGCATTGGCCTGAAAGTGACTGAGTGAAATCTTATAGATTTCACTCAGCCACTTTCAGGAGGCGTTCCTGCGCAGGAACGCCCCCCCTGCGCAGGAACGCCTCCTTATGGCGCAGGGCTTTACAACGTGACGCATCTCCTAGATGCGTCACGTTGTAAATAGGGCGGATTGTTTTTGCCGCCGTTGCGTCAAATAAAGTGACGCAATTGCGGCGCAAAGAGGCGCAAGGGCCTCATAAATCTGCCCCTAAGAATTCAAATTGAGAGAAACAAATAGCAGGTAATACTTTTATCATCTCATATAAGAACTTGAGGGAAATGGGCTCTTGAACAAATTGGCTTTTTTTTTTCCTTTGCCGAACCTAGTAAAAGCCTCCTTCCCAACTCGCCTGCTGATGGCTCATAGCCCCAAAAGAATTTCCCAGAAAAATTGAGGCCTGCCAGCTTACCAGCGATCGTGGTAGCTGAAATGCTTCT
Organism: Lissotriton helveticus; assembly: GCF_964261635.1. Classification (NCBI taxonomy): domain Eukaryota; kingdom Metazoa; phylum Chordata; class Amphibia; order Caudata; family Salamandridae; genus Lissotriton; species Lissotriton helveticus. Next base: position 276,659,669 of record NC_136058.1, on the reverse strand, counting down.
TTCTATGTTAGCCATAATGATTGGAAGTACATCCTCCCTACAATTATCTTGGCCTTTAACACTATTAGATCTATAAAAAGCACCTGATGCTAGAAATGTTGACCAAGTTCTTCTGTAAGCTAGCTTGGTACTGACTGCAAGCGATTTTTCCACTAGCTGCTGCATTTTTACTCTGCTAATTCCCAAACCTCTTGAGAACCTGAGTTTTCCGCAGATCTGCTCCATGTCCCAAACCACTGAATCTATGCCACTGGGAATGAGATTATGTATTGTCTATATTATTATCTGCTCCTGGTATATGCTTAGCTTTAAACATTATGTTATGCATCAGACAACCCAAAATAAATCTTTGCCGTAATTTCAGGAGATGTTTTTCCCTAGCTTTCTAGCCATTGATCAGATCCACCACTGTTCTGTTGTCAATATAGAAGATGACTGTTTCGTTTGCTAGTTTAGCACCCCATACAGCTAAGGCTACCAACAAGGGAAAAAATTCAAAAAATGCTATGCTTCTCTTTCCAGAAATCCACCTCCCTGGCCATTTCTCAGCACAAATCACAAAATAGGGATACCTGGTCAGGCAGTGTGTATTGTCGTACAACAAACTATGGAGAAAAGAGACAACATGCTACATGAAACAAGTCATATCTGGCTGAGAAATTCCCATCCGACCACCCTTTACTGGCGGAGAATCGTCATGTGGGAGTAGGTGCTTGATCCTATTACTGCCCAAACCTTCAAGCGATGGTGCAGGTATGGATCATTCATAGATACTCTAGCCAAGAATATGCTTGAAGAATGGAAAGAAAGGGGTGCAGTGCTCTAGTGACAGTGAAAAATAAAATTGACTACTCAAACAAAAAATTTGTTTAATGGAGATTGTTGGAGTGTCAAACTTAAAACCACGCCCTGTAGTGGGAATTAATAACTACAGAGTTGCGCTGTGCAGGACGGTCGACATGTTTCAGCCATATGGATCGATTTTCCGGCTTTCTTCAGGACCCAAAAGGTGGAACGGCTACTGCATTTTAAATAAAGTGTAGTGAGAAAAAAGGAAAACTTAATACTTTACAGTACAGGAATCTCGATGGACCTTGGAACCCCAATGTGTCCAGGAGAACTAGATTTTCTTTTCCCAGCTTTATGTGGGAGAAGGCCTCACCTCACCCGGCAACCTACTCGGGAAATTGAGGCCCCGCTCTGTCCGTCGGTACCCCACTCGATCATCCGAGCGGAAGCACACCATCTGCCTTCCCAGAAGAGGCCAAAGCCATTAGCGCCAGAGGCGTCTGAGAAAATTTGTATGACTAAACAAAATCCTCGTCCAGTGACCATATAGTGACACCATTGAAAGCTCTCAAAAACAACAGCCAAAGGTCAAAATCAGCCCCCAATGCTACTGAAACTCTAATTCTATGATGTGGCATCGTGGCCCCTGACGAAGCGAATCCTAGTCTTCTACAAAACGCTCTTCTTGCTTTTACCACTCGGCAAGCAAAATTCAAATGCCCCATCAGACATTGAATTTGATTCAAAGTTTATTTAGGGGACAATTTTGCGTGCTCTAAAAAACTATGATTTCTTTTACTTCTTTATCTGGTAATCTTGCTTTCATTTTAACCTTAGCTAGCTCATTGCCCAGAAAAACTAAACAGCTTGCAGGACCTTCTGTCTTTTCAGCTGCCAAAGTTACCCTCAAAATCTTAGCCAGCAATTCAAAACTCCGTAGAGCTCTCTTCCATTCTTGCGTACCCACTGCACCAATGAATAGAAAATTATCCAAATTATCCAAATAATGAGTGGCGTTTGCGTCCTGTCCTGAATAAGAAACACGAGTGGATGAAAGTGCTAAATGCTTCAAAAAGATTGCAGGAAATGGCACAACCCATGGGTAATACCTTGTCTACGAAAAACTGATCTTCAAAGTGAATGCCTAGCAATTCAAAATCTAAAGGATGAACTGGTAAAAGCCTAAGAGCTGATTTAATATCACATTTGACCAATTCTGCATTAGTGCCCACTTTTTTTATCAGGCCCAAGGCTAAGTCTATTGATGCGAATTGAACCATAATATCATCCTTTGCTATGAAATTGGTAATGGAGCAACCTTGCAGCCAAAAAAGGTGTTGGATCATCCTAAATTCATCTGTTGTTTTCTTAGGTATTACGCCCAATGGGGATACAATGAAATCAGGTAACGGCCATGAAGAAAATGGGCCATTCTCCCTTCTGCATCTTCTGCCAATAGTTTTTGTCTTACTACTTGTGGGTACTAGTTAGCTGACTTCAGATGTTTTGAGAATGTACGACTCCTTGGTCCCCATTAGCCCAATCTGAAACCTTCTTTAAATCCTCATTGAAGTCTAGCTCCTTCTTCTCTGTAGGGGAAGCATTTTAACCAAAAGCTTAAATGTTTCAATGCAATTGGCATAACATCCTTTGTAACTAGCCTGAAATGTGTTGCCTCTCCTGCCTTGAACCCAACCTCCCCAGTTCGCTTGATCCCCAAGGCATTGTAATACGGGATGCTGTCCCCCACATTTTGAGCACTCGTACTTGTACCTGCAAGTGTTCTTTAGGCAGTAACCTCTATTGAAATCCAGCAGGTACCAGAATTAGCTGTTTAGTGGTCCATTCCGAAATCCCACCCCTCCGAGGTGGGTTTAGCAAGAAAAGGCTGATGAGAAACTGCCAAGCCACTAGCAGTGTGCATCGTAGGAGGAGGTCTTTGCGGGTACATCCACTGCACCCATAACTCATTATCAGCTTCGCCCCATGGTTTCTCAGGGATAAGGACCAACCTGGCTCGGAATTCTTCATCATAATGAAGCCAAGCAAAACCCCCGAACTCCATATGAGCTTTCCTAATAGTGTCCATGTATTTAAATATTGCTACAGCCCTTTCAAGACATTGTTCGCAATAGACACTTGGGAATATTAAGAATACTAATTTCCACGTATCAATGTTTTAGGTACCCTTGGACTTTTCGCTAACTCCCAAGCTTCCTCCCTAGACTCCATCTCTCTGTGAAGTAGCTTAAAAACATCCACCAAATCTCCCTTCCATATTTTATCCTTAGTCCCTTTGTTCAAATGATCACCCAATGGCATAGAAACAAAAGCCCCATGTACTGCAGACATTTTAATCCTTCAGTTTTGGATTTCTCTTCCTTTTCTTTATCACCTTTCTGCGAGCTCCCCTCACCCTTAGTTTCATTGGCACTTGCCCAATTTGCCTTGTCATCTTGCTTTGATTCATTTTTATTATTTCTTTTACTTAGGTCAGCATCATTTATCAAACCATCAGTCCCCACGTTTACTTTCTTAAAGCATACTCTTTTACTTGACTCCTGTCCGATGACTCACCTGATCTCAATGTGTTGCCCATGTTCATCTGTGATCTTTTCTTTTTCTCCCAGTCTTGGCATATTTTCCCCCCGCTGCTTCAAAACCAAGAATCCCCTTTCTCTTTATCCTGTAATATACAATCTTTGGACAAATTCTTAGAATACCCCCCACATCGCCCTGTTACAATCCCCATCAAACACCCCTTCATAGTCTTCACAAATTTCCCCTTCCTCCAAATCGTCAACGTCCTCATCATAATCTACCATCCCTTCAAAATGTAGCTCTTTGTTGACATTGCTTCCACCTGGGCATTCACCGTCCCCCACACCGCCATCAAATACTCTCCAATCAATTGTTCTTGCAAATTGGGAAGAATGATTCAACTCCAACGACGACGGGAAGCTCGTGTCAAAATCCTCCCTATGTTCTACCTGGGTAAAGCAGGACGCTTTTGACCTGACCATTAATTTCTTGCTGCCCATTATGTCTCTCCGCAGTGTTTTCCCAGCGTGGGTTGTCAAGTCGCTGAAACTTGCTGACTCTGGAACTTCTTATCCTCTTAGCTGTGCCAACCTTGACTCTCTATCTATTTCGCTAGGTACCCATATTAATATCCCAGAATATTCTGCTGAATTATTAATCCCTGCTAAGCACTGCATATCTCTTTTTTACCTTATCTTTGGCCAGAACATTCCATTTCTTTTTTCCCTCTGACTTACTCTGGATAATTATTCCTCTTATTTTGTCTGAAAAATTGTTATTCACCTCAGTTTCAGTTAAACCAGCCTGAGAATAGCATTTTCGCTATATTTTATCACCTGATCCATTGCATATCATAGGAGATAGAAGCCTCTCCACATGTTTCTATATAGAAACAAAGTGGTCCTTGACACAACTCCAAAATATCACTTAAATGTAAATCTTATTTTTGGGGGTAAACAGATGGAATCTGTAAAAGGAGATGTATTATTTGCAAAAAACAGTATTAATGCAACAGACCCAACACAAACAATACAAAAGGCAATTATACTTGATCTCTCTTTGTATAATAACGAATTTATTTACATGTTCATAAAAATAATTGATCAAGAAGGGAAAACTGCAAGATGCAGTAAGAAAGAAGGGTGCTCAAGTGAATTGAAAAGAGAAATAGCTTAAAAGACAAAGTTAAGATAATTATGTACAACTAAAAATACAAATTATTCAGTTGGACAGCCAAAAAGCCTACCCATACATTTGTATATATATAATTTGATCATACAAAAAGGGGAAGGGACAGGGACAATGAAAATTAAGGGTGTAGGCCTCAGAATGTTAGGGGCGTGATCGTCGACGTTTCGACCCTGGCGCAAAAAGGGAAATTCACGACCTCTGCTGCGGGTCTTCTTCAGGACTGGGATCAGAAGGAGGGGGCAGGGGACCACTGGTAACATGTAGGGGTCACGTCAATGCGACTGGGCGGGCCACCTATAGATGATGTATAAGTGAAATTCCAAGGATGAATGGATGATAGGATGCGCAATTATATGGGAATTCCGGATGTCCGGGTGAATCGTTCCCCGTCTTGATCCAAGGGTGACTTAACGAAGGGTCACTCGCTCACGGGCAGTCATAAAGAGCCCGGTATCAGACCAAAAGGGCCCAATGCCTGAAAGGATCCTGAATTGTATTAGTCCGTTAGATGATATTTCATACGGCCACCAAGAGGTTTCATCAAATGGTCGCTTTCTTTCATTTTAAACGATTTCCCAAAGATAGGAATGATTCCTTTTTCAAACAGCTTCTGATCCAATTTATTAATATTATCTGTAAAGCTCTCATTCAATAACAGCCCACCAGGGGAGAAACCTGAGCTCTTTGGTGTTGTTTTAACCTCCCCTTTAATTCCTCTGGCTCCTTTAAACAGCTTGCCACCTCTTGAATTGCCACCTTGCGACCAGCCTATGCACGACTGGGCCCTCCCTCGCATCACAAACGCTGAGACACTTCGCGCTGAGGAGGTAAGGGGAGCCTTTCCCATTTTAAAATTGCAGGCCTCCTTGCTCACACTACGCTGACTGACTTGGGGGAGTTCTGACTTGAAGAACATGCTTGAACATGCTGCGGACACGCCGTCAGCGGATACACGCTTTGGACGCTCAAAACCAGCCCAGGCCTGAGAAAGCACACCGGGCAGTAACAAGTCCTCCCTTCAAGCGTCACATAATATATTCAATGCCTCCCTGACTGCCACGGCTGATTCTGCCATCGAACCGCTTAAATTAAATTATATTGCAGAGCAAACACATAATTTCAAATGCAGTTCCTTCCTACCTCACCGCCTACTCCTGCCTTCATTATTGCGCCCCAACGGTCGCGTTCTAAATGCCTAAGTCTGCGCGCCGCTAATCAATGGTGCACCTGCCCTGGGCCTTCCAATCGTCCGAAGGTGCCCTCATTTGGCAGTGTCTAGGCGCTATGTTGTCCGACTGGCCTTATTGCGTGCTTGAGTGCCAGGGCGCTTCTGCTAGAAGCAGCTGTGAGCTTTATCAAGTGTTGATTGATTGATTGACCCTCCTGTTTTGTCAGGTGACTGGGAATCTTCCAGTTATTGATGGGTTGGAGCATCCTTAAAGCTGCAGAGAAGGAAACAAAAGTACCTGAAAAGTTGAAGATGTGAGAAGGAGTCACTACCAAACAGGCCCTTCTCAGTATAACCCAAGAGCTATGTCCAAGTGTAACCTCTTAAGAAATGGTCGCTTCTGTACACAGATGTTCATTTTATTTTGGGTAAATAACGGTTTAAAATGAGATGATAGCCATGGAGTGGAATGAATCCCAGTTGCTCCTAGCTATAAGATTATTCTAATGTGGATATATACTGGGCAATAGGAGCATGTCTGGGCAATCATGCATGACATATGGGCCCACTGCTGCTTGTGAGCTTGTATTCCTCCCTGAAACCTGACTCACCCCCAGGAGGCACTAATGCAACAAACAAGGCTTTAAGAGCATGACAAACAGGGCCCTCTCTACCCCCTGGAAAACCAAGCTGAGCCCCCTTTACGAGGGACGCGCGCCATAGAGACCCTAATTACAGTGGCATAGTGCAACATGTGGGGGACCCCTTGCAGATTAAGGTTTGAGGTCCTTGAGACTGCTATATCTCAACGGTATGTATGGGATTTATACTGAAAGGGGCCGGGGGGACTCTGGAGGGTGGGGGGTCTGTGCCCGACAGGGTCTGTAGGGGTCTGTGTTACGCTCTTGTTTCATTACAGCAGCATGTTAAACAAACTACTCCCAAGGGGTGAACAACGTTTATAACGAAACTTTTTGTCCGTGGGTAATCACAACGCGGTCATGACAATGACCGCGTTGTCGGAACAATGACTTGAGGAGGGAGGGGGATGTGTTGGATTTAAAATCCAACACCTTCTCTACTGTCCACACAGACTGGAGTTGGAATAGTAAATGATACTATTCCAAAATCCAGCGCTCCCCCTCCGCAAGTTGTTGTTCCGACTTGCGGAGTAATGGTATGCGGAATCACAACGCGGTCGTTGTAACGACAGTGTTGTGATTCCCTGCGATCAAAAAGACTGCGAGATAAGGAGGCATATTCCCTCCCAAGGTATATATCTTAGCATAATATGGCGTGTATATAAGCAATCATAACAGTTCCCACTTAAATTACAACTCAAGTTATAGAGGCCTCAATGGCAAGTTTCCCAAAAACAAATCTTACACCCCACAAGTTCAGGCTGGACGGAGTACTTCTACTATTTTGAGAGTGGGAACTATCCTCCCCTTACCAGAGGCAGAGAGATGCCACCTTGCAGCCCAGTACTGCAAATATCTGTACTTGTAACCATGCTGTGTTAAGCATGGCATCAGCTTGCTTCTAAAAGCCATCATACTGGCAGCATTCGCTTTATTTGTGAGACAGGCCTAGCAGGGGGCTATCTTTTAATGTTTCTAAGAAAAGTAACCGAGAACTTCACACAATTAACCCTTCTTTTTATTTTATATTTCTTTTTATTAAAATTTTAAGACATAAACAATAAAGAAACAAGGCAATACAATCATTACAAATGGCGAAGCGTCCTGTGAGGAAGGAAAGCATACAACTTTGATACAATCAACAATACCGGACGGGGTAAAGCAAGGGGAATTGCTTCAGGAGGCATTTTAGCTGAAACAGTAGTAGAAATGTCGGGTCAGGGGGAAGGTGGAGTGGTCAAGACGTGTGTGAAGGGAGGTGTACATATTTCACCTCGATAGGAGTTCCACTGGCCCCAGACTTTCCCCCATTTTCGGGGCCTGCCACGTGCCACGTATGTTGTCTTCTCTCTAAACATACACCAGTCCATGTTTTCCTTCCATGCCAGAACAGTGGGCGGCCTCTGAGATCCCCACAATTGCGCAATATCTCTCTTGGCAATCATATTCCCGAGGGTCACCCACTGAGTCTGAGCCACATCATAGTCAGTCGGCTTCCAAACATTCAACAAGCATCTCCTAGCTTCAGGCAACAACGCAACACCCGTGACCTCTTCCATAACCGCATGCACTCGGTTCCAATAATGCGCAACCGCCGGGCACTCCCATAGTATATAGAGAAAAGTGCCCAGTAGGCCGCATCCACGCCTCCACATCCCGTCCGAGGAATATCCCATACTAATAAGGCGAGGACCAGTCACATAGATCCGGTGGAGGATTTTAAGCTGCACAAACCGGAGACGAGCCGGAATTGCAACCTCCTTCGGTGAAGATACCGCCGACTGCCAATCTTCATCGTCCAACTCCAGACCATCGCCGGTCCAGGCCTCTCTGAGACGGTCTAGGAGGTCAACCCGATTATTTATCAACTTTTTGTAGATCAGCGAAATTGTACTGTCGGTGACGTACCCGTCCAGTACTCGATCTTCAAGTGGGAATGCCTCCGGGATAGTGGTACCCGACGGAAAAACCGAGGTCAGCGTGTGGCGAATCTGCGCATAACGGAAAAACTCCCTATCACTCAACTCGTATTACACTTTCAACTCCTCAAAAGTCTTGACCCTGTCCTTGACCCAGACATCATTCACTCTGCATATACCAATCACGTCCCACCTATCAAAGCCTTTCGTCTTCCACAGGGAGCCAAGCCTCACGGATGCGTAAAGTGGAGTCGCTCGAGTCAATCTATCCTCCCATCCCATTGCAGCATTTGCATGGTACCATGCTTGCACCGCTATCTTAGTTGGACCCGTGAGCATCTTCCCGGCTGATTTTGTATAGAGCGCCCTGTTGTAATCCCTGCCAGGCAACAGCCACTTGTCCATTTCGAACGCAGGGTTCGACGCAGGACCATACGTACCATGATTAATCGCCCCCAGCTGGGAGGCCCAATAATAGTGCCTAATATCTGAGAGTGCGATTCCACCATCCTACCAGGGGAGTGTCTGCTTGGCAAGGGCAATGCGAGATCGCCCGCCCCATATCAGTTGTCTCTGTAGACTTTCCACCTCTCGAAATTAGCTCACTGGGATAACGTCAAATGTATTTTGTAACGCATATAGGAACCGGGGCAGTGACATCATCTTAAATAATGCTGCTCGTCCGAAGGGGGGACAACGGAAGTTTGAGCCATGCCACACCATAAGTGCTTAGGCGTTGAAGCGGGGGGAGAAAGTTACGCTCATAGCGGACCACAGGATCTAGGGCAATAAAAAAAAACAAGTATTTAAATCCCGTCTGCACCACCTGTATGGGACAACCACGCGGCAAGGGAGGAGAATCACCCGAAAGGACATATACACAAGACTTAGACCAGTTAATTACAAGGCCGGAATTCTTCCCGAAAGAATTTAAAACATCAAATAACACTATCAGCGACTTCCGAGGTGACGTGAGGTACAACAGGATATCATCCGCGTAAAGTGACACTCGGTCTTTAAAATCCACTGAACACCTTTCATTGATGGCTCCCACCTCAGCCAGGCTGCCAAGGGTTCCAAGGCGAGGGCAAAAAGAAGCGGAGACAACGGACACCCCTGGCGCGTACCCCTTCCGAGGGTAAACGGCCCAGAAACTCGACCATTCAGACCACCTGGGCCAACGGTTTCTCGTACAGCAATCTCACCCAGCCGATAAAAACAGGGCCAAAACCAAACTTCGCAAGGGCTGCCCAGAGGTACGGCCATTCTAGCGTATCGAACGCCATTGTGGCATCCAAGGAGGCCAATATGGCCGGCTCACGTAGCAACATAGCCCTCGCAAGGACGCCATGTAAGCGCCGCAGATTCAATGCCGTGTTACGGTGTGGAATGAAACCGGATTGATCTGGATGGATCAGGTCGCCAATTACAGTTATCAAGCGGTTTGCAAGCACTTTCGCGAGGATCTTGGGCTCAGCGTTTAAGAGCGAAATAGGTCTGTACGATACACAACGATCTTGTGGTTTTCCCTCCTTATGAATCACGACAATAGATGCAAGTCGTTGATCAGAAGGAAGGGAGCCCACATCTAACGACTCCAAAAGCATAGACCGAAGCTACGGTGCTATTCTATCAGGGCGCAGCTTGTAGAGCTCAATGGGGAGTCCATTAGGGCCCATGGCCTTTCCAGATCGCACGGAGCGGATAGCAATCCCCACCTCCTCGACGGAAAGCGTCGCGTCCATCGATTTCCTGTCTAAATCCGACAAGCGGGGCAGTGTAATGTCTCATAACAGCAGATGCGAGTCCTGCTCTGGCCTGTCGGATACAGGGGAATATACAGTTTGGAAGTATTCCGCAAAACACTCCACAATCTCATTAGGGTCAGTCACTCTCACTCCATCCACTCTCTCAATCAAAGGGACCACACGACTCGCCCTCTCCTTCTTGTCTAGCCAGGCAATCAACTTTGACGCCTTGTCTACCACATCATACAAACGTCCTTGCTGCTCTCTACTCATCACTTTGGCGGCGTCCGTTACCAGTGCCCTATAGTCGAGTTGCTTGAGACTGAGGAGGTGGAGCATGTCCTGAGTGACACCAAGTTCCAATTCCCCTTCCAAGTCAGTTATTTCGGTCTCAAGTCGGACCACAGCCTCGTATTTACGTTTCTTAGCGCCATTGATTAATGATAGCGCCTGGCCACGGATAACAGTCTTGAAGGCTTCCCACAGCGAGACAAAAGATGACACAGACCCCACATTTTCCTTGAAGTATTGATCCAGTGAGTTGACCAATTCCGCACGGGTCCTAGGATCGCGGAGATACCAAGGGTTAATCGGGGCTACCAGGCCCTCAGTTCCCTGCCTCGCTTCCATCACAAGCCATAGTGGGGAGTGGTCCGAAATACCCCTAGCCAAATGTCTAAACTCCCTGACAGAAGAGGCCTGTGTCGCGGGCGTCAGAATGTAATCGAGTCTCGAGAGACTACCGTGTGCACCAGAGTGAAACGTGTATTGTAACTGCCCCGGGTCAAGAAGCCTCCAGCAATCTATTAATCCCAACGTATCCAAGAAGCCACCCAGCCAGGACTGTGATCTTACGAGTTCCCTGGGGGGGTAGCGGTCGTCACTTCTGGAGACAACCGAGTTGAAATCACCACCCACCACCAAGATGCCCTCCGGAAGCCCCAAAATCACTCTCCCCAAGTCGGCAAAGGTCGTAGTCTGAAGGCCAGGTGGGACATAGACAGAAAGCAGATTGATAGTCTTCGCCTCCCATCTCAAGGATGATATCATCCACCTCCAGAGGGAGGGAACCCCTGACCAGGATGCCCACCCCCCTAGAGCCAGTAGTGAATCCAGAATGTGCCAGAAGACGGTAGCCCCGCCGATTCATAGCATGGCATGTGTTCCCTATCAGGTGTGTCTCCTGCAGTAGCACCACATCAGGGGAGAGGCGTCTCAATAGTTGTAGCACCACACCCCGTTTTATCCTATCCCCCAACCCATTAACATTCCAACACAGTAATTTCAATCCCCTACCCCCATCCCAGGAATAATTGCTGCATCCACCCCACAACGAACGCGACATCCAAATCCAGAAGTCAATCAATACATTGCCTTGAAATGAACGAAACACCAACAACTCCCCCCACCCCCCAACAAATACCCAAAATCCAACCCACCACCCTGCACCCCTGCGTTAGACTCAAAAGCCACCCCAACTTGCAGTGTGCCTGTCGCCCTAACATATAACTAATCTACGAAAAGAAACCCCGGAAGAGGAAGAGACCACCCCCCCCCGCCACCACTGGGTAATCACCACTATTAAGCCAGTTTAAGAGTCATCAAACCACAGCTGGAAGGTCCATATGTAATCCAGAAAACCAGGTCCATTTCTCATTCCTGCTCCATTGGGCCACCTGCAGCTCCTCCAGAATGTTCAGAGTGTTCCTGCTGCCTGGGCAGCGTGTCGAGCCAGTCACCAGCGGCCTCAGGGTGATCAAAGAAAAACGTCCGATCTCCATATTCCACACGCAGCCGAGCTGGAAAGAGCATTGCGTATTTCATGTCCCTGTCCCTCAATCGTCTCTTCACCCCCTGGAACCCCATCCTTTGCTTCTGCACGAGCTGGGTGAAGTCCGGGTAGAAGCTCACCATGGTATTTTCGAATTTCGTGGGGCCACCCATCCGCGACGCCTGCAGGATAGCGTCTCTATCCCGAAAGTTGAAAATCCTGGCGATTATGGGTCGCGGGGTAGCACCCAGCTTAGGCTTTCCCCCCGGCATCCTGAGAGCACGTTCCACAGCAAAGAAGTTGCTCAAGCCTTTAGGTGCAAGATGGTTTAGGATGAGGTCCTCAACGAGGAGATCCACAGTTGGGCTTTCTGGTTTTTCAGGGACCCCAACTATATGAACGTTGTTTCGTCTTGCTCGACTTTCAAAATCCTCCAGTCGGCGAGTAAAGAAATCGTTGGAGGACCGTAGATTGCGGACCTCCGTTTGTAGATCGGAGACATCAGTCGTGAGGCTGGAGGTCTTCAAATCCAGAGATTTTACTTTTTCATTGGTCTTAGCTAAGTCCGCCCTGATCAGGTTGACATCGATTGCCACAGTGTCAAGTTTTTGGGCCAGAGTCTCATATTGTTGGCCAATAGAGGTCTTCATGCTGGCAATGGCGCCCATGACATCACGTAAGGTCAAATCGTCTCCCGCCATCGAGTCATCTCCCGCATCTCCCAGGGACTTACTCGCACCGCCAGGGGATCCCTTAGGATGAGTGTATCAGTCCATAACATTCAATTGTACGGTACCGCCACGGTGGACGGACTTGGTCTTTCGCTTCTCGATCTCCGGTTTGCCGGCCATCTTGGAAGCTGCGCCCCCGAGGGGTCCTCGAGACCTGGTGAAAATGGCTCCGTTCAGTTCACCCAAAGGGGTCCGCTAGAAGAACAGGTTACAACTTGCCGTACGACGACCAGTGACATTCGATCACGATACTGGAGCGAAGTTGCGGAGTTGATTACGCCATGGGTAGCAGGAGCGAGACCGAGGCGGGAGAGGGTCCAAGGCCAAAAGCGAAACCGAAAGCTAAGACCTGGGTAGAGAGCAGGATGAGGCAGGCCGATGTTGTTCAATTACTGCCCGGGCAGGCCATTGACTCGAGCCTGGGGCAGTTCCGTGGAGCAGGCCACAAAAGTTCAGAGTATCGTAAGATCGGTTCCCGGAGTCCAAATCGATTTCTGGAAACAGCTATTATATAAGCTGGGTTGCAACAATTAACCCTTCTATTGCCTAATGAATTGCAAAAGTGCAGCTATTTTGTGCTTTGTAGATGGATAAAGATCACCTGCAGAAAATAGATATGTATGAAAAAAGTAGTTTAGAGGCCTGCAGGGTAGAGGCCCCTTAAACTATCCTCATGGTTTAGAGGCCTGCAAGAAAGAGGCCCCTCAAACTATCCTTATAGTTTAGAGGCCTGCATGGCAGATGCCCCTTAAACTATCCTCATGGTATAGAGATCTGCAAGGAAGAAGCCCCTTAAACTGTCTGTATACTTTAGAGGCCTGCATGGCAGAGGCCCCTTAAACTATCCTCATGGTATTGAGGTCTGCAAGGAAGAGGCTCCTCAAACTATCCTCATAGTTTAGAAGCCTGCATGGTAGAGGCCCCTTAAACTATCCTCATGGTATAGAGGCCTAAGAGGCTCCTCAAACTATCCTCATAGTCTGGAGGCCTGCATGGCAGATGCCCCATAAACTATCCTCATGGTATAGAGATCTACAAAGAAGAAGCCCCTTAAACTATCTGCATACTTTAGAGGCCTGCATGGCAGAGGCACCTTAAACTATCCTCAGGGTATAGAGGCCTGCAAGGAAGAGGCTCCTCAAACTATCCTCATAGTTTAGAGGCCTGCATGGTAGAGGCCCCCTAAACTATCCTCACAGTATAGAGACCTGCAAGGAAGAGGCTCCTTAAACTATCCTCATAGTTTAGAGGCCTGCATGGTAGAAGCCCCTTAAACTATCCGCATAGTTTGGAGGCCTGAATGGCAGATACCCCTTAAACTATCCTCATGGTGTAGAGATCTGCAAGGAAGAGGCTCCTCAAACTATCCTCATAGTTTAGAGGCCTGCATGGCAGAGGCCCCTTAAACTATCCTCAGGGTATAGAGGCCTGCAAGGAAGAGGCTCCTCAAACTATCCTCATAGATTAGAGGCCTGCATGGTAGAGCCCCCTTAAACTATCCTCATGGTATAGAGGCCTGCAAGGAAGAGGCTCCTCAAACTATCCTCATAGTTTAGAGGCCTGCATGGTAGAGGCCCCTTAAACTATCCTCATGGTATTGTGGCCTAAGAGGTTCCTCAAACAATCCTCATAGTCTGGAGGCCTGCATGGTAGATGCTTGTTAAACTATCCTCATAGTATAGAGATCTGCAAGGAAGAAGCCCCTTAAACTGTCTGTATACTTTAGAGGCCTGCATGGCAGAGGCCCCTTAAACTATCCTCAGGGAATAGAGGCCTGCAAGGAAGAGGCTCCTCAAACTATCCTCATAGATTAGAGGCCTGCATGGTAGAGGCCCCTTAAACTATCCTCATGGTATAGAGGCCTGCAAGGAAGAGGCTCCTCAAACTATCCTCATAGTTTAGAGGCCTGCATGGTATAGGCCCCTTAAACTATCCTCATGGTATAGAGGCCTAAAAGGCTCTTCCAACTATCCTTATTGTTTAGAGGCCTGCATGGCAGATGCCCCATAAACTATCCTCATGGTATAGAGGCCTGCAAGGAAGAGGCTCCTTAAACTATCCTCATGGTATAGAGGCCTAAGAGGCTCCTTAAACTATCCGTATAGTTTAGAGGCCTGCATGGCAGATGCCCCATAAACTATCCTCATGGTATTGAGATCTACAAGGAAGAAGCCCCTTAAACTATCTGCATACGTTAGAGGCCTGCATGGCAGAGGACCCTTAAACTATCCTCAGGGTATAGAGGCCTGCAAGGAAGAGGCTCCTCAAACTATCCTCGTAGTTTAGAGGCCTGCATGGTAGAGGTCCTTTAAACTATCCTCACAGTATAGAGACCTGCAAAGAAGAGGCTCCTCAAACTATCCTCATAGATTAGAGGCCTGCATGGTAGAGGCCCCTTAAACTATCCTCATGGTATAGAGGCCTGCAAGGAAGAGGCTCCTCAAACTATCCTCATAGTTTAGAGGCCTGCATGGTATAGGCCCCTTAAACTATCCTCATGGTATAGAGGCCTAAAAGGCTCCTCCAACTATCCTTATAGTTTAGAGGCCTGCATGGCAGATGCCCCATAAACTATCCTCATGGTAAAGAGGCCTGCAAGGAAGAGGCTCCTTAAACTATCCTCATAGTTTAGAGGCCTGCATGTCAGTGGCCCCTTAAACTATCCTCATGGTATAGAGGCCTAAGAGGCTCCTTAAACTATCCTTATAGTTTAGAGGCCTGCATGGCAGATGCCCCATAAACTATTCTCATGGTATAGAGATCTACAAGGAAGAAGCCCCTTAAACTATCTACATACGTTAGAGGCCTGCATGGCAGAGGCCCCTTAAACTATCCTCAGGGTATAGAGGCCTGCAAGGAAGAGGCTCCTCAACCTATCCTCATAGTTTAGAGGCCTGCATGGTAGAGGTCCCTTAAACTATCCTCACAGTATAGAGACCTGCAAAGAAGAGGCTCCTCAAACTATCCTCATAGTTTAGAGGCCTGCATGGCAGAGGCCCCTTAAACTATCCTCATGGTATAGAGGCCTGCCAGGAAGAGGCTCCTCAAACTATCCTCATAGTTTAGAGGCCTGCATGGTAGAGGCCCCTTAAACTATCCTCATGGTATAGAGGCCTGCCAGGAAGAGGCTCCTCAAACTATCCTCATAGTTTAGAGGCCTGCATGGTAGAGGCCCCTTAAACTATCCTCATGGTATTGTGGCCTAAGAGGTTCCTCAAATTATCCTCATAGTCTGGAGGCCTGCATGGTAGATGCTCGTTAAACTATCCTCATAGTATAGAGATCTGCAAGGAAGAAGCCCCTTAAACTGTCTGTATACTTTAGAGGCCTGCATGGCAGAGGCCCCTTAAACTATCCTCAGGGTATAGAGGCCTGCAAGGAAGAAGCTCCTCAAACTATCCTCATAGATTAGAGGCCTGCATGGTAGAGGCCCCTTAAACTATCCTCATGGTATAGAGGCCTGCAAGGAAGAGGCTCCTCAAACTATCCTCATAGTTTAGAGGCCTGCATGGTATAGGCCCCTTAAACTATCCTCATGGTATAGAGGCCTAAAAGGCTCCTCCAACTATCCTTATAGTTTAGAGGCCTGCATGGCAGATGCCCCATAAACTATCCTCATGGTATAGAGGCCTGCAAGGAAGAGGCTCCTTAAACTATCCTCATAGTTTAGAGGCCTGCATGGCAGATGCCCCATAAACTATCCTCATGGTATAGAGATCTACAAGGAAGAAGCCCCTTAAACTATCTGCATACGTTAGATGCCTGCATGGCAGAGGCCCCTTAAACTATCCTCAGGGTATAGAGGCCTGCAAGGAAGAGGCTCCTCAAACTATCCTCATAGTTTAGAGGCCTGCATGGTAGAGGTCCTTTAAACTATCCTCACAGTATAGAGACCTGCAAAGAAGAGGCTCCTCAAACTATCCTCATAGTTTAGAGGCCTGCCAGGAAGAGGCTCCTCAAACTATCCTCATAGTTTAGAGGCCTGCAGGGTAGAGGCCCCTTAAACTATCCTCACAGTATAGAGACCTGCAAAGAAGAGGCTCCTCAAACTATCCTCACAGTTTAGAGGCCTGCATGGCAGGGGCCCCTTAAACTATCCTCATGGTATAGAGGCCTGCCAGGAAGAGGCTCCTCAAACTATCCTCATAGTTTAGAGGCCTGCATGGTAGAGGTCCTTTAAACTATCCTCACAGTATAGAGACCTGCAAAGAAGAGGCTCCTCAAACTATCCTCATAGTTTAGAGGCCTGCATGGCAGAGGCCCCTTAAACTATCCTCATGGTATAGAGGCCTGCCAGGAAGAGGCTCCTCAAACTATCCTCATAGTTTAGAGGCCTGCATGGTAGAGGTCCTTTAAACTATCCTCACAGTATAGAGACCTGCAAAGAAGAGGCTCCTCAAACTATCCTCATGGTTTAGAGGCCTGCATGGCAGAGGCTCCTCAAACTATCCTCATAGTTTAGAGGCCTGCATGGTAGAGGTCCTTTAAACTATCCTCACAGTATAGAGATCTACAAGGAAGAAGCCCCTTAAACTATCTGCATACGTTAGATGCCTGCATGGCAGAGGCCCCTTAAACTATCCTCAGGGTATAGAGGCCTGCCAGGAAGAGGCTCCTCAAACTATCCTCATAGTTTAGAGGCCTGCAGGGTAGAGGCCCCTTAAACTATCCTCACAGTATAGAGACCTGCAAAGAAGAGGCTCCTCAAACTATCCTCATAGTGTAGAGGCCTGCATGGCAGAGGCCCCTTAAACTATCCTCATGGTATAGAGGCCTGCCAGGAAGAGGCTCCTCAAACTATCCTCATAGTTTAGAGGCCTGCATGGTAGAGGCCCCTTAAACTATCCTCACAGTATGGAGACCTGCAAGGAAGAGGCTCCTCAAACTATCCTCATAGTTTGGAGGCCTGCATGGTAGAGGCCCCTTAAACTAGCCGCATAGTTTGGAGGCCTGCATGGCAGATACCCCTTAAACTATCCTCATGGTGTAGAGATCGGCAAGGAAGAGGCCCCTCAAACTATCCTCATAGGTTAGAGGCCTGCAAGGCAGATACCCCTTAAACTAATCACCATGTACACAGACCTGCATGTGAAGTGCCCCTTAAAATAAATTGAGGTTTCCTCGCTGTCTCCTGTATTTGGATGTGACTGTGGAACTATCTATCAATTTTAAACCCTGGAGCTCTGCATATCATTTTCGCTTTTAATGTTTACCTTCCTGTCGCTGGTGGTTTTCATGGCCTGGCTGAGTCCATTGGTTACTGAGTTGCAAATAGTTACAATTAGATCCAATCACGGTACATAAGTAGTTTTCGATCATCTGATCTCCCAGTATGGTTGGATTTCTTTAATGTGAACTGTTGGCTGTGGATGTGGTGTTCCTCCCGAGCTTTGAAATTGACGAGTCAGCTGAGTCTTTCATCCTTCTACAGGCAATAAAATTAGTTACTTTGAGGCATCAAGGGATTTCTGTTTGCGAGCGTTATAGAAAATTTCCACTGTATGGTAAAACTGTGCATCTGTTTGTGATGAACACCCACAAGATGTGGTTTACCTCTCAAACCACGCACCCTAGAAGAAGCCCCCTACCCCCCAGCAAAGTGTCCTCAGTCCAATTAAATGAAATGCAGATTTAAAACTAGGTTAATGTAACTCTTATAAGACATTCCCACCTCCATTTTCCTTAATGCCATTTATCGTCTAAGCACTACTCTAAATTCCAGCAGCCTCGGCAAGCATCAGATTGGCAATGCGGGCACTGGGCCAATGCACGAGGGGCAGGTATCTGAAATCCAGCTGTGGGCTGCTTTTTTGAGCCTGCCTGGGGGGGGAGTTTTGGGCGGTTTCTGTGTTGTTCGATCCCGCCAGCAGCCCAGTGGGTGCCAGAGTGGCCTTTCTGGAGGCAGATGGGTGTCCATTACTTCATTTTTATCAACCGGCAGAGGTGTCACTCCCTTTCTCTAAATGTGTCGGCCCATTAATACATGCATATTGAGCGGGGGGCAGGGGGCCTGAGCAAAAGTGGCCTCACTTGTTTTCAGGTGTGTTTCACCAGTGTAAACTAATCCATGCATTTTGTTAACCAACCCACTTTTTTAAATAAAATTTCGCCGAAGCAGTGTTTTACGGTAAGGCAATATGCAAATGTGGGTAACGTTTTTTGAGTGCCCTGGCCGATTTTTAATCCCAATCCAACCCTAGCCTCGGCAGCCGGTAGGCCCGCATGGGCCCCCTGACCCCATGGGCCCTGTCACCGCACGGCATTGCATGCAGACGTTCACTTCCGCATCCGGCGCGGCTCCCGGCCTTTGTTGGCCGCAGATAGATGCGTGTCCTTGTCGAGCCTGTGACCCGGCCTGGGTAATGCAGAGCACTGCGTGCCTCGAGTCACCGCCGTGCATTGTGCTAGAGCGTTTAGAAGAGGCCCTTAACACTCTGCATTGTTGAGATGGAGGAGGAGTTGGGGAGGGAAAGACATCTGAGATGGTGAAGGGGCAAGAGAGAGAGTGTGCCCTCAAACACACCACCAGAGATGGTGGATGGGGGCATGATTGGGTAGGGAGAGGGTCTGCCACCGAAGGCACCAGACCGTCTTGCATATGGCACAGTTAATGCCTTTTTAAAAGAGGCAGAGCAGGCTGGGCTCTGACAGTGTCTGGTTATTAAGGTGATGTTCTTAGACAAGGCCTGTATTTTATTTTGGGACAGTCAGAATATGCCTGATTCTCCTCCCCAAAAGAAATATTAATGTCAGACGGAAGGAGTTTCAACTTTTGGGTCACTGCCTCAGATACACGGGTGTATCCTTCAATTAGAAGACATACGCAAATAGCAGGGTGTTGTGCTACAAATGATTGAGATAAACATTAAACACATTAGTCGAGGGCTAGCTAGAACATCTGAACTAGGGCTGGGGAGAGGATGTTGCCTGATGGCTAGTCTGCCGACTTTGGAGCTGGGAAACCAAGGTTAGAGTCTCAGGGTTGCAGACACATCCTGGGCAAATCACGTTATCTCAGAGTGCCTACCAAAAAAATTACCAGTGCTCATGTAAAGCGCTCCAATACCTTCCGGTCGAGTTCACGCTATATAAATCTGCAAAAAAAAAATCACGGAAAAAGACAGGACTAGGACGCAGTGATACAGAACACCCTGATGCAGGACAGGAAAAAGCTCATATTTGACTGAAACACACCAATAGCTAGCTAGAATATTCAGAAAATTAATGACCGGAGCTCAATGACACAGGCAGATCACCCACTGATAAAGTTTAAACTTAAGTGATATCAGACCAGCACCCCCTGACAGAGATGAGCACAGACTGATACTGGGCTAGAGCACGCTGACAGAGGTACAGAACACACATGTGCATGGCTATAATACACCGACACAGGGCTAGAGCACACCGATACAGGAATGGGTGAAGCTGATACAAGGCTAGGACACACTGACATAGGCCAGAACACAGTAGAGTGAAACACAGACCGACAGGCGACAGATAAAGTACCAGAAGAAAAACTCACTGGACTAGATTTCACTGATATGTGCTAGAAGACCCCAAAACAGACAGGGAAACACATAGATAAAGCACTAAACACCCTGATATGGACCTAGAACACTGATCAGTGATTAAAACTTTCGCAAAAACTTAGAAACAAATAACAGATTACAATACCGATACAGGTTTCTAATGCAAAAGAGGGGATGTGCTCAAATAAAAATAAGGTTAAAATACAGGCTAATATAGAGGGTTAGAATCCACCATTAATGGTTACAATGGTAAATATGAGGTTTGGAGACAGGTATATTGTATATTACAACAGGTTGTTCTGTATTTTTTCAGTCCTCTATATTCAAATACATTGGAACTATATGTCTGGATATATATGTCCAAGGGTCAACATCTGTGTCACTCTTCTCAGCACCTTCTCAGTGCTGCAAATTAATTAATTAGAACATCTCTTCAAATGTACATTTAATTTTCTGACACGGGTTGCGCAGATCTAAACAATTTTAGAAAGTTCTATGAGCTCCACTCATAACTTCAAGCTACAATCTATGTACTTACATCAACCAAGGGACAATCTCCCTTTTTACTCCTCGCTTACAGACTCATTTTCTAGAAAAATTATAACGATACAAGTCACGCGTATCCAACTACAAATGATCAACGGTGGTCAATATTAAATGATCAAGTCAGTGTCCTATTTTAATTTACAAATAATTAAAAAAAATCTTAATGATGAGCACAGACTTACCTAAATTGGATTCAACGCTATCTTCTTACTATCTCACTCATAAATGTGTGATTTGATAAAGATTTTCAGTCCTCAAGAATGCATTGTCCTGGGGATCAAATACACTGCTAAAAAACTAGCATGCACTGAAATCCAGTTTCAATGCACTGATAAGGGGGCAGCATGTACTGAAATGCAGTTTGAATGCACAGATAAGGGGATAGCATGTACTGATATGCAGTTAGAAGACCCCTTAAAGGGCAAGCATGTACCCAAATGCAGTTTGAATTTACTGTTAAGGGGCTAGCATGTACTGAAATGCAGTTTGAATTTACTGTTAAGGGGCTAGCATGTACTGAAATGCAGTTTGAATTTACTGTTAAGGGGCTAGCATGTACTGAAATGCAGTTTGAATTTTCTGATAAGGGGCTCGCATGTACTGAAATGCTAGTCTCCACAAAAGCAGAAACCGGATGAACGAAAACTTGACATGAAACTAGAACTTTACTCAAAGGCATGTGTTAGGGCCTGATTACGATCTTGGCAGATGGGATACTCTGTCACAAAGATGACAGATATCCCATCCCCCTATTACAAGTTCCATAGGATATAATGAAATTGTAATATATTGTGGGAGGGATATCCGTCATGTTAGTGATGACACTGTCCGACAATATTGTAATGATGTTTGTTCAAAATACATTCATCAGTTTTTGAGAAATTAGCATTACATAATGGTATTAGGAAGGTTCAAAGAGTTAAATTATAGAGCTAACAGACTTTTCGTAAAACCCAAGTTTGTGAACTGTTTGAGTGCTCAAATAAAAAAATCTAAAAAGAGGAACCCGAATGGATGTGGGAGATTTTTCTTCTATTGCCCATTACTTATTTTCACACCAACACCAGGCTGCATTAACTCAAAGACTCGTATTAGCTGGTGCCACCGGAAACGTGTTCACACACTCTTCATTACAGGATGAGGCGCATGGTCCCTGCGAACTGAAAAATAAAACAAAAATCGGCGAGGGAGCAAGACCCTGACCCAACCCAAACGTCTATGTGGGAAGGCCCATGGGGAGCCCCCACCATGAACTTCAACTTAAAGAAAAAGATTACTTTTCGTGCAGGGTTTACAGACAGTGACCAGGTCAGTAAACTCAAGATGCACCAGAAAATTCACAAAGCTTTCACACGCATTCGCAAGCTCGTGGACCTTGTTGGGCGCCTCGACACAAACAAAGTTTATGAACCTAAATGTTAGATATCAACCCGAAAAGCTTTATTAAATGGAAGCTATCTGCTGCTGGCCGAAGGCTTTGCACAGTTGGTATAAGACTCCTGGAGCGTGTTGGCCCGAGGGCCTGGTTAACGGCCAGGGGGCATATTATCAACAAATAGCGATATTTATCGCTAAACAAGCTTGGCGAAATTTTTTTTATCGCAGCGCATCGCCGGATTTTATCGCAGAGATAATGTCCTATTAGCAACGTTTATCTCCAATGCGATAAAATATCCTGTGATAGCGGCGAAATGCGTGAATATCGCTGGGAATCCTGCGATATTCAGGCATTAACGCCAATAGGGTCTTATCCTGAATATCCAACTCCCATTGGATATACAGGTTAAGAAGTGGTCTGAGCAGGCGTTAGTTTTCAGCGATATTCGCGCTTAGCGCAAATTTCTTAATCGCTACGCCTGCGTTGATAATAGGCGATAGCGATGTTAGCGACTGCTTTCAGTCGCTAACAGGTTGGGTATGCCCACTTTGCATGTCATTAGCGATAAATATCGCTGACATGCAAAGCGGGCCCCAAACCGCTCGCTATCGCCTACAAGCTGTCGATAACTGCTGTTAGCGAGAGCTTGCTAATAGGGCGATAAAATTATCGCCGCTTATCTCATATCGCCTGCCTTGATAATATGCCCCTTGGAGCGTGTTGGCCTGAGGGCCTGGTTAAAGATCAGGCCCTGCAGATACCCCACGCTGAAGGGCAGGTGAAATGGGTAAAGGCCTCCTGTTGTGAGTTGGCTACAGAACCTGGCTAAAAGGTAAGCCTTGCCACCGACCCGATTCGTGAATGGCCCAAGGCTGTGCACAGCGTGAGTTGGTCTCCTGCGGGGGTCTTAGTGTGTGTTTGCTGCCCACGGCGGGTTGTCCACAAAGCCTGGCCAAAGACCCACACTCTCACTTCCACCATCCACCAACTGATTCACTTACTATGTTTGATTGGACAGGAAGACGCAGCTGTAAGAGGCAGAGGAGGCCTTGAATCTGCAGCTCATCCCAAACCCTGCTAAAGAAACTACACTGGCTCCCAGGGATTTCCTGACAGAAGTTCCTGGTACTTGGAGTCTCACATCACATTGTTCATGGAACAAATTATCACTACTGGGAAAACAAGAACATCTCTGCACACAGCTGAGCTCTGCCAGGAATCCCCAGCTCTTCCCCTATAGATGCTAAATATAAAAACACATTCCTTGTAAAAAGGTTCTTGGTAATGAGTTAATTAACTGGAATAAACTCCCAGAGGCCCTGAGCAGAGATCAGAATCGTGGCAAGTTCAGGAAGATGCTGAAGACAAGTGTCACCAGACGACTTTCCTATCATTTAATTCAGAGTTAGCAGAAGGGACGACAAGACCTTTGACCCTGATGATGGGCGTTACATCTGTTTATGAAATCTTTATTGGAAAGTGAAAAGGAGCACAAATCCAGCCACATAAAATAGCAAAGGCGAAATATGTCCTGCTATCACTTGCCAGACTGGTTAAGTCACAGGGATTGCAAAGCCTTAGACAGGTGCATCGAACAGCAAGAACAGAGTGGTAGCAACCCTTACCAGACGCGGCTGCAGGCAGTGAAAGAACCAGTCAAAACCAACAGGACAAGCCTTACCCAACTTTCTTACTTCATTTTTTTAAAAATAATATGTTTAACTATCTATATGGAAAAAATACTGGCTTAGCTCTACACCATTTTTTTTTCACAACCACAGGTGACACGAGTGAACTTAGTTCAATGCACCACAGTAAGATGTATCAGTTTCCAAAAATCAAAATAAATGTAGGCTGTTCATTGTCAAGGATGACGAGGGAATGGTGATAAATTTATCTCACAAGGAAAGGGCCCATGCAGTTCCAGTCCTTACTAGCACTGGGGAAGCTGGGATTCTTATCTATATTTTTCTTACCATTTTCTAGAATCCCAGGTGTGGTCGACTGAACCTTTTTCTCTGTCTTAGAAGCATAAAGGGAAGATTTTCACAATCATAGCTCATAACAACTTTATAAAACAAATCCAAATTAGACTCAAAGGACCACTGACTACCAACTGAAAATTTAAAAATGTATTACAAAGCCAAAAATAACTGAACATACAAACATCTCAGCAAAAGATTCAAGAAATAGACTGGCACTAACACAAAGGTAATCCTACGCAAGAGTCTGAGACGACTTAGAATAAAGAAATCAGGGTCAACTCGAGAAGCATTAGACATACCATTACCGACAATGTAGAAAGTCGAGACGGCCTTTACAAAAAGGAAAAGAAATTTGTTAAACTGTCCTTACACTAACTGTAAGGTGACATCCCTACTTAACGAATTACCCAGCAAGAATAAAGGTGTCAGCTGTGATGACTTCCTAAGAAGAACATTGTGTGCTTCCAAGCGTGCTTAGTTGCAAATCCCTTATTGGGGCACTCCTATAGGTCATTAGGCTCCAAAAACGTTCATAAACACTTTACTTTCTTCAATAAGTAATTTATTCCTCAATGCTTCATTTAAGTTCCTGCATATTATGTGGCATATGCCTTTGTTTTAAATAAAACTTGCAGATTCATCAATTGAAATCTTTCAGTCTCCAATGCATTTCGAGCAACACTGTGCTCTTCATCAGGGAGTCAAACTAGAAAGGTAAATAGATAATGTAATGCTTAATCCCATAATGTTGAAGAGTCACATATTAATAACAAATAAATAGCAATATTTAAATCAAGATAGTCAGTGTGGTTAGTAAGCACGCGTGATTCAAATGTATCCAAAAATGTCAGTACTCACTTATAACAGCATAATTAATACCAATATTCCAATGATTTTTGACCGAAAAACTGTTGGAAAAATAAATAAAAGAAATTCACGGTTGAAATTTTGGTATCATACCCTAATGTGAACGAAACTATAATATAAGTAAGTGTACCATATAAATGAGAATGTCAGTCACGCTACCATTCCTAACTTGTTCTAGACAATACACGTTTAGACTATTAGCGTATCCAATAGGTTTCAAACCAACATGTAACATAACGGCGCATAATGCACTTTACAATATTGTTGTATTATATTGTCGTATTTTCAAATCTTACCGTTATAACTTCTTATGGTAGGATACAACTCATCCCGTTCTACGCTAGTTCGTGATGTGAAGTTCCTGGCGTCTGACATCATTATTATGGGCGTGACAAATCACGCAAACTACTATAGTTAGAAACTAAAATAGGACTGGAGTGTGGATAGTATAGTGGCGGCCATATTGTAAATGTAAACGCTAGTTAGTAATATAAGGTATCAAGCCTAAAAAGTGAATTAATGTTAATGGTGAATAATAATCAAGAATAAACAATGAACAATGAATAATGGTAGTCTAAATGAAACAAAATGAGATAGTGGAATAATATGACATTATCAAAGACTCATGTTATATAGTTGGCATCTAGTCACAGTCAATGAGCAAAATAAACCCACACGGGGTGTATTTACAGGTAACATAAAAATTCATTCCGATCGTTCAGACCCAATGGTTTCATAGCTTCCAATAGTTAAATCCAGTAATTTTCACGCTTTAGTAAATGTGTATTATTGTCTCTACCCTCTACTTTTTCAATCACTTCCAGTACTTGAAATCTGAGTTGGGCTATATTGTGCTTGTGTTCATAAAAGTGCATAGCCACTGTGGACCTTGGGTTTTTCGTTCTTATGTTCGATTTATGTTCATTAATACGTATACGTATTTTGCGCTCTGTTTTTCCAACGTATATTTTCCCACAAGGACATTTTAGAAGATAGATCACATTGGAAGTTTCACAAGTGGCTGAAACATGTAACTTGATTTCATGTCCTTTCATGGGGTGTCGTATGGTAGTTCCTCACATGATGTTATTACTGTTCTCACAATTTAAGCAAGGAAGAGTGCCAGTGTGTTTACGCATCTTCGGTTTCTTGCTCTTTAAGATTTCTCCCAAATTTCTGTTTCTAGTGTATGCGAACAATGAAGGTTCCTTGAAAAGATTATTAAAGTCCGGATCCATAGTGAGAAGCTGCCAGTGTTTGTTAATTATCCTTTTGAATGGATTATTTGCTGTAGTGTATTTTGTTACCACCACCATTCTGGTAGTTTCCTTTTTGTTGCTAGGGATTAAAGACGTTTCCCTTGTGGTTAATTGACATCTTTGAACTGCTTTATTGACAATAGTGTGTGGGTAACCTCTCTGTCGAAATCGTTTCACCATTTCTTCAACTCTGAGTGGTACTTTAGTTTCATCTGATACAATTCTCCTTATACGCAACATTTGGGATACAGGAAGGTTATTTTTGAGACCTGGTTGATGATAACTTGTGTAGTGAAGGATATTATTTTTATCTGAAGGTTTCCTATATATATCTGTGTCCCGGTGTGTACCTGCTTTTCTTAGTTTTACATCCAGAAATGTTATTTCAGTGTCCGATATTTCACAAGTGAACTGTAAATGTTCATTGAAGTCATTCCATGATTCCAAAGCCTCTTTAGCACTCCTTTTATCTCCTTTCCATAGTACAAAGATATCATCGATATATCGTTGGTAGAGCAAGATGTGGGGTTTCCAATTTGCATTCGAGAGAATGTTTTCTTCCTCAAATTTTTCCATAACTAAATTCACATATGAAGGAGCCATACAATTTCCCATCGATGTACCGCTTAGTTGGAGGAACCACTCCTCCTTCCATCTGAAGTAGCTATAATACAGTGAAAAATGCACAAGTTCCATTATGAATATTTGCATTTTATGATCAATGTCACTATTAAGCAATGTATGTTCAATTGCCTCCAATCCTAGTTGGTGGGGATTGATGTGTACAGTGATGATACATCAGCTGTACATAGTGTTATGATGTCTTCATCTGACCAGTGGATGTTTTTGATCTTCAATTGAAAGTCTGTGGTGTCTTTAGTGTATGACTTCATTTTCTTGACACTAGGCTGTAGATACTTGTCAATAAATTGACCTGTATTTTCATGTATGCTACCACATGTAGCCACTATTGGTCTAAATGGTGGGTCCTGTATGTTTTTATGGATCTTTGGTATCATGTAGATCACCGGGTTCTTGACTTGGGATTTCAATAGGTATTGTCTGTTTTATCTGTTATCATTCCCAGCTCCACCGCCTTGTCCACAATAGTCTTGAGTATGATGGTGTATTCTCTCGTTGGGTTGATATCTAGCCTCATGTAGAGATTCTTATCCATAATGTGTTCTGTGACCTTCTGTTCATAGTAATTTGTATTCAAAACAACAAGGGCTCCCCCTTTATCTGCCTTCTGAAATGTCAGATCTGGATTGTTTGCTAATTTTTTCAATGCATCCCAATCTCCTCTACTGATGTTCTTTTTTGATGTAGATTTCAACTTTATGGTCAGTAGATCTTTTTTAACTATACTCTCAAAAAGGTCCAATGTTTTGTGGCTCGTGGGAGCCATGTATGTACTCCGGGTTCTGATCTTCTTCCATGATGTCACTGGTTTGAAAAGGTATTATATTTTCAAAATGTTTTCTTAATCTTAATTTTCGCATCAATTTGAATAGATCAACTTCCAATTCTAGAAGGCTGCTGTCAGAAGTAGGGACAAATGAAATTCCTTTTTGAAGGATCATTTGTTCTTTAGTTGTTAAACTGTAGTCAGATAGGTTTACAATTAAGTTTCCTTCCAATATTTTTTCTTGACCTGTGTTTTCGTAGTCGTACTTCGTGTGTGGGGCGTTTCCTTCTCTTTTTCCTTTTCTTTTGTTTTTGCCCCTCTTGGGTCTTCTAAATCTCCTGGGCCTTTCTCTAAAAAAGGCTCTTCTGAGGTAGTAGGTGTATCACTTTCAGTTGGATGTGTACTTTGACTACGAGGTTGTGTTCTCATACCTTGCACTTTTATGAACACAAGCCCAATATAGCCCAACTCAGATTTCAAGTACTGGAAGTGATTGAAAAAGTAGAGGGTAGAGACAATAATACACATTTATTAAAGCGTGAAAATTACTGGATTTACCTATCGGAAGCTATGAAACCATTGGGTCTGAACGATCGGAATGAATTTTTATGTTACCTGTAAATACACCCCGTGTGGGTTTATTTTTCTCATTGACTGTGACTAGATGCCGACTATATAACATGAGTCTTTGATAATGTCATATTACTCCACTATCTCATTTTGTTTCATTTAGACTACCATTATTTATTGTTCATTGTTTATTCTTGATTATTATTCACCATTAACATTAATTCACTTTTTAGGCTTGATACCTTGTATTACTAACTAGCGTTTACATTTACAATATGGCCGCCACTATACTATCCACACTCCAGTCCTATTTTAGTTTCTAACTATAGTAGTTTGCGTGATTTGTCACGCCCATAATAATGATGTCAGACGCCAGGAACTTCACATCACGAACTAGCGTAGAACGGGATGAGTTGTATCATACCATAAGAAGTTATAACGGTAAGATTTGAAAATACAACAATATTGTAAAGTGCATTATGCGCCGTTATATTACATGTTGGTTTGAAACCTATTGGATACGCTAATAGTCTAAACGTGTATTGTCTAGAACAAGTTAGGAATGGTAGCGTGACTGACATTCTCATTTATATGGTACACTTACTTATATTATAGTTTCATTCACATTAGGGTATGATTCCAAAATTTCGACCGTGAATTTCTTTTATTTATTTTTCCAACAGTTTTTCGGTCAAAAATCATTGGAATATTGGTATTAATTATGCTGTTATAAGTGAGTACTGACATTTTTGGATACATTTGAATCACGAGTGCTTACTAACCACACTGACTATCTTGATTTAAATATTGCTATTTATGTGTTATTAATATGTGACGCTTCAACATTATGGGATTAAGCATTACATTATCTATTTACCTTTCTAGTTTGACTCCCTGATGAAGAGCACAGGGTTGCTCGAAATGCATTGGAGACTGAAAGATTTCAATTGATGAATCTGCAAGTTTTATTTAAAACAAAGGCATATGCCACATAATATGCAGGAACTTAAATGAAGCATTGAATGAATAAATTACTTATTGAAGAAAATAAAGTGTTTATGAACTTTTTTGGAGCCTAATGACCTATAGGAGTGCCCCAATAAGGGATTTGCAACTAAGCACGCTTGGAAGCACACAATGTTGGATTAAATCTTGGCGTTATTGACGGTAAACGCCATCCTGGGAGCAACCTAAATTCTCTTAATTTCTTAAAAATCACATCTATACTTGATGAACATTCAGTTAAAAATAAGGTTGTGCGGTTATACACCATTTTGGTTTAACTTCCTAAGAAGTACATTCACCTTCCAATAAGTTGCTACAATTTCTGAGCTCGTTCTAAGATGCTCCTTCTTACACCTTATTCTGCCTTATGTTCACAAACTGCCTACATCTTGCCTTTCCCAAGCCCTCTTTCTAACCCCTAGTCTACTCTCTGCTCTCTGCTCTCTGCTCTGGACTGCCTCTCCCCCCTTGGGTGCTGTCCCTAATACATAAACCCAAAAACAGTCGACACGCCCAGAGGTACGCCCCTCTGGCAGGTACAGATCTTCAAACTTTTCCAGTATGGCACCTCTCCATCAAGCATCCGTTGGTGTGTCCTTGGGTCCCAGGCACCTTCTCCGCTGAATGTTGCACTCCCAAATTCCTTGGCAGCGTCTCTGCACTCGCGCCCACTATCCTAACTTCTAAACAATGAACCCTTCTACCTAACGAGCCTTGTGGCCTTGCACCTGCAAGCTAGAATACGTGAGACCATGCTTACATCATTCGAAGTTACAACTTAATATTTGCTGAGGACAGCTTTTTCCAAGCGAGAGATATCATTCTTTTCTGACTGAGGCTAACCAAAGAAAAATACAGTTAGGCCTCTACTGGCTTCAGCATGTCCCAGGCCTTTGCACTTTTAAATGCAATTCTAACATGACATGACATTACATTTCATCACTATAAAACGTTAGTTCTGCAAGAAATATATTCTTCACATTAAACCCCATGTTAATCCACCCATTAATAGGCACATGTATTATTTCATTAAGGCACATCATTGTTAATGCAACATTTCACATATGATTACATTTCTAAGTTATGCAACATTACACTTTGATTAAGGCCTTACATTAGTCTATGATTAATAAATACATCACTACATATTGCACTGATTCTCAACCTAAGGTTACATTTCTAAAATACATTAGTAAGATCCTCTAAATATGTGGGTGCTGACTACTCGGGATTATGGTGCAGCCCTACAAATTTTCCAAAGTAACATGGCGCTCTCTCAGCACTTTCAAGAAACTATTGGCCTGCGGCTGAGGCTGCCGGTCCCAGGATGCTTGTTGCTGGTCCAGGGAGTACCTGGCTTGGCAGTTCAGTCTGGACTGTTCCCATGAGGCACAGGGTCAAGACTGATTTGGATATGGCTGGGTCTAAACTGGGGTGACATCGTGAGCAAAAGAACAATGGATTTAACCCAGATATCTTGACTGGGGGTGAATGTATGATTTATTCAGCATTCCATCCATCATTAGTTTGCGTAGCACTTTACACCCTAAGTGGGATGGGTATGCCCAGACGTGTGTCCCTTGCTCACTGTGCCACTGGATTCAAGCCAGCCTGGCTGATGAAGGGTAATACAGCATTCCGTCCATCATTTGTTTGTGTAGCACTTTTCACCCTAAGTGGGATTGGTATGATCTTCTGGCTTCTTGGATAGCTGTTTTCTAGGAAAATCACAGGGCTGACATTTTTCTACCTTCTTCCTGCTTATTCCTCCCAGGCTTCTGGCACTGAGCAATGCTGGGAAAAATCACACAGGGATGCAAGGGTAGCGTCAAATGGTTTTGTCGCCTTGCTACTGCCCTGTGTGTGATCTTTATTTACAATAGCCCAATTTCTTGACACCGGGTTAGCGTCCACCCTGTGAAAACAGTGGGAGCACTGAGTCCACCTCTGTGTCCCGCCGACTTGTGTCCTGTCCCCAACCCTCTGGCTACACCAGTCTGGAATTTCCACAGGTCTGTCAACCACATCACCTGCACATGCATACGAAAGCACGCATTCACACATTTATTCATGTGCACACACACACACTGTTCATTCAGTGAGAACTGATTCGTTTATTCAACTTTGCAAACATAAATGTAGGGAGGGGTGCCTACATCCCCAAGAGGCAGATAAAATGTTCACATCTACTCCATGTTCCTATTTGATTCCTGGTCAGAATGTAGGCAGACCACACTAGGTAGTACCAGTCTTTTAAGACTTCTGATTTCCTAGGCATTCCACAGTGGGTGCACGTGTATATATGTCTGTGTATATGTATTATGTATGCAGTATTTGTGTAGAGCGAACCAACTAAAAAAGGCAGCAGAGTGCTGCACGAGGTCAAAGGTGAGTCATTGGAGAGAATCCTGGGATCAGAGAACAAAAGTAGACTCCTCTTACTTCCTCATGATCGTTCTTATAGGTTTTGATATGACCCCAACTCAATGGTACTCCTTTTATCAACCCCAAAAGGCTTAAAGGCAAATCATTCTTTCGAGATATGAACCTGTGACCAGCATGTCTGCTCAGATCCCTGGTGCAGGCCTTCATCCCAGACTGTTGCACAGTTAGACTATGTTGTGATGTCATTGGAAACGTAAAAACAAACTGCCACTGCTGATGGTCCGGACTAAGGGGCATATTTACGAGCCCCTTGCGCTGCCGGAGCATCACTTTTTTTTGTGACGCTCCGGGGTGCAAATCACAAACTCATATCTATGCGACCACGCAAAGCCACTATGTGTGGCTTTGAATGGCCTCATAGAAATGGAGCAAGGCAAAGCAACGCAAATCGCTGCATTGCTTTACTCTGCACCAGGTAGGCATTCCCTGCGCAGTGCGGTGGGTTTTCCCATGCAACATCTGTGGTTTTTGACGCTTCCCCAGATTTGCAAGACCATGTAAACCTGGGGAAGCTACAAATCCTTAAACCTCCTGAGGTGAGGCGTGACGACGAGAAACATTTTAATTTCTTCTTGTTTTTTCCTCTTTCTAGAAGAGGAAAACACCTTTTAGGATTGTACGCTGCAGGTATGTGTCCCTTCCTACACAAAAACAATCCTGCTGACAACACAGGCCCCTTTGCACCATGTTGCAACAGTGCCTGCGTTGACGCTAGGGTGCCGAAAAGGCATCAGCACTGGGAGAAAGGACAGGGGGCCTCATTTATGAGAAATGACGCATCGCTGCGTGAAAGCAGCGATGCGTCACTTCTCAGTGCGCACTCCTTGCGACATTCCTGATGCGTCATATTTAATGTATGACGCATCATGTCGCAAGGAGTTACAGATACGTCAGTATTTCTGATGTATCTGTAAGCGCAAAAGTGACGCATTGCTGGAGTGTGTCACAAAAGTGACGCAACTCCAGCAATGCATCCTTTGACATGGGGCAAGCCCCATGTGAAAGGGCCTGCGTCAGTCTTACGCCTGCTGTGAGGCAGGCGCAAGATTTTGACGCAACAGCGTCCTAAAAGTGATGCAGTGAAATCTCAAAGATGTCACTGCGTCACTTCCATGACCCTTTCTTGCATCAATACGCCCCCCTTGCATACATTATACCTGGCGCAGATATAATGTGGCGCAGGGGTTTACAAAGTGACGCATCTACCTAGATGCGTCACTTTGTAAATATGACTCAACAAGGTGCATGTTTTACACCACTGGTGCGTCACAAAAAGTGACGTACCGGCGGCGTAAAAGTGACGCATGGCCTCATAAATGAGGCCCAGGAATGCATTATATTGCGTAAAAACGGGACATTACTGCCCTTTTCCCATGAATGAGGGCCCAAACAGCAGGCTCGCCTTGTACCCTTAACGCAGCCTCAATCGCTTGCTTTATATGTATTCACTTGCCTTTAAACTGAGAAAGACCCACTTCTCACGTTAAGTTACTCACTGCCAGGAAGAGGGGATGGCGCGAGCTGGCGCTGTGCCTAATGCGCCGCTAACAACAGTCCACTTCCTGCAGAAAGAAATAAAACACACAATCAGTAAGAGATCAGGCCTTTGTGTGGTAATGTGTGTATAACAAACCGACGTGACCTTTGAGGGGTTTATTTTTATTCTGCGATAGGCATTGTTCCTCTTTCCTGAGAAGAAATCGCTATATTGGGCCGATGACAGGGCAGAGTAGCCTTCCCTCTCAGGACAGAACAAAGAGCACTCGATGTAATCTCGGCCCCTGGCCACCTCCAGGCCGGGCACTGGCATGGAGGGGCCGGAGCGGTGCCCAGTCTGCCAGTTGGCCAGCTACAGATGGTTTCAAGAAATTCCAGCAGACCGAATTAATTGCATGTGTTTTTTCAGACATCAAATGAACTGCTATGAAGAAACTTCTAATTGAATCTATTTCCGTATTAGAACAGGTTATTTGGGTTTATTGGGTTCCAGTTCATCATTTTCAATAATAGGTCATTTGCCCTTTTTTCCCGTGGACATGCATAGCTTGATGACCCTCAATATATGTGATGCACTTAAATCCTGTAAAAACCATTTCAGACTGGTCAACTGGAATTTCCACTAGAGAGAGATTGGGAGGAGGCCCTCTAAAATTACGTAGAATGAGGATCACCAAAGTCGGCCATTGGAGGCGAACTGGCATGAGCTGAGGTGTTCACAGATGCCTTGCTTTTTGGTAACTCATTGCAACTCGGGCAGATTTACAAGAAAGTGACGCATCTCTGAAGATGCGTCACTTTCCCTTCGCCACTTTGAGAAACTCTTGAGCCACTATGGATGCACCGTAGTTACAATACGGTGCATCATGGCGCAAGGATTGACAGATGCATCAGAAATTCTGACGCATCTGTTGACGCAAAAGTCACGCATTGCTGGAGTCGTGTCACAAGCAAAACGCAACTCCAGCAATGCAGGGGGAGGTCTATCCTCATTGTGCTGTGTCACTTTTACGCCCGCTTCAAGCAGGCATAAGAATTTGACGCAGTGGCATCCTAGAAGTGGCGTAATGAAATCTTGTAGATTTCACTGCTTCATTTCTACAAGGCTTTTTTGCGTTGGAACGCCCACCCTGCATACATTATACCTGATGCAGGTATAATGTGATGCAGGGCTTTACAACATGACGCATCTCTCTAGATGTGTCACGTTGTAAATGCGCCGCATTTTTGCACTGCTGCTGCGTCACAAAAAGTGATGCAACAGCGGCGCAAAAACGACGCAAGCGGCTTGTAAATCTGCCCCTCAGTTCCTACAGGAATAAGACTAATAGTAGGAAATGTATTCTTACTTATATATACTTACCTTAACAATATGTTGACATCCCATATTCTGCAGTCGAAAATGTTAATGATTGACATTTTGCATTTTATTCTGACAAACAACCATTTGATGACGGGTAGGGTTGGGGGGAATTTCAGTAATGCTTGCATAATCTCTTGTAATTTTGCTTCACATTTGTAATGCAAAATTTCCAAAATTAGGCTATCACACCACATTGTATTATTACACATCATTTGCTACAAAAATGTAGTGCAAAAGCACAGGAACAACATGAAGGTCTAGAATGTGAGTAGCTGCTGCTTGCAGGGCTTGTGTTATTTCAGCTATTTGCTTTAGCGCAGAATGCAAGCTGACATCCAAAATAAAAGTGATGATGCATTTCTATCTAAAATAGACAGTAAATACTGGTTTGGTATTTCGCATAATTGCACATAATTTTACATCAATTTTCTGTAATTAAGTATGCAAAAGAAAGTTACTTGAATTTCGTGCACCTCTTGTGAATGGTTGGCGCAGTTGCTACAATAAGAGCACTGGCACTCTTTAAGTGTGAGTTTGTAAGCATGTACTCCTTCCATGTTTTAATTTTCGCATTCTAAAAAATACTATTCTTTTTCACCCCAATGTATCCCACATATAAAAAGGTGCATCAAGCTTGCCCTCCACCCCAGTCTACCATTGTAGGTCGAGATTGAAGTAGTAAAGGACCCAGAGAAGGAACTACCTTCACTGGATGTAACAAGCTTCCCCCCATCCTGGTCCACCAATGCCAGGGTAAGCCCCCTGGACTAAAGGGCATGGATGTGAAACTAAAGGTGACCGCTTGACCAAATGGACAACCCTCACCAGAAACAACACAGCGGCAATCATGTGGACCATCCACTCAGGGGCCCAACAGACCCATTCCCCCACAACATCTACAAACTGGGAACATCACCAATCAGCACCACCCAAACACACATCATCAACACTTGTATCACATCCGCTACGTTCCCGGATGAATAGAAACTTGCAGAAATCAATGCCCTCCTCTAGAAGCCCACAGTTGACCCAAATCAACTGAGCAACTTCCAACCCATCTCCCTGCTCCTCTACCCAGCCAAAGTGATTGAGAAGATCATTAACGAGCAACTCACAACTTGCCTTGAACTTCACCATCTTCTAGACAACACACAATCAGGATTCAGAAAGAACCACAGTACCAGAACAGCACTCATGACAGCCACCGACAACATTTAAAACATACTGGACCGAGAAAAAGCGTCCCTCATCCTGCTTGTTTGGCATCCAAGGATCTGCTCGCAAATGGATCTGTTCCTTTCTCATGGGAAGAACCCAACGGTCAGGGTGCCACCCTTCACATCAGAGAGCAAGAAACCCATATTCAGTGTTCCACAGGGATAGTCACTCATACCCACTCTTTTCTACACATACATGATACCGCTCGCCAACATCATTAGAACACAAGACATCACCATCATCTCCTGCGCCGATGGCACCCAACTCATCCTCTCTCTGACGGACAAGACAAATACCACCAGGACCAACTTCACCAACTGCATGACCATGGAAGAAGACTGGATGCGATCCACCTGCCTGAAGCTCAGCTCTCTCAAGACGTAAGGGCTGAACTTCGGCAACAAGACCTCTCCATGGGATTCCACTTGGTGGACATCGGAGTTAGGACCAACATCCACACCCAAAGACTACGCAAGAAATCTAGGCATAATCCTAGAGTCCAACATGATGGCTCAAGTCAATGCAGCATGCACCTCCTGCTTCCACATCCTATGAATGCTGCAAAAACTATCTTCAAATAGTTACCTCAGAAAAAAAGACGGATCGTCACACAAGCACTCATCGCCAGCAGGCTGGACTATGGCAACACTTTCAACACCAGAATCTCCAAACAACTCCTACTCTGACTGCAACCATTCAGAACACAGATGCAAGACTTATACTTGAACTCCTTCACCACACCCACATCACACCACAACTCAGGAAGCTTCACTGAATCGCCATTCACAAGTGTAGTCAATTCAAACATCTCACACACATACAAAGTACCACATAACACAGGAGCAGAATACCTAAACAGCCACATAAATTTTTACCAAACCACCAGACACCTATGCTCTGCCTCTCTCTCACTTGCACACACGCCTGCATCTGAAAAAACAAAACTGGAAGTCGCTGAGTATCCTACTTCGTATCCAAGACACGGAACAACCTCCCTCAACACATCAGAGCTTCCTCCTCACTTATTGAGTTCTGCAAGAAGCTGAAGACCTGGCTCTTCGTATAAACACCTTAGGACCACACACTTACAAACCTTGCCCAAGAGCCTGGATACTCTCTTGGGTGATGAGTGTGCTATACAAATCAACATAACATAACAATTGCCACCTGCAAATCTACCAAGCTCTCCTATCCTGGTGCATCAATGCCAAGGACATTTCCATGAACTGAAGTGCCCAGTGGTGCAACTTACACGGGCAGATAAGTCAAGCTCCACCATCCCGTCTCGTTCCACCAGCACCAGAGTAAGCTCCACTGACTGAAGGGCCTGGTGGCAAAACCACATCCGCTAGATCTAGCAAGCTACACCCCTACCCTCCACTCTCCAACACCAGGGCAGGCCTCACCAGTTGATGAGCCTGGTGGTGAAACTGCTACAATTGGATCTGTCTAACTCTCCGCCACTCCTGTCCAGCAATACCAGGGCATATTCCATGGAATGAAGGGCCAGGCAACAAATCTGCCTTCTGCAGATCTGCCAAGCTACCCCCCCATGCAGTCCACTTAAGCCATGGCAGGCTCCATGTACTGCTTCCTTGCCCTTGTCCAACAATACCAGACAAAGTTCCACCAAATGAAGGGCAAGGCAGTGAAACTGCCACCGGCAAATCCGCCAACCTGCCCTCCCACCTTGGTCCACCATTGCCAAGGCAAAATCCATGCACTGAAGTGCCTAGCAGCAAAACTGACACCGGTTAATCTACTAAGATTACCCCACTACACCACCCATGCTTCACTCCTACCTGCATTCACCAAAGCCAGAACATGCTCCACAGACTGACGAGATCAAACTGCCACTGGTGGATCCGCCAAGCTCCCTCCTTTATTTCTCTCTACCAATGCCAGGGCACATTACATGGACTGAAGGGTTATGCGACCAAAATATCAACGGCATGTCCACCAAGTTCTCCATCCCACCCCTGTATTCCAATGCCAGTGCAAGCTCCACTGATGGTATCCCACCAAAATATAATTTAAAAGTATTGTCGTGAGACTTAAATATTGCGTCAAAAACATTTTGATGCCAAAAACATCATGGTACAGAATACAGAAGATAAGAATATGTTGCTAAGTATTTTACAATGTTTTTGATATGTAGTTGAAGGTAATATTGGTATTTACTCAATTAGTTTATTTTTATGAGTTGTTATGTTATAAGTTGTTATAATTTTCATGTTAACTATTTTTACTTAGTTCTTAGTGTGTTTTTTGGTAACATAGTATCATTTTTTTCTTTTATGTCAATATTTTGGTAATGATGCTGTGTTTGTAAGGTAATAGGTTGAGAAGTTTTTTTGATATACATTTTTTAAGTGATTATAACATTTTTTAGTTAATTAATAGACAATATGGTATTTTGTATTTGTGAGTTGGTTAATTAGATAATTGATTGTGTTATTTAAAAATATTGTGAAACACAAGTATGTGTGTGTGTCGAAAACATTTTGATGTCAAACACATCATGGAACAGAAGAGAGAAGGTATGCATTTTGTTTTTTTAAGTCTTTTGTATTGTTTTTGAAATCTCGTGCAAGCTAATATTGTTCTTTGATTATTTAGTTAATTGTTTATCCATTTGTGTGTTAGTAGTTGTTATTTAATTCGTTTTTAGTGCAGTTTTGTGATTTAGTAACTTATTTTGAGGTTTTTTTTGGTTTATTTCAGTTTTTAAATATTTAATTTATTTAATTTTTAATGGTTATACGTTTTTATTACTTTTAATTTGTTATTAGGATAATTACTTACATAACTTTTTTTCGCTATTTATTAGATAATTTAACATTAAGGTCATATTTTTTATTTGTTATTTGGGTAATTAGATAATTTATTGAATTAATTATTTGTATTTCATTGTTTGGATATTATTACATTATATTATATTTAGTTTTTTTATACTATCCCATTTTATGGGGATATTATTTTTAAAATAACGTATATTGCTATGTTTCGGTTATTAATTTAAAGTGTTTGTCATTGTTGGAACTTTAGGGTAAACTTATGGGAAGCATTTTATATCTATTTACTCCATTTTTTACTTTACATCATTTTTAAATATAATTTCGATTTTAATTTTGTGTTTTTAGTCTTCAATAATTTGTATAAATTCTATAATTTGTATAATATATTTAATACATATATGGACATATATTTTGAAGTTCAACATTTTCCTTACTGTTGCCTATGCTGGAATGGACACAGTAAATCTGACTCCTCCAAAGGCCAACACTTTACCTACTGTTGCTTACATTAGAGTGTGAATAATAAATCAACCCCAACCCCCAAAGTCTCGCACCTTCCCTACTATTGCTTAGTTTGAAGTAGGAATACGAAAATGTCCCCCCTCCGAAGTTCAGTACTCTCCCTACTGTTGCTCAGGTTGGAATGGGAAGCTTATATCTGACCCCTCCAGAGTGCAACACTTTCCCTACTATTGCTTACGTGGTAGTGGTTATAGTAAATCTTACCACTCCAAAGTCATACATTTTCCTTGCTGTTGCTCACGTTGGAGTGGGAATAGTACGTTTGACCCCCTCCAGAGTCTAAAACTTTCACAACTGCAGTGGGAATAGGAAATGTAATCCCTCCAAAGACAAACACTTTCCCTACTTTCGCGTATGTCGAAATGGAAATAATAAATATGACCCCTCCAAATTTCTCTACTGTTGGTCAGGTTGGAGTCGGAGTAGTGAATTTGACCCCTTCAAGTCTATTTTTTTATCTGATCGTTTCAAAATAGTTTTAATTAATATTGTTTGTTTTACCTTTAAAAGTTAGTTTATTGTAAATCGTTTTTATTTATTATTAGAACTAATACTTCAATTTTATTTTATATAATTCCAATTTGATATATATATTTAATACCTAGAATTTGCATTTAAAATTTATTTGTAATAAAATTATTATAATTGTGCTTTTGCCCATATTTTGAAATATATGTATTTTTTTGTAAGCTATAAACTTTCTAAAAAAATTTATTGCAATATTTTCTAAATGTCATTTTATTTTTACATTTGTATATGTTTTAAAGGTTATAGAGTGTATAATAATTAAAATTCGATGTAGTTACCTTCACAAAATTGTAGTCTTTTATAGTTTTGTTTTTGATATTTTTGACTTTATAAAGTCTGTAAAGACAATATTTTCATCCTCAATATTTGTGGGTGATGTTTTTGGCAACAATATTTTTACCTGTGATATTTCGACTAGTGGAGCCATTTAGCTCCAACCCCACCACATTGTTTCAATGCCAGGTAAGCTCCACAGACTGAAGGACCTAGTGATGAAACCTCCATCAGTGGATCTGCCAAGCTATCACTCCAACCTGGTCAAGCAACTTTAGGGCAAGCTCCACGGACTGAATTGCACTAAGGCAAAATCGTCACTGGTATTATCCACCAAGCTCACCTCCATTCCAGTCCACCAATGCCAGAGTATCCTCAATGGACTGAAGGGCCTGGGGTGAAACTGCCGCAATCGGATCTGAAAGGCTTTCCACCCATCCCGGTCCATCAATGTCAGGGCAAGTTTTAAAGACTATAGATCAAGGTGGCAACGGTCACCCATAGATCTGACAAACCTTCCCCCACCCCTGTTCCACCAATGCCAGGTCAAACTCCACAGATTGAAAGTTCCAGTGGCAAAACCACCATTAGTAGATCCACCAAGGTCCTCCCTCATACCCATTCCACTAATGCCATGATAAGCTTCATGGACCCACCGCAAAAACGCCATTGGCAGATCCGCCAAGCACCCCTGCCACCTAATTTTCCACCAATGCTAGGACAACTGCCACCAAATGATCCACCAAGTTACCCCTCAATCATGTTCAGTTGTACTAGTTGAAGCTCTACAGACAGAAGGGCCCAGCAATGAAACCTCCACCTGCGATGCAACAAGTTTCCTCCCACACCCGTTCCACCAATGCAAGGGCAAGTTCCATGGACTAAATACCCTGGCAGATACACAACAATTGGCAGATTTGCCAAGCTATCCCCTAGCTTGGTCCACCATTCCAGGACATGCTCCATGGTCGGATGGTACTGGTGATGAAGTTATCACCAACGTATGTGAAAATAACCCCCTCTACCCACTCTGATCCACCAACACCAAGGCAAATTCCATGGACCGAAGGGCCTAGCAGCAAAAACTGCCACCGGTAGACCTGCCAAGCTCTCCCACCCCAGTCCGTCAATGTCAGGGTAACTGCAACAGGCATATCCACCATGATCCCTCCATCCCTGTCCACCAACACCACTGCAAACTCCATAGACTTAAGGTCCGAGTGGGAAAACCACCTCAGGGGCATCTGCTAAGCTCCCACCCCATAATGGTCCACCATTTCCAATGCAATCACCACCAGCGGCTCCACTAAGCTATTCCTCAAACCAGTTTACCGACACCAGTGCAAGCTCCACGGAGTGAAGTGAAGGGCCCGGTGGTGAAACTGCCATATGTGATCTGCCATTCTACCCAACACTCCACTTTACCACCTTCAGGAGAAGCTCGTGAAAGTGAAGGACCTTGCAGAAAAGCCGGCATAAATGGATCCAATAAGGTGACCTCTATACCGCTCCACCACAGCAATCTCCCTGGACTTAAGGACCAGGTGGTCAACCACCAAAGGCAGATCCTCCAAGCACTGCCCACCCCACCACCCTCCACAGCAAGTTGCATGCGGTTGTAAAATGCCCTTTTCTACGATGGCTACTGCTGCGACCCGGAAAAGGGCCGCAGCACAAGCTGCAGAAGAAAAGGGCACTTTACAAACATCCATGCACCGTGTAACAGGCACTATGTGGTGCTTGGCACACAGTGCATGGATGTGAGGGGGCACAATATGTGCCCCCCTGGCCACTTAGCAGTGGCCCACGGCGGACTGGGGCCCTGCTTGGGGCCCCTAAAGTCCATTTCCATCTGGCTTTTTATGTCGTTAGGACCACCATGAGAAGACATTTGGAAAAGGACATTGTGATCATGACGACGGTGCCTGGTGAGGCACCGCCTTTATTCAGGTTCAGGGCCGGACTGGGAACCGAAACCGGCCCTGCCAAAGTGCTCGCCCCCCCCTTGGGGGGAGGGTTGCGACCGCGCTCTTTGCCAGGGCCAGTTTTTGGCACATTTTGTTACAGGGCCGTTTTTGCAGCAACGCTGTAAAAACGGCCCTGTAACAAAAATGGCCCCCAGGGGCCCAAAACCGGCCCCCACCCTTGCGGCGCACCAGGGGATTGCCCGCTGCTCGCAACGGCCAGTCCGGGCCTGTTCAGGTTCACGATTCCGACAGCCGCCTCAATGAAATCAGTACATTCTGTCTGAGTTGGCGGTCCGTCTGCAAAGATTCAATGGTCCAACCGCCTGCATTGTAAAGAGGCAGTCGGCCGAAAAGCTGTCTGTCAGTGAGACCACCATCATCATGATGAGCCTCAAACGTTTGAAAAAGCAAATACGAACAAAGGGTCTAAGGTCATTATTCAGTGAATGTTGTTGTCTTTTGAATGATTTATTTAATCCTCCCTCCCCCCACGCAGGGCCTTCAGCCTTTTGGCTGTGGCCACGCCCTGCACCAAACCCACTGTGGCTACTCATCCCTTGCACTGTAGCCAGTGGGTCAGCCTACTTCAGCCATTGGCTAACTTCCACATACAAAATAGCTCCCCTAAGTGCTATGGCAGACTGTGCTTTTTGAGATTGAAATCTATTTTTTTAATTACAACAATAAAGTTTTCCAAAAACAATTACAATACAAAATACGCTTTGACAAAGCTTTAAGTCTTATGGGCAATGTTAAACCTGTTGTCTTTGGCAGTATTGTTTAGATCGGGGGTTAGCCTAACTAAAATTATATATAATAAACTTATGTTGGCTTCAAGCCACCCCTTTTCTTGCATTGGTCCTGTCTTCTGTTATTTTCATTTTTCTTCCACTCACTACAGCGTACAGCAAGGAGCAATGTGTCAGCCCACTTCAGCTATTGGCTAACTTCACTGTGAGTGACAGCATTCTACTCTTTCATGAGGAGCACAACAGTACTGTTGGACTTGGCCCTTCTGGCAGGTTCACCCCTAAACTTTTTGCTTTTATTTGTGACCCAGTAGTAGTGATTTTTGGGTTCTGCGCACTTTCACTGTGTCCCAGTAGAAAGTGCGTGCGCACTCTGAGAACATGTGGTGAGATAGGCTTGCCATCCCATAGGAATGCATGGGTAATGCATGTGTCCCTGGTAGTTCCTGATGCGTGGGGTGTACAGGCTCGAGTCTGGTATGTGCAGACTCGTGTGATTGAATGCTGCAAAATGATGTATGCAGCGTGTGTGTGTCTAGTGTGGAAGTACCACTTCTAGACATGGCTGTACGTGTGCTGTGAGGGTGCTGGAGTGTGATTGACTGGAGCTGGCTGGCAAGCCTGGCTCCAGGAAGTCTGGATGGGTCTGCCCAGTGGTGAGTGGAGAGATTAGCATGAGTGATGTGAGGGAGGGCTGCACCTGGTTCCTGAATTGGGCTGGGCTTTCCCCACA
The DNA here is from genome assembly GCF_964261635.1 of Lissotriton helveticus. Lineage (NCBI taxonomy): Eukaryota > Metazoa > Chordata > Amphibia > Caudata > Salamandridae > Lissotriton > Lissotriton helveticus. The sequence continues at coordinate 276,616,530 of NC_136058.1, read as the reverse complement.
CAATTCTGGCTCCACCCCCTGTGGTGCGTCTAACAACCCTCGCCTCCCTAGTGAATGAAAGGGGTGGTTGAGCCATCAAGGGTGCTCCAAAACCAGCTGCGACTGGTTTCTCCCCCACCCTGCACCTACAGACAAAGGATTTAGTAGTATAAGAATTTTTTCTCTTCCAGGATCCTATCTGAGGGGGGCTGCTGCTGCTGCTGGAGGCCAGGAGGAACCGCCACTTGGGACTGCCTTCCTGCTTGGAGGGCCCAGTGAGCTGGCCCCTGGCCCAGCCTGCCCCCCCACCTTGCTCTACTGAAGGACCTTTGTCCTGGACTTTTTTGTTCCTGCTGGTTCCAGTAAGCGCCTGGAAGCACTTTATTTGCTTATAGCGCCTGGGAGCGCTGTCTTTTAGTGCTTGGGAGCGGTTATTTACCCAGCATTTTGCGTGGGGGAAAGCCGGTGCCCACCCTGCGTGTTGCTGCTTGTTCGCGGCTGCCCACGCCGCACCTGTGGCCGTTTTTATTGCCCCGAGCGAGTGCCTACCTCGCCTTATATTTAAATTCCCGAGGGAGCCCACCCCTCGAAAATCACCGCCGAAGCCCAGGGGCATTGAAACCGTTGCCAGGCCGCTGCCTAGTGCGACCCGGAAGTGCCGCCTCCACGCCCCGAGGGCCGTGCTGCTACTGGCTGCCCTCAGCAGCGCGACCCGGAAGTGCCCGCGGCTTGCCTGGTTGTAGGCAGGGCCTCGAGACAGGAGGAGAGCGGCGCCGGCCTTCACGGGGCTCCGGGGACTGAGGGAGAGCCCCGAGTGCCGCCAGGAGGCTGAAGAAGAAGCCCCGGCCCGCTTGCAGGATAGGCGGGAGTGAGGGGGAGCCTTGGAGGCTCCAGAAGAAGACCACCGTCGCAGCCTCCGTCCCCGCCGCCTGCCGGAGAAGAGAGAAGCTGGTAAGTGCTGGGGTGGGGGAGAGCACGGCGAGCGCAGAGTACCCCGAGAGGGACTTCAACGGAGTTGAGACACTTTGAGCGGCCCCGGTTGGCAGAGGGCCGCTCCGACGACCAGGGCATTTCTTCAGAGCCCGAGAGGCTCCGGCAGCATTTTGGTTGTTAGAGCCCCGAGAGGCTCACAGCGACGCATTTGTTTCCAAGCCCACGAGGGGCTCAAGGCGCTATTTGTTCACGGAGCCCCATGGCTCTAGGAGGGCACCAGCATGGGAGAGCCCACGGGAGGCTCCAAACCGCCCATTTGTATTTACAAGCCTGCGAGGCGGCATTTCTTTCATTTTAGGGTCCCCGGGGGGGGACCCCAATGCGTGGTGCCTGTCTCTTTTAAAGAGCCGGCAAGGCTCAGGGTGTATCTCGCTAGAGCCCAGTGGGGCTCAGGGGTCAATTAGGTTGTTCAGAGCCCTGCGAGGCTCCAAAGTTGGCCCCATCATTTTCTCCAGCTGCCCAGCACTTCGTGGCCAGCTGCCACGTTTAGGTCCCTGACACTGGGACACAGGGCGTCCTAGCCCTAGAAAGGCCAGTTGGCCTAGGGACAGCCACAGGAATGTTTCTAGGCATCATGTGTTTTCCTTCCCTGCACCTCTGAATGATTTTAGGCATCATGTGTTTTCCTTCCTTACACCGCTGAATGTATGTTTATGTATCATGTGTTATGTTCTTACACCCCTACAGGTATTGTGATACTTAGGTGGTTGTTCTCCTAGTACAGGTGGTGCTAGTGAGGTCCTGGTTACCAGTGGTTACTGGTTGTGTGCTATTTTTTTGCTACAGTGATTTTCTATGCTATGTTCTAAGTGAAATTCTAACAGTATTTCAAGTTCTAAAAGTGCTGATTCCTGACAGTGGTCAAGGTGGCCCTGTCTTGTACATATCCCCTGTAAATTCTGCCCGTGCCTCTTGGCACATTGTAAAGTGTGTGTTTTTATCTAAGTGCTTTGGTGTAATACAAAGGCTATTTTTATACATAACCTTGTGTGGAGTTTCCTTTGTGGTGGGCCTTGGGTGTTGTTACTGGGGGTGTGTGCGCAAACACTTAACTCACATTGCCTCCGAGTTTAGCCTTACTGCTCGTGCTACGTTACCAAGGGGGTGAGCAGGGGTTATCTTGGCGTGTAACTCCCTTGCCCTGACGTGGAAGTGGTGGTCTCTGACTGACTTTGGCGCAAGCCCTGGCCAGCCAGGGATCCCATTTCTAACAAGTACATAAAGGGGCATATTCACAAGGAGCTATAGCGGAATTAATTGCACTTTATTAAGCATGGGCGTAAAATCCGTTCCGCACGCGGATTTTCGGCAATTCCGCAATCCGCGAACTCACGCGAATTCGCCGAAAATCCGCAAATTCGCACGCAGCCGATTTTTTTGCTTGGTGATACAATTTTGCGGCGCGCGGCGTTCACTTACCGTCATTCAGCTTTTGCAGAGTTGTTTTTTCTCCATATTTTGCGTGTGCTGCGCCATTTTGGATCTTGCTGCGGGATCCTGCGGGAGTTTGGCAACCGCGATTACGTCATCGTGGCTTGCCACCTTGCACAGCACGCATCGCGAGAGTTCGCAATTGCGAACACGTAGATGCGGCGAGCAGCAACAATCTCGCACTCGCGAAATTTCAAAATTTGCAATTTTGTACAAGAATCCACCAGCAAGCAGCATAAACCTTCTAAAAATGATTATTTTTTCAGAATAACTCCTAAGGTTGACATTTGCCTGCACTTTTTTTGCAAGGAGTCCATTTTGGGGGGGGGGAGGAAGTGCCCCACAGTCTCCAACTTCCTGTTCCTGTCCAGCAGGCTCCTCCCAGTGCTTTCTTCATGTGCTGGTCACTTTCATTTGGATCTTGACCTGGAAGGATTACTTTTTGTGGATGCTGCTGGATATTTGGATTTGAGGCCTTTTTGACTTTCTTTGGATCACTTTTGGATTAGAAATCAACTTTCACAAGTACGTTTGTTTGGGGCATTACAGTTGCTGCAACTACAATTTTGGAACTTTTTCAGAACATTAAATAAAATATATTGTGGGGAGCCACAGTATCCAGTAGGACCAGGGTTAGTTATGGGTGCATGATACAACTGTTTTGTTGAATTTAAACATCATTGAGGGTATGGATGGCATGGGATTGTGCTGATTTTTGTGTTTTTCGATTTTTGGGGCTGCTGTGGGGGCCTTTTGCCCAGGGGTAGTGAGTGGTGCATGAACTGAGTCTTTCTGTGGGGTCTCTTTAATGTAAACATCATGGAGGGCATGGATGGCATTGGATTGTGGTGATTTTTGTGTGTTTTTCGTTTTTTTGGGGCATACTGTTGATGGGGACTGGCCATGTGGGTGGTGGCCATTTTGAGTGCTGGTACAGGCAGGCCCTGGCCATGTGCTTTTGGTGCAAGGGGCCATTTTGAATGCAGCCAGTGTTGTCAGGCCTGCACCCATTTTGCCTAGCTTCCATCCATTATGCCCAGGGGTAGTGAGTGGTGCATGGGCCTAGTCTTTCTGTGGGGTGTCTTCTTGAATTTAAACATCATTGAGGGCATGGATGGCCTGGGATTGTGCTGATGTTTGTGTGTTTTTCGATTTTTGGGGCTGCTGTTGAGGCCTTTTGCCCAGGGGTAGTGAGTGGTGCATTGACTGAGTCTGTCTGTGGGGTCTCTTTAATGTAAACATCATGGAGGGCATGGATGGCATTGGATTGTGGTGATTTTTGTGTGTTTTTCGTTTTTTTGGGGTGTACTGTTGATGGGGAATGACCATGTGGGTGGTGGCCATTTTGAGTGCTGGTACAGGCAGGCCCTGGCCATGTGCTTTTGGTGCAAGGGGCCATTTTGAATGCAGCCAGTGTTGTCAGGCCTGCACCCATTTTGCCTAGCTTCCATCCATTATGCCCAGGGGTAGTGAGTGGTGCATGGGCCTAGTCTTTCTGTGGGGTGTCTTGAATTTAAACATCATTGATGGCATGGGATTGTGCTGATTTTTGTGTTTTTTTCGATTTTTTTGCCTGCTGTTGGGGCCTTTTTTCCCAGGGGTACCCAGTGGTGCATGGACTGAGTCTTTCTGTGGGGTCTCTTTCATGTAAACATCATGGAGGGCATGGATGGCATTGGATTGTGGTGATTTTTGTGTGTTTTTCGTTTTTTTGGGGTGTACTGTTGATGGGGACTGGCCATGTGGGTGGGGGCCATTTTGAGTGCTGGTACAGGCAGGCCCTGGCCATGTGCTTGGGGTGCAAGGGGCCATTTTGAAGGCAGGCAGTGTGCTTTGTTGTGTCATAGGCCTGCACCCAGTCTGCCATGCTTTCATCCATTATGCCCAGGGGTACTCGGTCAGTGGTGCATTTTATTGGTCTTTCCATTTTGGGGGGTGGGTATAATAAAATTGCTTACTTGCAAACTATTAATTGAAGCGCTACATATGCAACATTTATTTAACTGATGTTCCTCTGGCTTCCTTTGCTTTGAGGTGCAGAAAGACGAATCATCAGCCTCATCGTTCCTCATCAGTGCCAGGAAGAAGTCCTGCTGCGGTGTTTGCAGCACAATGTCACGTGTGGCCACAGACAACTCTGCAACTTGTGCAACTGCGGCCTGCTGTTCTGAAATCTGAAGAAGATGGGCCCAAAAAAAGTTTCCCGTAGCTCCTCTAGCAAGAAAGTTGCCAGTAAGGAGCAGAAGAAGCAACTGGCGCCACTTACCAAGGAGACTGGTGTGACGACCGCCACATTTTTTGGGATAAAAAAAAGTACGCCTGCAGCAGCAGCGGGGTATGCTGGGGACCAATCTGGGAGCAGCACCTCCGCTCCATTGGGCTCAGTGCCACCACCACCACGCAAACTTAGGTCCAAGCCCTTGTGTGCTGCAGAGGCAGCCAGTATAGTTGTTCAATCAGCATCGACCAGTGATGTTGGCTCATCGCAAGAAAGTAGCAGCATCCCTCAATCAACACAGGTTGTTGTAACTCATCTGACGAGTGTTGAACAACCACAGCCGCAACAACAACCACATGTGCAAGTACAAGCCCAAGTACATGTGGAAGGAGAGGCGGTGCAAGGAGAGGAGCAAGCAGAGGTGCATGGAGCGGCACAAGTGCCCACAATAGTTGTTCCTCCCGAAGTAGGGGACATCAGGAAATCGACATTCAAGCCGCGGTATCACATGAGGAAGCCACTCCTCCTGATGATTCATTGTCTTCCAGATCCCCAGCAAGGAAAAGATCAAGGATGGTGTCTACTTCTTCTTCAAGCCCCCTTCCTTCTGATGACATGGATCAAACTTGGGAACCACCGCGGCCGTCTGAGAGTGAGGCACACCATGATCTGACAAAGGTAGCTAAGCGTAAAAGGAAGGTCCCCGAAAGTCTCAGAGTCATGGAGTGTGATGATGACGCTGAACAAGAAGGGGCGTATACTGCTCCTGCTGATGAAGCCTCTCACGACGACGACGCAGTCATCATAGGCGTCACTCCAGCCTCAGCGGGCATGCAGCACACAGACATTTTCACCTTATCCCGAAATGCTGCTGAGCGTGATGATGATAATGGCGACGTGGGAATGGGACCACCAGGAATGCAGTTAACTAGTACACCAACACCACCACCTACAGCTTCCATATTTTCTCGCCGGAAGGGACCTACCTCGACCTCCATGTCCTCAATTAGTGGTGCTGTAAGTGCACAACGTACTCAATTTCGGCAACACACATCCTCCAGTTCATCTGGCATTAGCAGCATTCCCAGTATCGCCTCCTCCGCTCCCCACAGACATTTGAAGTCCGCAGTTTGGGACTTCTTTAGTGTTAGCCCAACAAGGGAAAACATAGCCATTTGTACCATTTGTAAGGTTCGAGTTAGTCGTGGTAAGCTTGGTACCAACTATGGTACCGGAGGCCAGAGAGGTCATCTTGAGAGACAGCACACTGTCAAATGGCTGGCGCACCTAAGGGAGATCAAGGATGCCCGAATTGTAAGTCAACAAATAGTATCCGTTGATGTTTCATCTGCTGATGATGAGGAGGAAGAAGAAGTGTCAGACATTTCTTCACTTACACCTAGTACCCCTGTCAGCAGCAGATCTATGAGCCACACTAAGAGTGTGGGAGAGAGTGAGACACCAACGCGAAAAAGTTCATCACGGAGCGTAACTGGGTCGCAGAAGTCATCATCATCTCGTAAATTGGTCCAGCCCACCATTAGAAGCATGTTGTTTTCAGAAGCGCCATATGAACGCAACCACCCAATGGCACGTCTGTATAACAGTAAGCTGGCTAAAATGCTAGCGCTGGACCTTCTCCCTTTTTCTTTTGTGGAAGGGGTGGGTTTTCTTGAAATGGTGGCAACGCTCTGCCCTAAATGGAAGGTTCCTAGCCGGTTCTATTTTGCCAGAGTTGCGATTCCAGCACTACATGAAGATGTGCTCGAGGTGATTGGGGCAGCTTTGCAGAAGAGTGCTGTTCACACTATACATCTGACAACAGACATGTGGAGCATTTGTGCAGCCACTGATTACATGTGCATCACTGCACACTGGGTCTCTTTTTCAGGGATTAAAGGCAAGATAAACGCAGGTGTTGATGAGGACAAAGTTTATAAAGCTGCTCGGAAACATGCAACAATAGCCATGTTTGTCATGGAGAAAAGTCATACAGCAGAAAACATTTTGCATGAGTTTAACACAAAGTGCTTTCAATGGCTGTCCCCAAGAAAACGCATGATTGGTTATGTTTCCACGGATAATGGCCTCAATGTAGTTAAGGCCATGGATATGGGTAACTATTTCAGAGTGCCGTGTCTGGCGCACTGTATAAACCTGGTTGTTAAAAAATTCTTGAGTGAAGAAAGTCCAGTCTCCCAGTTACTGACCACCTGCCGAAGAATGTGCACACATTTCAACCATTCTTTTAAGGCCCGGAAGCAGCTGAGGTGCCTGCAATATGAACATAAATTGCCAGTGAAAGCACTCATCCAGGAGGTGGCAACACGTTGGAACTCAACCTTCTACATGCTTGAGCGTCTGTATGAGCAGTATGCGGTAGTCGATCAGTATTTCTTTAAACTGGGTACACCTATGATGGACATGAGGATACAGGTGGAGCAATGGCACCTAGTTAAAAGCCTGGCATACATGCTTCGTCCTTTTGAGGTCTTCACGCGTGCAGTCAGCAGGGAGGACTGTAATTTGGGAAAAGCTATCCCATTGTTGAGCATGCTAAAGCACCGACTGAAGGCGGTGTGTTCTAAGTTTGAAAAAGATGGAAAGGAAGAAGCATTAGAGTTGGCGGAGAAGTTATTACACCGCCTACTTGGCGATGATCGTCTTGAAATGATCAAGACAGAACAGCATTACATTTGTGCTACTATCCTGGATCCACGGTAGAAAAAGGCAGTGGCAGGCAGATCATTCTTTCCTTTTGATGACGCAGATGTTACAAAGTACAAACATTGTCTAGCTGTGTCAGCCACTCGGTTTGAAAGAGAACGGCAGGAAATTGAAGGAAAAGGCAGTACATCAGCATCAGCCGGCCGTCCGCAATCCAAAAAATCCCCTTCTGCATTTGTGGCTGTGGCAGAAGTGAGTGATTTGCCCTCTCAGCCGCTAACGACACCAGCAACCGTATCATCTGCACCAGACACAACAGTAATATCGGGTGATGAAGAGGATTGGATAACTGAGCTTCGGTTTGCTTCTGAAATGGTCCTAGAAAAAAGTAAGCAAAGTGGTGGAACCCGGGAGAACCTTGAGTTGATGGTGCAGGCCTATCTGAATGACTCAACAGAGGTCCATCTTTCTCATGACCCATTGGCGTATTGGCATGGGAAAACAGTTGCTTGGCCAGAGATCACCAACCTGGCTATAAATTACTTGTCTTGCCCACTTGCAAGCGTGTCTTCTGAACGTGTTTTCAGTGCTGCTGGTGGCATTGTAACTTTCAAAAGGACCCGCCTCTCGCCCAAAAATGTGAAGAGGTTAACAATGATCAAGATGAATCAGCACCTCATACCACCAGATTACAAAATACGAGAATGCACGCCGGAAGAAGACGAGGAGGACACCAACTTAGATGAGGGAGGTTCTTCTCTGTTAAGTGACCTACTCCTGTATGAATTCGCAGAGTTTGAGGACGAGCTCTTCTTCCCTGACACCGAGCCTTGAAAATAAATGAGTCAATGAATCACTAACTTTCTGTTTCGTCCTTATTCACTTTTATTCCTGTGTGTCTCTTTCTTTGTTTTGCAAAATCTATATAACAAAAACTTTAATGACCTAATCACAAAAACAAGCCCATCAGCAGAACTGTCTTCACGTATTTGCTTATTGATTTGAAGGTGCCGCAGTCTGCATTCCTCAGGTTCACAAGTTCACAGGAACATGCTCCTCTATCCTCCTCCTCCAGACTCCTATTTCCCTCAAAGCAGATGGCTGGATTATGCCCAATGAAGAAAGACTCTGCACTTGTGGGGGTGTTCTACTTCTTTGCGGGTGAGTAGACGGCTCTGGAGCCATTCCTGGGAAGGTCTAGTACCGGATAAAAGTGGTTTGGAGAAAATCGGAGCAAAAAAAGTTTTTGCCTTTTTGCTCACTATCATGTTTTCGGTGGCCTGTTTGGCGGGGTTCCTGGTGTTTTTGGGTGGGTTTTGGGGGCTGGGAGCAACGCTGGCACAGTCTAATTTTGATTGCATTTGTTTTCCAGGACATCCATGGTGGAAAAGTCGAGTTATGACCTTGCGCGTTTGGACAGAATTGAATGAAGGCCGAAAAATAATTCTAAGTATGAGATTTTCCATTTTTGCTTTTTGCCTGTTTGGGGGTGTTGTGCTTTTTTTGCGGGTGGGTTGGCGGGTCTTGGGGCATTGCTGGGAAGGTCTAATACCGGATAAAAGTGTTTTGGAGAACATCCATGAGGAAAACGTTTTAGAATTTTCTGACATTTCGCTCACTACAGCGTTTTTGGGGGCCTGTTTGGGGGGCTTCCTGGTGTTTGTGGGTGGGTTTTGGGGTCTTTGAGCAACGCTGGGTATGGATACTTTTCATTGCAAGTGGTTTGAAGAAAATCCGTGGTGGCAAAGGGGAGTTAGGGCCTAGCTGCACAGCGCGCGTGGAGTGATGTTGGAAATTTGCCAGGAAAATTACTAAGTCCCCACTTTTGTAGTTTTGCTTTTTGGCTGTTTGGGGGTCTTCTACTTGTTTCCGCCTGGGTTGACGGCTCTGGGGCCATTGCTGGGAAGGTCTAGTACCGGATAAAAGTGGTTTGGAGAAAATCGGAGCAAAAAAAGTTTTTGCCTTTTTGCTCACTATCATGTTTTCGGTGGCCTGTTTGGGGGGGGTTCCTGGTGTTTGTGGGTGGGTTTTGGGGTCTGGGAGCAACGCTGGCACAGTCTAATTTTGATTGCATTTGTTTTCCAGGACATCCATGGTGGAAAAGTCGAGTTATGACCTTGCTGCACAGCGCGTTTGGACAGAATTGAAAGAAGGCCGAAAAATAATTCTAAGTATGAGATTTTCCATTTTTGCTTTTTGCCTGTTTGGGGGTGTTGTGCTTTTTTTGCGGGTGGGTTGGCGGGTCTTGGGGCATTGCTGGGAAGGTCTAATACCGGATAAAAGTGTTTTGGAGAAAATCCATGAGGAAAACGTTTTAGAATTTTCTGACATTTCGCTCACTACAGCGTTTTTGGGGGCCTGTTTGGGGGGCTTCCTGGTGTTTGTGGGTGGGTTTTGGGGTCTTTGAGCAACGCTGGGTATGGATACTTTTCATTGCAAGTGGTTTGAAGAAAATCCGTGGTGGCAAAGGGGAGTTAGGGCCCAGCTGCAGAGCGCGCGTAAAGTGATGTTGGAAATTTGCCAGGAAAATTACTAAGTCCCCACTTTTGTAGTTTTGCTTTTTGGCTGTTTGGGGGTCTTCTACTTGTTTCCGCCTGGGTTGACGGCTCTGGGGCCATTGCTGGGAAGGTCTAGTACCGGATAAAAGTGGTTTGGAGAAAATCCATGGTGGGGAAGGGGGGATTTGGCCTAGTTAAAGAAAGCGTTTGCCACTATTCTTAACTTAGGGCTCGTTAGGGTTAGCAGTATTGTATTGCATGTGTTTGGGCGGGGGGCTGTTTGTGGGGGGGTTTGCGAGTCTTGGAGCAATGCTGGGTATGGATACTTTTGCTTGCTTGCAAGTGGTTTGAATACAATCCACGGTGGGTAAGGGGGGATTTGGGCCTACTTTACTTTCAAAGTACGTTTTGTCACCATTTTCTACTAGGCCTCGTTTTTTGAGATCTGATTGGGGGTCTTCTTAGGGTCTTCTACATTTTTGCGACTGGGTTTAGTAAGGGTCTGGGAGCACTGCTGGGAAGGTCTAATTTTGTTGTAAAACACAGTTTACAGTACACCTAGCTTGGGAGGAAGGATCTGCTAAATTAATTCGCCCATACTTATTTATCCTTCAAAAGGAGACTCAGACAGAGTAGGCACTTTCAAAAATATTGTACTGTCTATTAGGAAACTCAAAGTGTGACTTTTTGCACTACACAGCGTACATACCTTATATTTATTTGTCAGTGGTGTTCTAATATCACTTCCTGTTTTTCCATCAAGAATTACAGGCCGGGTTTCAGCCTGTGCAATGGGAAAAAAAGGATGAAGTCAGGCTTCACATTAGCGAGCCGCAATTCAGCATCCGCCAGGCAGGCAGTGGACAGGGTGTCTTCTGGTCACCAACATTGATGGACGGAGCGTCAGATGGAATGGAGGAGTCCCGCTAATAAGAGGAATGGTTGGATGCATCTTACAACTTCCCAAATTCAACAGGACAACTACAACAACATACAGATACAGTAAACGTTCTTTTCTAATTATCTTTTAAGTAATGTTATTGCTGTGAACTTCTATGAGTGTGACTCTGCATTTCTTTGATCTCTGCTTCTAAATTCATCCCTACAGCCATTGGATAGGTTTTAGTTCTGCTATTTTTCAAACCTGATTTAATGTACGAAGTGTTTCTCTGAGTGCAGAGATAGGCAAGTGAAAACGCATAATTATTACTGCAGCCCTGTACTGTCGCATTCTTTCATTCACGGTTGTCGAAAGTACTAGTTACTTTTCAGTAACCATGCATGCAGTAGTGCATGCACTTCCTTTATGTCACTTAAAAGATTCATGGTTAGCTTTGTACCCAAAGATTTGTTTATCTTCAATTATTGTTTGTCCATGCTGTGCTTTTTTTTTCTTCTCTCAACAAAACTTTCCCAAAAACCCCCATTCCCATCCATTTTCCAAACCCTAACCCTCTTCCCCCGGGCTGTGTGGTTTTGATTGATGTGTGACTAAATGACACCAATAATTCCACACACTTGCTGGGGAGGATAAGGTCATAGCAACAGGATGGTAAAGCAATCCGAGGATATATTCTTACTCAGCTTGACACCGAGTCACTATTGGCAAATGAAAGCAGATTTTTATGTGTGCCATCAACTTGATTCATTGGTCATCAAGAACATCCTCCTCCTAGACGTGGCAAATGAAATTATTACGCTGCTGTGTCCTTCACCTTCAGTACTATTTCTTGTAATAGTAGCCAATGTCAAAGAAATACAACTCAAGTAGTAGTTATACTTTAAATACTTTACCATTTGTTAGGCTACATTGTGGCACTGTTCTAGTGTACTGTCACCTGCTATATTCTCTATCGTACCGTTCTAATGCTACGGTAAGGACAAACAAGGTTTCATTTTCTTTTTTTCAGATGCTGCAACTGCCACTGTGTAACACCACAAGTACCACCGCAATGATGACATTTCATCCGCCCAGGATTGCCAACCTTAATCGCCATTTCGCATGCAGCCAGCCCTGTGCCTAGCCCTGTTTCCAAACACAAATTACAGGTAAGATAAGCGTTTGGGGGGAGGTAGTATAATGAAGTATTAGGAGAGACGAGAGACTGACACTAGTCCTAGGACTATTGAATTCACTTACTCTGTGAGAGGCACTTAGTTTTGAAAACATTTGGGCCATTAGTACTTACACAACTTGAATCAAGATGCCACTAAAGTTTCAGGACTGTTAAACCCCCACCCACCAGCCTCAAAAGCAGTAAAAAACACGTATGCTAAGATAAAGTTTAAAGTATATTTATATATCAAGTAACATAAATCTCCCGCAAGACCCAACCCCCCACAGCCTCCCCCCTCCCGGACTCCAACGAATGTCCCTGAAAACGAAGTCCAAAAAAGTAGAAAACCCAACTCCCAATTCCCACCCCCCAGAAGTCTTTAAAAAAGGGGCAAGGGACAGTCTCCTCCTACTGGCTGCTGTTGACTTTTCGGGCCAGGTCAGCATGCTCCTTGCGGAGGGTCTCGAGCAGGGTCTTGGTGTTGAGGAGCTCCTGCTCGAGGTAGGAAACCCTCAGGGAAAGGCGGTGCATCCTTTTTTTGCAACTGCTCTGGAGGGCAGCTGATTTCTTTGCTGCTCGGTGGTGGCGGGTGGCTGCGGTACCCCGGCTCCGTACCGCTGGAGACCTGCGCTGACTGGCTGACCCAGGGAGCGCGGAGGAGGATGCAGGTGTCGCCGTGGATGTTGTTGACGTACTCTGCGTGTCCTCCTCCTCCTGGGCCACCAGCCGCCGATATTCGGCGACAGTCGCCTCCAGCCTCCGTTGCCGGGCCCTTTCAGCCAGCTCCTTCCTTGTTGGTTTGGAAGGAGCATCTATATGAAGAAAGAAAGACATAGTCTGTAACCAATGCTCTTTAAGATTAACACTAAATGATTCAGCAGAAAGTTGTGTCACAGTAGAACTAGCAACTTGGAAGCGCAGTACATAACTATTGTGGCCAGTATCTATCTAACCTCCCACTTTTTCATCCTTGCTCTAACATTAGTGGGAGTTTAAGGAATCAATTCTACGAGCACTATGGACTCACTCCATTAGAGTCGACTATGACAGCACACCAGTCTTATTCTTCTTCTTCTCTCTTGTTTAGCAAAATTGGTACGTTAACTTCTGAAAGCCGGCATAATGCCAGTGCAGTCAACTTGCACCCGAGAAAAACAGACGTCCGCCATGATGAGTGAGACAGACTTGCGTTACTGTACCAGTCCAGTACATGCAGGTGGTGATGCTCTTACTTTTCTATTACGGGTGGCACTGAGAATACTCTGTTACAAGGGCTACTGTTTAATTAATTTTACATTCACCCTACAGTGCCAATGAATAGATACTAGAAAAGGAAAATGAAGATAAATAATCTGATTATCTATCACTGCACATGGTATGTATTTGCTGGGAAACAACCTTTACAACGCAACTTTTACAACGCACTACCATTACAACAAAACTTTTACAGCGCAACATCCATTACAACGCATGCATTTACAACACAACCATTACAACGCATGACACTACAACGCACACCACTACAACGCATGTCATTACAACTCAGTCATTACAACGCATACCATTTCAACGCATAATATTACCATCCAACACTTACCCTACTGTTGCACCCCCTGGAGTTAGAATAGTAATTTTTACCCCTACACTATCCAACACTTACCCTACTGTTGCACCCCCTGGAGTTAGAATAGTAATTTTTACCCCTACACTATCCAACACTTACCCTACTGTTGCACCCCCTGGAGTTAGAATAGTAAATGTTACCCCTACACTATCCAATACTTACCAAACATGCAATGTAATGTAATGCGTTGTAATGGTATGCGTTGTAAAGGTAGTATGCGTTGTAATGGAATGCGTTGTAAATGTAGTTTTTAAAATTTCGTTGTAATGGTATGCGTTGTAATGGAATGCGTTGTAATGGATGTTGCGTTGTAAAAAATGCGTTGTAAAGGTATGCGTTGTAAAAGTGTGCGTTGTAACGTCATACATCCGTATTTGCTTACATATGGGATGACTTTAGGTGCTTTGCTTTTTATTGAGTGAACAGTGATACATCCACACAAGAATGACCGAGTTCAACTAAACTTATTAACAGATGTAGTGAGCGGCCATCGTAATAGCCGGATATATGCTTTCTTGCCTTTCCTAACCTGGGACGAACGTGCGGGTGCGGTGTTACATGCTCTTCAAAGTAACACTTAGTTCATCCAGTGACCGTCTACTCTCTCGAGATACGCATATGCTATCTAAGAGTCAGATAGTACCATGATCCAGGCATCCATCCATTCAAACTATATGTCAATCATTCTTCTTCATGTCTCTCATCTGGACAAACCTTACGTTTTCTCACGGGGAGCACACTATGCAGTCTGCAATCTCAATAAGTAAGGAATATAAGAGCTTACCACTGCCCGCCACTACCGTGGCAACCCGCACAGCAGTTTGGTCCGGCACTTGCACCGCCTCCTCCCCAGAACTTCCCTCCTCCACCTCCGCGCTGGGCCCAGCACCAGATGTTCCACCTACAAAGTACATTTAAGAATGTTAGATGTCATAGACATACACCAATCCCTAGTATTTTTTTGTCTAGGAATGAAGAAATGTGAATACCGAAATCAAGCTAATAATTTGTGACTGTCTACTCTAAAGTAAAAATGTCCCTTTTTCCAGGGAAGGGTGTTGTCTTGCTGCACTTTTTGGCACAACTGATGAATGCTTGCTTTTTAACCCGCACCATTTCTCTCATAACAGACAGAATCTTCACTTCTAAGTACAAATCATCATCACTAGGACGGAGGGACCAACGATTCAGCACCAAAAAGAAAAATTAAAGTTCAAACCAGGTGAGGGCTCGGCTCGCCCACAATAAATGTTTGAAATAAATCACTATAAGCACTTTTCCATTTTTCATCAACCGTTTATGTTTTATGACAAGCTTGATTTCAATGAATATTTTTACTTTTAATAAAGCTTTAAAACTTAAATAGACTCTGTGGTTTTTGGTCATGAGTGAATGAGCAAAAGGTTTTGCAATTTGCAATGCATGAGCCCGTGCCTCTGACACTTCTGGACTCTGACTCCGTACTCTTGTCCTGCGTTGGATAATCATCATTGGGGATCAATCATCGATGAATTCGGGAGCTAAATGACTCTGCCACACTATCTAGTCAGTAAGGAGATTGGGGGTTCTTCAAAGTCTGATATCACTGAGGTATGTGGAAAGTCGACCTGTGCCTATTATAATTGATAAACAATGCACTTTAGTGTCCATAGTTCTGTTTGTACAGATTTGTCCCTGCAACAGTAGTAGGATGGATTGTCCTCCTATCCAAACCAAAAGTAAAGTAGTATCTTATTCTTTCTTGGTGGTCATTCACCTTTTTATTGTTGGTAATTGTCAAAGCATAAACATTTAGAAGACTTGAAAAGACATTATGGACAATCCCAGAGGACTGCACTCAGAGCATAGAGCTATTGCTGACTAGAATGGGAGTTTCGTTTTACACCTTTTGCCAAATGTTCAATCTTAGTTAGCTACACAGACAGACAAATAAGAATAATCTAGTAATACCACAGGGAGTCATAGTCGAGGCAGGATAAGAATTTAGATACAGTGTACAAGAAGATCAAAGTCGATTTAGAAAAAATCGAATGAGGAACGCTAGGAAAAAATAGGTACTCTATATTAAAATTAAAACTTACCGGGGCCAGCAAAGGAGCCCTGGCCTGACCGATCCTGGCCTGGTTCAGCAGCAGCAGCCTCCTCCAATGTCCTCTTGCCCCTGGGAGGAGCTGATGTACAACATGAAAGAAAGAAAGACCCAAAAACATGGATGATTGTTGTCAACCAAATCAAACATTTCAAAAGAACAATAACAAAATCTTTTGGCGAAATAGCAAATAGACTACTATTGAACGGGATATATTGACCTATCTCAAGTGGTCTACTACGATATTAGTATTGCTTGATTTGCGGACCGTCGACTTGAAAAGTTATGCAACTCACTAAACAAACTACTGAAAAGGTTCGCCTAGGACTGGAAGGCAGCAGTCCGCAGCACGCGTAGTGACAGACAAACTCCATCATGATTGCAGATCAGCGACAACACTAAAAAGTTTCCTACTACATTAACCAGTCATTAAAATACTCAAACTATCAATCCACCACCACTATTTCTTCTTATTGCCAGGTGTACAAAGGAAGGACTGGACTGGAGTCTGTAGGGGCAGATTTACAAGCCCCTTGCGGCTCTTTTGCTCCATTGTTGCGTGACTTTTGTGACGCAGAGGCATAACAAAAGAGGCGCCATGGTGCGGCGTATAATAACAACGTGACGCATACGGGAGATGCATCACGTTGTAAAGCCCTGCGTCATCAGGGGGCGTTCCGGCGCAAGGGAGGGCGTTCCTGCGCAGGAACGCATCCTAAAAGTGGCTGAGGGAAATCTACAAGATGTCAATCAGTCACTTTTAGGACAATGATGCGTGACTCAAACCTTGCGCCTGCTTGAAGCAGACGTACGGCTTGACGCAGCATTGGGGAGATAGGGCATCCCAGAGCATTGCTGGAGCTGCGCCATTGTTGTCACGCAACTCCAGCAATGCGCCGCCTTTACGGCACAGATGCGTAAGGCTTCTGTGACGTTTTGGGCCCATGGTGCGCCGCATTGTAAATACGGCGCACCATGGGTGGTGGTGGCGTGGCGCACAATTACTGGCGCATCCCTGCTACTTTGCAGGGATGCGCCGGTAATTGAAAATCTGACCCTTAGGGCCCGATTCAAAGAATGAACTTAAGAGTGAATCCTAAACTTACTACTATTTTGGTATTCACAGAATGCACTTAATACTTTTGGTATTCACAGAAGTTAGGATTTTGTCTTAAGTCTGTCTTAAGTCTGTCTTAACGATCTTGCCGCCTCCCATGTTGGTCTTGGGGAGGCGGCGCTGGACATGAAAGACTAGTGCGGCCACCTCCTCCACACTAAAAATCTCCCGAGCTATAACTTTCTCCCCCCTCAAACGCCAGCACGGGAGCCGGGCACGGGGTGCGGGACCCTTCCCCTTCGCGGGCTGCTTCCCGGCTCCCTTTACCATGGTCTGGGCAGAAAGGAGGGTAAATAATAAAGAAGACATAGAATAGGGAAGAAGAAAAGAAAAGAGTTAAAAAAAAGTAGTTTAAAATCAACCCAAAGTAGCAGAAAACACAAAAATATAGAGCTAGAAAAATAGAGGGATAGATAATAAGTAAAATAGAACAAAAAAAACTTCAAACAAGCAAAGGATGGCAGAGATTGACAGAGGATACAGAAAGCATGCCCAGAACCACAGCAATGTATGAAAAACAAGATGGCCGCGCCCGTTGACGACCGCGTGGGTAAGTTTGCACGAGATTTTCCCCGCGATCACACGCGAACATGTACTAGAGAGCCGCACACTTTGCGAGATTACACATAGCGGACTCAGCAGGTGCAAAAGTTCAATCTTAACATTAGTAACAATTCCCTCTAGTGCTTCCTGAGGGGCCCCTCCAGAGTTCAGTTGCCTACTTGCAACTATTCTATGACCCTGCTCTGACCCTCACAGCAGGGTCAGAGAATAGCTACAAGTATGCCAAAGGTCCTGCTAAAAAAAATTTAGACTGCAACAGAAAGCAATTACAGATAAGGAAGCAGGTGCCAGACTGGAAGTTCAAATTCAGTGACACATTAATCAATCAGCCCCTAATTCATTCATGTCAGTTGAGGCATGCCAGGTGTGCTTTCCCCCCCATAATCTACAGTGATGAAACAGAGGGTGGCATGGGTGAGCCAGAGGGTGGCATGGGTGAGCCAGAGGGTGGCAGTGGTGAAACAGAGGGTGGCAGTGGTGAAAAAGAGGGTGCTGTGATGAACCAGACATAGAAACAACATGGTCGCGACCGTTGCTACCCGACAAGTAAGTTCGTGTTTGCGAACTGGTAAAAAACCCTTGTGAAACGGCAGAAACACTTGCGAAACAAAAAAAATCCGCTGAATTCGCGAGAGTTCGCGGATTTTGCGGATTGCGAATCCGTAAATACGCAAGTTCGCGGATTGCCAATTCGCAAAATCCGCCCATGCTTACACTTTATCGCACCCAAAGTCATGATAAATGTACCCCACCATTCACAAGCAGGTGCTAACAGCCCACAGCACCACTTTTCCCGCGATAGCAGCCGCAAAAATCATTGCCACAGAGGACCCCCGCAACTATCGCTAATGAGATGCTGAGTAGGCGTTCCCGTGACAAAAGCAGCGTCAACACCACACCTCAACATTCACAATGACAAGACAGATCGGCGATAAGAATACAACACATGCGATAGGGCGCGTTAGCTGGAGGAATTTTACACCTGCTCTGACCTGATGTAAAGTCAGAAGGCAGCCTGCACCACAATAGGGAGCCCTGCCCAGGGCGGCATCGGAAGGGCAGCAGATGCCATGGAGCAACTGATTATGCAGGCCGCACACCCAAGAATGCCACAACACCCCCGCCACCACCGCCAGTACCACCCACCAGGCCACCCATCCCGGCAAAGACATGCCACATCAGCTACACCCATACATGTACGAAATATTGCGCCTGATGTCGCACAATCCCAACTGGTGACATGCATGTGTCGTCACAGAAAGGAGCATCACAGATTCACTTTCGAAGTAAACAATTAAACTTTATAGAAACAACACAGAAAATAAATGAAGACACATGGCGGCTCCCATCAACACTATCCATAGGTCACAGCCGGCAAGACAAAAAACATGATGAGAAGGTGTGTCCTTCACACATCAAAGGACAGAGAGAAAAAGAAGAAGAGAGTGGAGAGAGAGAGAGAGAGAGTAGAAGAGAGTGGAGAGGGAGAGAGAGTAGAAGAGAGGGGGAGAGAGAGAGAGAAGAGAAGGAGAGGGAGAGAGAGAGAGAGAGAGAAAGAAGAAGAAGAGAGGTAGAGAGAGAGAAGAAGAAGAGAGGGAGAGAAAGAGAGAGAGAAAGAAAGAGAGGGGAGAGAGAGAGAAAGAGAAGAAGAGAAGGGGAGAGAGAAGAAGAAGAGAGGGGAGAGAGAGAGAGAGGGAGAGAAGAAGAGAGGGGGAGAGACAGAGAGATGACCCAGCGCACTCAGGCCACACTGCTCATCTGTTGCCACCGGTGTGCCTCCAACTACTTGCTGGTACTTATAGCAGCACACCAGGTCACACATCTGAGACAGAACAGTCATCTGAAACAGAGTCCATGGACATGATTGCCACAGTACACACACTCGCACAAGACAATGTCGCCCGCCCGCCCATGCACACACAGCCCGAGGCATCCCAGGCACTCCCACCGCCCATTGAAGCATGCCCGCCCATGCACACCCAGGCGACACTGCTCACCTTCCGCCACCCGCGGGTAGACTGCAGGTCCCACCACAACATGCTGCTGCAAGCCACAAGCCCGGGGTCCGCAGACATGGCACCCTCCACACCATGCATCCACACTGCACAGGCCACCAGGTCACATGTCTGGAGCTGGGACTTGATCACACAATGGCATAGGACATACCAGGGCACCCGACAACATAGCAGCCTGCACAGCCGCTCAGCCCAATGGGTGCCACTAACTTTGTGACCCCGGAAGCGGGGCCACGTTGCGGGAGCCCCGCGCAGGACTCTGGCCCAGCCTACACTGCGGTCCAGCAAGGCACACAAATCCTGGGCAGTCCGGACTGCCAGGACGGGCCATTATAGCAGGCTGCACACCCACTTAGTAGCTTAAAGTGCCAATGACTCAGTGCACCCTAAGTCACCGTCCCATGGCGGGGTGCCTGTGCCGGCCGCAATGCAGCGTCTGCCACAAACCCAGTCCAGCCCCAGTCAGCGCCGCGTGGTGCTAGGCCCGTTTTGGCCTCAAGGACTTGGATGCCGCAAACCCTGTCCAACCTCAGTCAGCGCCACGTGGTGCTAGGCCCCTGCCGGCCACAAGGCATTGGGTCTGTCATCCAGTCCCCACCGGCAGAGGGGAATGTGATGTTGTTGGCCCCTTATATTTGTGGGGTCACATGGCCTGAGACGCCTGTGCCGGATGGGTGTGATGTGCGTGC
Organism: Lissotriton helveticus; assembly: GCF_964261635.1. Taxonomy (NCBI): domain Eukaryota; kingdom Metazoa; phylum Chordata; class Amphibia; order Caudata; family Salamandridae; genus Lissotriton; species Lissotriton helveticus. Next base: position 276,596,589 of record NC_136058.1, on the reverse strand, counting down.
AAACCTGCCCTCAGGGAGTGGCTGTGACATGCTGACAACTAGACCAGTGACCTGCACACCACCAGCGAGTACGCCTGTGACGGGTAGCAATGAGGCCACCCTGGGATCATGAGCCGAGTGGTCTGGCCTGCCATACGCCGGAACAGGGCAGGGAGTGGCTGTGACATGCTGACAACTAGACCAGTGACCTGCACACCACCAGCGAGTACGCCTGTGACACCCAAGGATGGCGTCAAGTTTGGTAGCCATGAGGTCGACCCCACCCTCACCTGCTCTGCGGTCTCCCTCTGGCCCTTCAGCACACGGAGTTGGAAGGTCATGTGTTGTTCCTGTGGGTCCTGGGGTGGGGGTGCCGGGGCTGTGGGTGCCTCCTGCTGTGTGCTGTGGGTAGTGGGTGGGGTCTCGATGCAGCTGACCTGCCCTGATCCTGGAGGTGAGTTTTGGATGAGGTCAAAGATGTCTTGGATGGCTTGTGTGTCGATGCTGGTGTTGTCCTCTTCGTCATCAGTGAAGAGTGTCTGGGACTGCTCTGTAGGAGGTGTTGATGGTGCCCCTGCGATGTGAAGGGGAGATGGTATATTACAATGTGTCCACATGTATGTAGCCGCATGGTACATGTTGACATTCATACAGCACGGCATTGTGCATTGTGACAGTCTGTAGATCTGGGCGAGGACCCAGAGATATTGTGGGTGTGCACTGTGCTGTGCTTGGTTGTGCATGTGTGCCATTGCGCCCATCTCGACCCATCCCCCCAGTACCTACTGGTCACTCATCCTGTTGCAGTTGTGTTATGCCCTGTTGAGCATTGTCCGATCCCCCGACTCCGGCCACAGTCTCCACATTGATGACTGTTGACACCAGCTCCTCCATGTCATCCAGCTCAAGCTGTGGCGCTGGGCACCCACCTCCACTCTGCGTTGCTGCCTTCCAGTTGGTGGAGAGTTTCTCCTTAGTCCTCCGCTTGATGTTATGTTATGTTATGTTGAACGGGGTTTTGTAGAGCGCTCAGCTACTCAAGCAGAGTGTCCCGGCGCTATCAGACCCAACTGGACACAGAACGAGAAAATTGATGGAATTACTGGCAAAACAGCCAGGTTTTGAGCTCTTTTCTAAATGACAGCAAATTGTCGATCTTCCTTAGCGATAATGGCAAAGCATTCCAAGCCTTGGGCGCAAGATATTTAAAGGAGCGGCCTCCAATGCGGGCACGTCTGATAGCAGGGATCGTGGCCAATGACAATGATGCTGAGCGTAAGGCTCTGGCCGAAAGGTGAAAGCTGATCCTGTTCCTGAGGTAGTGGGTGCCCTTGCCATACAAGGCCTTGAATGCCATTGCCAGGGTCTTAAAAACAATGCGTTTTCGAATGGGCAGCCAATGAAGGGATTTCAGAAGCCCCGCGGCGTGGGATCTCCGGTTAAGACCAAAAATTGCCCGCGCCGCAGAGTTCTGCACCACCTGCAAGCGTGACAGAAGATAGTCAGGGAGGCCAAGATAGAGCACATTCGCATAATCCAACCTGGATCCTATCAGGGCTTGAACAATCATCCTCCTATAGGGAATAGAAAGGATTGGGAGGAATTTTCTTATCATTTTTAACAGGCCAAAACATTGTCCAACCAGGCCCAGAATCTGCGATTTAAAGGTGAAACTATTGTCCATCTTCACTCCAAGATTCTTAGCAACTGTAGTGTCCGTGGCAGGTGGAAACATTGCTGCCGGCCACCAGGACTTCCAACCGGGGACTGGAGGACAGCCAAAAAAGAGGACCTCCGATTTATCAGAGTTGCATTTTAATTGATTGAGTTGATACCATACAAAGACGGCTTCCAGGCAGCTCTTTATCTGCTCGCCATTAAAATCCATGTTCTTTTTTCCAGTAAAGAGGAGCTATGTGTCATCAGCATAGGAGACACTCTGGGCACCACAAGACCCAGCCAGTGCCGCCAGAGGGGACATATAGATATTAAAGAGAGTGGGGCTCAGGATAGATCCCTGGGGAACTCCCACCTCCAAAGACGGCACAACGGCTGAGTACGGAGGGGCCCAGACTGTCTGTTGGCGGTCTGAAAGGAAGGACTCGAACCATCTGAACACCATCCCCTCCACCCCGATCTTCGAGAGTCTAGCAAGGAGACGGTTATGGGGGACGCTGTCAAACGCCGCCGATAGATCCAGCATCACCAGCAGTGCTTTACCCCCGCTGTCCAGGACCTCTTTGATGGCCTCCGATACCTCCAGCAGTGCCGTTTCCGTGCTCATGTTTGCTCTGAAACTGGACTGGGTGTAACGGAGGGCATCCTGTGTCTCAACAAAGTCTGAAAGAGCAGCCTGCACGTGCTTTTCCATGATCTTTGCCATGACCGGGAGCAGGGAGATGGGCTGATAGTTAGCGTGAGTGCTCGGGTCAAGAGTCGGCTTTTTTAACAGCAGAAGAACCATTGCCTGTTTCCAAGCCAGCGGAACAACCCCTGATTCAAGTGAGCGATTCAAGATAGGATTAATAATGGGGTTGATGGCAGGTGCAATTTTAGCTAAAAACGTAGCGGGGCAGGGGTCCAACGGGGAACGTGATTTCATTTTAGAAAGAAGTTCCAATGAGGTGTTAAGACCAAGAGGCGGAAACTTAGGCAGCGTAGATCTCTCCAAGGCAGATGGAAAAAGAAGAGGACCTATGTTGGCAGCCGCCTCTGATACAGCCAGCAAAAAAGTCATCTGTATGCTACGGATTTTATTAGCAAAGAAGTCTGCCAATTCCGAGACCCATGGGTCCGTGAAGGAACACTTGATAGTAATGGAGGCAGGAGAAGTGAATTCCTTCACAATCACGAAGATTTCTTTACTAGTGTTAATGGCCTCATCAATCCTCCTGGCAACGTAGGTTTTCTTTCCCTGTAGATTTCTTTGTGATAGGCCTTAACACACTGCCTGGAAGCTTCCTTTAGTGGCTCTTCGTAATTCACTCACCATGCTCTTTCAGCCTTCTTACAGCGACTCCGGCTGACGTTGAGTGCCGGTGTAAACCACGGTGCCGAGGCACGAGATAAGTTCTTATACACCGGTTGAAGAGGTGTTAGTTCATCCAGGCATTGTACAAGCCATGTTTGAAAAAGCTCTAGGTCATCCTCTAAGTTGCCCGAGAGCACGCACGGGTGTGACGCAAAGTATTGCGTCACCATGTCTGCCGAGACCCGATGGAAAGCATGCAGGGGCTGGGAGTGACGATCAGGACCCCTAATGGTAGACCTATGTTTACCCATAATCTCAAAATTCAGCAACATATGATCAGACCACAGCACTGGTTTAGGTGTAGCTGTTATGACTGGAACAGTTGAAAATATTTGTTCTAAAGTGTGTCGTTTGTTGTAGGTAGGGGACACAAGCTAAGGCAATAGGCTCAGTGAATTAGTGGTCTCAAATAGCTTTTTGGTGTCAACTGCATCTGCCTGATCCATGTGGATGTTGAAGTCGCCTAGCAGTAGGCAATGCTTAAACTTCACACTCAAAGAGGATATCACAGTATACAGTTCCTCATGAAAGGACCCTACGGAACCTGGGGTTCTGTAAACAAGCAGTCCAGCACAGGATTGAAAGGGTGAAAGAGTCAAGCAGAAGCCCAAGGCCTCTGCGCCGTAAATATCATCCGTCGGGACAATAGAGCATTCAAAGCGGTTATCTATCACTAATGCAACCCCTCCACCTTTGCCCGTTCCCCGATCTTTCCTAATCATATAATAATTAGGGGGGAGAGCGCTGGCAATATCCGGGCCAGAGAACTCACCAAGCCAAGTCTCCGTCAAAAAAAGGCAGGTGGGTTTGCACTCTGATAATAGGTTATAAAGATCGAGAGCATGTTTGCTCACAGACCGCGTATTCAGCAAAGAACATGTGAAATTGCTTTCAGAAGATTTTCTGCCACTCCTTAGAGGACACTGATTTTCCCTTTTTAGAGTGGCTCTCTTAATTAAGCCCTTATTTAATGTCCACCCACAACTAGGGCAGCGGAAATTGCTATTGAAGCAGTAGTGCCACCCTAAATAGCCGCCATTAATATCTCCTCTTAAACTTAAAAGGTGTTCTGAGGAGTATCTAAGTATATTACCCAGACAATGCGACAAGGAAGCGCCAACCCGTCCGCCACCGACCGCCTCCGGGACGGTGACGGGCGCAGACAGGCTTTCCTTAGGCGCTCCTTAGGCGCGGGGTAGGCGCGGCCGCTGCCCGCGTCCGCTGCGTGGAGACATCCCGTCTGGATTTATACTGCCCGCCCGTGAGGCAGCGAGCCTAGTCCGCCGACTAGCAAGCAAACCTCACTCAAGATGGCCGCCAAACTAGTGCACTGCCTCCCAGTCCCACAAAGCCCTTCTGCTCCTAGTCGGCCGAAAGAGGGCACGAGGGAAAAAGCGACAGCAGGGTGGCAGATGGCAGGAAAGAGCAACGTGGTAATGCGGCAATCAGGAAGGTGAGAGAATGCCCCCAAGTGACGTTTTCCAAAGTCCCCGTAACAATTTATAGAAACAGCACAGTGAAATATCTCCCGGCTTTCCGCCTCAGGAGAGAAAAGAACAAAGGCAGAAAGCGGTGCAGGAAGCGAAAGCAAAACGCAGACACAGAACTAAAACAATTTAAAAACAAGAATGACAAACGGTAGGTCAATATTAAAACTCAGTTTGGTCAAAATTAAAACTCAGTTTGTGCAGTTCGCTCCTCCCGGCATCCGCCTCAGGAGTAGCGATGTAGGGCAGGTCATTGAAGTCATTCCATTGCCTTTTGACCTCGTCCATTGTCCTCTTGTGCTCCCCGATGGCATTCACCTTGTCCACGATGTCCCACATATTCCGCTTTTGGTGCCCAATGACACGTTGGAGGTGCCAAACAGTTGTTGATGGTGTTACATCACCTCCGTGACTATGAACCTGTTCGCCTGCGGACTGAACTTCGTCTTCCTCTTCTTCTTCTTCTTGTCCTTGCCCTTCCCTGTCCCCGAGGTCCCGGGCTGGTCGTCCGGGGTGCGTGTGGGGTTGCGCTCGTCCTCTGCACCTGCTCCGGCAGCCTCCATGGTGCTAGGGTATTGGTCAGTTTGTGTTTGTGTTTTTTTTTTACTTTTATGTTGATTTTTCCCACCTGCCAGGTGTGTGTTGCAGGCCTGGAGCTGCTTTTTGCTGGTTTCCTCATCGCACTTCGGCCCATCGTAGGTTTTTTGGTGTTGTGGTTTGTGTTTTTGTCGCCATCGAGGAGGTTGTATCGTGGACATTGTCCGCAGTTTCCGCAGTCTATCGCATGCTACCGCCGTGTTGTGAATTCCACGTTTCCACAGGGTTATTTTCCTGCGATGAACTGCAATGGTGAAAGTTGTGTTGCGCTACTCTTGCAGTAGTAATCACACCTTCTTGTGAAAATACCCCAAAGTTGTTTCCTTCTGTTCCATGGACTACTATGACAATGTGTGCTTTTTGAGAGCACATTTTTTTTATACTTCTAGCCAACTTTTTTTTAATATATCGGTGAATCCCAAGCAGTTCACTAACATTGCCCCATATCAGTCATATCTTCTCAGATACACTCCTCGCTCCCATAATTATTTTTTTTAAAGAAAAAAATCAGAAACATGTGCCCATGCGTGCAGATGCATGTAACTAGAGAGTGAACATTGTTGTAATTACTCTTGTAATTAAATTTTACAAAAACCATGACAAAGAAAGACCAACCATGGTAAAGTGAAGGGTTTTGGCTGCCAATGCCAGACTTATTGGCTTTATCAATGCTTGTTTGCATATGCAATGAATCGACTCCAAAAGGGACAGTTCAAACCAAGCTAGCTTTAAATGGGACACAGTCGCTTTTGTGTTTTGACCTTGTGGTTTTCTTGGATGAGAATCAATTTCCATGTATTTGTGCTCTGGTATGGCACGGTAACCCACCGCTGTCTTTTGATTCATGTTACCAAAATGGTGGCGGTGCTGTTGGCCAAGGTGCTAGCTAGAAAAATGATCTTCCTGCTAATTAAAAACTTTGGGGTATATTTACAAGAAAGTGGCGAAGCATGTTGTTAACCCAAGTAGGCTAAAGACACAACACCCTTTGTCACTTTAGAAATTCAGGGCTGCACCATATTTACTAGAATATGGTGCAGCCCTGCGTTTCCCCCTGCACTGGCGCAAAATTTAGTAACTTAGCGCCAACGCAGGCTCCCATGCACTATAGTGCAAGGGTGCTGATGTTGAGGGGAAGACTGTTTACGTGCAGGAAGGTCCCCTTCCTGCACATAAACAATCTTGAAATTGTGTTTTGCAACTTCTATGTGTGCTGCTTAATGCAGCACATTTAGAAGTTACAAAACTGCATTTATGTTTTTTTAAATGATTATGTGCAGGAAGTGGGACCTTCCTGCACATAAACAATCATTGGCGTTTTGCTTTTTCCATGTGTGCCTTTGAACAGCACACATTGTAACAGCAAAAACGAGGAGAAATCAAGCATTTCTCCTCGTTTCACCTGTTTAAGACCAGGTTTTCCCTGAAAGAGTGCCTTAATTACAAGGCAGTGTTAAGTCACGTTAAGAGACTTAACACTTCCTTGTAAACAAGGCGAGGCTACTATCGCCATCACAACGTCACTAAAACCGTGGTGGCCATAGAGGCTTGTAAATATGCCCCTTCCTATTTGACTGTGGGTATTACGACAATGGGGGAAAAGGGGTATAGGTCAAGAGGTATAGGGAACAATGGATTATTAAAAAAAAATGTTTTTTTAAAATCAAAATAGGACCATGGAAATCCTTCCTAAAGGAGGAACATTGGGGCATATTGCCAAAGGGGGCGATAGACAATTATTGCCGATTTAGCGGCGATAATTCTATCGCCCCATTAGCAAGCTGTCGCTAACTGATGTTAGCGACAGCTTTTAGGCGATAGAGAGCGGTTTGGGGCCCGCTTTGCATGTCAGCGATGTTTATCGCTAATGACATACAAAGTGGGTGTACCCAACCCGTTAGCGACTGAAAGCAGTCGATAACGTCGCTATCGCCTATTAACAAGGCAGGCGTAGCGTTGGAAATTTTCACGCTAAGCGCGAATATCTCCAAAAACTAACGCCTGGTCAGACCAGTTCTTAGCCATGTTATCCAATGGGAGGTGGATAACATGGCTAAGAACATTTTGTCGCTAATGCGTGAATATCGCTGTATTCTCAGCGATATTCACGCTATCGCCGGAAAAATTATCGTTTTGGAGATAAACCTTGCTAATAGCAAGTTAACTCAGCGATAATTTCCGGCGATACTTAGCGATAAAAAATTCATTGCTAAGCCTAGTTAGCGATAAATATCGCTAATCGTTGGTAATATGCCTCATTGTCCCCGAATGTGATGCTGAATTTTCTAAAACCTCACAGTTAGTCTCAAGACTGGAAATAGTGAACCCAGGTGTAAATTTACTTCTTTGATAGCCACTTAGGCGCAGAGTAATAACCGGCGCGTCGGTAATTGGACTGAAAATGATGCAGAGGCGCGCAGATGAGCGCGGCATAATTATCAGCTGAAGTGGATGCCAACAAAAACCCATCTAGGCGCGCTGTGAATCACAGACGTGATGCGAGAGCTGCTGGAGATGAATCCAAGATTGAGACCAAGAAGAGAGACTAGAAAAAACCCACAGCATAGAGCGAAGAGTTTATTAAAAGTATGGGTGTAGGTCAAGGACTCCTCTTTACAGAACTGCTGAAAGAGCGGCGAGTCGGCCATTTGTTCCAAACGTGAGTCATCTGCCTGCTCAAATGCTTGTTCGTGCTCTGACTCCCATCCCCCCTGCTCTTCCCTCCTAAGACCAAATAATACAAATCAAAACATTTATGAAAAGGGTAATACAATAAGGCGTGCATTAGTATTGCGAAGAGGCCTTGGTACAAAATGTAAGCAAAACCCCAAAGTGATGCATGAGCAACAATGGCGGCCAGCTGAGCCCCGGATGGAAGCGGGAGGAGGGGCACCTTGCTCTCTTCCTGGCCTGAGCACTCACCCTTGTCCACCAAGGAGGACACTCTGAGAAAAGATGCCCCACACAAGCTGGTGCTGGCTTCTCTGATCATCACCTTTAAAGCTGTGATAAAAAGATACATTTTATTTCACTTTTATATATATATATATATATATATATATATATATATATATATATTATATATATATATATATATATATATATAAATATAAATATATATATATATATATATATACATATATATATATATATATATATATATATATATATATATATATATATATGTATATATATATATATATATATATATATATATATATCAACTCCACCACTGCCAGTATGGGCGTTGCTGCTGTCGTTGAGCGGTCCAGGTTAGGTCACTGGCTGACCTAGAAATTCTCTCCGAATTACCTCTCATGTAAAGAAGTTAACCTGGACACCCAGCGTTTGCAATAAATCCTTTATTCTTGCAAGAGAAAAGTCACAACGCGTTTCACCCTTACGGCTTGATCACGCTCGTCAGGCCGATAAAAGCGGCCATTTTTAAAATCCCAAAGCACACCCTACGTGCAAGTCATGTGACAAACAAAGTGAGTCGGAGGACATATTAGTCTAGTCAAATATCTTAACAGAACAGTATGAATCAGCTAGCATTGTAGCATATATGAGACAAATATCGTTCGATATATGAACCACGAATATTATTTATAGTTAATCACATTCAATATGGCTTGTGTGATTTCATTGTTCGATGGATTTGTTTCAAGGTAAAATTTCATATAATATTCAGATACTTGAACATATCCAATTCGCAAAATATAATCGACACAGTGACCGACCAGAATCACATAATTCGATCTTAACATAATCAAATGGGTCATGTGACATTTCCAACTTTCTCATCTAGAACCAGTGTTCTAATTGGTTGCAGTCCCGTTAGCACAGGTTACGCCCCAGTGGGCAAATTCATAAATGCATCATGATAAACATGGCAAAACCCATTATTAATGTCAATTTATTAGTGGTTAATAAATCCTTATTCCACTGGACAAATTACTTCAGAGACAGTCACTGTATTCCCATGATAATCAACTGTCATTTGGTCCTCCAAGTTCATCTGAAAAAATAAAATGTTAAAATCAAAAACAGAAGGCTGATGTATCTAGTACATACTGTTATACAATATGCATCTCTTAATCATATAAATGAACTTTCAATTCTTCACTCATGTTGAGTCCCATCGGAAACAAGCTTTGAAAATCTATAATGTACTTAGATTCGAGTTTTCTTAGAGATAACTCATAATTACCACCTCTCACTCCTAGATCAACAGAATCTATGACCACCATACGCAGCAAGGTTTCATCCTGCATGTGTGTCTCAAAGAAATGTCTAGCAATTGGGTAAAGTTTATTGTGGGAACGTATGGCCCGCAGGTGCTCCAGCACTCTTTTCTTGGCCTCATGTTTGGTACTTCCCACATACCACTTGTTACATGGACATATTAATACATACACACTGTATGGAGTATTGCATGTGAGATATTTACGAAAAGTAAATTCTCTGTTGGTACCAGGAATAATAAGGGTTTTACAGCTCCTACTATTATTGCACGCCTTACATTTCCCACAGCATGTGAAGCCTACACGAGTTCCTTTTCTTTTTTTGCCTGCATTGGTTACATAGTTCTGGCTAAGTTCGTCACGCAAGGTTCTCCCCTTGCGGAAGGTGATCTGTGGGTTCTCCTGGAGATACCTTTTCAAGTGTTCGTCTGTGTTTAAAACATGCCAGTGTTTTTTGAGAATTCTACGGACTTCATAAGATTGGCCCGAAAATGTGGTTATGAATCTGACTGTATCAGATTCTTCTTTGGTCTCTCTAGGGTGTAACAATTCTTCCCTAGTTTTGATACTGACACGTTGTATCGCTCTATCAATCACCTGTTTGCTATATCCTCGGCTCAAAAATCGCTGACACATAATGTCCTTCTCTTCTTCGAACCCCTCCAAGGTACTGCAATTCCGCCTGGCACGCAACAGCTCGCCATACGGAATGCTATACACTAGATTTTTGGGATGGCAACTTGAGGCTCTGAGAATGCTATTGCCTGCTGTGCTTTTTCTGAAAAGTTTTGTGGTTAGTATGTTATTTCTCACTTGCACTTTTATATCCAGAAATTCCATACTTGTCTTGCTGATATGTTCTGTCAGCTGTAAGTTGAGACAATTGGTATTCAACTTATCAACAAATTGTTTAGCTGAGCTAGCATCCCCATTCCAAATAAAAAAATGACATCAATGTATCGCAGCCACAGGGCCACGTTGTCAAATTCTGCCATTTCCCTGACGACCTGCTCCTCCCACCAGCCCATAAAAAGATTAGCATAGCTGGGGGCGAAGCAGGTCCCCATGGCTGTGCCCTGTGACTGCCGGTACAAGACATCATCAAAATAAAAGAAGTTATTGGTCAGACAAAATTCAATCATTGCCCGATCATTTGTGAGTGGTATAGTAAAGAAATGTATCTCGTCTTTAAGAAGTGTCTCACTGCTTCCAATCCCAGACTATGTTGGATACTAGTATAGTATATATACGCCCTCCCGCTTTCTTATGCCTGTGCTGCATTAAAGGTTCTCCGTTGTTCCCCCCAAGCAGCCTCAGACTCTTCTTTGTTGAAGACCCTTGTACATATTTTCGCACTATCTGGCCAGTTTAGTGCTTCTGGGGCCGCCGCACGTTTGCAGGCTTGATCTCCACTGGCTGCGATGTGCTCCGGCGCATCTTACCTTGTCTCCGAGGCTTCGGATTGAATCAAGCCCATCAGCGCATCTGGGAGGAAGAAACACGGTGGCAGAGTCACTGCACTCTACTTCGGGCCTGGCGCACTGTCGCACGGGTCCCCGTGAATCGACGCACCTGGATGAGTTGGTTGTGCGACTTTGGGGGGCGCGAGGAGTCCTTTTCCTGTGGCAGGCAACGCGGGACATCAGACACAGCGCTTTTTTCCAGCCCTGTCATTCCCCGCCAAGACACGACGAACCCAGCAGAACACTGCATGCTGGGATTTGCAGTTCCTATCCACTTGGATTACCTCAGCAGGTGACACTGATCATGGCTAGGGGGAGGAGCTGGACTTTGTACTTACTTCAAAAGGTGGGGCAGAACTGTGAGAGGCGTTTCCTGTTTCCATGCTGGGCGCTGAGGAGGCCACACACGGCCGAAATGCATACGCCCACCCGCTTTCTTATGCCTGTGCTGCATTAAAGGTTCTCCGTTGTTCCCCCCAAGCGGCCTCAGACTCTTCTTTGTTGAAGACCCTTGTACATATTTTCGCACTATCTGGCCAGTTTAGTGCTTCTGGGGCCGCCGCACGTTTGCAGGCTTGATCTCCACTGGCTGCGATGTGCTCCGGCGCATCTTACCTTGTCTCCGAGGCTTCGGATTGAATCAAGCCCATCAGCGCATCTGGGAGGAAGAAACACGGTGGCAGAGTCACTGCACTCTACTTCGGGCCTGGCGCACTGTCGCACGGGTCCCCGTGAATCGACGCACCTGGATGAGTTGGTTGTGCGTCTTTGGGGGGCGCGAGGAGTCCTTTTCCTGTGGCAGGCAACGCGGGACATCAGACACAGCGCTTTTTTCCAGCCCTGTCATTCCCCGCCAAGACACGACGAACCCAGCAGAACACTGCATGCTGGGATTTGCAGTTCCTATCCACTTGGATTACCTCAGCAGGTGACACTGATCATGGCTAGGGGGAGGAGCTGGACTTTGTACTTACTTCAAAAGGTGGGGCAGAACTGTGAGAGGCGTTTCCTGTTTCCATGCTGGGCGCTGAGGAGGCCACACACGGCCGAAATGCATACGCCCGCCCGCTTTCTTATGCCTGTGCTGCATTAAAGGTTCTCCGTTGTTCCCCCCAAGTGGCCTCAGACTCTTCTTTGTTGAAGACCCTTGTACATATTTTCGCACTATCTGGCCAGTTTAGTGCTTCTGGGGCCGCCGCACGTTTGCAGGCTTGATCTCCACTGACTGCGATGTGCTCCGGCGCATCTTACCTTGTCTCCGAGGCTTCGGATTGAATCAAGCCCATCAGCGCATCTGGGAGGAAGAAACACGGTGGCAGAGTCACTGCACTCTACTTCGGGCCTGGCGCACTGTCGCACGGGTCCCCGTGAATCGACGCACCTGGATGAGTTGGTTGTGCGTCTTTGGGGGGCGCGAGGAGTCCTTTTCCTGTGGCAGGCAACGCGGGACATCAGACACAGCGCTTTTTTCCAGCCCTGTCATTCCCCGCCAAGACACGACGAACCCAGCAGAACACTGCATGCTGGGATTTGCAGTTCCTATCCACTTGGATTACCTCAGCAGGTGACACTGATCATGGCTAGGGGGAGGAGCTGGACTTTGTACTTACTTCAAAAGGTGGGGCAGAACTGTGAGAGGCGTTTCCTGTTTCCATGCTGGGCGCTGAGGAGGCCACACACGGCCGAAATGCATACGCCCGCCCGCTTTCTTATGCCTGTGCTGCATTAAAGGTTCTCCGTTGTTCCCCCCAAGCGGCCTCAGACTCTTCTTTGTTGAAGACCCTTGTACATATTTTCGCACTATCTGGCCAGTTTAGTGCTTCTGGGGCCGCCGCACGTTTGCAGGCTTGATCTCCACTGGCTGCGATGTGCTCCGGCGCATCTTACCTTGTCTCCGAGGCTTCGGATTGAATCAAGCCCATCAGCGCATCTGGGAGGAAGAAACACGGTGGCAGAGTCACTGCACTCTACTTCGGGCCTGGCGCACTGTCGCACGGGTCCACGTGAATCGACGCACCTGGATGAGTTGGTTGTGCGTCTTTGGGGGGCGCGAGGAGTCCTTTTCCTGTGGCAGGCAACGCGGGACATCAGACACAGCGCTTTTTTCCAGCCCTGTCATTCCCCGCCAAGACACGACGAACCCAGCAGAACACTGCATGCTGGGATTTGCAGTTCCTATCCACTTGGATTACCTCAGCAGGTGACACTGATCATGGCTAGGGGGAGGAGCTGGACTTTGTACTTACTTCAAAAGGTGGGGCAGAACTGTGAGAGGCGTTTCCTGTTTCCATGCTGGGCGCTGAGGAGGCCACACACGGCCGAAATGCATACGCCCGCCCGCTTTCTTATGCCTGTGCTGCATTAAAGGTTCTCCGTTGTTCCCCCCAAGCGGCCTCAGACTCTTCTTTGTTGAAGACCCTTGTACATATTTTCGCACTATCTGGCCAGTTTAGTGCTTCTGGGGCCGCCGCACGTTTGCAGGCTTGATCTCCACTGGCTGCGATGTGCTCCGGCGCATCTTACCTTGTCTCCGAGGCTTCGGATTGAATCAAGCCCATCAGCGCATCTGGGAGGAAGAAACACGGTGGCAGAGTCACTGCACTCTACTTCGGGCCTGGCGCACTGTCGCACGGGTCCACGTGAATCGACGCACCTGGATGAGTTGGTTGTGCGTCTTTGGGGGGCGCGAGGAGTCCTTTTCCTGTGGCAGGCAACGCGGGACATCAGACACAGCGCTTTTTTCCAGCCCTGTCATTCCCCGCCAAGACACGACGAACCCAGCAGAACACTGCATGCTGGGATTTGCAGTTCCTATCCCCTTGGATTACCTCAGCAGGTGACACTGATCATGGCTAGGGGGAGGAGCTGGACTTTGTACTTACTTCAAAAGGTGGGGCAGAACTGTGAGAGGCGTTTCCTGTTTCCATGCTGGGCGCTGAGGAGGCCACACACGGCCGAAATGCATACGCCCGCCCGCTTTCTTATGCCTGTGCTGCATTAAAGGTTCTCCGTTGTTCCCCCCAAGCGGCCTCAGACTCTTCTTTGTTGAAGACCCTTGTACATATTTTCGCACTATCTGGCCAGTTTAGTGCTTCTGGGGCCGCCGCACGTTTGCAGGCTTGATCTCCACTGGCTGCGATGTGCTCCGGCGCATCTTACCTTGTCTCCGAGGCTTCGGATTGAATCAAGCCCATCAGCGCATCTGGGAGGAAGAAACACGGTGGCAGAGTCACTGCACTCTACTTCGGGCCTGGCGCACTGTCGCACGGGTCCCCGTGAATCGACGCACCTGGATGAGTGGTTGTGCGTCTTTGGGGGGCGCGAGGAGTCCTTTTCCTGTGGCAGGCAACGCGGGACATCAGACACAGCGCTTTTTTCCAGCCCTGTCATTCCCCGCCAAGACACGATGAACCCAGCAGAACACTGCATGCTGGGATTTGCAGTTCCTATCCACTTGGATTACCTCAGCAGGTGACACTGATCATGGCTAGGGGGAGGAGCTGGACTTTGTACTTACTTCAAAAGGTGGGGCAGAACTGTGAGAGGCGTTTCCTGTTTCCATGCTGGGCGCTGAGGAGGCCACACACGGCCGAAATGCATACGCCCGCCCGCTTTCTTATGCCTGTGCTGCATTAAAGGTTCTCCGTTGTTCCCCCCAAGCGGCCTCAGACTCTTCTTTGTTGAAGACCCTTGTACATATTTTCGCACTATCTGGCCAGTTTAGTGCTTCTGGGGCCGCCGCACGTTTGCAGGCTTGATCTCCACTGGCTGCGATGTGCTCCGGCGCATCTTACCTTGTCTCCGAGGCTTCGGATTGAATCAAGCCCATCAGCGCATCTGGGAGGAAGAAACACGGTGGCAGAGTCACTGCACTCTACTTCGGGCCTGGCGCACTGTCGCACGGGTCCCCGTGAATCGACGCACCTGGATGAGTGGTTGTGCGTCTTTGGGGGGCGCGAGGAGTCCTTTTCCTGTGGCAGGCAACGCGGGACATCAGACACAGCGCTTTTTTCCAGCCCTGTCATTCCCCGCCAAGACACGATGAACCCAGCAGAACACTGCATGCTGGGATTTGCAGTTCCTATCCACTTGGATTACCTCAGCAGGTGACACTGATCATGGCTAGGGGGAGGAGCTGGACTTTGTACTTACTTCAAAAGGTGGGGCAGAACTGTGAGAGGCGTTTCCTGTTTCCATGCTGGGCGCTGAGCAGGCCACACACGGCCGAAATGCATACGCCCGCCCGCTTTCTTATGCCTGTGCTGCATTAAAGGTTCTCCGTTGTTCCCCCCAAGCGGCCTCAGACTCTTCTTTGTTGAAGACCCTTGTACATATATATATATATATATATATATATATATATATCTATGGATGAACTTATACGATATACTGGCATCATGAAGGTGCCTTGGGCCCCCAATGTAAGCAAGAAAAGTGGGCCAGCCATTCCTTGGTTTGGTAGCAAAAAAATATATATTCGAGGTGCAGTGGGAAATCACAGCCCTGGGCCCGGTTCTAAACCACCTTCTGTACTAAGGGTAGCTAGGTGTCTGGTACCGTGAACACTGTTAAAATAATCCACTCTTGAAGCACCCCCCATGGACATAAGTGCGTCTTGCAGTCATGTCTGCTTGTTATTCACGAGGGCAAACGCAGATAATAATAATACATTCTTCCAAAATGGACAATATTTTTTTTTAGGGCAGTATTATTAAGCTTACGTTTATTTGGACATTCGCCCATAAAACATAGTCAAATACAATACAGTGTATATATAATTAATATATATATATGAGATAAAATCCCTTAGTGCAAAAACTTTTTTTTAAATATAAAATTACAATCGAACAGTATATATATATAATGGCTTCTAAATCATGCAATACCTACCACAACGTCAAAAAAGTCATAGTAGCTATAAATGCAATACCCTTGACTTGGTCTTATATGAGAGTTAAGAAAAATAGGCCTTTAAAACATTTTTGCGGATGATTAAATAAAAGGGATATTTAATAAGGACATGAGATATGCAACATTTAGAATTAAAAACATAAGCAAACACCATTTCTTACTCGGGCCCTCATATAAAATCCTTATCCTAAAAAAATAGGAGTAAAGCCATGACGGATCTTAAGAATTTCTAAGTCAACTGCGGGTCTGCTGGAATGGTGAATATATGGAAAGAGATCAGCACTATCTTGTTTATTAAAATCAAACATGATTGATGTGTTCTCAGATAGAAAATGTATGTCCGCATTTAGGGACAGATACGATTAGAAGTTTCACAAACTATGGGGCATCTTATCAAGCCCATTATCCCCGCTTTAGCGGCCTTTTTCGGCCGAAAAGCGTCGAGAACCGCATCGCACAATTAGCAAGGAAACGCTAGTGCGTGTTTCCTTGCCTTAAGGCCCGGTTCCCGATTGCCTCATCTTGCTTTGCTAATGAGATGCAGGGTAGGCGTGCCCCTCACAACTACATCATAAAATATCAGTAACTGTGCCTCGCTGTATTTACAACGAAGCCAGATCCGGATTTTTTTCGCGCTTACTGGGCCTTAACGCTGGAATTTAACGTCAGTTAAATTCCAGATTAAGGCATACCTTACATGGGGGGTGGATTGTGTGGCTAAGACTGCAGGCCCTATCATCAAGGATATCGCCGTTTTCAATGGAACATCATTGGAAAACCAGCGTTGTTCCATGGAAAACGGCGATATTCCCTCTATTGCTGGAATTTGCGATATTTATCGCCGTCTATTGATAAGATGCCCCTTTATTTGTTTGCGAATGGATCCCAATTTCCTGCAGTCCAGAGATGGCTGTCCCTAGTTATAATATTGTTCATCGGTTTAACCAAAACAATAGTCAACTTTCTTTCACTTGCTTAAATTTCTTCTAACCTACTTGTGATATTTTTGTATGATTTGCACAGAAGGTTATCTTATTTCAAAACCTTTAAAGACGGGCACCTGCCATGGAATACCATGATGCAAGGTTCAATTCGCAAGGCTTGCTTTCAACCATGGTTCCATTTGGAAGGCTATGTATGCAATTGAAAGAAGCACTCGCAACAGACCCCCAAATATTTAAAAGTGATTGTTGGAATATTCTCTGAGCCTGCGGCTCTGCTTCACTTCAAAGCTGCTGTGGTGTCTTTAATTCAATTCAAAGGAGAACAGGTTGATTATTTCATCATCACTAAAATAGATATGGGTGTCAACTTGCCTTGCTGAGGAACCATATACATTGACTTAAATAGATAATTAATCTATCTGTTATGCAATCATTCATGGTTGTACACCTTGATAGCAGTTCAAAACACTATTCACTAATTTCCAGAATTTCTTTTGATCCTAAGACTATATAACTTCTCTCATTTTCCACCAGCGGTCATTAAAGAACTAAGGGGCATATTATCAAGGGGGTTTATCTCCGCTTTTTTGGCTTTAAAAGCCAACAAAGCGGAGATAAAATTATCTCCCTATTACCTAGCTGTCGCTAACACCAGTTAGCGACAGCTAATAGGAGATAGCGACCATCTTGGGCCCCACTTTGCATGTCAGTGATAGTTATCACTAATGACATGCAAAGTGGGCGTGCCAAGATGTTAGCGACTGGAAACAGTCGCTAACATCGCTATCTCCTATTACCAACTTTTGGAGATATTCGCGCTAAGCGCGAATATCTCCAAAAGCTAACACCTGCCCTGAGCAGTTCTTAGCCATGTTATCCAATGGGAGGTGGATAACATGGCTAAGAGCATTTGCTCGGTAATGCATGAATATCGCTGACTTCTCAGCGATATTCATGCATTGCGGCCGTTTTTTATCGCATTTGCGATAAACCTTGGTAATACCAAGGTTTATTTGCGATAAAAATCACCGCAGCTCAGCGGTAAATTTTTGTCTCTAACCAAGCAATAGCGATAATTATCGCTATTGCTTGGTAATATGCCCCTAAACTTTTTTGTATTTAATTTATTGTTTATAATACTCTACAGATTTAGTGATATGTAGGGAGCCTAACTCATATCTTTTTTGTGATTTCTGAAGTTTACAACCAGGGCCTCTAATATTCCTTGTAAAGTTCCTTGCATTAACAACACAACATAAAGTAAAGCTACTGATGATGTGGGATTTATATTTGAACGTGATGATGAAAGTAGGGGATCAAATTCTATAGATTCTAACAAACATTTCTTTAAACGAGAAGCAACTGTCGTGGTGGAGCTCGACGCACTCATTGGTGAATTCTCTCTTTTATCATAATCAGATATATTAATATTGTGTATGGAGGGATAAGGACACGGGGATGAAGATAGCCTAGGACCTTTCTCATCTGCGATTTCTTTATGTGTTCTGGACTCACTAGTTTCTATCTCATTTGAGTAATTATCGTCGAGCTTTGCACCTTCATACTATTTACATAGTTTGGATCTATATTAAAATGTTGGTGACAAACTTTCAATTTGACTTAAACAATGGGGATATATTCATAGAAGCTTGTTCCTCAAAGCTAATTGGCTTTTCCTTGATGGGTTTCCATTTATCTTTTAATTTTTTCTTTTTCTTACTTTTAATTTGTTGAACATATTTCTATAGATCCACTTCGATCTTAAGAGAGCGGCAAGTAAGGGGCCTGTTTTTCCATCTCAAGTAAAGAATCTCACAGCACTATTCAAAGCAAAAGGCTGAACATTTTGTACTTTGGATTTGAAGTGTAGATTGATACTTCACTTTTAAAAGTCGCTGAAAATTCATAGCTATTGCCTCAATTTCTTAAATATTCAGTTTCTGTCATACAAAAATGGGAATGAATGGCAGTGCATTTGGACATTGGAGGTGGGATCTGTTTATGAGGTCGGCGGAGTGGAGGTCGGTTTTGGGTATGTGGGAAGAGACTCTTTCATTGAGGTATGTAGGTCCAGTATTGTGGTGAGATTTGAAGGTGTGTGTGAGAAGCTTAAAGGTTACTCTCTTCTCGACGGGAAGCCAGTAGGGGTCTTGTAGATGTTGGGTGATGTCCTCATGTTGTGGGATGCCGGGGATGAGTCTGGCCGCGGTGTTCTGGATGGTCTGGAGTTTGCTTAGCAGGAATTTGTTGATTCCATCATAGAGGGCGTTTCCGTAGTCCAGTCTGCTAGTTATGAGTGCGTAGGGGACAGTCTTTCTGGCTTCGGGGGGGGGGGGGGGCAGCACTTGAAGGTCTTGCAAAGGATGCAGAGGGTGTTGAAGCAGGTGGAGGTGACGGCACTGAGGTTCTGGGTTGCAGAGGGTGGTGGGTAACCAGGTGTTGTCCCAAGCTGAGAGGGTGGTCCAATGACGAGGACGTCTCTGAGTTGAGCTTCAGGAAGCTACTGCTCATCCAAGCTGCGACGCCTTTCTTTCCTTTCTGGAAGCTGAGTCTGGTGGCTTCGGAGTCCTTCGCGAGGGAGAAGATGAGCTGGGTGTCGTCGGCATAGGATATTATGCTGAGTCCATGCTGTCTGACGATGGAGGCATGGCGGGCCATGTAGATGTTGAAGTGTGTGGGACTGATCGATGATCCTTGGGGTACTCCCCAATTGATTTCTGTGTGTTCGGAGAGGAAGGGCGGGAGACTGATCCTTTTTGGTTCTGCCGGCGAGGAAGGAGCGGAGACAGGCGAGGGCGGTTCCCTGTATACCGGTGTCATGGAGTCTGGCTGAGAGAGTGCGGTGGGAGACGGTGTCAAAGACTGCTGAGAGGTCTAGTAGGATGAGGGCTGTGGTGTGGCCTTGGTTAAGGAGCTTGCGGATGTCGTCTGTGGCGGCGAGGAGTGCGGTCTCGTGGTGTGATTGCTGCGGAATCCGGATTGGGAAGAGTCGAGGATGGTGTTCTCTTCGATGAAGTTTTACAACTTGGCATTGAGGATCCTCTCTGTGACTTTGGCTGTAAAGGGAAGGAGAGAGATGAGTCCGTAGTTTTCAGGACCATCAGGTCTGCAGAGGGTTTCTTGAGGAGGGGCTTGACTCCTGCGCGTTTCCAGTAGTCGAAGAAACTGCCAGATTCGAGGGTGGCATTGATGGTATGTCACAGCTTGGGACTATGGAAGGTGTGGAGCAGGCAGGGGTCCATGGGGTCTCCTGAGTGAGTGCTCTTCATGGCCGTGGTGGTATCTTTGGTGATGACTGCAGTCCAGGCAGTGATGGTGGGTTGGCTGTCGTTGACGGAGGAAAAGGTGGTTTCTGGTGTCTGTTCACTGAAGTTGTCGTAGAGGGCCTTGATTTTCAGGAGGAAGTAGGAGCCAAGCTTGTTGCAGAGGTCCTGGGAGGGTGTGACATCTGTGGCTTTGCTGGGGGGTTTGTTGAATTGCCGGATGATGCTGAAGAGTTCCTTTGAGTTGCTGGAGTTGGTGAGGATTTTGTTCGGATGAAGATCCTTTTGATGGATCTTATGAGTTGGTGGTATTCTGCCACGGCATTCTCATAGGTGGGCCAGTCTTCATTGACTTTGCTGTTCCTCCATCGTTTTTTGAGCTGTCTGCAGGTGCGTCTGGATTTTTGGAGGTCGGTGGTGAACCAGGTGGACTTTAGGGAGCATTGTCTGTAGGGGTTGAGGGGGGGGGTGAGCTTGTCTGCGCAGTTGCTGCTCCACCGGTGTAGTTCCTTGGCTGCAGAGTTGGTGTTGGTGGAGGCGGGGGGATAGTGGATGAGGGTGGAGTTGTTGTGCTCCGCAGTGACCTTGCTCCAGTTCCTTCGGTCTGTGAGCGGAGGCAATGTTGAAAGTGAAGTGTACACAGTAGTGGTCTGTCCAAAGGGGCTGCGTGATGTGGCTGAAGTGGATCCATTACCTTTCAGTGGAAGATAATGGAGCTTGATGGAACTTGTGCCTATTTTTTAGCCTATTTACTACATACAGTAGAATTTAGATTAGTGATAGAGCTTGATGGCTCACTGAATTGACAATGACTAGAAGATAGTTGTCGTCCTGTGTACCAATTGAAAATTACTTATTAACCAAAAACACTGCTTTGAATGTTTGCCACCCTCTTAATAATGAGTTGTATAGTCTAAGTTCAATTAATAGCTGGGATGGTGACTCACTCCAATATGTTTTTATGTGATATTTCTATAGTGTAACTCTAGCCACAAGGCATAAGAGTGCTGAAAAGTCAAACACATAGCAGCTGGACTTGTTTTTTTTTTGTTAAACTCTTTATTCTCGACTGCACAGTGTTAATTACATCAAAACTAATTTACATTCTGTATAGGATAGTCGTTTTCTCATTTTCTCCCAACGAAACATAATGACCAATTACATAAGCGTCATGACACATCATGTAGCAAAAAATGGTATAATCTCCAAGACAGTTCTCAATCATGCTACATCGTATTATCACCTACAGGAGCATCGTTATCCAATACAATACGTAATTTTAGAACCAAAAATAACAAATAATGAACCGTAATCCCATTCCTCCCAGCACCCCGCATCTCCCACCCCTATCCTACTCGTCTCCTGATCTCAATGAAAGTCAGTATGTGTCATTCCTCTACAGTGATGTCAAACAAACACAATACATTGCAGGGGTTCAAATAGCCTGCGCGTATAAGGATTCCTACACCCCTCGGCTACACATTGGGCCACACAATTTATATGGTTTCACTACCTATCCACATGTGATGGTATCAATTCCATCCCTTCCAATTCTAACAGCATGACCTCCCAGTCCTGTGCTATGGGATACTTCTGCTGGCCTCTTTCCTCCTCTCGTCGAAGCGCCACCCCCTCCGCCCTGCCCCACTTCACTAGGTCTGCCTGCCACAAAGATGTTCTGGGTGGTCTGGGGGACTTCCACCTCATCGTCAACGCTCTGACAGCTAATAATAGGGCCAAATCCAGAAATTTAAGTTTAGCTTTTTGTGTTTTGGGACGTTTACGGGACCCCACTAGACAGTACAAGGCGTCCTCCGGTACCGGCAGGCTAGTAACGCTACATAGAGCCTGACATCTCTCCCCCCAGTAATCCCGCAAGAGCGGGCATGTCCATAACATGTGGAGAAATGAAATGAAATGAAATGAAAAAAAGATTTGTTAAGCGCGGTTGCTGCCCACGGGCGTCCAAGCGCTGAGTTAAAGCAGAGAAGTGACGGAGCAGGGAGATAAGGACTAGAGGGGTTTGGCGAACAGTACTGTTTTCAGCTTTTTCCGGAATGAAAGCAAATCAGGGGTAGACCGAAGAGAGAAGGGGAGGGCATTCCAAAGCTTGGCGGCGTTCAGCGAGAACAGCCTACCCCCGGACCTGGCTCTCTTCACTCTAGGAACAACTGCCAGGAAAGCATCCGTGGACCGAAGGTTCCTGTTTGGGTGGTAGGGGATAACAAGGTTGTTGTTGATTGCTGATCCGGTCTTCCAAAAGGCCCGATGCGCAATGCACAGCGCCTTGAATGCCACTCTTTGCCTCACTGGCAACCAGTGCAGGCTTTTCAGTCCAGGTCTGGCTGACTGGGTTCGTGGAATCTGGAGTAGGGTACGTGCAGCGCAATTTTGTACCACCTGCAGCTTCCGGAGGGTCATCTCAGGGGCCCCTACGTATAGAGCATTGTTTGAGTCCAAGCGGGACTGGATGAGGCCTTGTACTGCCACCTTTTTGGCCTCTAGAGGCAAGAGTGGGAGGACCTTCCTCAAGATTCTGAGTTGGCCGAAACAAGTGGCGGACAGCTTGGTGGCCTGGGTGGAGAAGGAGAGCTTTTTGTCGAGCCATACTCCCAGGCTCTTGACACTTTCCTTGGGGGTGGGGGGAACACCCAGGCCGCAGGGCCACAAGGAGGTGAAAGGTACTGGCGAAGCTGGGCCTAGGAGCATGAGCTCTGTTTTTCCTCCGTTCAGTTTGAGGGAGGAGTTGGTCATCCACTCCTTCACGTTCTCTAAAAATTTCAACAGACCAACCGAGGATTGCCTGTTGTTCTCTTGGGCCAATGAAACCACTAGCTGGGTGTCGTCGGCGTACGACACGATTTTAATGCCGTACGGTTCGACTACCCCAGCCAGTGGTTTCATGTATACATTAAATAGTACAGGGCTCAGGGAAGAGCCCTGCGGTACTCCGCAGCTGAGAGGCCTACTGGATGATGTTGTATCGCCGTCGAAGATCTGAAAAGATCTATCAGCTAGGAAGGAGTCGAACCACCTTAATGCATCACCTGAGACTCCGATGTTATGGAGACGGTTCAGCAGGGTGGCATAGCTGACCGTATCGAAGGCAGCACTTAGATCAAGGAGGATCACTGCCACTGATCCTCCCTGATCCAGCCTCATCCTCC
This sequence comes from Lissotriton helveticus, assembly GCF_964261635.1. Taxonomy (NCBI): domain Eukaryota; kingdom Metazoa; phylum Chordata; class Amphibia; order Caudata; family Salamandridae; genus Lissotriton; species Lissotriton helveticus. Next base: position 276,573,503 of record NC_136058.1, on the reverse strand, counting down.
CGATAACGTGGGCAACAGTGGGGGGAAGCCAGAAACATTCTATGCAACCTCTGTGGGGTAAGGTATGCCCTGTGAAGTATCATGACCTGTATGAATTTAAACTTAACATTCCTCGACACCCTCTTGGGATGCTCAAGACTTATCTGCCATGCCCTATCCGATAGTACCTCCCTCGAGTCCTGAGCCCAGGTTTCTCTTATTGTAGTAAGTGGGATGGCCGCATGTGTCCTTATCCCGGTGTATAGCCATCGCACCAAATGGCCCCCCGCTCCCATATAATAGAGCAAGTGGACCAGTTCGTGTTGCAGGGGTCGAAGTCGCTGTGGGGCCCAGGTATGTCTTATATAATGGGACACTGTGGCGTGCAGCAAATATAACCTCCGAGGGGCACCCGTGGCCTGAAAGAAGGAATCATGATCCAGCAATGTGTAGTCTCCGAAAAAAAAAGAGACAGAGCCACCCAATTATCCCTCAAGGACTGGGTACAATATTAACAAATCTACATAGGTGTCCCCTAAGGAATTATTTCTCAATTATTTCTTATTTGTAAATAGTCACAGCAAGTGAACATATGTTAGACAGTACATGGGATTCTTCTCAAATCTCATTATTTATTCTGATCAAGATTCAGTATGGCAACAACAATACTACTAACATTTCACATCTTTTTGTAAGTAGTATAAAACATCTTTTGCTTCAATTGCATGGACAAACAAAATACCATACATCACAGATATTTTCAAAGAACATAAGACTGTTTCAAAAATAACACAAAGGTTCATTTGTAAGCAAATCGATGTTTAAGCGTCGATGTTTCAGTCCAATATTGGTTTAAGCAATCCCCAGGACCAACTTCAGGACGAAAACGTTACACATTCCTAATTACAATGCAAAGTAAACATAATCAATAAAAACCACTTTGTATCCCTGTAGAAAGTATCGTCTGCTCACCACAAAAGACACCCAAAAGGTGAGAATATAAGATATGAATCTTGCAACACCGTGTGTACACATATTCAACCGTCTATTTGAGGAGTGCTCCCCCAAAGTGTGACTCATAACAAGTACAAGTCAGAAACCAAGTGTTTATAAAAACTTACCTAATACTTCCAGCCGGAAGTTTAAATTAGCCAAGCGGACCTCGATGTCCAGAAATCTAGAAAATATTGAAAAAGCAATCTACTTATTACAAAAGAGCTTTTCCATATGTTAAAAACTGGTCTAATTCAAACATCTCAGTATCATACTCACTCTGATTCAGAGCTGGTGTTCTCAGTAGTCAACCCTATACAATGAAACCACAAACACACATTTATACTCTACTCATAAACGACTACTCCTGAGAAAACAGTCAGAGGCACCCAAAACAAGAGAAACTTACAAACTCAATTTGGAGTTTTCAATCTGCAAATAAAATAGAATGACACACAATTAATATGGCGTGCCCTCCACCCGTTGTCAATAGCTGTAGCGGCACCCAACAGCGTGATCATGTAACAAACATCACTTACTATCCCGGTCTGTATATGTAAATTGATACTTGTATAGCGCACTACTCACCCGCAAGGGTCTCAAGGCGCTTGTACGAATATCGCTGTGGAACCCATCCTGGCTTTCCCTGTGAGGTGTCCACTCCTGGGCACCCCCAATGTGGAGGCCAGGCATCCTTAGCGTTGTGGGGGCCGTTGTGGAGATTAAGCAAGCTATTGCCCAGAGTTGCAGAGTGGGACTCCATGATTGGAATAGGCACCGAGGCGAGAATTATCAGGTCCGTGGAATTTTGAGCCCAAGACCCGCCGAGGCGGGGAATTGAACCCTGGTCCCGGGCTAGACCTCTGCATCACGGTCTGCCGCTCTAACCATTGAGCCACACTTCTCCACATATCCACATATATCCTGAGTTGTACACCTACAAACAACGAAATGGCATTAGCTTCCTAGAATCAAAGAATGAAACTTTCCATTTTGGATAACAAGGCGTTTTTAAGACGGGTACTTACTAGAGAAAAGTAACCACTGCCGTCAAACCTGGATAGTAAGTGATGTTTGTCACTTATTGATTACCTTCACACTTTTTAAACTACTATTAAGTTGAAACCCAAAACCCCTACATATCATATAAATCACTGGGACCCACAGGTTAGATTAGGCATACACATCTGCCAATCCACTGTGGGTATACAGTTCTACCTTCATAAAGTGAAGATTCCCAGATGATGAAGGGCGTTCTCGGTCGATGACTGATGGGAATTTTTTCACAAAGAATAAATACCCTAGGTGTGACTTCATTGGTCCAGTTGATAAGTTGAGTTCATTCCATCTTCTTTCACACAGATACTTAGTTTGTAGTTCCCTTTTTGACCCACTGCTACTTTTTTGTTGGTGTAACATGTAAGAACTCAGCCACCCGGTCTGGGTCTTCCAGTGGGAAGGGGGCGTATGGCACTCTCAGGTGATCATGGAACGCTTTATTAATTTCAGCCTGTGAATGGACTATGATGCCCGACCCATCACGGATTTGGGTGATCACCGGAGGGTCCGGACAGTCTCGCACCAGCCGGCCTAGTAAAGTACCTGATCTATCAGCCTCGGCATGTTGGCGGCATAAGTTTTCCTTATGATCTATAACCCTCAGTGTTTCTAATACTTCCGCGTGATCAAAGTTCCCCTCCTGTAGTTCACCCCTCTTCCCAGGGTCTACACTTGCCTCCCTCTCTAGTGCCTTCAATCGGTCCTCGACCTCGCAAAGTTTCTTAATTATGGATTTCTTGTCGGGCCCCCATTAACTGACCAATGGCTGCGCCCCGCACTACAACCTTCATGGCATCCCATACCACCAGATTGGACGTAGCCGAGTCCCAGTTTTCTGTGAAGTAATTATTCAAGGTGTCAGACAGGGTCGTGCGAAAGGGGGCGTCCTCTAAAAGGAGTGGGTTAAGTCTCCAGGTGGGCACTGGAGTCGGTACCCTACCCCAGAGAAGGTCAAGTGTCAGAGGTCTATGATCGGAGAAAGTTTTAGCTAAATACTCCGAACTGCCAATTTTCATCACTAATGACTCTGAACACAGGAATCAATTCTGGTGTGTAGGTTGTGTACTGGGGAATAATAGGAATATTCTTTATGACTCGGGTTCAATTCCCGCCAGGTATCCGCCAATCCCAAGCTCGCAGTCCAAGCCGTAAACATCTCGGTCAATTTAGTTACCCCAGCCATCTGCAGAGGGGGATGTGATCTGTCCAGTTCTAGATCTAAGACCATGTTCCAGTCACCTCCCAATATCCAAGGGATATCCACCCAGTCTGATAATGCCATACCCACTGTGCGGAGAAATTTATCTTGATCAAAGTTCGGGGCGTCTATAGTGCCAATCACTAGTGGTGTACCATCCAATTTGCCTTTCACTAAGACGTACCTGCCTAGGTCATCTACCCTCCTCTCTATTTCTACAAATGGTGTTCCATGTCGGACCCAGATAGTCGCCCCCGGGAAAAGGCTGAATAAGACGTGGAATAAATTGTACCCCTCCATTTCTTCCTCAGCGTCTGAGCTTCTGATGTCGTGAGGTGTGATTCCTGTAGGAATGTAATCTGTGTGTGGTGTCTTAATAAAAACGCATGTACCCGGTGTCTTTTCTGAATGGCCCGAGCCCCCGCACATTGTAGGTAGTGAATCTGTAGGATCCTGCCGCTTCAGCCATAATCCCCTTCTAACGAACCTCAGAGTGTTAATAGGACCTTCTCAGAACAGTGTATGATCATCGACCAGGAGACATCATACCCCAAATCCCCTCCCAAAACTGAACTAACTTGGCGCAGCTAAATAGCAGCGCTGTGCCGAACAGAAAAATCATGAACAGAGAATTCCAAACACAAGTGCATACGCCATTGGGGGGGTGGCCACGCACCATGCTAATCATCGTTGCTGTCATGCCGGGCGCCGCTGGCTCAACGGTGTACCAACCCAGAGGCATGTCTATTAGGAGCATAATCTGGTTACCAACTGGAGATATCCTTGTAAGGGGGACAAATGGTTCTGTGGGGATGCAACAAATGAAATACAGTTCCCCAGCCCCCCGATATCCCACTGCATGCCAAAACTGCGATTTAACAACCAATTTTCACATTAAAATGGATACCAATAGTCGTTGTGTAGTCAGTCCATTCCGGGCGGGACCATCTATCTCCTTAATTGTCCAGCATATCATCTGTCGCTCTGGGTGTGATGGTTGGGAACAGTACCACGCTGTGGTCCAAGTCAGAGTGGACCGTGCTGTCCTCCGAGTCCGTGACAATCTTCTCCCCGTCCTCTCGAAACATGCCCACCATCGCTAGCGCTCCCATTTGGTCCTCTCTCTGTTGCTCCCACGAAGGGCCACGTCGTCTCGATCTCCTTCCTGTGTTCAGCGGATCTCCGTCTTCTTGTCCCGATCCACCGGCAGTGGTGTCCAGGGTAGCGGCCTGACTACCGTCTATGCCCATTACTTCCAGCCATTCTTCCACATCTGTGGGGCTTTCGAAGAAGTGCATTTTCTTATCATACCCAATCTTCAAACGAGCAGGAAACAGAAGCGCATATTTCAACTTGGCCTTTTGCAATTTCTTTTTCACCGTCAGGTATGAGGAACGTTGCTTTTGGACCACAGTGGTGTAATCTGGGTAGAGGGACACCCGTTGGTTCTCATATTGTATAAGGGACTTCTCTCGTGCCTTATGTAGGAGGACATCCCTGTCTCGGTAGTTTAATATCTGTACGATCAGTGGGCGAGGCGGGCGGCCCATTCTGGGCCTACCGGTGGGGATCCGGTGCCCCCTCTTCACACAAAAATGTGGGGATAGGGGTTCCGCAGTGATGTGGTCACGGAACCACTGCTCCATAAAGTTCGCTGCATGGGTCCCCTCACTGCGCTCCGGAAGGCCAATGACGTGGATGTTATTGCATCAATTGCGGTCCTCCGCATCCTCCACATGATCCATCAGGGATGCAACTTGCTGTTGTAGTTGCTGGATAGAGGTGTTATGGTCCGCCACCGTTTGAGTGAGGTCTGCAATAGCAAGGCCCTGATCTTTCACTCTATCGGCCAATTTACTATGATCCGCCTTAAGCAAGGAAAGATTCGTGGTTAGGGCCCTGAACTGCAGCTCCATCTCTGACCTGGAGTCCCTGATCTCTTTCAGAGTTAAGTCCAATTTATCCGCCTGTTGCTCACCAGCAGGGCCCGCCCCAGAGGTCTCCAGCGAAGTCCGTCCCATCTCAGCGCCTGACGCGTGGTGCGTGGCCGTTGGTCCCTCTTGACTCTCCTGTACTCTCACCCCCTTTCGGACCATCGCGATAAGACCTGGGTCAGTCCGACCCTTGATATGTAGGCTCAGCTCCAGAAAGGTGCAATGGGAGAGAATGTGTCTTCGAGGTAAGGTCACCTCACTGCGCCGCCCCACAGATTCCTCCAATCCGGGATGTAGGTCCCGTAGCCCAGCGCACTAGGGTCGGGAGAGTAGCAGGCTGGGAAGACGGGGGTGGGGGGTACACACCCACCACAGCAAGTACAAAGGTATAGGGTCCGTCAGTGATCACACCACCACCGGGCGCCTCACGAACTGTCCCACGGCCACGCGGGATGTGTCGCTCCCAATATCCTGGGCCAGGACGGGGAACACGGTCCACAAAGGAGGGTCACAGCGGTCCACGTATCATGCCACCGTCCTCCAGGCTCACCTCGCAACCAGGCATGAGGAACAGAAGGAAATCACCAGGGCAGCTCCAGCCCTGTCTGCAGAGCCCTGCCCTCTCCTGGGCAGTGTCACCGTGTCCACGCTGCACCGTCTCAAGCCTGTCCCCAAGGCTCTACAATGGTGGGGCGGCAGCCCATGCACTTCCGCGGCCGGGCCCCTTGTCGCCAATCCCCAGCACAGGCCCGTGGGTCGAGCAACAGGGGAAAGGGAGGTGGAGGGGGCCCCCCAGTGATGTAAGCAGCGTCCCCCCCTCTCTCAGGGCTCAAGGTCGCCTACCTCCAAGTTCCTCCAACAGTGTCTCAGGTCTCCACTGTCCTCCCGGATCAGATCACGCAGGAGCAGCTCCGATCGTTTAGGGCAGGCAGTATTGGGATGCCGTTCCTCAGCACTGCCTTAGGGGCGCGTGGCAGAAGCAGGCCACAGCCGTAGAGGGTCGCGCACTCACAGGACCCCAGCGGAACGAGCACCAGCCAGGGCCGTAGCGCCCGAGGGCCGCGCACTTCCGGTGTCTTCCGTCCCAGCCAGCACGGGCTTCTCTGCAACTATAGCCCTCGGCGTTCATCTGGGGTAGGCCGCAACAGGTCCAATCTTCAGAGACAGGCTTCCGAGGCTCTCAGCCTCCGTCGACGCGACGGCACACAGGGTCTTCCCGGGGGGCTCCAGTCATCCCAAACTCCCCACAGCACAAATATGGATCCCCCAGTCTCCGCAGAACAGGAGAATGCCCCCAGGCGGGCCCGGAGCACAGCAACAGCCAACCGCCATTGTGGCTGGCTAGCCACGCCCCCCGCAGCTGGCCTTGTTGAAGCCAATGCCTCCACATAGATACAACAAATGAAAAGTGCATAAAGAGTAAAAAAATCCCTTACTAAACAAAGCATGATTTGGTCCCCAGTGTCTACACAGACTGCAAATGTAAGCACCAACTGGAAAGAAAATTCCCTCGCCCTATAAAACCTGGGGATTACCTTCACACACACACACACAGGCTTGTCTAGTTGTAGACGTTGAGAACAGCGTTCCTTGAATGAGGAGCAGCACACTTTAGCAAGCCAGATAGGATTATGAATCCCTCTTTCCACAACTGAATTGTATTTGTCTGGTAGGACAGGTAGACTCATTCATATTGACCAGTGGTGATGCTCTGACATTACTTTTGGTGCGCTGCTGGCCCCACTCATAAAGAAAAGGACTCGAGATTATGAGCATACCAGTTTTATGCTTTCTGCAGCTCCTGTAGGCCTCCGACAACTTTTTCCTGCTGCTCAGAGTTTTTATGTCACCTTTTACTCTATCACACTCTGTGTCCTTCCTTGAGATGTGAGGGAGGTTCTACGAGACAAAAATCTGCCCTGGTGTTTCTCCGCTTTTGGGTTTGCTGTGTGGGCTGCGACTTAAATGGAGTCCCACTATAATCCATAAATAAAACAAGTGCTGCCTTTCTTTGGAAAGTGGTGCTGCTGGAAGTCTCCACACAATCTGGGCTGATTGTATCCTTTTCATATAGAGTTTACAGCCTGCTCACCGCTTACTAGTGGCTGGATTTATTGTAACTTTCATTTACTTACCTCCTATTCAGTGGCTTTCATTGCCCGAGCTTGTACCAGCATATGTTTGTCTCTCCAAAGAGCATAGTTCTTTTACCATCTCTTCGATTGGCCGGCTTCAATCTTTCCACTGCTCACTTTTAGGAAACTACTTTTAGATTTGAGGCATAGGACCTCTTGGGGACATTCTGAAAGCCTCCCTGCTAATGCATTCCACTCATTGCTTATCATTGGCTTTGTGTTTTGTAACTCAGTGTGGTTTTCTTTTTATTTGCTGGCTTTATTCGTTTTAGGCTCTCCAAATTGAGTTGGTCCCCCTGTGGAGCACAGCCCTTTTACTGTATTCTTCTGCAAGTGCTCGCTTTCGGTAAACAGGCCTATACATTTTGCTTTTATCTCGTCACAATTGCTATGCCTCGAAAAACAGGGGTCAAATGTCAGGCTCTTTCACACAACAAAATGTAAATGTCTGTAAATTAACTGTGCAAATATTTCAGAATATATCAGAATTTGGAAAGCACAAATGAAGCACTTTTTTGTGGTTCCGAAGTGTGCTGGAAGCAAATATTTTAATACGATCAAACAAATCAATACATTAGGTGATGCCATTTCCACACACTATCTTAAATGCACTGTATAGTTTTATTAGTACAACTGTATGTCTATGCAAATTCAATGGTCATTTCAATTGGAAATGTGTTGTATGTAATGGCAGTGCACTACCACGCCATGCATACTCCACTCTATGCCACTCCAATCTACAGCACTATGCCACTACACCACTCCACTCTACGCAGCTTTAATCTATGCCACTCCACCCACTCCACTCAGTGCTACTCCACCCTTCGCCACGCCACTCTGCGCTAATCCACTCTACGGCACACTACTCTACTCCACTCAATGCTATTCACTCTAGGGCCCTTTACTCCACTATATGTCACTCCACTACGTGCCACTCTATGCCACTCTAGTCGACTCTATGGAATTCCACTCTACTCCACTGTACTTTCCAACACTCAACTCTACGACACTCCACTCTATGACACTCCACTCCATGCCTTTCACTCTTCGCCACTCCTCATTAGGTTTAGAATAAGGATTGTTTCACGGTGGAATTTCAAGGAAATTCAGAAATGTGAGAAGGTGTAAGCATAGTGAATAAAACACACCTGCAAAGGAAAAGAACAAATTAGCAGAGCAACATACATTTCAAAACAAGGCCTTTAGTTAGGCTAACTTTAACTAAGCATTCAATGTGCAGTTCAATGTTGTGGTTATACGTGCACAAGTGTAACCTCTAATAAACTGCAAAACGTGAATACATGTTTACCTAAGCAAATATAACTTGAAGTGTAAATGTAAAATGTAAGTAAAGAATACATGATTCATGTTATGTTGAACATTAATTCACACATTTATAAATCTTTAAGTTTTACAGTGAATACAATTCTGTAGTGCATTTAATTCTCAAACATGTTAATAATTTTACGGCACACAGTAAACATAATGTCAGGTGCACATATATAATGGCTGCTTCACATCCCATACCCACCCACTCCCTTTTGTTTTCCTAGCTTATTTTATATATATTTTTGGGAGTGCCAGCGAGCAATTTATTGCTTCCCCCACCTTCTTACTTCAAAAAGTGCTTTCCTGCTAGTTCAATTCATTATAGTTGTTTTTACCAATTCGTCTCGGATCGGTAAATACAAAAAAATGGTGCCTGCATTATTTTGTAGAAGCATTTAGGTGGTTATACATGCGCGCACCTATAAAAGACATTGCGGGTCACGCCGTCAATACCTTTTCTACTTATTTGGATCTTTTTAAACTTTTAGCCATGCTGCACAGGATTGAAAAAATGCCCTGGCACAGCCAATAGGTCCAACAGGTGAGAGTTACTGACTGCGAATGCTTGTTCGAAACAGCATGCTGCTGTAACCAGGGTGGCTCAAACTCAACGTATTATTTTGGAAGCATTTGGGAAATCTTTGGTTTATTCTGGGGGACAAGAGCAGAAACAAAGGCCAATTAACTTATGGTCATGAGGTTCTACAGCAATTCGTGAACGTGTGGTTTTGTGACAATCTGAATTTGTATAGTTTGTGGTTCTATTTGTCTTGGTTCATCAGAGACCTGATGGGGCATATTATCAAGGACCGGTGTTAAAATTAACGCCTTTTTATCGGCAGGAAACTGCCTATAAAACGGCGATAATGGGCTTGATAATACGCCCTTGTTAATTCCCATAGACGCCTATGTTCTGATGTTAACATGGGCTTCTATGGGAATTACCAAGGACGTCCCACCATGTACTACTTTGCCCTACCTCCCATTCATTTAGCAGCACACATTTACTGACCAATAATGCTGGAAGCACAAGAGCCAGCATCAGCCTCAGGCTTCTAAGTGCATCCTCTAAACTGCAGCATTACAATGTCCAGAGCCTGTCCGTCATGGAAACTTGCTCCTGCCACATACACTTGGTCACTTTGCCATCCATTGATCCATCCATCTATCCCCCACCCATCCACCCATCCATCCATCCACTCATCCATTCACCCACCCCTCCATCCACCCACCCCTCCATCCATCCACTCATCCATCCACCCACCCCTCCATCCATCCACTCATCCATCCACCCACCCCTCCATGCATCCATCCACCCAACCCTCCATCTATCCACTCACCCATCCACCCACCCCTCCTTCCATCCATCCATCCACCCACCCCTCCAACCACCCACCCCACCCCGCAGCCACCCACCCTTCCATCCATCCACTCATCCGTCCATCCATCCATCCATCGCCCAATCTTCTCGCTGGTTCACATCACCTCAGAGCTGGCGATGCCATGTCTCGTTCTCAGAGTGTGATGCACAATGAATGTGACATTCTGCAGCTCGCTATACTGTTCAGCCCCTTGAGCGTGAACCGCTTGCACTTCCCATGGAAGTGAATCCTCTTCCCATCACTAGTGCCGCATGCTATCTCTAGAAGGGCCTTCCTGCTGGCTACAAGCTGGGCAGAGCAGCGCCGAGCGCCGCAGGGCTATTTACTTTTTAATGCTGTAGGCAGCCAGCTTGAACTGATAACTTTTCATTGTCTGTCCTTCCAAAACAATTTTACTGGAAAAACACATCTAAAAACTCGCCAAGTGCGGCTACTCACTTTTGATTGCTGTAAGTGCTTTTTTTGTTGTGCTTACACTGACATTTACAAATAGCCCCGTGATGTATTCATTCAGCACAATTCAAGAAAGGCAAACCTGTCAGCACTGTACCTGGGCACATTCTAGGAGTTAAATTAGGCACACACACACGTGTTAATCCTCACATTAGATTATCACTTCCCCTATCCACTCAAACCTCTTCATTAGGGCTTAAAATGAATTGTACTCTATCCCTCTTAACACTATTTCTACATATCTAAATGACTTTCCTATTCAGAGCTTTTAACATCACAACCATTTAATAACCTCGTTTTTAATGTGTAATTAACACACATTTTAGTGCAATCCAATCAGCAAGTTGTTTCCTACATAACAGGTGCCGCTAGCAAGCAGTGTGCTTGTGTCGATTTTGTGCTGCCATGAATCGTGAGGGCCTCACCGGGACTGCGAGGACCAGCAGCCCGGATACAGCCAACGCTGCGGCCTCTTCCCGGCCGGACACGCCCCCCTGCCTCCTGCTCTTCACTGCTCGCGGCCCCCGCTTCACGGGAGCCGCTCGCAAGCAGTGTGCTTGTGTGGATTTTGTGCTGCCATTCGTGAGGGGCTCACCGGGACTGCGAGGACCAGCAGCCCGGATCCAGCCACAGCTGCGGCCTCTTCCCGGCCAGACACGCCCCCCTGCCTCCTGCTCTTCACTGCTCACGGCCCCCGCTTCGCAGGCGCCGCTCGCAAGCAGTGTGCTTGTGTGGATTTTGTGCTGCCATTCATGTGGGGCTCACCGGGACTGCGAGGACCAGCAGCCCGGATCCAGCCACAGCTGCGGCCTCTTCCCGGCCGGACACGCCCCCCTGCCTCCTGCTCTTCACTGCTCGTGGCCCCCGCTTCGCGGGAGCCGCTTGCAAGCAGTGTGCTTGTGTGGATTTTGTACTGCCATTCGTGAGGGGCTCACCGGGACTGCGAGGACCAGCAGCCCGGATCCAGCCACAGCTGCGGCCTCTTCCCGGCCGGACACGCCCACCTACCTCTGCCCACTTAGCAGTTTATTGTTCCCGCATCGCGGGACGCGCACGGGCGTGCGCCGGGCGAAGCCCGGGCCAAGGGCGGGCTAGTTTAAGCCCGTTAAAGACTGTGAGAGACCGGACAGGGCCACCTCTCTAACTTTATTGGTTAAATAATATATGAGCTTGATGTACTGTGTATTGTTTGTAACTTATTAGTGACTTATTCCGCCCCCAAACAGATCCATCCTTTGAGCACTGGGTGTTTTATCATTTACCATGTCGACACGGGGAAGTCGGAGTAAAACAGCGGCAGTTGGGGGTCAGTTAATAGGTCCCATAGACAGCTTTATTACAAGGGCAAATTCATTCATAGACCAGGAAATCTCGTTGATGGAACACAGAGTGTCTCAAGACTTAGCGTTAGCAAAGAAATCCTCCTTGGGCCACTTGGCTTCTGCTAGAACTCCCGAGAAAAGTGATGGGAAAGAGCGGACAGAAATACATGCTGACAGGCATAGCCTTCCTAATGTGGTTGATTTATCAGCTTCTCAACTATCTTCAAACTATTTAACAGAGTCCGAATTGGAAAAGATCCCCGTTTTGGAATTAATTCCCACCCCAGAGGTTATAAGAAGGCAGAGGGGGAGGAGGGAGGGCGCGGTACGGAAAAAAAGGGAGAATAACAAGTTAATAAAGGTTAATGCCCCTCCAGAGGTAGCAAATAAGCAGAGTGCGAATACGAAGAAAGCCCCCCTGGGAGGCCAGAATAAGCGACGTGTAGAGTCGGTAAACAACCCTAGGAAAGACATTCTGGAAAAAAGAGATCTGGCATTCACGAGTAACGAGCCAGGGGATCTAAATAACATTGAAAAACTGGGAGAGATTCTTAAATCATACTTTCTCCCGTTAGAAGCCAGACTCCTTTCTATCAAAAATAAAGTGGTTGAAATGAGCACTCTTATTAAGAATGAAGCTCAGGATGGTAGCGTCAAGACTGTGGGAACCATAACCCCCAGTAACAAATCCGAATGTGTCCAAGGTAAAAAAACACTTGTTGTAGGAGCAAACACAAAGTCAAAAAACCCCATATTAACGCAGAGATCTAGTGCTGCAAAACGAAAAGAACCTATAGTCCAGACAAGTCAGGAGAATGTTAGTATTAGGGCTCCTGTCCCGAGTTGGAATGAAACAAGGAGAAACAGAGATGAAGTTGAAAGACTGGCTGTCCACCTCCCTCCTGAGGCTAGTCCCTTTGTGGTGGTGATGACTGGTGTCCTGGAGTTGTCAGGAACCACAAAGGAACACAGCGGGTCCTTAAAAAATAAAGTCCAACACTGGCTTAATATTAACCGACCGTTACCATCGTACCGGTCTAGTAAAATCCTGATGACACGCAGGGCTCCATGGGTGGGTCATGGTAAAAAATCAACACAGGGCGATTGTGTTTTGATTAATTTCGACGATCCAAGAACCGTGGAACATATTTGTTCCTGGCCTATTACAAACAATAACGTAGGCATTGAAACTAGGCCTCTCTCCTTTTTCTATCCCCCAAGGAATTGTCTTCCCCAAGTCCATGAAGGGACCTGGCACGGTGCAGGCCAGCGAAGTCAGATCGGATTTTGCGAGACACAGAGAGGTAATGTGATCGGAATTCCTACCTGGGATCCATCTTACACAGACGGCTGGAGAGGAATTCCGATCACAAATAGATTTAATTGCCTGGAAATGGTCGATTGACCATCACCGACAAAGAGGCCCCTGGACAGCCGCAATGTGATACCTGATTCTGTTCCACCCGTGGCCACCCGGACAGTGAGTGATCCTCCATTTACAAAGATCAAATTTATTTTTGGGAATGTGGCAGGCCTCCGCTCTAAGGTGGAGGACGGTAGGGCCCTAAGTCTTTTGGAGAACTACAATATTATCTGTCTCCAGGAGACTTGGGCCACAACTGAACTCCACCTAAATGGATATAAAACATATTTTGTTGCAGCTAGTGCGGGTCCTATGGGAAGGCCTAAGGGTGGTCTAACTATTTTCATAGGGAATACTCTGCGAGGGATAGAAATATCTGTTCTCTTTTTTGACACAAATTATCAGCTTATCAGGCTCTCCTTTAATAAGAAAGACATCATCCTCTTACTGAATTTTTATAATAATCTTTCGGAGGAGGAGGTGGTGAGGGTCTTACGTGACCTGTGCGGTAATCTTCTACAGCTTACGCTGGACCTTGGCGCTAGAGCTAACGTTAGCATTATCTGGGGGGGATTTTAGTCTCCATCCGTGTCCACGTAACGACAGTAACATCTGTGGCCTAGTGGATGAAGATGATGTCCCTATTCCCCATTACATTCACTCTAACATGGGGCAGTGTTTAAACGAACTTTTGTCAGTCTTGGATCTTACGATAGCGAACAAAGTTGATCCAAATTCGTGCCAGTTTGATCCGACTTATTTGGGGCGGGGATACGAAACAACGGTTGACTATGTCCTAATATCAACCGAGTTGGGGGCTTTAACACGATAGTTAACACTCTAAGCGATCACTCTGCCCTCAGCTTAGACCTGGTTGTTTCATATCCTCACCCTTCTGCAAAGGCAATTGCAAGTGTATTAAGTCAGAACACATTGCATATAAACAAGACTAACGGTTACTCCGTAAGATGGGAGAAGGTTGACCCCGGGGACATGACTAAAAAGGTCATAGAAGCAGCATATTTTTCATTTGTTAAATGCTTAGACCTGACAGCCACAGATGAGGAGGTTCTAAGTAACTTTGCAGTAATCCTACAAAAAATCAAAGAACTACTTACAATTAAGACTCAAAGTAACCGACACACGAAACCAGGGTGGTTTAACCATTGTACTGCGGCCTGTAAAAGGCTAAAGGCTGCGCTTAATAAACCTATTAGAGATCAACCTGAAATAAGTAGGCTTAGAAAGGAATACAAGATCGAATGCTCAAAGAGGAAGGTAGAGCTAAAGCAAGAACGGTGGGAGCAACTCCACAGTAGCTCTATGGTAAAAAATAGCGAGGCGTTCTGGAAGGTGGTCAAATCACTAGTAAAGGATAGTACCCTTCCAAGTATTGAAGACGCCATAGAGGAATCAGCTTGGGTGGCTCACTTCTCAAAAATATTTCAGATAAATAGCACCGCATCAGAAAACTCGGTCGAGCCTAACCCTAGCTCAGGCAGGGTCATTTATCCTATCTTGCTGGATGTCGAGATTCTTGAGGTACTTCAGGCTCTAAACGCCAGTAAAGATGGGAAAGCCCCGGGACCCGACGGGGTTCCCGTAGATATATTTAAGCATAACATGGACCTGTGGGCACCGGTGCTGACCTGGGTGTTTGGGGCTGTAGTAGCGAAGGGCCTGCCGGATTCTTGGTCCAAGTCCATCATGGTGCCAATATTTAAAAGAGGAGACCGGCAGGATGTATCTTGCTACCGACCAATATCCTTGTTGGACTCCTTGGGCAAGGTGGTGGGAAGGATAATACTTGAGCGCTTGCAGCAGTGGGCGAATGATGGTGGCGTTCTTTCCGATCTTCAATTCGGGTTTCGGGAGGGTTTAGGGACCACCGAACAGGCCTTAAATTTATCAATGATTATGGGGAAATATGTTCGTGCAAAAAAGGATAAGCTGTACATGATATACGTTGATTTGTCTGCGGCTTTCGATTGTGTGTGTCATGCAAAGCTTTGGGCTGTCCTTTCCCAAATGGGGGTAGACGCCTCATTGATAGATTTTTTAAGGGAGCTATATTCGAAGGCCTCTGCTAGGGTGCGATTTGGTGTGAGGGGTGAATTGTCGGCGTCATTTGGAGTGGAGCGTGGTGTGAGGCAGGGGTGTGTCCTGGCCCCCTTTCTGTTCTCGCTGTACACCAATGGATTGGAGGCGGCGATGCTGGTGGGGGGTCAGGACTTACCCCGAGTAAAAGAGCGGCCGACACCCGCTCTGCTCTACGCGGATGATGCCGTCATCCTTGCGCGCACTCCACGTGAACTACAGAGGGCCTTGAATAGATATGTGGATTTTATGGGGGGCTTAGACCTGCACATAAACATAAAAAAGACCTTTGTAATGGTGACAGGATCAGGGAAAAAATGTCCGAAAGACATTATTCTCAAAAATCAAAAATTTGAAACCACGGCACAGTACCCCTACTTGGGAATTTTAATTGATGCAAAAATGAATTGGAAAGCTGCAGTGGAGACAAGAAAACATCTCTTTATGAGAGCCATTGTAGCCCTAATTAACTTTTCCCAGAAGTTGGGTAAAAGGCCCCCAGCAGAACTCCTGAGAATTTATAGTGCAAAATGTCAGGCAATAGCATTGTATGGGGCGGGAGTTTGGGCCCATGTTAATATTAGCTCCCTACAAGCGGCAGAGAACATATTTTTATGTTTTTTGTTAGCAGCACCCAAATGTGTTTCTACCTTTGTATGCCATATCGAGCTGGGAATTCACTATCTAGAAGACGTGGCAAAAATCCAGCCACTCTTGTTATGGAGACGTATTTGGTCATCGGAAAAAAATATTTTAACAAGGCAGATTTTGTTGGACTGTGTGTCCTTAGATTATGCTATGAAAATTTGTTGGCTTTCCTATATTAAAAAGTTTATGACCGACATAGGGCTAAGGAAATACTATACGGCCCCAGAAACAATCAGTGAACTCCCGAAGAAGGACTTGAAAGCAAGGGCATTGGCACACCTGGAAGAAATCCGCCTCGTTAAAGAAGCGAATAAAGTTTCTGTGCAACACATATTGGCGGTACAGATCTCTCCGTCAATTCAACCCTACCTGCTACATGGTTTTAAAGTTTTTGAACGTCTTCTTTTGACGAGGTTCAGGCTAAACATATTCCATCGTTTAGTTGCCTTTCCCGTAAAAAATAGTTGGGATCAAAAACTTCCCCTCTGTCTTTGTGATGATATGTCAGAGCAGACAACGATTCATACAGTACTGTTCTGTAAATTTTATCATGATCACCGCAAGCTGTGGCTGTTACCACTGTTAAAAACGTGGGGTATCAGACAATGTCGCCCAGCAATGTTGCGTTTGCAGTTCTTAGACTCAGAATGTATTTGCTATCATGTGGCTAATTTTCTGAAATGCATTTTTAAACACAGAACAAACCTGTGATAAGTGGAACTGTTCTTAAAATTATTGATTGTTAGTATCATCTGTATAGAATCCATTACTGGCCCTTTTGGAAATCTGTCTACTATGAATTTGTACTGACATATGATTCTTCTGATGTATAAAATTGTGTTTTATGTTTGTCGCTTTTATGGTTTTTAAAAATTTTTTTAAACCGAATAAAGAAAGAATAAATAATAACAGGCAATTTCGACGATTGTAAGTCCGTATTAGTACAAAAATGTTGTTCAGGCCAATAGCAGAAAGTTCCCAGCGGCAGTTCATGTCATATTAATAATTCAATATTTACTTGTTTGAAATTCGGCAGCCACTCCGATGTCTGTTCTCTGGGAGAAGAACTTGGACAGAAATCCAAAATTTCCACGCGACCTGTACTTAGGGAGTATATTTGGCAAAGTAGGGCACATGACATTTGTATCTGTAACAATCTTAGATGTAGCCTGGAGACAGCTTTGTGTCTATCACAAGCCTCATGTAATAATAATAATAAACAAGCATTGGCATAGCCAATAGGTCTCGCCTTTGGGACCTTATAAGTGTTTAGCCTTGCAACAGTTAATGTTGTGCTGCATAACTAAATACTTATAAGGTCCCAAAGGCGAGACCTATTGGCTATGCCAGTGCTTGTTTCTTTTTGATGAAGCAGTCCATATGAGTGCATGCATTTGTCTGCTTGCTCCCAGCCCCGGCCGCACAACTTGCCTCTCTCTCTGTGCCACCCACCCCCTTCTCTATCTGTGCTCCCTCCCGCTCCACCTGCCTCTCTCCTTCTTGCCTCTTGCCCCGCAAATCAGAAAAAAAGAGCTATGACTCGGTCACACTGGTTGCAATGCAAAGTAGCGCTTTTGCCTTTTTTTCTTTTTGTCTGTGTTCCCCCCGCCACCATCTTGACTTATGTCCCACCTTTCCTGCCCCACTAGTAATTAAAAAAACAACTACACTATGACGCATCCAGCGCAAGCTACGGCATAGTGATGCGTTAGCATGCATAACATTTTTATCTGGTTTACAAGTTTAATGATAGCATTTGTAAATCTACCAACATGAACAATGCATGTTCTCAAACACTGGGGCATATTATCAAGGGATTTATCTCCGCTTTCTTGGCTTTAAAAGCCAAGAAAGTGGAGATAAAATGATCTCCCTATCAGCAACAGGGTGCTAACACGCAAATTCGCATGTTAGCACCCTTTTTCTCTACGCTTCCCCTTGCATCTCTAATGAGATGCAAAGGGGGCGTTCCAGAGAAAAATAATAGGAGAAATGTTTTTGAGCGACATTTCTCCTATTATCAAGGATTTCGCTAACCTTGTTAGTGATAAAAAAAAGTAGCGCTAACCGAGGTTAGCACTGCTTTTTTTACACCTGGTATTTTCCTGACTTAGCCATGATATCCTATGGAAGGTGGATATCATGGCTAAGTTTGTGAGCCCCTATCATCAAGCTAACGCCAAACTTCGAGAGATTATCGTTGGTTTTCTAGCGATAATCTCTCATTTGGCAGTAGGGCGAGGATTTTTATCACTTCTGAGATAAACCCTGCTAATAGCAAGTTATCTCAGCGATAATTTCCGGCGATGCTTAGCGTTAAAAAATTCGTTGCTAAGCATCGTTAGCGATAAATATCGCTAATCGTTGGTAATATGCCCCACTATTCCTTCCTAAAAAATATAACGATAAACTAGGTTTAATTTGAATAGCATAACCACGTGCAAGGGAGGACGCGCCCTGCTTCATCCTGCACGTTTTTACCTAGACTGCCTTATATTATAGCAGTCGTAAAATACATCCCACCCAAATTTTGGTTGATGAATTAGTTTGTTATAGCGCTGTTGTTCGGATAAACTCGGAGTATATGAGTGTACCTGTCACCTGATGAGTCCTCAGTCCTGAGCGTCCATCAACGGTCAATGTGGGGCTTCAGTTCAGGCTTCCTTTCTTTGTCTTCTGCTCCGCGCCCCTGATGATGCCACACCTTACACTATAACGGTAACGCGCTTTAGTATGTCGTCATGACCTCATTGCGCAATGCGCATGTGTTGTCCCTGCCCCCCTGGCAAATGTTATGAGGCGATTGGTCAGCGTCAGTCACCAGCCAGCCCCCCCTGCCCAGTGCCCCCGCTGCGCGCATTCACGTCCCGGAAGCGCAGAAAGGAATGTGAAAGTCACCAGAGTCATGAGAGGAGTAAACAACCCTGGCTGCCCTGCCGCCATTGATCCACACCCACCCACCACCACCACCATTAAGACTAGAGACTACTAGTAGTACTACCGTGTAACATGGCCCCGAGGAGGCCCGCACCATTACTGCAATCATGGCATCCATTCCAGTCTCACACATTCCGGGCTGCCCGGCCGGGGCCCCGCACCCATGGCGTTTATTCGTGCTCAACTCTGCTCAGCCTCAGCAGCCGCTGCCAGCCACATACGGGCCCCGGCCGGGGCCCCGCACCATCCTGTGCTGCCACACTCAGTCACGTCACGGGGACCCCGCCGGGGCCCCGGCACGGGCCACTCTGCTGCCACTGCCAGCCTGCCTCATGGGGGGCCCCGCACCGCTGCCAGCCTCGCCCTCACAGGGCCCCGGCGGGACCGTCCAATTTTAAAATTACTCAGTCAATAAATGCATTCAGTGTGGGGCCCCAGCGGGGCCCCCTGGAGCGCTGCCCACCCCCCCCGCAACGCGGGGGTTGCGGGGGCTTTTGTTACGCCCCTGCTGGAAACTCTTTTGCTTGAATTAGGCTCCAGAATTTGGCTCAAACATTGCAAATTAACTGCAGCACACTTAGATAATGCAGGGGGCGTGGATGCTATATGAAAAATATAGGAGACAGAAGGGTTCAAAACCCACAATGTAGTGAGATCAGATAGAAATGACTTGTGTAAAACCTGACTCTCAAGTCACATTTCTAGAATGGCACATTCCTCAGGCATCCCCATATGTGGATGAGAAAAGGAGCTTGCTTTGCAGTCAATAAAAATACATGCATTAGAACCCAATAACTATGTAAATACAAATATGGGTGTGCAAAATTTGCATTATTTGCCTTTCCATTCTTACAGCAAAATTACTTGAAATTACACGTAATTACATGCAAAGCAAACCCGTTATTTGGCATTATGTTTCAGTGCAAAATGTGACCTCGCATCAATTTTTGGCACAAAGAGCATTTAAACAAAAGCACCATGAACAATTTCCGGTCACGTTCCGTTGTTCGCAGATAATGCCAGAGTAATTGAACTATCACGCAGGCCTAAATACAAATATTCCCAGACTTCAAATACCACAAGCAACAGAAAATGACTAGTACTGCTCTTCTGTGTCCAAAGCTCGCACCTGACCACCCCCTCAATCTTTCAGTAAGGTGGCCTCACCTATCTCACCAGATAATTTACTTTACTGTCTCTCCCTCTATGGGAATGATTAGACAGAGCAGATGCTATACTTCATTTTCAGAAATGGGTTTAGGGTCCCAGTACAGGGATGCCCCAAAAATGTAAGTCTCTTTGCTTAAGGGCTAGAGAGGTCGACCTTGAAGCTGTGGGACCAGGTTCGAGTCTCGGCAGGGACGCTCAACATCTTGTCAATTTCTGGGCGAATCACTTAATTTCCTTGTCCCTGACAAGAAATGAATGTGTCCCTCTGTAACGCAACTGGTGCTCTAGTATAGCACTCTGTTATCTTCAAGTCTCAGAATCTGGCCCTTTGCGAGCGCAATTTCCCTTGATGAATCTGGCTGAGGGTGATTTATGGCTAAAACAAACACTGAATCCTCTTCAGATTACTGGCCGTGCACTGTGGTGATCTCAGCGGGATACATTACATTCCCAGTTTCAGGAAGACTGTATCCCAAAGTGCCGCACTGTTTCTTCTGCCTCCTTTGAATGCTTTGGTTCATCCTTGGAGTGGGAGCTTCAAGTCAGATAATTCATTACTTCAATGGCTTCCACTTTCTGGGAACGAGGAGGATTTCATATTATGCAAAACATTTTCAGGATATCAAGACACAGAGGCCCCCACCTTCAGCACCAGGTACAATCCCTACCACCAGATGTTGTTCAGTGGTGGCTGGTGACTTTTGAAAGTAATAGGGAGCAAAAGTTGTTTATGAGGTTACCATAGCGAGCAAAATGAGCAAACTCGACTGTCATAAGAGTGGTTTGAAAAATAGAGGACAAACGTATGCATTCCAAAGTAAATGAGTAAAGGATATGAGGCCAGGGGCAGGGGCAAAAGCTTCAGTCATATTCTGCTCACTCAGTTGAGTATGGTAATCCAGGCCAGGATGTAAAACCCCTCTTGCACCCCCCTCTCCCCTCAGCATGAACTATTGTTGGGCCCAGACACCCTGGACCAGTAGACGATGCCTCCTCCATCGTGGTTGCTTCTGCTTGAGCTGTGCACATAGAGGATGCAATGTGTAGAAATACTGCAACTTTTATACATCACAAGGAAGACTATGTACCCTCAAATCATGGGGTGTACTGTTTGAATATTGTAAAAGCACTTTATGTCCCCGGCTGGGAAGATGTGCCTCTGATGGGAACAGTATAATATACCAATGACAGGCAATTTCTACAAGAGTGTGGTGTCAGTCTATTTTTAAAAGTCACCAGCTGCCACTGGTCCACTCAGGATTATATGTTTTTAAGGAAACCCCTAAAGATCTATTTGTTCTGCCTGCTAAGAGGCTGGAGTTGTATGTAGGTGTTTCTTGAATCAGGTCTTTTTGTCACAAACTTGCCTAATTTGGTCTTGCCACTAAGTGCCATGAAGCCACAAAGGATGTGTACAAGTGTGGTATAAATAAATTAATTAATCACCCACTGTGATCATAGAGCAACATCGCTTCCTCGAAGAGTACAACTTCCTTTTTACCATCAACCAGGATTCCGCTCTACCATGTTTGCCACCTATGATGATCTCAAGACTGCTAGCGGACCTCTATTCAACCTTTGACATGGTACATAACCCCACAATGCTACAGAGACTTAGTGCCATTGGAATTTAATGTAGCACTCAGGATTGGATCTATTCATATCTCAATGACGGATCTCACATTATCTCCTTTGTTCATTTATCATCAGCCGGTTCCTACTCATAAATTGATATCCTATTTACAACGGAAGAACCATCTGTTGTGTCCTGTTTTTGTGTCCATGAGGCCTCTAGTGGTCATTGGCAGACTCCTTACAGCTATTATGTTATCTGGTGGGTGCGACTGGGTGTGGTTAATAAAGTGTGTTCAGCTAATGGTTGCACGCTGAAGAATAAAGACGTGCAAACCTGAGCTCTGTGTGTGGTGTCCTCTGCTCTGGCCTTGAGCTGGGGAGGATGCTATAACTGGTGATGACGTAGGAGATTTGCCCCCAAAGATACAAGACTGCTCTCCATGAGAGTTTGCCATGAACCAGCAAACTGCTTGCGGTTGCCACGTGGGCCTAAAGAAGCAATCTACAGTTGGCATATGTAAAGTCAAAGCGAAACTCCAGCTTTTGAGAGGCCCTCTAAAAAGATGAAGGCCCTACGGAGGAGCACAGTAAGTAAGCCTCCCAAAAATCAACTGGTAACGACAAAAGAAGAAACACTGTGCCACAGCATGACGTAGAGTCAGCACCAACACAAAGCTGAAACACTAAAGACAGTGGCAACCAGGTATGAAGAAAATGCTAAAGGCAGCGACAGCAAGGTGCAAGAAAGCGAGAAAGGCAAAGACGACCAGGCTTAGAGAAACGCTAAAGGCTGTGACAACCAGGTATAATGCATAAAGTCGAGAGTGTTGAAGAGCACGTGCAAGAAGCAAAACTATTACTCACCGTAAAGAAGGAAGATGACGCCCACCGACCTCAGCTCGGATGTGACGACCCGAGTACCAGTGAGCTGGCTGATGCTTGTACCATTGTTACCAGGCCAAGAGACACTGAAGATCAAACGATGCTTGAACAGCAAATACGCTCAACGCCAGTAGGCAATAGTACAAAATACATTGCTGCTGTGTTCCAGGCACCACCCCTCCATTCGATACCACCAAAAAGCAGAATATTGGCCCCAGATGGACTGCCTGGATCGAAACATTCAATCACTTCAAAGATGCTGCAGATGAAGCATATGACAAGAAGATCATCAAATACTTGAAGCACCTCGCAGGTGATGGAGTAAATGAAGTGATAAAGAAGATACAACAAGCTGATGAAGTATCATCACTATCAAATCAAGAAGACATTGGAGGCCACATTCAATCCAATGCCGAATTTCGACTATGTAAGATAGACTTTCAACCAAGCAAGACAGCAACCTGATGAGATGGTCGATGAGTTTGTTTCAGAGACTTGATACACTCATAAAGCACTGCAAGTTCAATGAATTCAATTATGACAAAGCCATGCATCTTAGAGTTATTGATGGTTGCCTCTCTGATTCAGTCTGACAACGCATGCTGAGTGAAACGCTCAGCTTGGAGAAAGTGCTCATGGCTGCAAGAGCACAGGAATGTGCCGATCGACAAGCTGCTGATATGGAAATTGGTTAAAGTTACAATGGTTCTGTCGAGGAGACAGCAATTACATTATCAACAAAACTGAATCCTGTTACGAAAATGTCATATATATGAGTAGTAAATATGACTCACAGCTTAACAAATATGCTGGAAAGTAAAAAGTGGGCTACGTCGCAGCACGCAAAAAAGGATTATTGGTATATTGGAACACAATAGCACAATAAGAGACTCCAAAAATGCTTGCAAAAATACTTATTATTTGTTATTTTAGATTTTTCATTTTTCACACATTTCTAAAAATAAATTTTACAAAGGCTGTCAAGGTGAGGCATATTTATAAAGCGACAAGTGTTTCAAAGTGACAGTGAGGGCTCAGTGCTGGTAGTGCAGTGCATATATACAAGAGTGAAGCTATATACAAATATGTACAAGTTGCAGATTAGTCAGAACAACAGCAATGACAATATCTCTGGTTGTGGCAGTGCCGCTCAGTAGTATCCACCAAGAGATTTGTTAAGACTGAGCCATGGTATATCATCGACGCTACCATGGCTCAGTCTTAACAAATCTCAACTTGTACATATTTGTATATAGCTTCACTCTTGTATATATGCACTGCATTCTCAAATCTGACAACGGTCCACCCTTCAATAGCAGAGAATTCAAATGCTTTCTTAATCGCTTGAACATGAAACATCAGAACAGGCCACAGGCAAATGGTGTTGTTGAGCTATTTATGAGTACTTTTTAAAGAGAGGTTCAGCATGCTGCGCTGGAAGGCATCGACCGCATTACGCTCAGCCCTTCGTGCCTACAGTTCCACTCCACATTCCAAAACAGGAGAAAGTCCTACCACCTTGCAGTTTGAGAGAACTCTTGGAATGAAGGTACCACAATGGGCCACAAGCCGGTCAATAGACCCTGACGAGATTTGTGTCACTGACACTGCACGCAAATGCAAAATTAAGGATTATGCTAATAAGCACTGATGCACGCGAGACATGGTCTTCAAGAAAGGAGACAGAGTTCTTGTCAAGCAAAAGTGAACAAGCTAGACTGAGGCTATGTTTGATACTGAACCACTAAGATTTATGAAGAGCCAAGGACATATGGTAACTGCCCAATAACCAGAAAAATCCATAACCAGAGACTCATCACACTTTGAGCTTTTGCCTCGATGTTTGTCAGCTCCGGACCTTATGAGTGAACCAAGTCCACATGAGAGCCCAAGTCAAGCATGTGATACTTCTCCAGAGATGCCAGATGAAGGCGCCCCTCCTCAATCTCATACAACTAGATCTGGAAGACGATTCATCCAGGAGTTATAACGTGTATATATCTATAAATTTGTTTTTCTTTTTTATTTAACAAAGGGGAGATGTTGTGTCCCGTGTTTGTATGCATAAGGCCTCTAGTGGGCCTCAGCAGACTCCTTACAAGTAGTATACCTGACACCAGGAGAGAATGTTGCAGCCCTGTAACTTTACAAAGGTTCATGAATGCATATGGGGGAACCATTTTAACTTCAAAATGAAATGTGAGGTATCTTGTACCTGTTGTGCGGTGGCTTTTGCGGTCAGGGAGACAACACTCCAGCGCTCCTATTCGCGAGCCCCCCTTTTGTTTTCTGTGCATTGAATTTGACTCAGCAAGGGGTCACTGTTAGTTGCCAGGTGATAACTTGAGAATATTTTGTGAGTCTATTGCCATATGCCTATTGTCAAATAATGTCACTTTGAACCAGTTCTAGGTCCTAGTTGGTCAGTTAAGTATGCCCCTGCACAAAAATGTATGCACTCTAGGAATGCTTGGTAAATATCCCACTTCCCACAAACTCTAAATAATCCCATGGATGCTTTTTCTGGTGTTTAATTAAATTTTGCATAGGCTGTGTCTCATGGTTACAAGTTTGCGTTGGAGCGTCCGGTGGTTGTCATGTGTTGAAACCCTTGTTCCACTAAGGGACTCTCTTTACAACACAAAAAATGCCAAGAATTGTGGACTATATTTGCCACAACCTTTTGGGCTGATGGCTGAGGTTAAGGGGCTAGTCTGCCACACCTGTACTGGGGCCTGTGGCACTGGTCATCAGTCCATAGGGTGGGGAGGGTGGATCTAGACTGTGGGGCAAGACGCATACAGGCCCAGAAACATTCCTTAGTGCTTTAAGGGGAGTTTCGGGGAAGAGTTCCAGGCTGCCATCCACCATCTCCTGCTTCATGATGTCCCAGCCATGGCTGGACAGGGCTTTTATTCAGACAAAGAATATGATCTTCACCCACAGGGCAAAATTCCCAAATTCACTGAAATACTTGAGCATAGTAGAAAGGTTCCCCCAAGACTAACTAGTGAATACTATTGATGATAATTTGAGCTGTAGGGACTGAGCTCAGTGGTAACAACAAAGAAGGTGAACTGGGGACCTGCACTGTGCCAGCAGGTGGAGATTAGAGCAATCAACCCAAAATAAACTGTTCGCAAAGGGGCTGAGGGCTTAGGCCACTCTGGCAGGCATCTAAGTCTCACGGGTCTCAGGCATGGCATCGCTTGTAAGTATGGCTCCATGTGATAGCTGTGAGTACAAAAACACAGACACAGTGTCAAACAGCCTCAGGTGATGCATTCATTGACTGTTCACAGTTCAAAGCCAACACCTTTGCAAAATCTCTAGGTTCTGAGATACCCCACATTTGCTTGCCATCCCTCAGTGAAGTGTAGTACTGGGGTGGTTGGCTTATCCATCTTGGCGTATCCATCTTGTGTGGGAACAGATTTCCCTCTGGGCTCCTCCAAGCACAGATGGGCAAAAGGAAAGGTCGTATCATCTCTTAGAGGCAGTGATGAGCTGACTGAAGATACAGGCGGCGAGGCAGTGCAAGCTGGGTGTGGGATCAGAAGGGCTCTGGCCTACATGTTAAAGGAGGTGAAGTAAGTTTGGGAGTCTTCAACAGGCCGGAACGGTGCTATTACTTCTGATACCATGCAGGAATTTCATAGAATGTTCAGTATATACATGAGCCCTACAGAAGGAGAGATCCACAGCAACAGCTGCATTCCCTCCTGCTGGAGATCCCCTCAGAAGTGCAATCAAATCCCCTGACACAGGGCTGCCTTAGACCCCAATGTGCCCAAGTTGACCAGTCAGAGGCGCAGCCAATCACTGTTAGAGTCAGCAGGTGACTGCAGTGTGCCTGCTCATTAGGGGACCCAATCAGGACCCTGCATATTTTTTCTTCCCAGTTGTGAAAGTTTGAGAGCCACCTGACCTAGCCTTGTAGCAGACTGATTCCTTAAGGATTGAGGTAATCTACTCAAGAGGCTATGCTGAATGGGATTCTGTGTTTCAATAAATGCAAACCCCTGTGGGACACAAGGCTCAAGGTGGATCCAACGTGAGCAGAAAATTCTTGACATAAGCTATGACAGACCAGCTGCCGAGGCCCAGCAGGGGAGGATTGGCTCGGTCATATTGGACAGTATGTCCACCCTAGGTCAACAAGAGAAATAACTGCAAAGAAGCAGTCTCCGGCCTGTTCCTCGATCCTTGCGGTGACAGCACGTCTAGCACCAACCAGGGCTTGAGTCGGGGTACCACACGGGTGGACGGTGTCCCCCCACTTATTTTACCGGGTGGACGCCGTCCCCCCTGCCAAACAGCTGGACTTAACTCTTTGGCCTCTCTGGGACAAGATCGAGATCGGAGCTCACGGCACGTTGCTTACGTGCTCACTCCTCAGATGCAATTGCATCTAAGGGGTGAGCGAGGGGAGAAAATGAGCCCGATGGTGCAAGCCACCTTTTGTGACGTCACTTCCTGTCGTGACTTCCGGTGACAGAGTCCCCCCACTTCTTTTTTTAGGACTTGTGCCCTGGCACCAACCAAAGCGATAGTGCTAGGGAGATAGTGCTAGGGGTTCTCACTAATCAGGACACTGGATTCTCACTCTGCTACAGAAAGTTGGCCTTTTTCATATCCAGAGCCCCCCCCCAGTTGCAAGAATGAGGCAAAGGTGGAATAAGGGGTCACCCTGTGAAACCATAGGCAGGTAAAGGATGTGTGATGGCACTTTGAAGGCCGAAGACACACTTAGAAGTGTTCTATTATTTTGCTGGTCTTTGGAGTACAAAGCCATGTACATCTTGGATTCAGGAGTTTATTAGGAGTTGTCAGAGGTATTTGATGGTTTACGAGTGAAAAATTGCGCTTGTACTTTAATTAAAAATAGGAATTCACTTGGGTGTGAGAAGCAACATGATCAGTTGAGGGGAGACTAGGTAATAAAATAGTCAAAATCTTCCGTGAAGGAACTTCAGCAATAATTAAAAAAGGAAGCAGTCACATGTAGAATTGTTGTATGCATGAACACCTGCAGTTGCTTTATTCCACTATCACAGCTTATCCTGCCACTTTTGTTCCTTTGTTTCCCAAAGTTTCCTCTGTACTTTTTATATGCTAGCTCTGTTTGTAAGGCCTCTAAATTAACAACACCCACCACCAAACCCTCGAAAAAATAACAGTGCTTCCCATTTTCCACAATCTCTAGGAAATTCCAAAGCAATCTTTCACTCCATTATATACCCTCATGTTTCCTAAAAGAGACATCCATAGGATTCTTTGTCCAAGTACCTTCTGGCAAAATAAGAAAATCTTCCAATGGTTCTAAAAAAGATATGAGCAGGTAAAGCTTGAAAGTTGACCTGCAAAATCAGGAGAAGTTGATGGCGAGTGACTTTGAATGAGGTGAAGTGTGGACCACCGACCCCAGCGAATTTTTATTTTTTAAGACAATGGCATTGGCAGGAAAATAATGGGCACCAGCATCTGACACAACTATGGTCAAGAGATAGGAAACTAAAGGGGGGAGTAGAGAGAAGGACATGGTATACAGGGGAAGTAAATGAAATAGGGAGGTGCCTTAGTGGAAGGATCGTGTTCAGGGAGCCATAAAACTTTGGGGCATATTACCAACAACTAGCGATAATTATCGCTAAGTTGGCTTAGCGGGAATATTTCTATTGCCGCCCTTCACCTGTTTTTATCGCTGAGATACCTTGCTATTAGCAAGGTTTATCTCCGAAGCGATAAAAAACAGGCGAAATGCGTGAGTTTCGCTGTCAATACAGCAATATTCAGGCATTATCGTGATAATGCTCTTAGCCATGTTATCCACCTCCTATTGGTTAACATGGCTAAGAACTGGTCAGGGCAGGCGTTAGCTTTTGGAGATATTCGCGCTTAGCGTGAATATTTCCAAAACTACGCCTGTGTTAATCATAGGCGATAGCGATTGCAGCGACTGTTTTCAGTCGCTGACATTTTGGCACGCCCTCTTTGCATGTCATTAGCGATAATTATCGCTGACATGCAAAGCGGGCCCCAAAATGCCCGCTATCGCCTACAAGCTGTCGCTAACTGGTGTTAGCGACAGCTTGGTAATAGGGCGATAAAATGATCGCCGGTTTAGCGGGAAAAAGTCCCGCTAAAGCGGCGATAATGGCCCTTGGTAATATGCCCCTTTGTCTCTCAAGCGGACTCAAGAAGACAAGCTCAAGGTGGCACTGATCCGCTGGTATCAAATAGGCAGATGCATGTAAAGAACCCTTGATTTTTTAAATTTTTTAACGTGACGGTCACCTTGAACCTCACCTCCCTTCCAGTGTGTTGCTCGCCCGGTTGTCCTGTTGTTCCGGTGTCTTCTGCTCTAAGTGGAACCTCAGGTAGGGGGTTCTCGTGAAATGGCGGCTTTGACTCCAGTGGGGCCCACGTGTAAACAAAGGATTCGGCTCATGGCCCTCATCTGATCATCCAGTTGACAGGCGAGCAGACACATTCCTCCCCATCCTTGTACTTTGTTGGATTGGTTCAGACAGCATAAGCCGCCCTCTTTGCCCCAGGTAACTGCGAGCGACTGCGGTCACTGACAGACGCTGAAGTGCTTTGGAAGTCAAGCGTGGTGAGTGGTAATCAGGGGCACTTGACGGAGGGCTGGTGCAGCCGAGGGACCTTTCAGCAGCCTGTCTGTCAGCCTAGTCTGTTAACACTGGAGAGTAAAGGAATGTGCTCCAAGGAGAAGAGTGGATGGAAGTCCCAGGTACATGACCACACTGACACGTGCTCAGAAAGCTCATTTGACAACAGACAATATGGATCAGTCTTTAAGCCTCTCTGTTCAACAATGGACCATTCCATATCCCACCCACAGAGAAGTCAATCATGGTCGCTTCTATATGGCAATGGACCAATCATCCCACTGCCACAGAGATACAGACTCCCCCTCCCCCTGCACTAGAGAAAGAAAGTTCCCATGCCCCTTCCATACTAGAGAACTAAATAATGGCTCTGGCAGTCATCAGTGGTTCATTCCGCACCCCAGCCATAGAGAAGAGAGTTGTCACCCCTTCCATACAGCAATGGCCCTTTTTCACCCATTCCATCGAGAAATAGACCATTCCACATCCTCCACAAGTGACTGGATCATTTTACACCCTCCATACATAAATGGGCCAGTCCAACCATCCCTCCAAAAAGTATTCATTCTGAAGAAATGAGCCAGTCTGCACCTTCTAGTAGAGAGTGTGAGCAGACAGAAGATTTAAATGTACGGACCGCCGGCATAACAAGCATGATATAACTCGGGGAGGTGAGAAAACCTTTTGCCTCGTTTACACATTTCGCCAGGGGCGCAGAATCCAACATGGCCGCAGGAATGTTAAATATCTGAGGCGTCTGTCTCACGGCCCTTGTCATTGCACAACAGCGCCTTCAGCATTGTTGTAATGGCATTTGGGAGGCCACGCCCTCCCCCCTGTGTCTGTCTACCCAATTTGCCCAGTGAAAGTGTGTACAGAAATGTGCACGCGCAGTCGCCATGCCACACCCACACGCATTTCCAGCCTCACTCGTGCATGGCATTCTTCCACTGCAGACACAAAGATACAAAGAACGCACTCATTATCTTACGTGTCTGAAAGCCTCTGGTGTGGACAGCTCCTTTCCTGGGATCAGCAATTACTGCAAAACCAAAACATGCTCACAGACGCTCGTTCACACCTCGTGGACAGCGTCAACCCAACACCAGGATCCACCGGCTCTGAGGGAGGTTTGGAAGCACAAAGCTAGGGCCCGGTGTGCTCAAGGGATGCAAAGAAGTGCATTCAATTGCTGTTGAAAACAACATTTAATTTCAGCAATTCCGTTTTAAGATTTAGATTCAATATGTGCTCTAGTAATTGAATATATATTTTTAGTTAGTGTATTTGTGATGCACAGATTCGCAATCGCCTGTGGGTTTTCGGGAAAATGGCCCCCTATGCATTAACTGGTATGATGCAGACAGGCCCAGAGGTTGGAAGCGACACCCATAAGGCAGCTGGTTTACAATCACCCACAGTGCGGGACTAGATTCTGCTGTCTCTTGGAGTCACCACCGTTTCCTCCTTCATCTATTTCAGTCCCTAATGCCGGTTGTTCTAATATTTCCTCCAAGGACCTCTCTTTCCTCATACTTGCTTTTTAGTAATTTCCACCACAACATACCCATCTGAAGTGCTTTTAAAGAAAAGAAAGTTTTAGCCTACCTGGAAATGAAAGATGCCAGCTCAGCCACAGACCTGTTGATCAAATGTGGATTCAAGAAATGCATCCCAAAAATAGGGGTACATCTCAGTGAAATGCACCCCAAAATTGATCCACATTTGACAACTGACTTATCCCTGATGTTCCTGGAATCTACTCCCAGCGCACCAAGGGCGTTTATCACAAGGCTCTCATATGGAATGCGCGATGGCAGAGATGGCGCAAAATTACCACCCTTTTCTCTGTGCCAGCATTCAGCATATGTTGGCTATGCATACACTCTACCTACTTGCCAAGATTCTTGCAAGGCTATCGCTTATGAATGACCTTAGTTCCTAAGGGGGTAACTTCTCTTCAAAAGAGGGAATCTTTAGACCATGCTACCTGCTGCTTTCTCTGCAGCTGTCCCAGTGCCTATAGTTCTTAAGTCCTTGCTGTCTGCTCTGGGCCCAGGAGGCATCACCCAGTTTAGCAGGCTGGTGGCAGATATCCCACCTGCGATGCCAACCTCCTTATCCACATGGAACTTGAGATACTCAATCTCCATTCCTCCCCAGTGCAGTCAAGGTCAAGATGGGTCTGGAGGTCAGCCCACACACCAGCGAGTGGCTATGAGTGATCTGGTGTTACTCCATTTGTATATCATGTTTGAAGGAAAACAGTGGACAAGAAAGTGTGAGGGGAAAATAGCCCCAATTGGTTTCTGATGTCAGCACCCTTAAATAACAAACTGAGGGGCATATTATCAAGATGGGCGATAAGAGATTATTGCCGCTTTAGCGGCCGTTTTCGGCCGCTAATCGACGATAATTCTATCGCCCAACAGCAGTTAGCGACAGCTTGTAGGCGATAGGGAGCGGTTTGGGGCCCGCTTTGCATGTCAGCGATATTTATCGCTAATGACATGCAAAGTGGGCGTACCAAACCTGTTAGCAACTGAAAACAGTCGCTAACATCGCTATCGCCTATTATCAACGCAGGCGTAGCAATGGAAATATTCGCGCTAAGCGCGAATATCTCCAAACACTGCCTGCTCAGACCAGTTCTTAACCATAATATCAAATGGGAGGTGGATATTATGGCTAAGACCCTATTGGCATTAATGCATAAATATCGCTGTATTCTCAGCGATATACACGCATTTCGCCGCTATCGCCGGATATTTTATCGCTTTAGAGATAAACGTTGCTAATAGCACGTTATCTCTGCAGTAATATACGGCGATGCTTGGCGATAAAAAAAAACTCGCTGAGCCCATTTAGCGATAAATATCGCTAGTTGTTGGTAATATGCCCCTGATTTCTGACCATGCCTATTAGGGGTGGTGCATTCCCTGAGGCGGATTCAACCAACTCTGGACTAACAGGCTCACCCATGGGCGTCCGCAGGGGGGGGCATGGAGGGGCACTTGCCCCCCCCGGAGCGACCCTCCTTGCCCCCCCAATGGACGCCCATGAAAACCATGACTTTAAGACGGGGTTCTCACGCTCTTTCCTCTCCTTTCTTTTATTTGCTTCCCTGTGAAATAGATCCAAAAAATAAAGACGCTTTTGCTGGAAATGTCGTATTTTTCTGACATTTTAAGTGCAGCATTTTGGTCGAGCTATTTGGAAAAGGTATTCAAAGAAGTTATAGAGACAGGCAACATTCCTGAGTCCTGGCGAGGATCGCTAATCTCCCCCATATTCAAGAAAGGCAATTGGGCACTTGCCGAGAACTACAGACTCATCACTTTACAAGACACAGATGCCAAGCTGTTTGCAGGAGTACTACTAAATAAATTAAATGAATGGGTAACAGAAAACAATATCTTGCCAATAAATCAAACTGGTTTTATTAAGGGGCTTGGAACAATGACAAATATCATGGCTTTATCAATAATAATTGAAAAATCACTCAGAGTAAAACAGCCCTTGTATCTGTGCTTTGTAGATTTTAAATCTGCTTTTGACGGCGTGCAAAGGAATCTATTGTGGAAGAAACTCATTGAAAAAGACATTCCAATTGAACTATTAAGACTGATTCAATTGTTACACAGTAAAACCTGGGTAAGAGTAAGGATGGGGGACGGCAGATCATTAACAAAGGAGATTCCAGCAACGGAAGGGCTAAAGCAGGGGTGTGTGTTGGCCCCCCTCCTTTTCAATCTATTCCTAGGAGATCTATCAGGGAACCTTGACGAACTTAATGCACATCCTCCGAAGTTAGGGGATAAAATGATAACAAACTTAATGTATGCAGACGATGCCATCCTTCTAAGCCATACTAAAATCGGTCTTCGGCGCTTAATTAACAGAACGGTTTTGTATGCTCAGGAAAATGGAATGGTAATAAATGAAACAAAAACAAAAATCATGGTTGTCACCAGGAACATAAAACTGAGACAAAAAAATAAATGGTATATGGAAAACACCCAACTGGAACAAATTGAAGTGTACAAGTACTAAATATCGCTAGTTGTTGGTAATATGCCCCTGATTTCTGACCATGCCTATTAGGGGTGGTGCATTCCCTGAGGCGGATTCAACCAACTCTGGACTAACAGGCTCACCCATGGGCGTCCGCAGGGGGGGGCATGGAGGGGCACTTGCCCCCCCCGGAGCGACCCTCCTTGCCCCCCCAATGGACGCCCATGAAAACCATGACTTTAAGACGGGGTTCTCACGCTCTTTCCTCTCCTTTCTTTTATTTGCTTCCCTGTGAAATAGATCCAAAAAATAAAGACGCTTTTGCTGGAAATGTCGTATTTTTCTGACATTTTAAGTGCAGCATTTTGGTCGAGCTATTTGGAAAAGGTATTCAAAGAAGTTATAGAGACAGGCAACATTCCTGAGTCCTGGCGAGGATCGCTAATCTCCCCCATATTCAAGAAAGGCAATTGGGCACTTGCCGAGAACTACAGACTCATCACTTTACAAGACACAGATGCCAAGCTGTTTGCAGGAGTACTACTAAATAAATTAAATGAATGGGTAACAGAAAACAAGATCTTGCCAATAAATCAAACTGGTTTTATTAAGGGGCTTGGAACAATGACAAATATCATGGCTTTATCAATAATAATTGAAAAATCACTCAGAGTAAAACAGCCCTTGTATCTGTGCTTTGTAGATTTTAAATCTGCTTTTGACGGCGTGCAAAGGAATCTATTGTGGAAGAAACTCATTGAAAAAGACATTCCAATTGAACTATTAAGACTGATTCAATTGTTACACAGTAAAACCTGGGTAAGAGTAAGGATGGGGGACGGCAGATCATTAACAAAGGAGATTCCAGCAACGGAAGGGCTAAAGCAGGGGTGTGTGTTGGCCCCCCTCCTTTTCAATCTATTCCTAGGAGATCTATCAGGGAACCTTGACGAACTTAATGCACATCCTCCGAAGTTAGGGGATAAAATGATAACAAACTTAATGTATGCAGACGATGCCATCCTTCTAAGCCATACTAAAATCGGTCTTCGGCGCTTAATTAACAGAACGGTTTTGTATGCTCAGGAAAATGGAATGGTAATAAACAAAAACAAAAATCATGGTTGTCACCAGGAACATAAAACTGAGACAAAAAAATAAATGGTATATGGAAAACACCCAACTGGAACAAATTGAAGTGTACAAGTACTTGGGTGTACTATTTGACCAGAAAGGAAACTATCAACTACAAAAACTGGACATACAAAGAAAAGCTAACTCACTAACCGCAGCATTCAAGATAGCACAGAAATCACTCGGAAATCTGTCCTATCGGCCACTTTTGAAAATTATAGGGGCTAAATTGCTCCCAACAATAACATATGGTAATGAGGCACTAATGGGAACGGATGCAGAGTTGATAAGCAAGGTCCTTTCCAAAACATATAAAACTCTCTTCCATCTCCCAAAGAATGCCTCCCCAGCACAAATTAGGCTGGAGTTCGGGTTAAACAATCAAGTTCTCGCAAGAAAAGGCCAATTTATCAAAACATGGTATAGGATCAAAAATGACCATGACAACCATATATCTCAGCTACTTTGGCAAGAAATAAGTAAGAACACGAGATCAGTTGCTTGGAAATATCTCAATGATGCACTAGAAGAGTTTGCACTAATGCCAATCTGGAACAATGTGATAAGCAACGGATCTTTTAAAAAAATAGTAAACCGAACAACAAACCACCTATCACTTGTAAACGACAAAGATACGCTGGCTAAAAGAAAACATTTGTGGTCCGTAATAAATGGATACGAAAAAAAGAAAGTACAAGAATACTTGGAGATACCTTGGTCTGAAAAAAGTAAACAATGTCTTGTGAGAGCAAGATTTGGAATCCTGCCAGGCCTTAGTCACGCCCCGCTGTGGAAAAAAACCAACAGCAGCACTTTGTGTAGGCTTTGTAAAGGTGGAGAAGAGAATATTATTCACCTTGTATGTATTTGTCCTGGACTTCGTAACGAAAGAGGTGCAATACTTAAACCCCATTTTAATATGCGTGCAACACGGACATGTAGACAGGCAGGTGACCGTCCCTGCTCTCTGCAGACGAGGTCGCTCCCCCACGCTGCTCCCTGACCTGCCTCACCTCTGATTGGTATCGTATCGCTTTGCAGAAAGGGAAACTAACGAGTGATTTTGCTGCCTGCATTGTTTTAGAATATCCATATTGCGCTTCTGTGTTAGTGCTCAGACATTGATTCTTACTGCCTAAGGACATCTGCTGGCTCCGTGGAAGCCCGCC
This sequence comes from Lissotriton helveticus, assembly GCF_964261635.1. Lineage (NCBI taxonomy): Eukaryota > Metazoa > Chordata > Amphibia > Caudata > Salamandridae > Lissotriton > Lissotriton helveticus. The sequence goes on along the minus strand of NC_136058.1, from coordinate 276,538,098 downwards.
GGCCATTTTGCTGTTGTTATTGTTGTGTCGCCCTGCCCTGGTATCCACCTCGCTCCCGCCTTCCCAGCTGACCCTCCCTCGCCCCTCCCCCTCCACTATCCACTTATGACAGATGCTTTTGCGCGCAGCGTTCACGCGCAGCGGTCGCGCCCCATGCGCGCCGAAGGTGCGCCAAAGGTAAGCCCGTCTGTGCCCGTCCGCGCCTGGCCCGCGCCCAGCGCTAGACCCCCTGGTCCCCACCGCTCCCAACCATCTAGAATCACATATAATCTCGCTGCTCTCCTCGCCCTCAACCCCGGACGTACATCACAATGCTGCGAAGCCACCCCAGGACGTACCCACGGCCCTTTCGCCTGCCTCTCCTGCAAGTTCAACTGCTTCAGAACCCTCACCAAATCCACGCCCCCCAAACACCACTCCGACTCTAACCGCCTAAAGTGCATCCTGCTCAACACCCGCTCGGTCCACAGACATGCTACAGAACTCTGGGACCTAATCGACACTGCGTCACCTGACATCGCCTTCCTTACTGAAACATGGATGAACACATCATCAGCTCCCGACATCGCCATAGCAATACCGGACGCTTACAAGATTATCCGAAAAGACCGCACCAAACAAACAGGAGGAGGCATCGCCATCATCCACAGAAACACCATCAAAATCACAACCAGCTCCGACGGCAATCTTGCAACCGCAGAACACCTCCACTTTCTGATCCACACCGACCCTAGGACGACACTTAGAGGTACCCTCATCTACAGGCCTCCAGGTACCCGCACTCATTTCAGCGATGACATCACGGACTTCGTCAGCCCACACGCCCTCGCCTCCGAGAACTACATCCTTCTAGGAGACCTCAACTACCACCTTGAAAACAAACACGACAGCAACACCACCGCCCTTCTGGACAACCTGGCCAATCTCGGACTCAAACAACTCGTTAACACCCCCACCCACACAGCCGGACACACGCTCGACCCCATCTTCACCTCCAGCAAGCACATCTCCTTCGATCACACTACAACTCTCCACTGGACAGATCACAGCTGTGTTCACTTCAGCTACAAAACCACCCTGACCCACAACCGACCACTCCCTATTCCTCGGAGAAACTGGAACAAAATCACCTCCGACCAACTCCTCACATCACTCAACCAAAACCCTCCCACCCTATCAATGGACCCAGAACAAGCGGCCACCAACCTCAAACAATGGATCACCCACAGCGCCGACGAATTAGCACCCCTGAGAAAGCACCAGATGACATCAGCCAGCAAAAAGGCTCCCTGGTTCAATGATGAACTTAAAAGATCCAGGAAGCTATGCCGCACCCTGGAGAAGATATGGAGAAAAAACCCAACCTCAGACAACATGGCCTCCCTCAAGACAGCCACCCGCAAACACCACCAACTGATTCGATCCGCCAAGAAATCAGCACTCAAAGACCGTCTCGATAACAACACTCATAACAGCAAGGAACTCTTCAACATCGTCAAAGAATTCACCAACCCCACCGCAGCAGCTAACGACATCACTCCCTCCCAAGACCTCTGCGACGCATTATCCTCCTTCTTCTACAACAAAATTGCCGACATCCACAACAGCTTCGCCAACTCTCTCAGCGATCTACCCTCCCCACCCCCCTCAGTTCCCACCCCGCCAAAAAACAACCTCAGTGCCTGGAACCCTATCACCACTGAAGACACCATTCGTCTCATGAACTCAATCCACTCCGGCTCACCATCTGACCCCTGCCCCCACCACATCTTCAACAAAGCTGACTCCATCATAGAACCCCATCTCCGTGATGTCATCAACTGCTCGTTCAACTTTGCCACCTTTCCAGAAAGCTGGAAACACGCCGAACTCAGCGCCCTTCTGAAGAAACCCACAGCAGACCCCTCTGAACTTAAAAACTACCGACCCATATCCCTCCTCCCATTCCCGGCCAAAGTCATCGAGAAAGCCGTCAACAGCCAACTTGCCGCCTTCCTTGAATCCAACAAATCCCTTGATCCATCTCAATCCGGATTTCGAGCCAAACACAGCACCGAAACCGCCCTCATTGCAGCGACTGACGACATCCGAGCACTCCTGGACAACGGAGATACAGTGGCCCTCATCCTACTTGACCTATCCGCCGCTTTCGACACAGTCTGCCATAGCACCCTCATACATCGCCTTAGCAACAGCGGCATTCAAGGAAAAGCCCTGGACTGGATCATCTCATTCCTCTCCGGGAGAACTCAAAGAGTCCGTCTTCCCCCATTCTACTCAGAAGCCACCGAAGTCATCTGCGGCGTACCCCAAGGTTCCTCACTCAGTCCCACCCTCTTCAACGTCTACATGAGTCCTCTCGCCTCCATTGCGCGCCAACACAACCTAAACATCATCTCTTACGCCGACGACACCCAGTTAATCCTTTCCCTCACCAAAGACCCCAACACAGCCAAAACCAATCTTCACGAAGGCATGAAAGAAGTAGCCGAATGGATGAAACATAGCCGCCTTAAACTCAACTCAGACAAAACGGAGGTGCTCATCCTAGGATCTTCCCCGTCAGCTTGGGACAACTCTTGGTGGCCTTCCGCTCTGGGCCAGCACCCACACCCACAGACCATGCTCGTAACCTTGGATTCATCCTAGACTCCTCTCTCTCGATGTCCAGACAAGTCAACGCCGTCTCGTCCTCCTGCTTCAACGTACTTCACATTCTCAAAAAGATCTTCCGTTGGATCCCCCTCGAGACAAGAAAGACTGTCACCCACGCACTGGTCACGAGTCGACTGGATTATGGTAACACACTTTACGCCGGAATCACAGCAAAATTACAGAAAAAACTCCAGCACATCCAAAATGCGTCAGCGAGACTCATACTAGACATCCCGCGCCTAGATCACATCACCGAACATCTAAAAGACCTCCACTGGCTTCCCGTCAACAAAAGAATTACTTTCCGCCTTCTCACCCACGCTCACAAGGCCCTCTATAATCTAGGACCCGAATGCCTCAACACTCGACTGTCCTTCTACAAACCCACCCGCCAACTAAGATCGTCCAATCAAGCCCTCGCCACAGTCCCGCGCATCCGGAAATCCACCATGGGTGGCAGATTCTTCTCCTTTCTGGCTGCCAAGACCTGGAACTCACTCCCCACCCACCTCCGCCTTACTCAGAACCACATCTCATTCAGAAAAGAACTTAAAACCTGGATATTCGACAAATAATTGCTTTTATTGTCTTGTATTTATTGAATATGTTTTTGAACTGGAAATATTTTAAGATTTTAAATAATCAAACAATAAAGAATTTACTTACTTAAAGTGCAACATTGGGAATAAAAGGCTAAAAATATGAAAAATAGATAAATAACTAAATAAAGTAAGACAGAGTGGTAGCAAACTGGCCAAACTGATTTTATTCACACTGAAACACATTAGCACGACTTTTACAGAGTTTGCCAGTGAAGCGCTATTTTTGTTTTCTTGTCTTTGTTTTCCCTGGACTTGGAACTACAGCACCAATCCTGGAGGTACTGCAAAGTGTGGATTGGAAAACAAAATATGTGCTGTGGCTCTGCGTCCAGGGATGTGGTCTTTTTACCATACTGCTTACGTTTTGTAAGGATATAAGCAATGGCCATTGAAATGGGTCCATTCAGGGCCCTGTAGTCGTGTCCTTAACTTTTCAGGCAAAAGCACTCACTGATTTCTGAACAGTGAGTGTAAAAGCATTAAGGTAACCATGTTGTTCCTGCTTACATTTCCCATGGTTTGCTAAATTTTGCATTCCCTATAAGTGTTTGCTTTTTCCAGGATGTTGTTACTTTTTTTTTTGTAGGCCGCATATTGCTCTTGTCTAGTGCGTAATTTAAATTGAGCCTCATCCAGGTGTTTATAGCGGGCAAAAATTGGGTTGTAGTTGAAGACAGTGGGAGTTTTTCTCAGTGGGGCAGTACGGTGTTCAGTGGGGGAGAGGATGTGGCACTAAGGTCAGAGCTGCTGAATTTGGAACTGGGAACCAGGTTCAGCCTTAATAACCAGTCCACCAGACTACTCTCCTGCGAGAGCACAATCACATGCTAGACCTTAGAAGGCTTTGCAACACCTCAGAAGTCCTGGTGTCTTTGCACCAGCAGGTGGACCCTAGCATGACAAGTGTAGGTTAACCTTCAAGGCTTGTCCACCACTATCCATACTGAAGTTCACCTGCAGTGTTGCGGGTAGGCCTATGAAGCAGCACACCCTAGAACAACAGTCACTGAGGTCACAGGACCCTTGAGAAGGGCCAGCTCTAGGGTGGTGCAACCAGTGTGACCGCACCGGGTGCTGACTTTAGGTGAAGGCATCATGTTTGCAAGTAGATTATGGTTTTAAAAACGCTTGCTGCCTCCTTCCTGGCCTCCAGCAATTTTCAGCAACAATAAAAATGTCATGATGACTCTGGTGATTAATGTTCTTCCTAGAGAGAGATCAGTATTTTGTCTAGTGGAAGTTTTGACTCATGAAAAGGTAGCTCAGAGGGTTAATGTACCGGCTGCAAAGAACATGTGCCATGCAGATCACAAAGTGCACATAATGTAAATAGGTCAGTGGGCTACTGCTTTTGTCAGAGAGATCCTTTTGTTACTTGCAGTTTGTAAGTTAAAATCCTAACTTAGAACAATGAGCTATTAAATGTCATCTAAGAGCTGCATACAAACTGCAAGGTATAAATTAGAGCGTTATGTTTCCCCCCACCCACCCCCAGTCTTTGATTATCCTAATGTCCCAAAAAGTGTTCTTTTGAACAGAAATCAATTCTGATTATTAAGGAGAACCCCCAACCATGGTATTACGTTTTAAATTCCGGGTATTGTGTTTCTTCAGACCAATCACTATAAAACTATACGGGCTACTAGTATGGTTGTCATGTGACTCCTACACCTTGTAGTCCTTATACTTATGTAACATTTTCTATACAGTGATTTACACACATATTGATTGTCTCTGTGTAATGTGTGTGATGTAACGTGCTCTGACACCCTACAATGGTATGAGTGGCGCTGTAAATCAAATGAAATGCATCTGAGAGAGAGTGGTTATGAAGACTTGGGGGGGCACAGTTAAAGGGTGGCAGTGAGGGAATCCATGGCAGAGGTGGTCATTGGGGGGCACTAACAAACAAATGCACAGGACACCTCCAGTGCTATTGCTGGCCCTGCCCTTGAGGCCAGTCTGCCTCACCCATGGGTACCTCTATTGGCCTTGTTTCAGCAGTAGTAGCTGCAACTCACCAGGGATTGGCAATGCAGGATTTGCACGCACACCAAACTAAAGGGCTCATTAGGATGGCGGACGGACTTGCGTCCGTCCGCCACCCTAGAGGAGGAGGGACCGTCCGCAGGGGCTGCGGCGGTCCCTCCAGTGCAATCAGGATGTGACCGCCAGGGTGGCGGTCACATCCTCTATCTTTAACATTGCGGCGGGTGCAGCTTCAAGCTGCACCCGTCGCAATGTTAAAAATGCATACATTGCATTTGTATGCAGAAAGCAGCAGGCACCGCGCGGTGCCTGCCGATTTCTGCAAACAAATGCAGGGGGGTACCATAGGTACCCCCCATGTGCACCCCCACCCCCCCTTCACCTAGGGGGCCCGCAACGGGCCCCCGCAGTGAAGTTCCACATGCTTTTCCACGGCGGAAAATCAGCCGCGGAAAAGCATCTTTTCAAGCCCATCCTAATATGGTGGACGGTGTCTGAGAGACACCGCCACCATATTAGAGCTTTTCCGCCGCGGTTGTAAGCCAACCGCAGCGGAAAAGCTGCGGACGGAAACCAGGACCCACCAGCCATCCTAATGTGGCGGTGGGTCTTTGGTGAGTCCGCAGAGGATTTTCCGCATCCTCCGGGCCGGCGGTGGCTTCCGCCGGCCCGGAGGATGCGGAAAATCCTCCATCATAATGAGCCCCTAAGTTCGCAAACTTCAGAGTCTCCCTGCTTCATTCACAAGCACTTTTAACATGTGCTGCCTGCTGTGGGGCCACTGCAATTAATTATGCAGCAAAGGATGGCAACATTATGCCGCAGTGTTGACTAAATTGTGCATAAAAAAAAATGCTGCAGCGTAATGCAGTATATTTTCAGATATTTTATTATTTTGACGTGTGTACACATGCTAACAGTCTCTGGAAAGATTTTGCCTTATTAGTACCAGTGTAACATACAAACGCAGCAGTGAGAAAGATGACCAGTCAACCTTTGCAATAGGCCATCCACTCCACAGCAACACAAGTCACATTTTATATTAACTTTTGATATGTTTGAGCTACAAACAATTTATTAGTTTAAATGGTCAGATCATGCAGCAGATCTTGCATTATGAGGCAAATATGGCAGAGCCATCATTTTAGAGAAAACATTTGCAAACTAGGGAGCATATTACCAACAACTTGCGTTATTTATCGCTATGTTGGTTTAGGGCGATATTTTTATCGCCGAGCTGCGGCGATTTTTATCGCTTAGGAGCCTTGATATTATCAAGGTTTATCTCCTAAGCGATAAAAATCGGCCGAAATGCATGAATATCGCTGAAAAGTCAACGATATTCATGCATTACCGAGCTAATACTCTTAGCCATGTTATCCACCTACCATTGGATAACATGGCTAAGAACTGCTCAGGGGCAGGTGTTAGCTTTTGGAGATATTCGCGCTTAGCGCGAATATCTCCAAAAGTTGGTAATAGGAGATAGCGATGTTAGCGACTGTTTCCAGTCGCTAACATCTTGGCACGCCCACTTTGCATGTCATTAGTGATAAATATCACTGACATGCAAAGCGGGGCCCAAGATGGTCGCTATCTCCTACTAGCTGTCGCTAACTGGTGTTAGCGACAGCTAGGTAATAGGGAGATAATTTTATCTCTGCTTTCTTGGCTTTTAAAGCCAAAAAAGTGGAGATAAACCCCCTTGATAATATGCCCCTAGGATATTTTGCCATTCATGTTTGATCTGCTGTTGTGGAAAAAAGGGGAAGTGCTGATGACAGAAACTCCATGGCTCGGAGACAAATGGCTTGTGTTTCCACATTTTATCGTATTTGGTACATTCTATGATTAGAAGCACTTTGTGAATATATTTTAATGTCAATAACTCATTATAACCTTAAATAATCATGTGTATTCATTGGTTGATTAAACTGGGCAGTGAAATGCCAAACACATACTAAAAATTGGGATTTCTGTGCATTCTGTCCACACCTCTGGCTCCACCCACAGATCCAATCCTTGGGTTATTCCCATCCTCTGATTCTCCGCCCACTGTTCCCCTACTTATTTTCCCCCACTTCGACCACTGTGTAAGACTCAGCATCCCTGGACCTGTGATGTGCCACCGCTGAGGGCTCCTCATGTGCCACACATTTACGGTGCCGGGCTTCCGCATAAGGGAGCTGGCCATTATTGTATCCCTAAACGTGAGCACGCTGTCAGTTTGACATTGACTACATGTAGAGGGACTCTAAGTTTCTTTTAAAAAATATAGCTAACATTTGGACCTATACATTTTATTTTGTATAAATTAATTGAATGTGTGTAAAATTTAGCAATGCTCGTGGAATTCTAGTAAAGGGAGCAACCATTGGCGAATCACTAGCGTGTGTGATTGCTGCATTATTTATTACTAACTTTGACATTGTGTTTTAACTTTGGATAAAAGTTATCATGAATTCTAGCACCAAGAAGCCAATATTGGTAAATGTGTGCTACAAATAATCCCTAACATACACTGTGCATACAGTATATTTAATCTGGTGCTTTAATCATAGGCTGTTTTAAAGTATTCTGATAAAAATCGAATCGTGCTGAAGACAGCCTTGATTGGTGTTGGATCGAGGACCCGGAAGTCTGCACACCTAGCAGACAGAGATAAAGCAGATTGTCAGAAAATTCAGCGTTTTCCCTACAGGCGGTGTTTGTTGGCCTGTCGCAGGGTCAGTCACATGTCCTGGATTCCTGGCATTTAATTGAGTCTATCCCAGTTCTGCGCCCCAGTGTTTCTTGTGCCCCACCTGGCACACATCATGTCGGAGGATGGTAATGACGTTAACATTTTGCCGCCCCCCTGGAAAAATTTGCAGTGACCTTGGTGTCAAACCCTGGTTGGGGGGGTTAGTGGGTGCCAGGCTGAGAATTTAAAATAGCCCTGGCAAATGTTGTCAGACCAGCCCCCATACGTTGCATAGCAAGTGAGCGCAGTGAGCAATCCTGACCACAATAGGGTGGTCTGGAGGTGGGGAGATTCTCCACCCAAGAACATTTGGGGAAAAATGGAGCATTCTACAACACATTTTCATCATATATTCAATTGTATTAGTTTTTCAAGCATAGTAAATGATGACCTTACAATGCACCAGGATATGGTGATCTTTATTAGGGCTCTTCAATGAGTCCCTCACTGTCACCCTCCAACAGTGCCTCTCATCTCTACTTAGACCATCTCTCACATGTATTTCATTTGTTTTATAGTTCCTCTCATGCTGGTGTAGGGTGCCAAACATTTTACTTCACACACACACATACAGACAATTAATCATAATTGTAAATCAGTGTATAGAAAATGTCACACAAGACAAAGGGGACTACAGGGTGTAAGATTCACACGTCGTCCATACTGGTAGGTCTGGAGAAACACAAACTCAGGATTTAGAACCTAATACAGTGGTTAGGGTTGACTTTACTAATAACAATTTATTTCTACCCAAACAAACCTTTTTTAGAAAAATTAGGATAGTGAAAGACTGGGACAAAAACAACATCACTTTCTAACCTAGAGTACAATTGTGACTTATGAGCTGCACAGTAACAAAAGAATCTCTGGGGAAAAAGCATTAAACCACTGAGCTAAGCACATAAAATACTGTTATATGATCTGCATAGTTCATACTCTTTGCAGCAGGCATATTACCCCTCTGCGCTACCTTAGATGAATCAAAACTGTCCCTAGACAAAACTCCCATCTCTCTCCAACAGGTGCATTAATCACCAGTGTTATCTCAGAACTTTTACTGCAAACCTGGAAACTGTTGGATAAACAAAGAACTCCGCAGTTCTTTAAAAAATGTTGTTCTTCTACAAAACCGCCTCACAGTAACAAAAGTGGGTCAGCCTCCCTGGAAAAAACCCGATGCCCAGTACGGCCAGTCTGGCATTTTTGGGAGCCACAAGGGAGACAGGAGCATTGTTTTTTTCACTGAAGTTCAGAGGTCCATCCTACAAAGGCTCTGTAAGCTTTGCAGTGTTCAGCCTGTTCTGCACTTGAATCTCAGTGTAGTGAGGGTGAGCAGTCCCAGGATCTGCTTCTTATGGTTACCCCCACTTTTTGCTTGATGTGTTGCTGTTTTTGACTAGTCAGACTGGGGACCCCAGTCCATCTGCTTTCTCCCTAAACTGTTATGATAAGTACTTAGATACATCCCAGATTGGATACTGGGGTACCCTTGCTAGTCCCTAGTACATGGTACCCATATACTCAGGGCATAGGTACCCCATAGGTCTCCCATGGGCTGCAGCATGTATTGTGCCACCCATGAGAGACCATTCAAAATAGAACTACAGGCCTGGCAACGCGACTACGGTGCCTCTCGTCTGAGGGTCCATTTGAGGGTCACTTTTGTTTCCTTTGGGCTCCCGTGATTGCTTGGGGCCTGCCCTGACTCCCCTGCGAGTGGTGAGTCTCCTGGACCTTGCTGGTCCCAACTTTGGACCTTCTTGACTTCCTGAGTGGGTTGCCTTTGCCAAGGCTTGTTGCTGCTCCTGCCGGACCCCTCCGCACTCAACATCCTTTGTGGGACAGCTTGTATCTGGGTCCTGGTCCTTCTTAGAATCGCCTGGTCCTCGCAGCTGCAGAGTCAAGGTCCTCGTTATCTTTCCTGAAGCACCCGACATCGGAGAGCATTCGTCTTCCAGGGCTCCTGGTCACTCGTCAGTGACATAGCCTCTGCCCCCTCTGCTTTCAGGTACTCCTCTTCAAGAATCCACGTTTGGATTCCCACGGACAATTTCTCCTCTTCCAACAGTGGTACTTTCTTGAGGTCCTCAATTGGGTTCGACTGCGGTTTCCGACACCACTTCAACCCTAAGCACCCGGCATCCCTGGTGTAGGTAACATGGGTACTAGGGTATCCAAGGGTGGGGTGGCTCTCCAACCTTTTTACTCCCAAGGGGTTTCTTCAAGGTCCATTGGGAAGGGTCCCTAATCTTTAAAAATCCAATCGCGACTTGCACATAGAATTGTACAGAGCACACAGTTGTGTACTCACATTACACACGCTCTCCGTGGGGTCCCTATCTACTTACTTTGGGTGGTTCTGTGGTTCTCCAGTGATTCTGCGTCCTCTCGACATTGTCCTGACTCGAGTTGTGATCCTTTTATACCACTCTCTTAATATATGGTTTGTTCCCCTAGAGGTCCACTGTGTATAACGTGCTATTTACTGTATTTCTAACGAAAGAATTGTGTGCATTATGTTTTTCTTCATGTTGGAGATACTTGAACATTCTAGAGAGTATTGTGTAATAAATACATATTCTTATATATACTTGGTGTGGTTCTTTTTCACTTAATCTATACTATAAGATTGCATTCTAGTAAAACAAGCTGCTTTACACTCCTTCTGGACTAAGCCTGAAGGCTGCTCTCCACAGCTACCACTTCTCTTTCTAAGGTTGTCTAAGACCTCTTAAATCACCATAAGGGTTGTGTGGACTGGTGCAGGGTGTCCACTTACATAAGTGAACATCATATACCCGGCCAGCTTCTCACAGTCACAAAGGCTTAAGGCTCTTCAAACAAAGCCTTTGTACAAACGTATGCCTCACACAGCAGGTAGCAAAGGGGCATCCTCCCTGGGGAGGTCAAGTTATGGCTGCTCCTGAAACCATTCAGCTGGGAAGACTATATTGGTTGCCTGCGGAAAGAAGGTTTCTTTGAATAAGCCTCTGCTTCTCTTAAAAGGCTTTTAACTGCTAAGTACCGCAATTTTTTCTAGAAATGTTCACCTTTATATCCTTGTAAGAACACCATGCTTCTAGTGTCAGCTAGATTTTATCAATCTTGCATCATAGGTAACTCTTTATCATTCTGCTAAGAAGTGGAAATTACTGCCTCTTGCCCTTTGGCAACTGATTCATCCATTTTCATTCAACAGATAAAAACGTGGAACTTTAGCAATTAGTTTTAAACTCTTGCTTTGATCTGGCCAGGCTAGTGCCAGGACACCTCCCACACACACAATTAAATAACATAAGCAAGCAACACTAATGAGCAAGAAGTATATCTAGCACACTGTATCACACCCAGTAGTAAAAATACTGACACCAACCCGTGCATGGAGAGAGCAAGACTCCATCTTTCATTTACCACAACTGGCAATTATAGAGTTGTGTGCCTAATGATCATGTATGTGTAGTGCTAGGAGACATATCTATGGATGCTGGTGAAGGGCTTCTATACACATGCAACACCCAATCCCTCTGACAACAACATGTATCTAGGATTAGACAAAATGTTCAAGCTAACCTGAAGATGGGTCTTGGAAGCCTCAGTAGCCACCACGGTCAAGTGGCTCCGCAGAAGCGGAACCCTCTGCACTGTCCAGAAGTGCCCGCCCTGGAGAGTCAGAGATACACCACCTGCAGTACAGGGGGCCTATGTATTTTAGCTACAAGGTCATGTTCACTGTGGACATGCACTGAGGTGAAAAGAAGAGGGGTGACCATTTTGTAAGTATAAGCATGAGAATAACCTGTGCCACAAGTGTACATGTCAGCGGGGAACGAACGGGAGCTGGAGAGCAGCCATGGGAGTGATAGCTGTAAGTTAATGATGAAAAAATTGGTGGATCCTTCACACCCATTTATAAGACAGATCCAGTGCTCCTAAAAGCTTCCCTAGACTCAGTTTTACTCCTCCACACATTTGACCTTGGCAATCAAATAATCGGCAAAAAACTCACCAAAGTCTCCAACTCCTCAATCACCATGGCCCACTTCCCCCAGAAATGGAAACGTGATAACGTGAAGCCATTGCTTAAGAAGTCATCCCCGGACCCAGGAGAACTACAGACCCATCTCCCTGCTCCCCTTCCCAGTCAAGGTAATCGAGAAATCCAGCTCATTAGACATCTGGCGAACCACAACCTCTAGACCCCTCTCAAACTGGCTTCAAAGCAGACCACAGCACCAAGGCAGCTCTACTCGCAGCCACGGACGATATTCAGAATGCTGCTATACCACAGAGAAACAGCAGCCCTCATCTGCCTCGATCTTTCAGGAGCTTTTGACACCATATCCCACTGATCACCAGACTCCACCAGTTCGGACACCAAGGAGCAGCTCTCAAGTGGATCACATCCTACCTGATAGGAAGCATGCAGATGGTCATCCTCTCTTCTGTCTCCTCGCTCCCTAAGAACATCACCTGCAGTGTACCTCAAGGCTCATCCCCCAGCCCAACCCTCTTCAACGTATACATGACACCTCTGGCCAACATTGTCAAGAGTCATGGACTCAACATCATCTCCTATGCCGACGACACCCAACTCATCCTCTCCCTGACAAACAACCCTATGGCCATCAAATTCAAGTTCCCAAAGATGCATGAAAGATGTGGATATCTGGATGAACAACAACTTTCTCAAACTCAACACTCACAAATCAGAAGTACTTATCTTCAGTAAAGGCAAGGACACCCCCAGAACAATTAATAGTGGCCCCCTGAGCTGGGCCCAACCCCCAAACCCACCGAACATGCCCGCAACCTCAGCATCATCCTTGACAGCCAGCTATCCATGAAGGAGCAGGTCAGCGCCATCTCCTTCGCTTGCTTCCTCACCCTCCGAATGCTCAGGAAGGTCTTCAGAAGGCTCCCACCCAACACCAGGCGAACAATCATGCAAGCTCTCTTCACCAGCAGACTTGACTATGGCAATTCCCACAGCGGAAGCAGACATGCTCCATATATCCTGATTGATTGATTGATTGTATGTGGAGAGGAGAGACACACACAAGCAGCAGCTGTACAGTATAGAATGTATGTACCTATATGGTATTTCTATAGCTCAAACCTAGGCAAAAGGCAGCGGATTGCTACTTATGAGCACACACCAGAATACAGTCAACAAGTAATACGAGAGAAAAATGGGTTGGGGACTGTTAATGCATTGATATGTAGTGTTCTTTGAAGAGGTGAGTCTTCAACTCTTTTTTAAAACTGAAGCAGTGTTAGTGCGATTCTGATGGATGTAGGGATGTTGGGTGCATAGATGGAAAAGGCCTGGTTTCATGCTTTTTTTAAATACATTTATTAGTTTGGAGTCTGATGGCGTCTTGGCTCTGGGAGTGTCGAGAACCGCCAGAGATGGTGTATTTGTCTGCAATATAAGTGGGGTTGCTGTTCGTAATGGCTTTGTAAATAATGCAGATGGTTTAGAAGATGGTGCAGGTGAGCAAGGGGAGCCAATGGAGTTCCATCAGGATAGGGGTAATGTCATCATATTTCTTCATGCCCTGGGAGAGACATGCTGCAGCAGGTAGGATTCTCTTAAGGGTTGCCAGTGTGCAGTGTGGGAGGCCATGGAATAGGGTGTTACCTCTATGCAAATGTGACCATAGAAGATCTTGAAAAGGACTTCAGAAGTCACTTCTGGAAGAAACACCTTTACCTTACAGCAGTGGTCTTCAAACTTTTTGATGCCGAGAACCCCCATCAAAATTTCTTAGGCGTAAGGACCCCTTTTCGACAAAAACTTCTAGAACCTGGTTGTCCTTATCTTTGACGACCATAAGTGTTCTCCAGAGAACCGATTAATCTGTGGTTGCACCTCGTTAGTACCAGTTTACCACCCAAACATGGCAATAAGCAACAAAAAGATGACAAGTACAGCTTTACAGAGGGCCTTTTACAGAGCGGCTACACCTGTTGCTGCCTTTTAGTAACTTTTAAACCTTTTGAGTAAATACATTTTTTTGTTATTCAAATCAGCAGGTTATGCCACAGATGGTGGATTATGTGGCAAATGCAGCAAATCTATAATTATGCTAAAATCGCTGCTGTCGCACAATCACATAATTCCAGTGGCCCTTGGTATAATAGCTGTAATGCATGGGGTGACTCTTTATTGCATGGTATTAGAGGAAAATCATGCTATATTTCATTCATCATAATTAAAACATATGTACGTTTTTTAAGTCTTTCATATAAAATAAAGGGCAGCTTCAATGAATAATAAATACATTTTAAAAAGTTATTACTCAGTGGGAAATTCACTATAATAAATTATGAAACCTCTATTAGTTAATGCACTACAAAAGTCTGTGTGAAACCAGAGAGCCACAGAATTAACTTGTGGTTGGTGCAGTGGAGAATTGTGACTTGTGTATTGTTAGTGCTATGAGGTCACAGCCTGTGAAAAGAAAGCACTGTGAATATGCAAGTCATTATTTTACCTGCATTACACACAGTATAAGATAGGACACTACAAAATGCGCAAAATGTTTTACGATAAAATGGTGCTTCCAAAATATACGGGCTGCTTCCAAAATATAGGTGTTTATTTATAAACCTTTTGCGCTCCCGGTGAGCCATTTTTTATGACACTCTGGTTGCGCAGAGAGCAGACCCATATCTACCAGGCCATGCAAAGCCACTTAGCGTGGTTTTTAATGGCCTCCTAGATATGGTGTAAGGCAACACAGCACAAGTTGGAGCATTGCTTTACAATGCATAAGGGGGTGCATTCCAGGGGCGTTGCGGTGGGTTTTCCCATGGGTTTTGACACATTCCCAGATTTACAAAGACCTGTAAGCCTGAGGATATGTCAAAACTGTACGCTGCCCCTGGGGATGTGTAATGAAGAGAAATATTTTTATTTCTCCTCAGTTGTTTCCTCTTTAACACTTAGAAGGAGAAAAAGGCCTCCATGGGTTGTTATTGTGCAGGAAGGTGTACCTTCTTGCACAAAAACAATCATATCAACAATGCAGGCACCCTTGCACCATGGTGCAAGGGTGCCTGCTTTGGCGCTAGGCATTAAATTGTGTGCTGGCAGAAAGGACATGAGTGCACCATATCTTATAAATAAAGTCCATTCCTGCCCTTTTGAATTGGCATAGGGCAGTGCAGCAAAAATAGTTGTGGAGCTACGCTACACCATTTCATTGTAAACGAGACCCATAGATTTTAGTAAATTCCAGACCATATATAATGCAATTTTTTTACATAACTGTCCTTTAACACATTTATCAGGGATAGTAAACTACAGCTAGGCTCAGTATTTGAGATCGTCGTTTTTTAACTATCCCGTTTTGTCTTTATTTTTATTTTTGTTCTGACTGTCTCCCCTGTTTTTAATACCCCCACCGTATTTCTGCACATAATTGGTCCCTCACCGCCACTTGGGCGGGCCGGTCCCTCGCGCTCTCGTTTTTCGTGAGCGCCATCTTGGGTGAGGTAGCCAAACGCTGGGCTCTCCCGCGCTCTAGCAGTCAGGAAGACTGTTTAGAGACTTCGGCGGGGATTGTTATTTAAGCTGGACAGGAGGTAGGCTCTCCTTGTCTGCTAGCATCACTACAGCTAGGCTCAGTATTTGAGATCGTCGTTTTTTAACTATCCCGTTTTGTTTTTATTTTTATTTTTGTTCTGACTGTCTCCCCTGTTTTTAATACCCCCACCGCATTTCTGCACATAATTGGTCCCTCACCGCCACTTGGGCGGGCCGGTCCCTCGCGCTCTCGTTTTTCGTGAGCGCCATCTTGGGTGAGGTAGCCAAACGCTCGGCTCTCCCGCGCTCTAGCAGTCAGGAAGACTGTTTAGAGCTCTATTTAATCTAGTCACAATGACGCGCAGCGTGTCTGCGCAGCGTGTTCGCCGCAGCCACGCCAGAGTCCAGCCCGAGGACGGGCTGGACGGCGGGACCTATAGGTCGGACATAGTGGGGCACGGTGTATTGAAATACTCTTTACAGGATATCTTTCGCCTTCGACCTATCACTGCACCATGCTTCCATAGAACCACTCCTGAGGACCTCCCCGTGTTCAAGGGATGTGGGTGCTTCCAGATAGACCCGGCCGGCGTGAACTCCGCCCCTCCCGTCCCCCCTCGGGAGCCTTGCTCGCTAGTATCTCCTAGTGAACTGAGTGTAAATTGCCTGCTCCTTAATGCACGCTCACTCATTAAAAACAACATTGTTTTTAAGGAGCTTGTTTTGGAGAAGAACCCGACATGGGTTTTTATTACGGAAAGGTGGGCCAAGGACTCTTCGGGTCCAGACCTTATCGAAGCAGTCCCTGATGGGTACTGCCTGACTCGGCAGGACAGAATAGGCCGGGTCGGTGGTGGATTAGCCATCCTGCATAGAGACAGCTTTCAATGTCATACTATGCCTCTATCTGACCCTAAGGATGCTATCCAGGTGTTGTATTTTTCATTACATGACCCCTATATCTCTTCATTTAACGGGATTCTGGTCTATCGTCCGCCCGGTCCTAGAGCAGATTTTAGTTTAAAACTGCTTCAGTTCCTGGAGCCCTACTTTGGTCGTGAGAATCTAACGATTCTGGGTGATTTTAATTTTCACTTAGAGTTATTGGAATCTCATGACACTTCCGCGCTGCTGGAAGCACTGACAGCATGTGGACTCACCCAACTGGTGAAAGGACCCACCCACCGAGCTGGTCACACGCTCGATGGGATTTTCTCTAACGATCAGAGACTGTCAGTTACGGATCCTTTCTCCCTCTCCTGGTCAGACCACCTGGCCGTTCCTTTCAACTTGGCCTTCCCTAGCCAGGAAATTCTCAGGAAAGTCCCGAGTACTTTTGAAGTACGTAGGAATCTTACAAACATCGGGGAACACTCTTTTGACCCGTGGATTCCTAGTTTGTCTTCTATTTGGGAGATGGATCCCTCTTCGGCGGTGCCACATTATGATAACATTCTTACAGAGGCCTTGGACGAACTGGCGCCGGCCCGGTCCTGTTATTCAGCCAGGAAACGACCATCAGCCCTTTGGTTCTCTGAACAACTCAGACTCCTTAGACAGGAAGTAAGGAGACAGGAGCGTCGATGGCATGCCAGTTGGGATCTCAAAGACAGGGAAGCTCATAAAACCCTGCTCAAGAGATATAAGTTGGAAGTCATCGGGACCAAACAAGACTACTTTGTGGCCCTGACTTCCTCCCTTTCATCTCCCAAAGAGCTCTTCAGGATCGTGGACTCTCTCACATCTCTTCAGGTCCCCGATCCTGTCATTCCATCTCAGGAGCTCTGCAATGACATAGCTCTCTTCTTTCAGTCCAAAATATCGGACATCTACACTTCTTTGGAGTCACAGAGGCTTTCAACGGCTGAGCCTCCGGCTATTGCGGTCCCGGATGTTTCCTCGGCGGAGCCTCCCTTGGCCGGCTATCTGGAATCTTTTCCTCCGCTCTCCCTACAAGATCTTGACATGCTGCTTGAGAAAACCAAGTCAGGGTCTCCGCTAGATGCTTGCCCTCTTAAGATCATGAAGCAGTGTAGAGGATCTCTTTTACCCCCCTTACTTGAGATCATGAATGGGGCAATGAGGGAGGGTGTCTTTCCACAGCAGTGGAAAAATGCTGTGGTAAAACCTCTTCTTAAGAAACCCTCCCTAGATCCCGGGGTATTAAAAAACTTCCGCCCCATCTCACTGCTTCCGGCCCCTGCAAAGATGCTTGAGTCCCATCTAAATGGGCATCTAGCTGCCTTTGTGGAGAATTCGGGCTGCCTGGACCCTTCCCAGCATGGTTTCAGGAGGGAACATAGCACCGAGTCCGCCCTCACCCTGGTGCTCGATTCCATCTGTATGAGTGTGGATGAGGGTCGGACATCCCTCCTGATCCTTCTGGACCTCACGGCTGCCTTCGATACCCTATCTCCCCGTGTCTTAACATCTCGACTGGGTGAGATTGGGGTCCAGGGGGCAGCCCTGGGTTTGCTCTCTTCCTTTCTCGATCATAGGGAGCAGAGGGTAATGCTGGGAAAATTTCTATCTCCATCCCTGTCTGTGCAATGTGGGGTCCCTCAAGGGTCGGCGCTTAGTCCCACCCTTTTTAACATCTATGTGACCCCCCTTGCCTGACTTATTAGATCTTTTGGGATGGAGGTAGTTTCCTACGCGGATGACACCCAGATCCTTGTGTCTCTCTCCCAGTCAACTGAACTGACGGCCTCCAGATTTAGATGTTGCATGGAGGCCGTCGGCCAGTGGATGATTTACAACTCACTGAAATTGAATGGGGAGAAGACCGAGGTGATGGTGTTCGGCGGAAGGGAAGATATTTGGTCCATGGAGTGGTGGCCTGACTCGTTGGGTCCCTGCCCTAAGCCTACCTCCTCGGCTAAAAATCTCGGGGTGTTGATTGACCCTACTCTGGACATGCGCCAACAGGTCAATAGGACGGTATCTACCTGTTGGGGTATAATTTACGTTCTTAGGAAAATTAGGAACTACCTTTCCCTGCAGGCAAGAAGGCAACTTGCTGTCGCCCTTCTGGGGTCTCGTCTGGACTACTGCAATGCGCTGTATGCTGGACTGAATAAGAGTCAGCTGCAGCGCTTGCAGGTAGTCCAGAATGCGGCAGCCAGATTTGTCCTTGATCTTCCCCGACGCTCTTCGGCCACGTTGGCCAGGAAGCAGCTTCACTGGCTTCCGATAAAGGAGCGGATTGTCTTTAAGTCCATGTGTATGGTGTATAAGGCCTTGGCAAAAAGTAGCCCTACAGGCATTGGATCCATCTTGACCTATTACAACCCAGGCAGGAACCTCCGCTCCTCCAATCATTTTCTTCTCCACATCCCTCGCATTCGGAAAGCCAGATGGGGTGGTAGGGCTTTTTCCCTCTTGGCTCCCAAATGTTGGAACGATCTTCCATTAGAGCTCAGGTCCCTCCCCTCCCTTCAAACCTTTAGAGCTGCCCTCAAAACACGCCTCTTTGTCCAAGCGTATGAGTAGTGGTGCCCGCTTTTCTGATCTTTTTTGTTAGGCGCCTTGACACCTTCGGGTTTTAGTTTGCGCGTTACAAGATGCAAAATAAATAAATAAATAAATAAACGCTAAGTAAAAACAATGATAATTAAAAGCAAGCACTTCACAGGTTAATAAACTTTGTACACTATCACTCAAAAAGCTTCAAGTGATTTGACCAATTAACTGCAACTGCACTCTCCTGAGAAATGAAAGCCAGACAGACAGCTAAATACAGCTTTCTGCCAGTGTGCTGCTGGTCTGAAAGAAATGCAAATATGCACAACAAGTTAATCTGCAAATCCTTTACGTTTACAGATTAACTCGTTGTGCACATTTACATTTTTTTCAGACCTGCAACACACTGGTAGAAAGGCATGTTTCGCTGTCTGTCTGGCTTCCATTTCTCAGCACAGGAGAGTCCCTGAATAACACCTCAGGGAAAACATTTTAACTACTGGTGACCGTCTGCAATGTTTTATTTTACCAAATGAAGAATGCAACCCCTTACCATGCCTCCACAGCCCCCCTGGGGGTTGCGCCCCACAGACTGAAGACCACTGCTTTACAGTAGAGTAGAGAGGGAGTGTACCAGGTCATTTTTGTGTTTTTCCATAATGAATTCCTTGAGAGTGAGGTTGCTAACCAGGGTGAATCCAAGTGACCTTTGTTTCGGTGAAGATTAGGGTTCAAAACTGTCAAAGTTCACGTCATTGAGCCAGGTTTTTACTGTGTCTGCTTTGTTGTTCTTGGGAATTCTGTCTTGGTAATACTGACCTTAAAAATGGTCTGGCCATCCAGGTCTGGATGAAGTGCAGGCAGTATATGAAGTATTGGATGTCTGAAGCAGACAAGGCTTTCAAGTAAAGTTGTGTTTCATCAGCATTTTGGTGTATCTTGAGGCTGTTAATTGATACTAGAGCACCAAGCAACTCCATGTAAAGGTTGAAGATGACAAGAGACCGCATGGAGTGCAGTGGGGCTCCAGAGGTAATGGGGATCTTTTGCAGCCATATCCTGACAGCTGTGGCAATATGATGGCCAACTTTTGCAGGAGGGTGCAAGGACAACGTGTGACGAGGAGGACATCGACACACAAAAAAGTAAGTATCTGACTGCCGACACAACAGGGTGTTCATGGCAATAATAAATAAAAAGGAGAGGGTCCGGATGGAAGTAGACTTTGGATGGTATACAAGCCTGGCTGCAGGTTGCAAAATGGGAAGAGAATAAGGAGAAGCAACATGGCCGAACTACATTCAGCATGCTAGTTGTTAGACCACAAGACAACACAAAATGCAGTGCCCCCAGGAAGCAATAAAAGTGAGGTAATTTAGTAGTTGCAGAAGTTAGCATGAGCTTGCATTAAGCAAGTAAAATTGCCCTGCACTGCTGAATGGCACACCAAAGACATTTAAAATGAGATAACCACAGAGGTCCATGCTGATTGATTGAGGGCAGCCAATTCGAATTGCTTAAACAACAGCTGTTTCAACAGTTCCCTGACTTACCTCAACTGTATATTTTTCTGTAGTTAGATCATTTAGTTGGTTTAGAGGCGGCCATTTCGAATAGCACTTTCCATGCTCACTCATCCTGTTATGGTCACCTGGGGAGATGGCTTTCCTCTCCTTGTTATCAGCGGCACCAGTATTTCAAGCCCACGGATAGGCTCTCTAGGCAGATCCTCCCTCCAGCAGAAATACTCACTGCAGGTGTTATTCCCTCTCATCTGGAAGACTGTTGGAGGTGCACAGGAGCTGTTCTTGTACTCTGTGTAGCCCCCCCCCATTCCTTGGTCAAGAACTTGGGAAAGGAACAAAGTGGGGTAGTTTGGACCCTGTGTTTATGCATATTGTGTAAGGCAGGGAATGTGATTCTGTTGTCTAAAGCTTCAGAACTTGTTTGGGTTGGGATAAGGCCAAACTATCACTGATGCAGGAAAAGGTTCAGTTGTACTCAAGTTTCAAAACATGATACGCTTCCACCACCGCGTGATTCATTCAGGACATAATAGTTGACTGCCTACTGTGAAAGAATGCTTGGCGTACCAAGTCCTGGACTTAGCATTGTTACGGGCTTCTGTGTACGCTCTAGATTAGTGAGGCACCAGGATCAAAATAAAAGTCAGGATACAAGGTTCACTTGCACTTGGGCACCCAGAGGAAGGGTACCCACCCGTTTACCATACAGGGGACATTTCTGTCCCAACACTTGGGGAGAAGAAAGCCATAGAAGCCTGCCGCCAGAGGAAGATGTGTTCTTGTATTTCTACTTTATAAGCCTGGAGGGTTAAATCATATCACCAGTAACAAGCCTAAATGGTGTCCTGGGAGGAGAAGACTTCCCTGAGAATTTGGTGTTCTGACTGCTCCTGAATCCAATCAGCTGGAAACACTATGGGCCTGATTACGAGTTTGGCAGTGGGGGCGGCATGCCACATCCCCGCTCCCGCACTGCTAAACCCGACCACTGGCCGCCTGCCAGATACGAGTTTCCTCCTTAGGCGTTCTCACGGCGTTGCCTTTCAAAAAGGCACCACAATGGGAACGCCAAAGCCCGTTCCTGCACAGCACTGACTCTGAAGTCCATGCCATGCAGGAAATGGGGTGCATGCACACAGGGGGACACAACATGTGCCCCCTGCATGAATCCCAAAGGCTTGAGGCACCAGGGGTTTGGCATTCCTATGTACCGCCAAACTCATAGTTTGGCTATATATTAGTTGCCTGTTGCATTAAAGATGTATTTTTCAAAGGCTCTGCATCTGTTATCAGGCTTTTAACCGCACAGGACCACCATTGTTCTAGAAATGTTCACTCCTTATATCCCTGTAAGGACCCTGCACTCGGCCACTGCTCTGCTTCTAGTGTGAGGAAGATTTAATCAAACTTGCATCACAGGTAACTTTTACTGCTATGAAGTGGAAATCACTGCCTCTTGACTTTTCGGAACTGACTCATATTTAATTCCACAGGTGAAAACTTGAATCTTTAGTGATTAGCTTCATCCTCTTGCTTTGATCTGGTCAGGCTAGTGCCAGGACACCTCCCTCATACACATGAAAGTAACATAAGCAAGCATCAGCAATGAGCAAGAAATATATGTAGCACAGTGTATCACACCCAATAGTAATTCTACTGACACAAGCCCTTTCATTAAGAGAGAGCAAGACTCCCTCCCTCATTTAGCACAACAGACAATTATAAAGAGTGTAGTACCTAATGATGTTGCATGTATAGTGCTAGGAGAACTAA
Organism: Lissotriton helveticus; assembly: GCF_964261635.1. Lineage (NCBI taxonomy): Eukaryota > Metazoa > Chordata > Amphibia > Caudata > Salamandridae > Lissotriton > Lissotriton helveticus. The sequence continues at coordinate 276,515,817 of NC_136058.1, read as the reverse complement.
ATAGCTAGTGAAGGGGTGCCATACACCTACAACGCCTATCTGCAGCACAGGCTGCGAAGGTAAACATTGATGCCAGTATCTTATCTAGATACCTGCATCGAAAGCAGTCAGAGCCACCTTGGGGGGAGCTATCAGCAGCAGGAGTGAAGGCACTAGGTGGAACTGAAGAAACGTGGGGACATATTTACAATAGAATGGCGTAGCGCTGAGTTAAGCTAAAATTGCTAATGCTGCATTCCGACATTCTGAAAACATTCTGAAAACGCAGGAATGCATCATATTTACAATGATATGTGCACCCCTACTAACTTAAGCTGCCTAGCCCCAACGCAAGTAGCCTTGCACCATATTGCAAGGGTGTCTGCATTGAAGGAATGATTTTTATTTGCTGGAAGGTGTCCCTTCCTGCACATGAACAATCACTAATGGTGATTTGTAACTCCTATGTGTGCTCCATAGTGCACCACACAGAAGTTGCAAATCGTAATTACTGTTTATGTGCAGGAAGGAACACCTATCTGCACATAAACAATAATTCATGGCAATTTGCACAATGCAGCACACATAAAAACAGCAAAAACAAGGAGAAAATAATAATTTCTCTTTGTTTCACCGTGTTAATACCAGGTTATTTTTGGTCTTAATTTTGGATCTGCTCCATATTTATGCTACCCTTGTAAATAGGAGACAGCATCAAATTCAGTGGGTGTTGTGACGGAACGCCTACCCCAACACCCATTGCCTGCCCCTTTCACGCTTAGTGTAGTGTGAAAGGGGGGCTTATAAATAAGGCTTAACGCTGCCTTGTAAATAAGGCGAAGGGTTTATTGCCACAGGAATGTCACAAAAAGTGACGTTCCTGTGGTGATAAGTACATACATATGCCCCATAGTCTGTCCATGTGGTAGCCAACCTGATGAAAACAATGGCTGTCCAAGCTTCCAGACATGAGCCCTTCCACCTGCCCACTCTAATGTCCCTGATGCATCCACCCTGCTTGACCAATGAGTCTATCAGAGCAGTCTGCTAAGGGATCCAAGCATGTCAGTGCTACTCACTGTGAAGATGGAGGTAAGGCAGCTGCAGTCACTCAGAGATCTTCATCCTTCTCTGGGCCTGGGACAGGTTCATTGTGTATAGCGGGGTGCCATATCCACACTGATGGATTCTGCCATTAATAGTTCTTCTGCAGGATTGTTCTGAACAACCATGTGATAACAACAGATATCTAGGACTAGATAAAAACCTCAAGCTCACCTGAGGATGGCTTTAGCGCCCCTGAGATTGAGTGGCGCCGCAAGAGCTGAACCCTCTGCATTGTCTGGAAGTGCCATCCCTGGAAGAGACCAGAGATACAACACCCGCAGCACAGTGGGACTAAGTATTTGATATACAAGGCCGTGCTGACTGTATACATGCAATGAGGTAAAAAGGAGAGAGGTCATCTTTTGTAATTACAGATTTGAAAGTAGCCAGTGCTTGGGCTTTACGTAATGTAAGAGAAGAAATAATGGGGACTGGGAGCAGTCACAGGAGTAATAGTTGGAAATCAGAACTGAGAAAATGGGTGGATCCTTCACACCCTTTTACAAGACAGATTCATTGCTGCTGAAAGCTTCTCTAGACTCACTTTTACTCCTCCATTTATTATCAACCATTGCTGTGCTGGGGTTCACAAATCTGTAGCCATACAATATCTAACTAAGTCACATCAAAAGAAGACATTAAGGGGTACCTACAACCAATGGCCTAGCATAGGTGGGGCCACAGGAGTGGTTACCCCGGGCGCAAAATTCTCAGGAGCACAACATTTTAAAAGAAAAGTGGAAGGATACTTGCCTTGGGACACGTGTGTGGTAGGAACTGCTGGTGAATGCTTTTCTCTCTCTACTGCCTCCTAGAACGTTTGTCCTCGGCACCATTCACTGCTGCTATTACAGGCTATTTTACTTGCTGCTGCTAAAATTTTTAATATTTTATATTTGAATTGTACTTTTAAACTCACCTCTGGTTGTGTGATTTTAAATTATATTTGCCACTTGCACTTACCAGTTGTACTCCTCGTTCCACCGCGGGCTCCCTGGTCCCGATTGATGTGGAAGGAGTCAACTTCCGGTTTTGCCGGGGCTGAGGTTGGCGTTTTAGTTGCCGCCTCTAACCTTTAAAACTGATGGGATATCGAGCGCGCAGCGGACGCGCGCAGAAGGCGCGCCAAAGACAAGCCCGTCTGCGCCCGTCTGCGCACCGGCCGTGCCTAGGGCCTGTCATACTGCCGGGCATGTTTTTATAGCCAAGACATGTCGGATGGTCTATACTCGTGCAGCGCTGCTATCTATGGACCCCGTATCCTGCTCAGGGCAGAAACGCTGTGATGCTATTCTTGAACTAGCCGGGGGATGTCATCGCTGCAGCTTCCACCTGGCTACTGACTCCCCCAACGAATGTAGTTTGGTTGGGCAGGAGCCGGGTGTGCTGGCAGCCCTTATTAACGCGCGGTCAATGGTGAAACACGCTGATAATATTTTTGACCTAATTGATGATAATAAGCTTGATGCGTTGTTCATCACCGAAACATGGCTCAGCGAGTCTTGTGAGCCGGTGGTTGAACTTGCTGTCCCAAGGGGGTATCATCTAGGCCGCGTGGACCGTACGACGGGGAGAGGGGGTGGGACGGCGGTGGTGTTCAGAAATCACTGGATCTTCACCTGCGAGGCCTCCAATGAGGTGTCTGAAGGTGAGACCCTAGATTTTTCATTTACCTTATCACCCCACTTTACGCTGGGCGGCACTTTGATTTACCGCCCCCCGGCCAGATTGGGGCCTTCCTAAAAATCCTGGGGGAGGCAATAGCTGGTCGGGCCCTGCGTTTCCCTAAATTTCTCCTTCTGGGTGATTTTAATATTCATATGGATAACTTGGATTCCCCCGATACTACTGCCTTATTGGACCTTTTGGCCTTGACACAGCTGACCCAGTGGGTCGCTAAGCCTACCCATTTGAGAGGTCATTTGATTGACCTAGTCTGCTCAAACTTTGTACTGCAGGTCGACGATCCACTGCCTGTTTCCTAGTCTGATCACTCTTTGATTACCTTCTCCTGGAATATCGGGAAACCTTCCTGTAGGCGTCCTGCTTCTTCTAGCCCCCCCCCCACCATAAGGTTGATACCTTGGGATTAAAGGAGGACCTTAGGCGCTCTCAGGCAGACCCTGCTGCCAACCTGGAGGAGGCGGTTGACCGGTTTAACACATGGATTAGCCGCGGGGTTGAATCCTCTAGCAAGCCTTTTTCTTCTAAGGCGCACCGGCTCTCTCCCTCTCAGCCCTGGTACTCCCTGGTTCTTAAGTAGATGAAACTGAGCTATAAGAAGTTGGAACGTCAGTGGAGGGCGGCATATTGTCCTGCTGCTAAAACTGAGCTGCGTGCAGCACAGAGACTCTACTATGCTGCGGTAAGGGATGCGAAGAGTGTGTACTACACCGATAGAATAATGAAGGCCAAAAATAACGGTAGAGAGATTTTCTCTATTGTTAAAATCTTCATGGCTCCCAGTGCGGAAGCTAAGGCCATTCCAGCCTCTGCAGGATGGTCTGAGATGCTATCTGAATTTTTCATTCATAAAATTAAAACAATCCAAGAGAGCCTGGATCTATCGGTGCCTTTGCGGAATCCCCTCCCAGTTCCCCCCCCCCCGCTGTATCCACCTCACCACATCATTCTCACAGTTCTCTCCGGCGGCGGAGTCTGACGTTCTATCCATTTTGAAATCGCGACCATTGTTAACTGGTCACTCCAGGCGGCAACTGTACCGGGACAGTGGAAGCAAGCCAAGCTTCTACCACTTCTTAAGAAGCCGACGGCAGACCCCGCTGTCCCTGCTAACTATCGCCCTATCTCTCTGCTACCGGCACTGTCGAAGGTCTGTGAGAAAGTGGTTTTTCGCCAATTAGATGCCTTTGTGGAATCCTCGGGGGCTTTACATCCGGCGCAGTCAGGCTTCAGAACATCTTATAGCACTGAGACAGCTCTGGTGGAAATGGCTGAGGCCATCAGGGAGTGCTTGGATGGAGGCGGCAGGGCGGCTCTGATTTTATTGGACCTCTCTGCCGCCTTCGATATCGTTCCTCATCAGCTTCTCCTTTCCCGCCTTTCTGCCATTGGCATCTCGGGGGCTGTGCTCTCTTGGCTGGAGTCCTTCTTGGACACTCGCACCCAGCAGGTTTGGATACCCCCTTTTTCTTCCTCGGCCAAGGAGGTCACAACAGGAGTCCCCCAGGGCTCGACTTTGAGCCCCCTGCTCTTCAACATCTATTTGACTCCTCTGATCTCACTGGCAGAGGAGCTGGGGGCCAAAATTATGGCGTATGCTGACAACACCCAGCTTTTATTTACCTGGAACAGCCCCGATCTGCGTACGGACACCGCGCAGAACTGCCTCTCCGCCTTGTTCACATGGCTTGCGCATGCCAAGTTAAAATGCAATGAGGGGAAATCAGAAGTCCTCCTATATGGCCAATTTCCTCCTAACTTTGTGGAGGCCCTGTGGCCCTCGGATTTTCCCTGGCCACTGTCGGAGGGAGGCCCGGTAAAAAATCTGGGGGTGTGGTTTGGGGAAGACCTTCTATTCTCGGATAACATCATGAGATTTACTGGTGTCTGTTTCGGCACACTTAAGTCCCTCAGTCGTTTTTTCCCTCTGCTTCCTCAGCCAGCCAAGGAAATGGTGGTCCGGGCACTTATCCTGTCTCGCTTAGATTACGCTAATGCGCTTTTTCTGAGCATTCCTGACTATTTATTGAACAAACACCAACTGATTCAAAATGCGGCGGCCAGCCTCCTATTGAACATCTCCAAGAGAAACTGCATAAGGGCACGCCTCCGTGACCTCCATTGGCTTCCGGTGGCCCAGAGGGTGCAGTTTAAGGCCCTTATCTTAGCACATAGAGCCTTGCACGATTCAGGTCCCTGCTACATTAGGAAGCGAGTATCCTTTTATATTCCCCATCATTCTTTACGTTCTGCCTCACACCGTCTGATGGCTACCCCCCGCTTTCGCCGCTCCAGACTTGGGGGTCAGTCACTCTCGGTCATGGTAGCCGGGCTTTGGAACAACCTCCCAGTTGCCCTACGCCATACACACGATCTCATGGCTTTTAAGAAACTGCTAAAAACCCACATTTTCAAACAAGTTTTTCTCTAAGCTTCCCTCTCACACGCACGAGTCTGTACCGCGCCAGGATACTCCAGAGTTGTTGTGCATGCTATAAGTCTCTTATAACATAACATAACAACATAACCTTGCCCTGGGTGCTGGCAACCCATGCTATGCCCTGCCTACAGCCACAGTATTCATCATGTGCATCAATTCATCTGAACAAAACTGCAGATGCCACATCAGTGCTGCAGCCAGACTGGGACTACACCAAGGAGTCAAACAGAGGAAATATCCCCCAGCTGATTAATTACATGTATACATTCAACAGGTTTTCAAAGGTCTCCTCCAATTTCTATAATCTAGAGAAAAAGGAAGCAACATTTAATGAAACAAATCATAGAGGTTATTTGGTGAATATATGGTATAGGCACATATTTAAATTATGTTATAAATACATACTCAATTATGTTAAGCTTCTTGTGGTACTGTGTCCATTTCAGGTGCTTTGAAGCCCTGTGTGCAGAAGAAGTCTGGGAGAGGCCAAGCTGGAGTGGTTGGACAGGGAGGATGCCCTGGAAAGGAGCTAGAGTGCAAGTGAGTACAGATGAAAACATCATGCACCAGAAGGGAACACACATGCTAATGGAACACATTGGAAAGAAAGAAAATACATGGGAACAAACACTGCCTCATAAATTGTGTGAGTCTCATGCACTTAAGCACTGTCTCATTCCTTGGCTGTGGGTCACCTCTTGGTACCAAGCTTCATTCATTTTCTTCAAGACCCCCATCTTGGCACACTGCCTCTCTCTTTAGGCGAGAGACCACTGCTGCAGGCGTATACCACAGGGTGCAAGCCTCTTTCCGTGGAGCACAGTCTCACTCACTGAGTGTGATGCTACTTCTTGGAGTATGTTGTCACTCCTTTAATGTGATGGAAACACCAAGAACAGTCTAACTAATTTGCGATAAGCCATGCTTCTTGGATCACAGTCGTATTCACTGTTTGTAAGCCCCACTTCTTGGTCGCAGTTTGTGATTTCTACACTTTGGCCTCCATCATATCTCACTGGTTGGAGCATCATACTTTGGAGCACAGTACATTGAGTGTTAGGTTCACTCGTTGGAGCACTGTGTCATTTACGGAGTATCAGTTTTATATCTTGGAGCAAAGACGCGGCCATTGAACATGAGTATCTTGCCTTTGGTTTACTCATTTTGTGCGATTCCCAAATTTTTTAGTAGAGTTTCAATCACTGGCCATGAGTTACTCTCCACATGGTGGAGACTCATCGTTGACAACTGTCAATAGGCACATTAACTTTAACAGAGTCCTGCAATAGAGATTTGTTTTGTTGGGATGCTCTTAAATCCCACTCTAATTGACCCTTGGCCGTGGGATCTCTTTTGAGACATGCTTAGGGCTCTGGTCGTGTTACGGTTACACTTGATATGGACAGGAGTAATTAAGACATGTGAACAGGATTTCAAAAGAGTTCTTTTGATGTGTTTTTGAACTGATTTCCAAAAATTGCATCTGAAGATAGAACATTAAATTTGAATGGGCATGCCTGTATTGAATAATATACATATATTGTGTTCCCATCACTATATAACATACTAGCAGCCCGTCCCGACGTTGTCCGGGGATGAAATGTTATGTGTGTAATGTTTCACAGCGTTTTTTATATGTGCCTCCTTAGCTGTCCCGTATTTGCATCTCCTTAGTTCTGTGTGCGTCCTCAGCTTTAAGTTTTTAAGCTTTTGTGTGTGCAAGTGCGTTGTGTTTGATGTTAATGTGACTGTGCCCCTTCAATTTGTAATGTTTTTGGAAGGTGTTTGTCTGGTTCTGCACGCAGTGTTAGTAAGTGCGTTGTTTATATGTGGCTTGTTAGGTGGCCCCTATTTGCAGCTCCTTCGTTTCGTGTGCGTCCTCAGCTTTAAGCAGTGTCCGACGTGATTCCGTGCTTGTGAGGGCTGGTTGAGGCCCCACGCGTTGTCTTTCACGTTAATGTGTGTACGCTGAGAGTGCCCTGCGTGATCCCGTGCTTGCGAGGGCTGTTTTGAGGCTCTGTCTGAGCCCCGGAGTCCAAGTAAATTGTTAACTGTCTTTGATCGTATTGTACGCTGCCTGCCTTCAGTGTCCGCAGGAGCCGTTGGAGCGTGAAAGTCGGGGTCAGTAAATGTTGAGCTTGTGCGGGCCTTTATTATTTTTCTTCCTGCAGCCACTTGTGAGAAATGTAACGTAAAAAAATGAGTGACGGTTTATTTTGTTAGAGTAAATTGTAGGCAGTATGCGAAGGATCCGTGAATGCGTCGCAGCTTGTTGTTTGGAGAGGTACGTGTGAGACGTGATCAGAACAGCAAGGCGGAGCATGAATGTTTCCGCAAGCCGCGCCCCTTTTTTTTACTTAATTGTAGTGCAACCCCCTATGACAACGCTGACGCCTAAAAAGTTAGCGGCGCACTATATATCAGTAATGTCGCGTCATGTGAACGGCAAGGTGAAGCGTGAATGTGCGCGCACATTCCTGGCGCAAGCCACGCCCCTTTTTATTATAATTTTGTTTTTTCCCCGAGTAACAACGCTAACGCTTATGCCTACAAAGTTTGGTTCGCACTATATATGATTAACGGCGCCTGATGCGGCGCAGCTTGTTTTGAAGTTGGAGCATGAATGGGCTTGCACATTGCTTCTGAAAGGCGCGCTAGTGAAGTACGCGGCCATTTTTTTTAAATTGTGGCACGCCCCTCTGACAACGCTGCTCTGCCACGCCCCTATGAGAACGGTGCACGCCCACAAACTAATAATGTGAAGTGTAGTTTGACACGCCCACGCCCACGACACGCCCACGCCAACGCCCAAGTGGAGTTTGACACGCCAACGCCCACAAGGGACTACTTTACCCCTAAGGTTCTTTGACCTTTCTAATGCATATGGTGGCCAGCTGTATAGCCTATGTCCATCTGCTGCAACTACCCTTTACAATGGTGTATTGGGTGTTGTGATTGGTGCTGTACTTCTTGAGTTTACCCGCCTCAAAGGTTTCAGCTCTCTCTTTATAATAGTAGTATAGATCAAATAAAACTAATACACTATTAAATGTCTCATTTGAAGAAATAAATGATTTATTTAAATGTATTTTGTGTTTAACACCTATTTAATGCCTTTTTGTGCAATCTTAATCACAACTTTACAATTAAAATATTGGATTTAATACCTTATGTATATCACGGCTAACAAGGCCTTCCTTTGTTTGAGTGATTTGTACCCTCCATTGCTGTTGTGATTGAGGGCATCATTACTTTTGTTTGGCTTCTTAGATTCCAGCCTTTTGGGGAGGAATGGTGGAGGAACCAGGGGGTGCTTCTAGGAAGAAAAAAGTAAAGATCTGTACTAACACAAAATCGCACCTGTGATGTGCAGGAAACTGTAAGGACTGTAAGAGTGCGGAATATAGGAGCAAAACATAGATAAGCAGTGGTACGGTACAAAAAAATCACAAACCATGACTTCTGTCACAACATGATGGCCAGGATTTGCAGGAAGAAGCAAGGATAACCTGTGAGGAGGAGGGGGAGGAGAAGGAAGAGAGGGACACAGAAAATACAAGTACCTGACAGCCGACACAAACGGTGTTCATGGCAATAACAAATAAAAGTGAGACAACAGAGAGGTATAGTAGCGGCCCTTCCCCTGCCAAAGTGGGGAAGCGGGCAGGGCCAGAGGAGGGAGATGGGGAGCAGGGAGGTGGGGAGTGTTTGGGGGGCAAAAAAAAAAAAAAACCTTACCTTGTCATCGCCTCTGCTGTCTCCCGCACATCGCCTCGTCCTTCTTCTGGCCCTGGGCATAGGCTGCTCCGCAGCCAATCCTGAAGCTGCGCTCGCCTGAGAGCAGCTTCAGGATTGGCTGGAGCGCTGGCAACTTGCACTCCCAGGAAAACTGGGAGTCTGTGCCTGCTCTCTCCAGACCTAGCAACGCAGCTGAGGCTGTAGAGAGCTTCACTGCGCATGAGTTTGCCGGCCTGAGACAGCCGACACTTCCCTACCAGCAGTGTCATCCCCTGGACCCACCCCAAGACTCGTCAGAGTCCTGGGGCCGCATACAGGGGATTAAAATAAAACTATAATAAAACAGGTTTAAAACCCGTTTTATTATCATTTTATGTTCTGCTGGTGGTTGGGGGGGCAGTGCTCCTCTGCTCTAATGGAGCAGCCGACCCTGGAGAGGTAGATGATGGAAGGCGGTGTAGCGCTTTTTCTCTGGTCTCCAATATACAGTGCTATTGATGAACAAGGAGCAGCGTTAATCCTCTAAGGGTTTTGGTGCTCCACACTGATCTTGGACAACATGTAGATTTAATATCAAATAACATTTCAGAAATATATGGAGAAACACATTCGGCTTCATAATAAAGACTAGCAAGCATTATGCAAAACATGAAGGTTTATTGACAAATTAAAGGTAATGTGGAAAACAAAAAAATGGTAAGAATCAGTCAGTCATCTGTCATACAAAACATGAAGCTTGGAATAAAATGCAAATCATGGAATAGCAGAACAGAGTACAATGCAGTTAGGTACTCGTACATCGGAAATCAGACAAACAGACTGACACCTTCTAAAGGTCAAGGGAGAGTGAACCCAACACTCGTGGTAAGGATCATTTTATAGAGTGAAATACCATAAGCTTCATTCACTGGGTGTGAAAGTGCAAAATAAGGGTGGGCGGAGTACCACTACCCGGAATTCTGCTGAATTGAACAAAAATGTCATGAACTCTGCAACTCCATTCCGTCTCATGCCCATTAATAAAACAGAAACCTCATATACTCTTAATAAAAAAACAAGTAACTCTATCATTACATGCAAAAATGCATATAGTCTTCTCACAAAAGTAAAAAAATATAGCAAGCAGCAGAAAGGTGATGATTTTGTGGTCCTCTCTAACCTAGTGAGATAACCAAGTAGATGCCTTGAACACAAAGAGCACATCATGCTGAAATGATTCGGTGGTGGTCCCATCCTCTTAGGACCACCGCAAGCACAGTTATGGGCAAAAATACATTCCCAACCAAAGGCCCTGCAAATCATTATGGGACGATATTCTAGAGTGCAGTGAATATTATTTGTGCTCAAGGCATCCACTTGCCCTCCCCCTAGGTTAGGGGTGACCCCAAAATCATCACCTCTCTCATTGCCTTGTATTTTTTAAAGTTCACTTTTGTGAATTGGTTATATGCTTTTCAGCATGTAAAGGTAAAGTTGCTTTATCTAAGGGTTGTGGGTGCAGTAGCTAACTCCGCTATGTAATGGAGTTGGAAATTCATAGTTACCAAATCTCTGCTAGCGGAGCAGAGGTCATTGCCCATGGTTAGCGCAAAGGCCTAGAAATCCTACCCAATCATGTTAAAGAAAGAACAATACTTTGGCAGCATGTCTCACAGGCTCATATAATGGAACTACAATCCGTACAGTTAGTATAAAAAGGTAAGTTCTCCTGAGAATCACATTGTGGTCCCAATAGGTGAGACCCTGGGAAAAACATTCACTTTGCTAACACAGCATGAAATTGAAGCTTGAGAACAAAGCATCATGTTCTATCAAAACAATATTTACAAGTTCACAATAGTGTGTTGAGTGCATGGTGTGGAAAGGATAGAAAGTTGGCTGCGTGCAGGGTAAAGATGGCGACAAGCAGCAACCATGATTTTGAAATCGAGATTTGTATTATCAATGTTAAAATAAACACAACTTCTCAACAAAAATATTTCATATTCATTATGTGTTAATCACACTGTCCTAAAGCAATTGTGTATTTTCATTAAAACCACTATACCAAAGGTAAAACCAACGCAGCCGCAATGCATCCAGCATGGCAGCTTCTAGGCCAAACGTTAGCGCAAAATACAGTGCCATCAGGAAACAACAAAATGAGGTAATATTGGGGCATATTATATAGAACAGGCAATAATGATCGCCAGCGAAGGTCATCCGCAATTTGTTTATCGCTTCCTTTCCTGGACACATTTCGCATTTTTATCGATGTATTATTAAGACTTCGATAACATGCGATGGTGTTTGGGAAAGGAAGTGAAAACTTCCGCTAACAGGCGATAGACAAACATGCGATAGCATGTAGTCCGCGAGTTAGCGGTGCGTTGGCAAGAATTATATTGCAGCTACCATGCCATACAGCCTGAAAACCCCCTGTTTGACAGGCGCCTTGCACTCTCAGCATGAGAGTTGCCAAACTATACATTGCAGTTCATAAAATAATCTTGCCTGTCACCTAACATTAAGAATATTGATGATAAATTAGCAATGAATAGTTTTATATTATACCTTTGATGTTTGCGTTTACTGTTACATTGGGTAATGTAAGACGATTCATTGCTAATTTATCATCAATATTTTTATTGTTAGGTGACAGGCAAGATTATTTTATGATGAACTGCGATGTACCCCATTTACAAGACAACGGCACCTCTTAACCCTTTGGCTGCGGGAGTTATTCCCCCGCTGTGCTGGGGGCAGGGGGGCGCGTACAGCGCCCTGGTGCTCATGACGAGCTCCGCTGGTCATGAGCCACGGTGCTCGTGTGCTCATGATGAGCTGAGCTCATCACGGCCACACCCGTTTCCTTAGAACGCTCAGCACAGCAGGGGAATTAGCCCCGCGTGTGAACGTTCTAACGGCCATGACGAGCTCAGCTCGTCATGAGCACTCGAGCACCGTGGCTCATAACGAGCTGAGCTCGTCATGAGCATGGGAGGGGTTAACATGGTAAAGGGTCTCCCTCGTATGACCATGTTTAGTCAGGTTTTTTCCAGGTGTTAAAAACCTGCGTATATCGGGGGTTAGCGTAATTTTTTTATCGTGGTTCATCTTAGATAATACAGCGAAGTGCTGTTAGAGATTTTTACTGTGAAATTTAGGTAAGTTACGCCTACCTTGCATGTCTTTAGTGATACATATCGCTGGCATGCAAGGCAATAAATAAAACATCAGCTAACCCCTGAAAGCTTGTGCTAACGCATGTTAGCGCAGGCTTGCTAATAGGGCGATAATAATATTGCCGCTTTATCGGCACAAAGTGCTGCTAAAGCGGCGATAATGCCCATGATAATATGCCCCTTAGTTATTGTTGAAGCTTGCTTCAGCTTGCACTAGACAAGTGAAACTGTCCAGCACTTCTGAGTGGCTGGACATTCAGAAGGGTCTAACCAGAGAGACCCGTTATTGTTGGTTAAGGACAATCAATCAGAATTGCTGAAACAGCAGTTTCAACAGTTCTGACTGTCAGCCCTCAAATAATGTGTCTCTGTGGTTAGACCTTTTAGTTAGCTTATGGGGATGCATCATGTACCTTGTATAGTCCCTGCTCACTAATTCTTTAAGGAGCAGTTCATGACAGGATGGGCTGGTTGCTTATTTTACATTGGTATTTGGCTCTAGGAGATATCACTTCAATTTAGTTTCACCTGCAGGTACAGAAGAAAATACGAATAAGACAGGATTAGTCCAGCTATTTTCTTTTGTTTTCCATATGCAGAAAAAAAATCACGGATCACTACTTAATGACCTCCCACATGATGTAACAGATGACACCACAAATGACATCATGAAACCTCTAGTGTCAACACCTTCTTTTACTCATACACAGACTTGCAGTATTAATACAATCTAGATTCTATAAGCATTTATTGGAACATACATATTTTGAAAGACCAAAATCTCTGCCCAGTGAGTTACCCAGCGCCTTGAGAACCTCACGGGTGAGTAGCGCCTTTTAAACGCCCTGATTGATTGATTTACGGAGCGCTTACCCATTGCTTGCTATGGATGACCATAGGTTAATCCCACCTGGTTCCAGTTGGAAGTGCTACTTAGCCCACGGTCTGGCATCTGCTGTCATCATTTTATGTCCATGGACATCCCCTGGTTAATCAAGGATCATTGTCAACAATGGATGACCAGGTCTTGCATCCAGAGCATGCTTCACACAGCTGATGTTGTGCCACACAGGCTATTTATTTGGGTGTGCCCAGCGCAAGACCTGGGCAGTGTCTATTCCTTGTAACCAAAGGATTATGTGGGGGTACCCTGCAGTTTCAGTGATGTCAGTAACTTTGTAAGGGTTGATGTTAGGAGCTATGTTTATGTACTCATCATGACTGGCAGATTCCGACCAAGATAACATCCATTGAATTCATGACACAATAAAGTGTCTTACATGACGCCAAGTGTTTCTTAGACAACAGCACTTACATGCTGCTCTGGAAATATTCCTCTCCTGCTTTATTGCCTTTAGACTTTACTTTTATTTTAAGAGTCCCTTTTAGCTTCATAGATTGCTTTGTAAAAAACTTATGACAGCAATAAGGCAATGCGACTGTACTCTGTAAATCATATAACTAGTTATTGTCATGGCAAACTGTAATAAAGTTAATTTGCAAGCATGGTGCTGCCCCTTCCAGGAACCATAAGTTTCTGTTTAGCTCCATCTCAGCACCCATGCACCACACCTTCAATGAATCATTTAAGCAACAAGATCCCACAGGACCTAATGTGACCCAATCAGTGCTGGTAGTGAAAGTTCATAGTTCAGGGCCTTCTTGTGGCTACAAATATTCAATCCATCCAAATATAGTTATTACATACCAGTTTTGTCAACTTCAAGCTAAGTTACCTTAGAAAGTCCATCCCTTGCTGATATTGCTCTTGGAATTCCTAGCTTCTAACAGGATGTGAGTCTAGCTGAATATTGCATGATACAACGCACGCTATTACATCGCATACTATTACAACGCGGTCGTTACAACAGCGTTGTTAGTACGCAGTACCTTTACATCGCAAGTCATTACAATGACTTGCTGTAGGGGGCGCGCTGGACTTAGGAATAGTATTGTTTACTATTCCTACTCCAGTTTGCGCAACAGGAGGGAAGGTGTTGGATTTCATATTCAATACCTTAGCGCCCCCTACAGCAAGTCGTTCTAATGACTTGCGTTGTAAAGGTATTGCGTACTAAGAACGTGGTCGTTGTAACGACTGTGTTGTAAAAGCACTGTGTTGTAACAATAGCATTGTAAATGCTGTTTCTTGTCTAGCTGGGACTCTTCAAATGATTAGGAATGGTGTGACCTGTAAAAGACCACGTCTGCTTCAAATAACACAGACTGCATCCTATTATTTTCTTCCAGCTTCCATTATTTCATTGTTCCTGGTCCGACCCCTGCACATTGTTGTTTCCTGTCAATAACAGAACGTTTGAAAATAAAGACTAACATTTGTTGGTCACCCATTTCTTTTCCTATCACATGTTTGATAATTTTGGTTCAGTGTTTCAGACAAAATAGTTCCATGTACTCCAGTCACAAGTATCCACGTCATCTCTGGCCAAACTCTACAAGGCCCTGACAGCTCCATCAAAAAATGTACAAGGTCTTCCACTCATAACTGGTTCACACTGCAATTCGTGTCCCTAAACGTTGAGTATATGAATGTAATGGCATCAATCTCTTTTCCCATGAATAAAATCATCTATGCAAAATCCTTGCGGTAATGTAAAAAATGTGAACACGAAAATTGTGTTGTAGAAGGTGTTTTTCCATTATCCAGGATATTTGCATAATCCTCAATAAGGTTTTTTTTCTCTGGAGAGATATCACACCCTTTTCATAACGTACTAGTATCCCACCATTACTGAGTGCCTTCTGACCCCATTCAAACATCATCCAAATTGGTAAATGGTTGGAGGAATAGCGTGCCAGGCATTCTAATAGAATTTTGAGCAGGCACAATATTAGACCGGAACCTGCTGAATTTGAGGCCAAGGTTAGGCACTAAGGGGTCGATTAGGATCGCGGACGGACTTGAGTCCGTCCGCGACCCCTGAGGAGGAGGGAACGTCCGCATGGGCTGCGGCGTTCCCTCCGAGCAAATTAGGATGGGACCGCCAGGGTGGCGGTCACATCCTCTATCTTTAACATTGCGGCGGGTGCAGCTTCAAGCTGCACCCGCCGCAATCTTAAAAATGCATGCATCGCATTTGCATGCACAAAGCGGCAGGCACCGCGCGGTGCCTGCTGCTTTGTGCACGCAAATGCAGGGGGGTACCATAGGTAACCCCCATGTGCATCCCCCACCCCCCCTTCACCCAGGGGGCCCGCAACGGGCCCCCGAAGTGAAACTCCGTATGCTTTTCCACGGCGGAAAAGCCGCCGTGGAAAAGCATTACATTCCCACCATCCTAATATGGCTGGCTGTGTCTGATAGACACCACCAGCCATGTTAGAGCTTTTGCGCCGCAGTCGGAAGGCGACCGTGGCGGAGAAGCTGCGGACGGAATCCCATACCCACCACCATCCTAATTTGGCGGTGGGTCTTTGGAGGCTCCGCAGCGGTTTTCCTGCAGCCTCCGGGCGAGCGGTGGCTTCCGCCGGCCCGGAGGATGCGGGAAAACCGTGGTCATAATCAGCCCCTAAGTGCCCGATTACGATGGCGTTCGGAAACTGTTCCGAACAAATCAGTCTCGGAATCATGTCTGACCGAATCGGGCGCTGCGAGCCCGACTGACCGATTATGATGCTTTCCAACATCGTTTGGTAAGACTCCAATGGACTTCAATGGGAGCCTGTGTTCCGAACGAGAACACAGGCTCCCATTGAAAAAAGGGGTGGTTGGGGAAAATCTTGAACCATGTGGCAGGCACACCATGGTACCTGCTACATGCTGCATGGTTGGGAATAGGGGTCCCTTGGGTACCCCCACGGACCCCAACCAGACGTCTCTGGTTGCAGGGGGCCTGCAATGGGCCCCCAAAGACAGAGTCCGACAGCTGTTTTGTGTCGGGCAGACCGAATCAGATCAGCTGTCATCATACTTGCTAGTTCGGAAACCGGATCTGTAGAGCTGTACGAATCAGCTTCAAAAGACTTGGCCTGTCCGAATGCCTTTCGGAACCGATTTGTACAGCCGAAAGAGTTTCTGGGCATTGTAATTGCTCATTTGTAAATTTGTAGATTCATTCAGAAACATGGGTTCCGAATCAGATTCTGCAATACCGAATCTCATTCAGAGCCTTTACGAACGACATCGTACTTGGGCCCTAAGTTGGCAATGTCTTGTGCTTGGGGAGGAATCCATATGCAACTGGACAGTGGTGATAGTAGACTTGACAACACAGATTGAGCGAAAAGTGTTCACCCCAGTGGAAAATCATTGATTGGTCAGAAAGAGTGAGATTAGGCACTTTTTTCCCAGTTGTTGCACAGGTCTACTCCAGACCTGCCATCATCATCAAAACACTGGAAAAGACTGATATGGTGTACGTGGACTATGGCCAGACATGGCATGGTACGAAATCTCGGAAGGCCTAGTACATAGCCTAGAAGCTTTTTAAACTGTACACAGGCTAATGTTCTGGGGATTATTGGGCACAAAGTAACAATTTTGGTCATTGATGGACTTACACTTACCAACACTACCTCTCAGGCTCAAGCATATGTGGTTTCTTTGATGTGTATCAGTAGCATGACAGCACATCATGCTGTCATGATAGTTTTTCACCACATAGCTGTAGGTTTCAATACTTATTTACCTCTTGGATCTGTAGAGCTGTACGAATCAGCTTCAAAAGACTTGGCCTGTCCGAATGCCTTTCGGAACCGATTTGTACAGTCGAAAGAGTTTCTGGGCATTGTAATTGCTCATTTGTAAATTTGTAGATTCATTCAGAAACATGGGTTCCGAATCAGATTCTGCAATACCGAATCTCATTCAGAGCCTTTACGAACGACATCGTACTTGGGCCCTAAGTTGGCAGTGTCTTGTGCTTGGGGAGGAATCCATCTGCAACTGGACAGTGGTGATAGTAGACTTGACAACACAGATTGAGCGAAAAGTGTTCACCCCAGTGGAAAATCATTGATTGGTCAGAAAGAGTGAGATTAGGCACTTTTTTCCCAGTTGTTGCACAGGTCTACTCCAGACCTGCCATCATCATCAAAACACTGGAAAAGACTGATATGGTGTACGTGAACTATGGCCAGACATGGCATGGTACGAAATCTCGGAAGGCCTAGTACATAGCCTAGAAGCTTTTTAAACTGTACACAGGCTAATGTTCTGGGGATTATTGGGCACAAAGTAACAATTTTGGTCATTGATGGACTTACACTTACCAACACTACCTCTCAGGCTCAAGCATATGTGGTTTCTTTGATGTGTATCAGTAGCATGACAGCACATCATGCTGTCATGATAGTTTTTCACCACATAGCTGTAGGTTTCAATACTTATTTACCTCTTGTGCTGCTCTTTTATTCATCAGGAGATACAGGATATTACTTACTTTGCTGTTCAAGCCATCACTTCTTGGAAATACTCTGCTTTTGTGACGTTTCTGTATCCTTCAGCATCCAAATCTCTATTACCACAATTGGTGTCTCTTTTTATGTAGTATTTACATTTCATCAGAAATTCTTGACCATTATTTAATTTTTGTTACTAAACAGTTAGGATGTATTTTCATTTCTAAGACGATCACTACATATTACCTGTCTGCCTACATAAGAAGACCTATGCACTGATTGACTGCCAAGAATCTTTATAACACCTCTCATTGCTCCTATCTACAGATTTAGTTCATAAAATGTTATTTATATTTGAGCTTCTGGATTTGAATTTAATGTGACATATTTGCCCGATATTCTAATACTTACTATAGTTACATCTTTATTGGAGTGGACATAGCACAGTACCCCTGGAAATTCAGAGAATATTGTTCTGGTGGATATTTTGTTTTCCCCGAATGACGAAAGTGCTCATGATTGAGGATATCAGACTAATTGGTGTATGTAAGTCCTGACACCTTCTGTGAAAACACTTTCCTATTGCATGGGCAGATCCAGACATATTTGTATGTCTCTTACATCTTAAAACCACAGCTCAAATATGTCTTCTTACTCTAATACTAGTTTGAAATGACACCCGAATGGCACCAAACCAAAGAGATTTTAAAGAACCTCCTTCTCCAATTTTATCATACCACAAGCCTAAATTATATACAAAACTAAGTTAGAGCTCTACAACCTTTTATGAAAGCTGCAAATGAAACATTACAATATATTGGATTGGATGGATAGTAATGCTAAATAGGTACAGCGCGTATTAGTGCTGTACAAGATAGCACTTTTAAGATTTCTTGTCTGAAATGTGATATTCAGCCTGATCAAGAAGATCTAGAAAACCAAAATAGGAGCATCAACTCAAGGTTGTATGTCTTGCCTGCAAGAGAAGAGGGTCTGTAACTTGTTACATTTAAAGAGCATATAGAGAAGGCAAAATAGATAATTCTTAATCCTCGTTCAAAACCTCATGGTATCATTAGGCGATTTCTCCAACTTACTGATCTACTTTGCATTGACACAGCTGCCAAGGGTAAGAAGATTATTATTTTTTGATCAGGCTGTCCAATCTTATCATATCCCAAGATCTTCTCAATATTAACAGTGCCAGCATAAAATAATTTTTAGGTATGCAACCTACTCTTCATCAGTTGAATTTTTGTTATAAAATTGTCCATTCATTGTTGGACTTGGCCCTTTTTGACAGGTTCACCCCTGAACTTTTTGCCTTAAGCACTGACATGTGGTAGTGGTTTTAGACCTCTGGGAACTTTAGCACTTCGGACCAGTGTAAAGTGGGTGCGCTCTCTGAGTGCGTGTGGTGAGATTGGCCTGCCCTCCCATAGGAACGCATGGGGGATAAGTGTGTCCATGGTAATTCCTGGTGTGAGAGGAGTGCTGGGTCGAGTTTAGTATGTATGAACTCGTGAGGATAAATGCTGCGCAATGATGTGCATAGATTTATGGTGACTGGTGGAGAAATGCCGCTTTTAGAAGTTGATGTGAATTGCATGTCTGGCTTGTGATTGACAGGAGCTGAAAGGTGTGGGTAGCTCCAGGAGGGGCAGGGTGAGTCAGCTAGGCTGAATGGGACACCTGGGCGCTGAGAGTGGTGGGAGGAGAAATCCCCTGACTCTTAATAGGATGGTGCTTCCCTAGTACAATGCTGGCTCCGGCCCCTGTAGTGTGTCTGATCACTTAGCCCCCACCTGACAAAGGCAACAGGAGCTGGGCAAAACAAAGTGCTCCAAATCCCCCTAAACCAGTTCTGACTGGTATCCCCAAGCCCTGTGCTGTGACACAATGGGATTTTGTAATATAAATATAGGAGCTGTGACCCCATGAAAATGTTCAGTCTTAGTGTGCTGTTCCTGCCGGGGTGTGCCGCTGCTGGAGCCCAGGGGGTGCTGCCATAAGGGCTTGCCTCCCTGGGCCCTGCATTGCCCCTTCATCCCTCAAGACTTTTTGGGACCCTTTTGCTTGTCTGGATAGTCCCAGGATCTTTTTGATGTCTTCTGTGCCCTGAGAGCGCGTTATCCTAACTTTCCCCAAAGGAGGAGGAGAGCCCGGGGGCTGCGCATCGCGTAGCGGCAGCCCTCTGTGAGGGAATCCCCACCGTAGGGATTCCCCCCGTGATGCCTAAACCGCAGGTGCCCACCCCGCATTTTTCTTTATTGCACAGGTACCCACCCCGCTTATCTTTATACTCAAAATGGCGGGTGCCCACCCCGCTTCTCTTTTTTCATTCAAATAGCGGACTGCCCACCCCACTTATGCTTTAGATTGATGACGGGTGACCACCCCCCATATGCATTATTTTAAAGGGAGCCTACCCCGTAATGCCGCCAAAGAGAGTAACCGGGGCGCGGCCAAATGCAAACCAGAAGTCACGCCTGATAAGCCTGACTGAGGGCGGGTCTGCCGCACAGGGCCGGAAGCGAGGGAAGGCCTGCCGGCCCAAATGGGGCTCCCGTTAGCTGCTGGAAGTCCCGGTACTGAAGGATTCAGAGGCAGGCCGGTGGGAGCCCACCCCGCCTACCTAGAGGCCGCAGGATGTGCCCAGAAAGAGAGAGTCCCCGATGAGTGGGGGCTCTCCTGAAACCTGCCGTCCCAGTCCAGCAAGGAGACCTGGAGAAGTGGTGCCGATCCCGCCATGAGGAAGAGCCCGGTGAGTGAGGGCTGATCTCGGGCGGGAAGCCTCAAAGATTGAACAAAGCCCCCGTGCCCTGGTCCTTTGTTTTGGTAATTGTCCCAGCTGCCCCACCTGACAGTGGGCAGCTGCACCGATGGGGGCAATATTATTTAAGAGAGCCCCAGTGAGGCCCTGAAGAGGCACAGATGTGCCAGGGCCCTTTACTTTGTCTTGTCCTCAGCTGCACTGCACCAGCGCGGGCAGCTGCAACACTTGCACACATTGGTTTGGAGGGCACATTGAGTGCCCAGGCCCACGTTCAGATTCACAGCTGCCCAGCAAGTAGTGGGCAGCTGCAACGTTTAGGCCATCATTCCTTTGGCGGGCATATTTAAGGAGATAGGAGTGAGGCGCACTCCTCTCCCCCTGTACTTTTACAGCTGCGCAACACTAAGTGCCAGCTGCTAAGTTTAGGTCTGCGCATTTGAGCACCCCTGACTTCTGTTGCATTGCAGTGTGCCCTGACTTTTGAACATAGGGCATTTGAGCCCCTTTGAGATGGCCAGTTGGCCAGGGGGGCTGTTAATAGGGTGCCAGGCCCTAATGTGATTTATGTGGTGCTAGGAAATGTGATTTACGTAGTATGATTTACGCACACTGTTTTGATACCTCTAAATGTGGCTTTTGCCAAGCGCGAGGCTCGACGAGTGCACACTTAGGGCCCGGCCTCTCGGCTCCTCACCACGCCCTTAGGAGAGTAGGCGACCGGCTTGCCCAATGGGCGGCTGGCCGCGATCCATTTCCGGGTCGGCAGGTGACGCGCATCCGGTGCGGGTGAGGGCAGAGACTCTGGCCTATTTAGGCTCTGGGAGTCGTGGTCCCGGTCTCTTGCCTCTCCTGCGCCAGATGTGCGGACACCTTGCCGCACCTACTTAGCTTAACTTAATTTGGTTGGCCTTAACTTAGTTTTGGCTGTAGTTTACTGTTAATTTGGAACGGGTACTGTGTCCTGGCCCGGAGCGGCGGTCAGGGTCGCGGACCACGCGACGGCCGAGAGCGGCGTCCTTCAGAGCAGCCCATGGACGAAGATGAGTCCGATTGCAGGCCACATGGCGACGGAGAGCAGCAGCTACCTTGTGCCAGGACCCAGATCGGCGGGTGAGGTGTCGGGTGTCCCGGGGAGCTGCGGGCAGCCGTGGGAGGCGGTGAGGGGCGGTTAGTATGAAGCCGCTGGGCTGGGGGTCTCTCCCATGGCCCGCGGCTGCCTGCAGTGTCCTGCGTCTTTGTTGGTGTACATCGGGCGCCTGGCATCTTTACTGCCGACCCGGGGGGGTAGGGGGGCGCAGGGTTCAGGGGCTGTGGAGCGAGCTTGCGGGTTCATCGATCCCACCTTTGAAAGAACATCCATTGTCTGTGCCCATGCTTGTGAACGGATTTGAATTTGTGCTGTGTTTACCATTGCGACAGCTTTTCGGTTCTTGATGAAGTTTACGCTGGGCGGTATGCAAGTAATGGGGGAGGGGTCGGAATTCTTCGAGATTTTATATTGTCGTGGCTGATTTGTCTGATACCCCTAATGAGGTGTTTCGGGTGTTTTGTTTATCAGGGTAGTTAGTAAAAGGCAGTCCCTGTCGCTGACACATGGCGCGGCGTGCAAGTCACGAGTTTGAACTCCTAAACCGCCAACACCGCCTTCCTCTTCTGAATTGTAGTGTGATTCTTGGCATGCGTCATACGAGGTTGGGTGAAGTCAGGCGGGTAGAGCATCGAAAGAGGACCGATGTAATGGTGTGGGTGAGACCGGTTCAGTTACAGTGCCAGACCCCTTCATTAGATTGCTAGCAAAACGAGGGGCGTCATTTAAATTGAAGTAACGGAATGTGACCTGGTACAGCGGAAGGCACCTTCAAAGTTGCGAATATAACATACATATGTGTGGGGCGTGTCGCTTAATTGCGCTGGTTGTACCATTTTATGAAAGGGACTTGTGAAGCTCATATTAGAATAAGGGAAGAGGAGTCAAAGTCATTAACAAAGTAACCAGCAGTAAGTTCATTTGATGAACAGGAACGGACACTGTACTAAGAGCACGAGGTTGGTCGTATATGCCGTTAAGATCAGGAGGTACATATGGTGATCTTGTTACGAATACAGCGATACAAAATGGGATGATGGATGGAGCGTTTGAGCAAATCAAACACTCACCCCCAGTCAATTGATCTGGGTTTAATCCATCACCATTCTTTAGCCCACTCAGCCACCCCATTTCAGACATGGCTATATGCAAATCAGTCTGACCCTTTGCCTCATGGGAAAAGTCCAGCCCGAACTGCCAAGCCATGCCTTCCATGGACCGGAAACAAGCATCCTGGGACCGGTTTCGGATTCATAATCCTCATCAGCCAGGCTATCTTGAATCCAGTGGCCAAGTGAGCAAGGGACTCACGTCTGAGCATACCCTGCCACACTTAGGGCGAACAAAGCGATACAAAAGGGGATGATGGACGGAGCGTTTGAGGAAATCAAACACTCACCCCCAGTCAATTGATCTGGGTTTAATCCATCACCATTCTTTAGCCCACTCAGCCACCCCATTTCAGACATGGCTATATGCAAATCAGTCTGACCTTTTGCCTCATGGGAAAAGTCCAGCCCGAACTGCCAAGCCATGCCTTCCATGGACCGGAAACAAGCATCATGTGACCGGTTTCGGATTCATAATCCTCATCAGCCAGGCTATCTTGAATCCAGTGGCCAAGTGAGCAAGGGACTCACGTCTGAGCATACCCTGCCACACTTAGGGCGAACAAAGCGATACAAAAGGGGATGATGGACGGAGCGTTTGAGCAAATCAAACACTCACCCCCAGTCAATTGTTCTGGGTTTAATCCATCACCATTCTTTAGCCCACTCAGCCACCCCATTTCAGACATGGCTATATGCAAATCAGTCTGACCCTTTGCCTCATGGGAAAAGTCCAGCCCGAACTGCCAAGCCATGCCTTCCATGGACCGGAAACAAGCATCCTGGGACCGGTTTCGGATTCATAATCCTCATCAGCCAGGCTATCTTGAATCCAGTGGCCAAGTGAGCAAGGGACTCACGTCTGAGCATACCCTGCCACACTTAGGGCGAACAAAGCGATACAAAAGGGGATGATGGACGGAGCGTTTGAGCAAATCAAACACTCACCCCCAGTCAATTGATCTGGGTTTAATCCATCACCATTCTTTAGCCCACTCAGCCACCCCATTTCAGACATGGCTATATGCAAATCAGTCTGACCCTTTGCCTCATGGGAAAGGTCCAGCCCGAACTGCCAAGCCATGCCTTCCATGGACCGGAAACAAGCATCCTGGGACCGGTTTCGGATTCATAATCCTCATCAGCCAGGCTATCTTGAATCCCGTGGCCAAGTGAGCAAGGGACTCACGTCTGAGCATACCCTGCCACACTTAGGGCGAACAAAGCGATACAAAAGGGGATGATGGACGGAGCGTTTGAGCAAATCAAACACTCACCCCCAGTCAATTGATCTGGGTTTAATCCATCACCATTCTTTAGCCCACTCAGCCACCCCATTACAGACTTGGCTATATGCAAATCAGTCTGACCCTTTGCCTCATGGGAAAAGTCCAGCCCGAACTGCCAAGCCATGCCTTCCATGGACCGGAAACAAGCATCCTGGGACCGGTTTCGGATTCATAATCCTCATCAGCCATGCTATCTTGAATCCAGTGGCCAAGTGAGCAAGGGACTCACGTCTGAGCATACCCTGCCACACTTAGGGCGAACAAAGCGATACAAAAGGGGATGATGGACGGAGCGTTTGTGCAAATGAAACACTCACCCCCAGTCAATTGATCTGGGTTTAATCCATCACCATTCTTTAGCCCACTCAGCCACCCCATTTCAGACATGGCTATATGCAAATCAGTCTGACCCTTTGCCTCATGGGAAAAGTCCAGCCCGAACTGCCAAGCCATGCCTTCCATGGACCGGAAACAAGCATCCTGGGACCGGTTTCGGATTCATAATCCTCATCAGCCAGGCTATCTTGAATCCAGTGGCCAAGTGAGCAAGGGACTCACGTCTGAGCATACCCTGCCACACTTAGGGCGAACAAAGCGATACAAAAGGGGATGATAGACGGAGCGTTTGAGCAAATCAAACACTCACCCCCAGTCAATTGATCTGGGTTTAATCCATCACCATTCTTTAGCCCACTCAGCCACCCCATTTCAGACATGGCTATATGCAAATCAGTCTGACCCTTTGCCTCATGGGAAAAGTCCAGCCCGAACTGCCAAGCCATGCCTTCCATGGACCGGAAACAAGCATCCTGGGACCGGTTTCGGATTCATAATCCTCATCAGCCAGGCTATCTTGAATCCAGTGGCCAAGTGAGCAAGGGACTCACGTCTGAGCATACCCTGCCACACTTAGGGCGAACAAAGCGATACAAAAGGGGATGATGGACGGAGCGTTTCAGCAAATCAAACACTCACCCCCAGTCAATTGATCTGGGTTTAATCCATCACCATTCTTTAGCCCACTCAGCCACCCCATTTCAGACATGGCTATATGCAAATCAGTCTGACCCTTTGCCTCATGGGAAAAGTCCAGCCCGAACTGCCAAGCCATGCCTTGCATGGGCCGGAAACAAGCATCCTGGGACCGGTTTCGGATTCATAATCCTCATCAGCCAGGCTATCTTGAATCCAGTGGCCAAGTGAGCAAGGGACTCACGTCTGAGCATACCCTGCCACACTTAGGGCGAACAAAGCGATACAAAAGGGGATGATGGACGGAGCGTTTGAGCAAATCAAACACTCACCCCCAGTCAATTGATCTGGGTTTAATCCATCACTATTCTTTAGCCCACTCAGCCACCCCATTTCAGACATGGCTATATGCAAATCAGTCTGACCCTTTGCCTCATGGGAAAAGTCCAGCCCGAACTGCCAAGCCATGCCTTCCATGGAACGGAAACAAGCATCCTGGGACCGGTTTCAGATTCATAATCCTCATCAGCCAGGCTATCTTGAATCCAGTGGCCAAGACGTGAGTCCCTTGTTCACTTGGCCACTCGATTCAAGATAGCCTGGCTGATGAGGATTATGAATCCGAAATCGGTCTCAGGATGCTTGTTTCCGTTCCAGGGAAGACATGGCTTGGCAGTTCGGGCTGGACTGTTCCCATAAGGCACAGGGTCAGACTGATTTGCATATAGCCATGTCTGAACTGGGGTGGCTGAGTGAACTAAAGAATGGTGATGGATTAAACCCAGATCAGTTGACTTGGGGTGAGTGTTTGATTTGTTCAACCGCTCCGTCCATCATCCCCTTTTGTATCGCCTTGTTACGAATACGGCATGTTAGTGATTGTCGATAAGGACAAAAGGCACAGGCAGGAGAACGCAGACCCTGGAAACGGACCAGTAAATGATTGATAAAAACATTCCTCTCTCACTTCATTATCGTAGGAGTAATACAGACTGAATGTCGTAATAGTGAATCATTTAGCCACTCTGCATGCGCTTACAAAAAAGGGAGATTGAGGCTCGCTGAGGGGTGTTTCGCCAGCTAATGCGCAGCGCACCTGGAGGCATTGAACAATTCCGTGGTCAGTACTTGATTTACAATTGCTTCCCAAAGCAAGAGGCCCAAAGAGCTCTGGCGTCTCCCTGCCCCCCTTTTTAGTTCTGTCGATGTAACACCCGAAACCCCCTTGTTAGTGAGGTGTTTGAGGAGGAAAAAAGGGAGACAACTCGATTTGAGTGAAGTGAATGTTTGCGATGAATCTTGATGGAGCATGCGCGACAACTGTCTCTAGGGTAACAAGGGCTTATACAGGGTTAACGGCCAAGATCACTTACTCGGGGAGGAAAAAAGGAAGACATGTCAATGTGAGTGAAGTGAATGTTTGCGATGAATCTTGATGGAGCATGCGCGACAACTGTCTCTAGGGTAACAAGGGCTTATACAGGGTTAACGGCCAAGATCACTTACTCGGGGAGGAAAAAAGGAAGACACCTCAATGTGAGTGAAGTGAATGTTTGCGATGAATCTTGATGGAGCATGCGCGACAACTGTCTCAAGGGTAACAAGGGCTTATACAGGGTTAATGGCCAAGATCACTTACTCGGGGAGGAAAAAAGGAAGACACCTCAATGTGAGTGAAGTGAATGTTTGCGATGAATCTTGATGGAGCATGCGCGACAACTGTCTCTAGGGTAACAAGGGCTTATACAGGTTTAACGGCCAAGATCACTTACTCAGGGAGGAAAAAAGGAAGACACCTCAATGTGAGTGAAGTGAATGTTTGCGATGAATCTTGATGGAGCATGCGCGACAACTGTCTCTAGGGTAACAAGGGCTCATACAGGGTTAACGGCCAAGATCACTTACTCGGGGAGGAAAAAAGGAAGACACCTCAATGTGAGTGAAGTGAATGTTTGCGATGAATCTTGATGGAGCATGCGCGACAACTGTCTCTAGGGTAACAAGGGCTTATACAGGGTTAACGGCCAAGATCACTTACTCAGTGTAATGAAAACAAACGTATGAAATGAAGGTACCTTGAATGTCTAACGTTGGAGGGAGCAATTAAATAGACCCTCAAAGGCTAGTGCGAACAGGCACGCGAGCAACATACCAAGGCTCCAAGCAGGGGACAGGGTCTGGCATTGAGGGAAGACCCCCCCCTTAAGCATTACCAAAACAGGAGTGTACGATGGACACTGTAAAATATAAAGGAGAATCTTCCGGTTTTAAAAACGGCAGCTGTGCTGGAAAAATCACGGAAATGGATTAATAACTTAAATGTGCCTGTAAAAAATGTAACAAACGCTGCAATATAGCTCGGATGGAACCACGAACATCTGGCACTGTGCAGAGTATCAGATTCTGGTAACTGACCATATGGTCTAGTAGAATAAGGTGTGGTGATGCAGGAATTGATTCTGCTTCAATTTTTCTCGTTCAGCAGACGCACATACCAAGGGTTGCACGCCAGATAGTAATGCCGTAGACGTAGGGCATTATTTTAAAGTAGGTGGAAAACGTAGCAGAGTGGGGGTGCATTCTGTCGCGATCCTTGCATCGTGAATTTTCTTCCCTTTTGATAGTCTGCAGCCCGCATTATGGGTAACAAATTCAGTAAAAATCATAAAAATGTAGAATTAAGTGGAAGCGTTGGTCTTCTTGCTAATGTTTCATTGCACTTCAACTTCATGTTTCAGTGATTTCTGTGCAGTAAGTGATCTAAGTGAGTAGCATGCTCGCTTGCTTGTTGTTGAATTAATTGTGTCAAACTGCAAAATTTACAGATATTATTCAGAGCACTCATGAATACAATTGGTTTATTTTATGCTCATTTTTCACACATTGGGTCATTTCATTTCATTAGGGAGTCGAACAAGGGTGATTAGTTAATTTAGTGGGCAGGTCACGAGACTTAAGTTCATCAACTTGGTGTATAAAGGTGGAGGGAGTGGGTTTAGTCTTATAATAAGGGCGTCAAGATGAAGCAACAGAGTTGCGTTATTTCCACTCCATACTCGCCCCTAATGGAGACTATATTTGACACCAGGCGCGTTCTCAGTGTGGAAGGGGGCAGATGCCCACCCCTTCCTGAAGGGGTCAACAAGATAGGAGGAACATAATAGTGTGGTAAAGGAATCAGGCCCTAGTGTATTTTTTTTTCCGATTCATCCCCTTATATGGGGATAGAGTAACATAACATTATATAGACATAGAAATCATTACATTCTTCGGACCGAGCCTATGCGGACCAAATACAGCATAGTTACTTCCACTAAGTTCTTAGAATCAACGACGATTTCTTAGAGGATCCTGCCTTCAGCAGCTTAGGGACTTCCCCTTGCCTGTATGTTAATTTATCTAGGAATCAATTAACTTTCTAGGAATTGAGTCCTTATATGACGTTATTAAGGCTAATCACACGTCAAGGTCCCTCCAGCAGATGCAGTGAGAGGTACTGTCTTTTCTCCAGCCGGGAATTTCAGCTCCAGTGTTTCTGGTTTTCCCTGGCGAGGAGCTGGGATATCAAGTTCCGTAAGAGAGATACGAGACCTCCTTCATTCTAAAACCAAAAGTACAGAGCACTCTTAGAGAATTATTGGGATAGTCTCTTGGCAGAGAACTACTAAACCTAAGCTACTCCTCATTTACTCATTCCCTCGTACTAGACTTATGGAGGTACACCGGGGTAGGAGCACCAGTTGAGTACTTTTAGCCATCTTTTAGCATGGTGTTTAATTTGATATGTTTTAAAGCAACTTATGGCTTGGAAACTATAGAATACCTGTACAGCACTACATTATAATACTGTTTGTGTATACATCGTACTTTATAACCAATATTGCGATTATAGCAGTGCATTTCTTACGCTTGAATTTCACAAGCTAGTCCTGGCCGTGGGAGGGTTTTGAGTGCCCTACTTGTTTCGCGGTACGGCAGCAGTGCTCCATTTGTTGGGGTCGAATTTTGTACTAAAGAGCCAACGACCTCAGTTGATTCTTTTAGAATTAGGGGCGGCAGCCTTAGCGGCAAGGCCGGGCTCATCACCTGACACTGTGAAGACAGTGGGATGCTGGTGGTCGGCTGGTTTCGCCTTCGTATCAAACCTGGGTGGCTGTTACATAATGCTTGCAATTTGGTCATGACTATGCCTGACTTTTCCATTTCTCTCCTGTTCATTAGTGTGCCCTGCCAAGGTGGTAGGGGTACGGGGGCACTCGTCCAGGCGGCAGGCCAAGGGGCGATCGCAGCAGCGGCGAGTGAAGAAGCCACTAGGCTTGAACGGGACGGAGTTCTTTTGGCGGGGCGTCAGGGGCATGCGAATGCAGCAGCTTGGGCCTGCGCGATGCCACGCCGGTCAGAGGGTCCCAGAGTACGACCAAGAGCCTTGAGGGCTCAGCTTTCCAAGTAGCGCTCAGTGAAGGGCCGCTTGTGTCATTCACCACACCGAAACGATCGCCATGGATCTGACGTTGTGGCTC
Organism: Lissotriton helveticus; assembly: GCF_964261635.1. Taxonomy (NCBI): domain Eukaryota; kingdom Metazoa; phylum Chordata; class Amphibia; order Caudata; family Salamandridae; genus Lissotriton; species Lissotriton helveticus. Next base: position 276,486,592 of record NC_136058.1, on the reverse strand, counting down.
AATGAGGGATTGGCCACGTTGTGCTCAGTGAAGGGCCACTCGGGTCATTTCTCACACCAGATGATGAAAAGGAGACCGAATGTTTACCGAGATGGTGGGCATCTATCTGACGTGGGCACAGATATAGAGATCAGAGGCAGATGGTCTTTTAGGCAGAGCTTATTTGGTGGTGGGGAGGGTGACGGACCTTGGGGCCCTGGTCACCCTTGTGGCGGTAAAGAGACCGTAGAACATTGACATGGACTTACAGAGTGAAAGGGAGTCCTCCTTTGCGTACTCCCTAGGCCAGCACTGAGGGGAGAGAAGGTAAGCTCTCCGCACTGAGATTGGGCCCACCGGCTGGGGAGGCAAGGGCGCCAGGTTACGAGCCTCCTGGGATCCTGGGCAGCCTGGTGGGCGAGGGGTGGGCCCCGGATATGGCGGACAAGGACCAGAGGGCAGGGGCCCATCACTCAAGGACGCAGGTGGGTTCCACCTTGCGTGGGGTGCTCAGATAGGGAGGTGCGGGTCAGTGGGCCCCTTAGTGCTGGGAAAAATAAGTAACTAGTATAACTCAGAAATTTGAATGTCAATATTAAAATGTTATTGATCTTATCAATTTGTAATATGTATTGTTTAGTCATGTTTATGAAATGTTGAAAATTAAACATGGCCGTTTTACACCCACCCTTTCTCTGAAGTATGAATTTGATGGTGGGTCGTAACAAATGTCTGTCTTGGCGGGCGGGGAGCATGCTGGGAGGTACGGGCTCTATGCCAAGCGCGAGGCTCGACGAGCGCGCACTTAGGGCCCGGCTTCTCGGCTCCTCGCCACGCCTTTAGGAGAGTAGGCGACCGGCTTGCCCAATGGGTGGCTGGCCGCGATCCATTTCCGGGTCGGCAGGTGACGCGCATCCGGTGCGGGTGAGGGCAGAGACTCTGGCCTATTTAGGCTCTGGGAGTCGTGGTCCCGGTCTCTTGCCTCTCCTGCGCCAGATGTGCGGACACCTCGCCGCACCTACTTAGCTTAACTCCCACCCACCCGTCCCTTTGATCAGTAGTTTGAAGGGGGCATGGCGTTAAAGAGACCGTAGAACATTGACATGGACTTACAGAGTGAACGGGAGTCCTCCTTTTGCGTACTCCCTAGGCCAGCACTGAGGGGAGAGACGGTAAGCTCTCCGCACTGAGATTGGGCCCACCGGCTGGGGAGGCAAGGGTGCCAGGTTACGAGCCTCCTGGGATCCTGGGCAGCCTGGTGGGCGAGGGGTGGGCCCCGGATATGGCGGACAAGGACCAGAGGGCAGGGGCCCATCACTCAAGGACGCAGGTGGGTTCCACCTTGCGTGGGGTGCTCAGATAGGGAGGTGCGGGTCAGTGGGCCCCTTAGTGATGGGAAAAATAAGTAACTAGTATAACTCAGAAATTTGAATGTCAATATTAAAATGTTATTGATCTTATCAATTTGTAATATGTATTGTTTAGTCATGTTTATGAAATGTTGAAAATTAAACATGGCCGTTTTACACCCACCCTTTCTCTGAAGTATGAATTTGATGGTGGGTCGTGACTTGCCAGTCAACACGCCCAGAATTTTCTCTCTCATATTTTCTCTCTCCATATTCGGCAAAAACCTGGTCCCCCCAAGAAATCTTTGGCGTGCCATGTAAATAGCTTAAGTGTGTTTCTTTCCCCACTTTTTGTATTTTCCTTCCATACAGGTATTCACTAGTAAAGCGCATTGGGATCCGCGCTCCTTCTAATATCCTGTGTTCTTATCCTTTCAGGCTTATATCATCAGTAGTACTGAGCGAGCTTTTTACACGTGTATCTATTAAGTTAATTCATACACATTGATCCAACACCACTACTCTCTATCTGTGGGAGCACATTAGTGAGTGACAGGGGGATCTTTATACCCGGTCCTGACGAAGGGGCATGTCGCCCCGAAACATGTTGACCCACACAGGAGAGCAAGACTAGTAACCCGCTCTTGCCCTCCGCCTCACCCCTTTTAACGATACCAGCCAGTGCCTATTAAATAATTTTTTCTAAACACCAGGCCAGGTATCTTTTAACTTCACTATTATCACTCCTGACCCCACGTACACTCACTCCATCATCACTCACATAGTACTCACTAAAAGGTGCTCCGGCGTAGCCGCTTGTCGCAGCACTGCCCCGTCCCGCAGCGGGGGCGGGAAGACCCCGATGATGAAGCATGACACCAAGGGCCCTTTTGGTGTGTGAGGGGTATTTTAACACACTGAGTGTATTCCAACACCATCGGAATATATACTGAATACTTGTTTCAGGTGGTCTCTGTTGATTATTTATGGGTCGTAACAAATGTCTGTCTTGGCGGGCGGGGAGCATGCTGGGAGGTACGGGCTCTATATGATTATGAGGTTGTTTTGCATATTATGGTTTATGCTAGGGAGATCATGTTCCACTGAGATTATTCCCTAATGTAATTTCTACTTAGGAGGTTAGGGTCTAATGCATTTAGACTTATGAGATGATTGCATAATGTGTTTATGCAGGTGAGGTTGGCTCAGAATGTAATTTGCGCCTAATGTGATACTGTGCATAATGTGGTTTATGTTACAGGCTGATGCTGAGTACAGTGGTTACCAGTGATTACTGGTTGTGCGTTTATGATATGTCTGCTTTGTGATGGTTCTGACAGTCGGCCCTGTCAGGTGTATATAATCCGTTGTAGGTAGGACCTAGTGCCAGGTGGCACCATGTATATTATGTGTTTACTATTCTAATGTGTTATGAGAATACAAAGGCTATTTTTGATATAACCCTCTATGGAGTTCCTTTTGTGGTGTGTGGTGGATGTTGTTGCTGTGTGCGTGCGCAAATGCTTTACACATGGCCTCCGGGATAAGCCTGACTGCTCGTGCCAAGATACCAAGGGAGTGAGCAGGGGTTATCTTTGGCATGTAACTCCCTTGCCCTGACTAGAGTGGTCGTCTCTGCCTGGCTTTGGTGCAAGTCTTAGCCAACCATAGATCCCAATTATACCACATTCTATTTTACATTCACTCATAATAGAGTATCTGAATCCCTTGATGAGCCAGGATTGCTTAGAGGCTAAATAAATAAAAATGTTATATTGTAATGGATACCTAATTTGTGATGCTTTCTTAAAGTCTTTCTCTCGTTGATTAGACCAAAGGTAGAGTTTTGCAATTATTATCTTTGTTTGCATGCTCATTCAATTTGTTTTTCTTTGCATATCGGCTTAGGGTTCTTTCTGTGACCCACTTTTCTTCTGTTTTTCCTTCTCGTCTCTTCTCTTCTCTTCTCTTCTCTTCTCTTCTCTTCTCTTCTCTTCTCGTCACAATCTCTTTATTGTATTTAAATTTTCCCCTTTGGTAGGATATAGTTCTTACCATATTGGCTCTTTGTTATTCACATAGATCATTCTTGTGAGAAGTGTGGTGCAGCGGCCAGCGTGGCTGACTTTAGGGCACGGAGCGTACAGTTGGATCACACGCACCGGCGGCAGATCAGCCTAGCACCCTATCACTCTGGGCAATAGCTCGCTTAATCTCCCCGATGGTCCCCAGCACCTTGAGACCCATTAGGTGTGATTAGTTTTTACAGTTGATGTTTTCATACGGAATTATTTTCATTGTCCGTAGTTGAATGTAATACTTGGAATATTACTGGCTTGGGCAATCCTGATAAAAGGCAAAAGTTGTTATTTCAGAGGAGTGTGGGTTGCAATACATTGTCAAAAATCCTTTAATGTGGAGGCTTTACTTTAGGATCATGACTCTTATGGGTGATGAGTGTTTGTGAAAATTGTTATTGACAACATTAATGTAACTTTAAAACATTTTTTACAGCCATGTTAAAGCCAACCCCAACGCTACTGCTTGGTCACTTATGAAAATCTAAATATCAAATATATCTAGCATTAATATTACAGGTGTCAGTTGTAAAGATATTCTTGATCCTTTCATGGACAGAAAATAAAAATATAAATTTAAACCTGATAAATCTTGAATTTGTTTCCTTTTCCTAATTCATGGGATTCTCACTCACATTGATTGCATTATGATTAATAAACTTGATGCTTAATGTTTGCTATCAGCTCACATGTCTTTATGACCTCGCTCACGTTATTGCAAAATACAACCGCTGTGTCATCAATAAGAAATATACTAGGTGGAGATTTAACTTCCTTTTTTTATCTGACACTTATTATCTTGAGTAATTTGATCTCTTTACTAAAGATATATCTAAAATCAATAATTCAGCAGTTAATTCTAATATCAAACATTAGCATGCTTTTAAAGCTTCTTACCATGCTTTCAATATTTCCTTTGTAGCTAAAAAAGCGTTGAATAACATATTCAAACTTGAGAAAATATCTAATTTACTACAAAATTCGCCTATAGTGCTTAATTATCTTATCAAAACCACTTAACAAATGTTGTCATACGTTGTTACATATTGAGTCAATATTCTGTGCCAGTCAGAATAAAATTGGAAAAATGCTTGCAAAATATGCAAAAACTAAAGAAGAGCATAGATCTATTGATTACATCATTAATGAATTGGACACGTTTATTGCTATTTTGAACTCCAATGTATTCAAAACCTTTGCAGATTTTTATAAAAAGATATAGGGTGAAGTGAAACATTTTAATTGTCACTACACTCATTTCTTTGCTAAAACGTCAAAATGTGATTATTCAACTAAAGACTGTACGGTGTTGGGTAAAGTTAATTCCCTAGAGGATATGTTTGATACCAAATATTCACTTAAAAATCTAAGACTTCTTGACCCTATGGATTTTTCATTGATCTAATTGCTCAAATTGAACCTTCTTTGGAAGCTTTAATTTCCAATATCACTAAGCCCAGTAAAATCATCCTTATTGCAAAAATGACAGTTCTCTTTCTTTTGTAAAGAATGATTGCAAAATGCCAATTATCTGCAAATGTATTGGCCATTTCATTGAAATCCGGAATTCCCTATCTCTTTACACTGGATCACTCCGGTTTTGTTAAAGATAGGTTAGCCTTGGATAATGACAGGATTTTTTCAAGTACCAATTCAAAAGCCTTTAACATTTCTATTCTTGCCATGCTCTCACTAAATGCAAAAAATGTATACATATGTTCTAAACTCTCACTTAGGGGCCTATTAGGATGACGGGCGCACTTAGGGGCCCATTGGGATGGCGGGCGGATTGCCCCCGCCAGGCTGGAGGTAGCCACCGCCGGCCTGGCGGGGGCAATCCGCCCGCCATCTGCACTGAAATGACCCCCCCGCCACATTAGGATGGCTGGCGGGTCAGCGGGGGACGGAAAGACCGTCTGCCGCTTTTCCGCCCCGGTCGCATTGCGGCCAAGCCCCTAAGTCCGCCCACCATCCTATTGGTCATTGGGACCGCCCACCATAAGGGCGGGGGTCCCGTAGGGGGTATTAGGATGTGCCCGCCACTGTGGCGGGCGCATCCTGCATTTTTAGCATTGTGGCGGGCGGTGCTCTCAGCACTGCCCGCCACAATGCTCAAAATGCACGAATGCATTTGCATTAACAAAGCGGCAGGCACCGTGCAGTACCTGCCGCTTCGTTAATGCAAATGTGTGCACCGCCACCTCTCCTGCACTCCGGGGGCCCGCAGGGGGCCCCCAAAGTGAAGACGACATGGCCGCCACGGAAAGGCATCTGTTTTGGCCCATCATAATATGGCTGGCGGTGTCTAACAGACACGCCACCATATTAAACCTTTTCCGCCCCGGCCTCAAGGCGACCGGGGCAGAAAAGCGGTGGACAGTCTTTCCGTCCGCCGCGGACCCCCCAGCCATCCTAATGTGGCGGGGGGTAATTTCAGTGCGGATGGTGGGCGGATTGCCCCCGCCAGGCCAGCGGTGGCTACCGCCAGCCGGGCGGGGACAATCCGCCCGCCATCCTAATGGGCCCCTTAGTTTGGATTTGGCAAAAGATCAATTTTATTAAAATACTTAGTTCAACCCCTACAGCCTGTGTTCTTGCTAATTTTTTTTCCTTCTCTTACTTTATCTTGGTGTCCCCTTTCTCCTCTGTTAATTATTTTAAGTCTTGAACCTTCGCTGGAAACAGTGAAATATAATACCTCCATAAAGGGCTTTATATTTAATAAATGATCTGCAGCCTGGCCCTGCAGCCGACCCTCCACATGCAGCCAACCCCCCACATGCAGCCAACCCAATGTATGCGGCCAATTCCTGGGCCTGGCCCTGCAGATAACACCCTGCATGTATCCAACCCCACGCCACGCACAGCCTTTAGATGTGCGCGGTGAGGGATGGCCACAGGGCCTGGCCATGGATAACCACCTAGAGGCAGCCAACCTGTGAGGGGGGCACACATCGCCCTTCCCTGGGCCAATTTTGGTCATGGGTACCCCATCCCCTGGGGCCTGCCACATTGTTTTTGTGGTGGGGGATGCATGGCCCACCTCCCTGGGCCATATTTCAGCCCCGGGGACCCCATCTCCAAAGGCCCAGCCTTATTGTAAATGGGCCTATTTTTGGCCTCAGACACGTGACCTGCTGGTGCCTGACCATGTTTATAAGGGTGAGGGGGCAGGAAGCCCCCTTCCCAGGGCCAATATTTACCCCAGGGACCCCATTCACCGGTGCCTAATCTTTTAATAGTTGGGAAGGGGGCCTGGGACAATTGTGGCCCCGGGGCACCCATCCTTCGGGTCCCGTCCAGTAACTGTTGATGCCCCTGAGCCCACCCAGGGCACCCACTGCAGATTTAAAAGGAGAAGAGGGCAAAAATACCTCCTCCATGAGACAATATAGCCGCTGCGGACCCCATCCCCCAGGGCCACTGTAATTAATGTATATACTCGTTTCCCGTGTTAACCCTCCTTCACATCATTCACCATAAGCCTAGGGTGTAGGAAAGCAGCACCAATCAGGTCAGAAAGGCAGCAGGATCCGTTGTGATTTTGAAAACGTTTTATTCTTTTGTCTTTTACAATTATCAGCAAAGTGCAAGGGAAACTAGGGAGGAAAAGGCAGACCAACGCATTTCGGCCTGACCCCATTGTCAGGGTAATAGAGTGTGCTGTACAGAGTAAGCACAATAAGTAGGGACCATACTGGTCCCACCAAGAATCATTAAAAGCAAAGTTTAAAGGAACATGTCAATTAATTCTAGTATGTTAAAAATAGTTGTATAACAGTGAATTGAAATCCATACATCATATATTTACACAGTTGTTTGAAAATTCATATGAGCAGAAATTCAACGCATATTGTGTCACATTTACGGTAAAGTACCCAATATATTCTTTATAATCCGTGACATATGTCCATAAAATATGCAAAGCAATATACCAATCCATGATTTAAAAAAAATCTTGGTGAAGTACCATATGATTACAAATTATTGTGTATTAAGAAGAACACTATTGCTGTGTTATTAATGACAAAATAGGAAAATAATTAATTCTTCTCCAGGCTATTATTAAATCATAAATGTTTAATGGACCTCTGTCACAGAAGCTCACATGAATTTCAGAGAGTCTAAATGTTGTGTATAAGGCTTTAAACATACAAGGGGAGAATAAACAAGTAGATTATTTAAAACATATTTTATGCTTGGAATTGTTGAAGCAATGGCAAATTGTTTAAATATTAGACTCATAAAGATTCCAATCTGCAGAAATATAAACCATGAAGATATAGATGATGCCTAGACCTTTTTACCTTTTTAAAGAAGAACAACACAATGTTAAAGTGCATGAGATGGAGTTTGATAAGAATTCAGTCAACAGGAAATGGACTGTACAAAATACTATTGACGTGGGGAACCTTAAAAAACATAAAAATATATAAGATGTTGTAAAACGCACAGTGCTGTAATAAAACAGGCTCCATGAGGGATATAGTATGGTATGATTTCACTGAACATGAATTGTTATAGTGCATGGTATTAGGTCATTAGTATGTGGGCTGTAAACGCTACTGTTAACGTCAGGAACCTTTCAAAACTGTGAATGAGTTATTGTAAAGGTGCACAGTGCCAGGCTAAGGCAGGCCAAAGAGCAATATAGTTTGGCATATTCTTATTGGACATAAGTTATTAAAGTGTATAGAATTCGGATGGTAAACATTTACTTTAGAAATCTGTTCGATGCCTATAACTGATCCCATTAAATGCAAGGTACTAGACTGACAAAAGTACTAACGTGCAAAGTGCTTAGTTGACTATAAGCTTGTAGGATCGGTATGGGCCTCCATCTGTTATATAAGCAATTCAGATATTCTCTGACGTTAAGAGAAATAATTAAAGTGCAAAGTGCTTAAAAAGGGCACCCTATGGTCAATCTTATATTTCGTAATCAGCTGAAGAATACCACAGAAATATCAGCTCTCATTTTACCAAGTGCAAAGTGTTGCAATGACATACAAATTGGTCAAATACACGGTATTTTGTTATTAAAAGACCATAAACATGACATTTTGACCCTCAAATATCATGGTACGCTATAACTATGAGTTGGGAACTCAAAGAAAATTGTATAATTCTGTTTCCATATTGAGTCCCAATGATATTTCTGTTCCTATTGTTATGATCCATTTGGATTCTGCTTTTATTAGTAAGAGTTCACGATCACCTCCTCTTATCTTCCAAGGTACATGTTCAATCCCATAAAACGATAACTTGTTTAGGTCTCCGTCATGACTCCTCCAACTATGTTTTGCCATTACATGCGTGAAATCTTTATTGTTCAACGCTCGTATGTGTTGTAGGATTCTTAATTTAAGTTTGTTTATGGTGCTGCCAATGTATTTTATCCTGCACTGGCAATCAAGGATCTATACCACGTGTGTTGTTTCACAAGTGATTCTTTCTCAAATTTTTCTTTTCTCTCCTGTGACAGTCACCACATCCTAATGATTGCAACCATATACCTACAGGGCTTACATTTATAGCACTTCTAGAAACCACTTGTTCTCAACCAGTTTTCAACAGTTTTTTTAGTTTTGGTTTCTCGAAATAACTGTGTGTTAAAAATATCACCTAAAGATGGAGCTTTTCTGTGGGTTATATTTGGATGATCTTGGGTACAGGATCTCAATTCTTCATCTTGTCTGAGTATTTTCCAATGTTATTTAAGGTGCTTCTAACTGAGCATCCTTTTTCTCACCTTTAATGGTCAGTTGTTCAGGATATACTAGAGCCTCCCTCCTTTTATTCATGGCTCGTGCTTTAGCATTATCTAGGACCACTACAGGGTATCCTCTACTCAAAAATCTGGAATACATTATGTCCAATTGTAACACAAATTCATCCTCTTCTAAGCAGTTTCTATGAGCCCATAAAAACTCACCGTAGGGTACACTTCACTTCAACGATCTGTGATGGGCGTTATTTGCTACAAGAATGTTGTTGCATATGTATAGATCTATTTATACCGTCTGTATAAGAAGCTAACTAAACCATTAGTCAAATCTTATGTTCTGCTTAAGACCTCAGTATACATGGAACCAACCATATCTAGCCAGGAGCAATTTTATTGAACATGTTTTTAACATGTTTTAGGACTGGAATTGTGTGTTACTTATTATGTTTTCCAAAGAGTTGTGCAGCTAGAACTCTACTTAAATTTGCCGTTGTGATTAGAGTCCCTCACAGAAAACATTGAATATTATATTCTTTTCAAAATTTTATAAATCTGCAAGACTGAGATTTCTTGTTCCTATGCGTAGATTCTTAGGCTGTTCTACTTGCTTACTTTACTTTTTTATAATATAGTGACTCAATTATTTGCCAAATTTCTTGTTACTTCTGATACATGTGCCAATACGTATTCAGATTTATACAGTCTTATTCGGAACGATTTGATATCTAAAACTGCAGAAAACCTACAAAACCATTTGATGTTTGTCTGATATGATGGGTAACTCTCAGGCTGAACTAGCCTGGGAACATGATTTGAATATTAAATTGGACATTTCCCTTTGGAGTTGAATTTGATCAAATGCATTTAAAACTTCTAGCTCTGCTAATTTAACTAAAAACGTTTTTTTTAAATTTACACTAATCAACTCGTATAAGTTTATGAAGTCTACAAATGGTATTTAGTGGTCTTGCAAAGATCGAAAAGGGTACTTTATTTCATGTTATTTCATTGTAAACATCCTCTTTGGTTTCAGAAATGTGGATTGCCTAAATGTATTAATATCATCAGTACTTCTATTCAACTTCCTCCCCAAAATATTTTGCTTGGTTCCTTAGATTGTTCTATTGGTATTTATTTTCAAACCAATATTATTGATATATTTATTGCAATTGCTTTCAAACAGATAATTTCCCATTGGATATATGCTTCTAAGTTATGTTATTTCTCTTGGTGGAATGGAGTTTCAGATAATCCGAGAATTGATACAACAAACTGTGTTAACTGTTGAGGCTACGGGGCTTAATAAGAGTTTGGCGGTCCACAGACCAGCAGACTAGCGAGTGTGCGGCAGGAGCTGTCTTCCAACCGCCATATCATGACGAGGATGGTTGGGACCACCACAACCACCAGGGATCTGTTATCCCTGGCGGTGGTGCGGCGGTCTTGAGGCCGCAATATGCTTGGTGCTGCCGCTGTGGCCCCACCAATCGTATTACGAGTATTGCTAGTTTCCTCACTGCCACACTTGGCAGTGCGACTGCCCTGAAAAGTGTGGCAGTGAGTTATCAAAGGGGGCCCTACAGGTGCCTCTGCGTGAAGGATTGCATGCACAGGGGCTCATGATGTGCACCCCTGTGTGCATGCACCCCAGTACCTGCACGGCATGGACTGCAGCAGTCCATGCCATGCAGGTACTGATTTTGAGGTTTCCATTGTGGTGCCTATTTCAAACAAAGGTTTGGCGGTGCAGGTTCAGCACCGCCAAACTCATAATGAGGCCCTAAAATTAAGACTTGCTTTGGCTACTTTTTGCCACAATTTTAAATAGCCCCTTTTCCACAATTAGTAAAACTGAATAATGATTTTCCTCTATTCATTATGATCCATATTCCCACTGTATTCATTTTTTCTTAATTTTGTCTTTTCTATACATCATCTTCAATTTCTTCACTTTCCCTTTTTTTTCCTTTCTCATTCTTCCCTTTGCTTTTCTTCTCCCTTTATTATTATATTCCTTCTACTGATGTCAGCAAAAACAGGAAAATTACACCTGTAACATTGAGCAGGAAGCTCTTCAGAGCACAATCCTAGAAAAAAATAAACAGAGGCAATGCACAAGCTGGACCCAGATCTGAAGCTTCAAGTGGGCCACTTAATATCCAAAAAGAGGTGAATGAATGAATGTCCTTGGCATTTGTAAAAGGACAACAACCACCCTGAGAGGCATTTTGGTGCTAACAACACTGAAACAAAAGAAAGAAACCTGTCCCTCCAGAAAATAAACACATAAGCCTGAGCAAACAGCCACATTTTCAGAAGTTTTCTGAAAGTAGCAAGGTTGGTAGCTTGATTTAGAGCAAATGGAAGATTGCTCCATTGCTTTACCCTGAAAACAGATATAGATCTGTCCCCAGCTGGTAACCTGAACTTCGGAACAGATAGAAGATTATTGCAAGCAAATTGCAACATTGTCGTTGGCCAGTGGGGAACTAATGATCAGAGAGGAAATTTGGATCAGTTTGATAATAAGCCCTGTCCACAATAGTTAAAACTTAAAAAAGAATGCGTTTACCTACTGATAACCATTGGAGCTCTTCTAAACTCTCTGTGATGGAGCTTTGACGAGGGAGTTGAAGTAACTAGTCTTGCTCCAGCATTTTGTACCACCTGTAGCTTATGGATCAGATAATTAGAGAGACTCAAGAGGAGACTTTTGCAAGTGAAGACATGCGGTGATGAGAGCATGAACAACCAACTTCCTGGCTGAAAAAGGTAGAAAGTAATCACAGATAAACAAACCACTGACAGGTATTTACATGGGGGTAAAACAACAAATCATTATCGAACTGGACTCACAGGTTCTTCACCACCATAATAGGCAGGGGAGTGGGCCATCATAATTGTCTGGTCACCAATCCAAGATAGAGAACTAGTTCTTATTCCTAAAAAGTAAAATGTCCATTTTATTGGCATTGCACTTTGGGAAATTTTCATTCATATACATAATAGTTTTCAAAATGCAGTTTTTTAAAATTTAGTTCAGAGCTTGTGGAATTCTTGTCAAGGTGTAAAAATCTATTGGGTATCCTCTGTGTTATACATGGTTGAAATACCCTCTGATTTGATGAGAGTAATATGGGGGGGACATATACACTTTGAATAAAGTTGGGCTAAGTGAGGCGCTCTGTAGGACACCATATTTAGGCAAGTACTCCTTTGATCCAAAAGGCCCCAACGCAATAACTTACTTTCCGATTTTCGAAAAAAGATTGAAGCCAGGCCAATGCATGCCTCGTATCCCTATCTCTACTCGATGTTGAAGGAGAATATCATGACGAATTGTGTCAAAGGCCGGTGACAAATCTAAAAGAATCACCACAGCATTACTTCCACTTTCTAACATCAGCTTAAGGTATTTGGGGGCATATTATTAAGGACCGGTGTTAAATTGATCGCCGTTTTATCGGCAGGAAACTGCCAATTAAACGGCGATAATGGCCTTGATAATACGCCCTTGTTAATTCCCATAGAAGCCCATGTTAACATCAGAACATGGGCTTTTATGGAAATTAACAAGCGCGTATTATCTAGCCCATTATCGCCGTTTTATCGGCAGTTTCCTGCCGATAAAACGTCGATAAATTTAACACCGGTCCTTGATAATATGCCCCTTGGTTACTTTGAGGAACGCAGATTCTGTTTAGGTCTGAAACCAGTTTGAAAACAGCGAATATGGTTATGTGATTCTGAGAAATTGACCAAATGGGAATTAACCAGAGTTTCTAATATTTCTACTGGTGCCGAAAGTAAAGAAATGGGATGGTAGTTAGACAGGAACTTTGGGTCAGCATTGAGGTTCTTAAGCAAATACTTAACCAAGGCTAACTTCTAATTATCCATTGCAAGAGCTGAGAGGAGTGATTAAGGCATTCAGAATTCAATTGGTAATCTCAATAATACCCTACTTTGGCACCTGTGCGAGGCAAGGGTCCAAAGGCGATCCAGATTTACATTGTATAATAGCCTATTTAGACTGCACCAAGAAAATGGTACTAAAATTTGTTATAGAGGCTGGTGCAAGGGCAGTTTGATAGAATCCTGCCAGGCATTGCCATTGTTTAGGAGTGAAACGAGAATAGATAGTCATGCTCTTATGCGCAAAAAAGTCACAAGCTTATCACAGAATTCGTGCATTGAATCTAGATTGGAAAATCAGCCTTTAGGCTGCAGAAAATTTTGAGATTTGAAAGATTGCACAGGAATCATTCTTTACCACTTCAATCTATGCAACAAAGAACACCCTTTTTGCTTCTAAATAGCTTTATCGTATTTTTTTAGGTTAATTTATAGAGGGCTCTATCTGCTTGAGAGTACAAGGCCCTCCAGACTCCCTCTTATTTCCTACAGCTAACATGTTCTTGTGCAAATGAGGGAGAAACCCAATGGGCAGACAGAGCTTGGTTCTTCTGAGTTGCAATAATCAGATCAGACGCAATAGCACATCAGTGACCTTAGTGAGCCAATCATTAAACCTAAGCCATTTTCACTTCTCCTAATACCAAAATGATAGAGAACTAGAAAGTTGCTGAAAAAATGCTGAGACCTGGAGTTTTCCCCATAACCGACACATAGTACACCACATAGTACAACCTCCACCCAGGAACTACTACCAGTTCTAGGAGTTTCTGACATAGGTGTTAGAGGGATAAATTTATGATCTGACCACATCTGGGTTTCTGGGGAGCCAGCCGTAAGAGACTGTTAGTTTCTAAAGACTATGCTTACCGCAGCGCGCACTTTGTTGTTCATTGATTTTAAACCCTATACTTATTATTTAATTGCGCCGTATATCTGCGCTTGACTTTTAAATAGATTAAGATCGCGCTGCATACCTGCGCTTGCTGTTTTGTATTGGGCAGTCTGGGGGCAACATTGTAGCAGTAGCTCTTACCTGCACAATAATAGTTGGGCTAACCCTGCACTTGGCAGGATTTAGGGCAGTCAGGCACCGACACTCATCGCTTCGCGGCGTTTCAGGCCGTCATCTTGGGAGAGGGAATATGGGGCTGCCGATCTACGGGTGCCATCTTTGTTGGGGGACTAGTTGTTTCCCTTGCACGACTCCCACGTCTGGAAGAGCTCGCAGGAGCTTATTTAAACTTCGGATTCGGCCGCTGACAGGTAGACTTGCTTACCGCAGCGCGCACTTTGTTGTTCATTGATTTTAAACCCTTATACTTATTATTTAATTGCGCCATATATCTGCGCTTGACTTTTAAATAGATTAAGATCGCGCTGCATACCTGCGCTTGCTGTTTTGTATTGGGCTGTCTGGGGGCAACACTGTAGCAGTAGCTCTTACCTGCACAATAATAGTTGGGCTCACCCTGCACTTGGCAGGATTTAGGGCAGTCAGGCACCGACACTCATCGCTTTGCGGCGTTTCAGGCCGTCATCTTGGGAGAGGGAATCTGGGGCTGCCGATCTACGGGCGCCATCTGTGTTGGGGGACTAGTTGTTTCCCTTGCACGACTCTCACATATACGGCCATTTAAGATGGATAGTCAATCAGCGCGCAGCGATGGCGCGCAGCAGGAGCGCGCCGGAGGTGCGCCAGAGGTAAACCCGTTTGCGCCCGTTCGCGCACGGGATGCGCCGGGTGCCGGAAATGCTGCCTCTTCGTCTCGAGCTGCTCTTACTGATTCCCGTGATTAACTTTTAAGCCTGAACTCCGGCACTATTCCCAGTCGCCAGCCTTATACCATCAGTAGGCATCAAGAATCCTTGTCCTGTGGCTTGCTGAATGTGAGATCTCTCAGCAAGCATTTTGTAGAAATTGCGCTACTCATTGAGTTTCATGAGTTAGACGTACTCTTCATGAGAGAGACTTGGACTAGTGCAAATAGCTCGGTGGAATTGGGTTTAGCTTGCCCTCCTGGCTACAAAATGAGACACAATCCCCGGGTGGAGGAGTTGGGCTGATTTTCAGGGAGACACTAGATTTTTCCCAGCTCGATATTAAGGCAATTCCAGGTTGTGAACTGCTGGGTTTCTCCCTAAATGGTCAGGCAGGTGTTCTACATACTGGGCTGCTGTGCTATAGACCCCCGGCCAGCGCTCTGCCGGCTGTGTCTGAGCTTATTGATCTTATTCATGATCTATCTAACTCTCACACAAGGTTTATGGTGTTGGGGGATTTTAATCTGTGGCCGGATGGACCGACTGACTCAGTTTTTAAAGATTTGGTCCAGGCCTGCTGCAACATTCAGCTGCAGCAGCTAGTACTTTCTCAGACCCATTTAAAGGGTCACGTCTTTGACCTGATCTTTGCAGACGTATGCCAAGTGACCATACGGAATATCCTACCCCAGTGTTGGATGGATCATGCGCTCGTCCATTTTTCCCACTCACTTTTTGCCGCCTCAGCGAAGAAAGGCAGTTTAGGAGCCACTAAGGTGGGTAGACAATGGTCTAAACTCCTTAAACAGTCAACTCTGCCTACCTTGCTTCCGGATGGCTTCACCTTGGGAGATAGTGTGGATGTGAGCTATGAGACCCTCAGCCAGCGAATTTTGGCCTCATTGGACTTATTGGCCCCGCTGCGAAAAACTAGAGCCAGGACCAAACACGCCATGCCGTGGTTCTCAGGGGAACTTCTTCAGCTTAAACTCCAGTGCAAACGGGCTGAGCGTGCCTGGAGAAAGCAGTACCTTGAATTAGATAGAGCTCTTTTTATTTTTTTTATTTTTTTAAAAACCTTTATTGAAATATGCGTGTCAGTACAAGCGCAGGCCTACAACCACAGGGGCCGGCCGCAAAAGCAGGAGAGATAAAAAGGAGCAACAACAATGCGTATGGCAAACTGAATACAGTATAGACGAAGAATAAAGTCGTTACACAGTAGGCACCAGGATAAATAAGGTTCCATTTTATGATTTATAGAGGAGGCAGCAGCCACATCTACCAGTGCGTCATGCTACATAAACAAAAGAAGAAGGGGGGGGGGGAACGGGAGGGACATAGCCCCCCACGCAATCAGGTAACCATAGTAGGGCGAATCCCAAAGACATTCTATGCCCATCAAAGGGTCAAAAATCAAGGACAAAACTTAGCAAACAATTTAATAGGACGTCACATAGACAGCCCACCCGCCCCGAAAAGGAGAAAGTGCAGACGCTCGCAATACGAAGGAGAGAGAAAAAGGGACATAGCCCACCCCCTAGAAAGGAAGCAAAAAAGGGACCATAGAACTAAACAAACTAAAATAACAAACACCCCCCCCACCCTACATCACTGTAATGGCTATGGCCTAACCCACTAAACAGCGTGCCTGTCGCCCCAGAAGCACCCGAAAGATAGAAGAAAAGAGAAAGGGAGAAATAACAGAGAAAGAAAAAGAGAAAAAGAGAAAGAAGAGGAAAAAGGAGAGAGAGAGGAGAGGAGCCGGCGATCGGAACACAGAACACCTCCCCACCCGCAACAGAAGATCAATAATCGAGGACAAATAGGATACTGAGAAAAGCCTACACAGAGGATGAAGACAGAAACTGTCCAGACAGTGAGGCCCGGAGATGCCAGTAACAAAGCGAAAGTTCCGCAGGCATTCAGGCACGATCACTCCTGTCCACTTCTACGAAGAGCAGAACCGCCAGACCCCGACATGGCCAAGAAACAGTACGATATAGTGGGCTCATACCAGTTAGGAAAAACAAGTGGAATCCTTGTGGAACAGCGTCCCGGCCACCAAGAAGCAACCAGGAAAGCTCGGCTGCAGTCAGAATACAAAAGTACACCAAATATCCACATAGTCAAGTACAAAATCCAGGCCGACCAGGACGAAGCAAAGAAATCAGGATGTAGGAAACACTGCAGCATCGGCATCAAGTCCACTTGATCCCATGGAATCGAGCAATCATCCGGAGATACCAGCACAGCAGCCGGAGGAGACACAACGAAACCAACTCGGGGAGACGACACAGCGCCACAAAATGGCGGAGCAACCATGGCGGCGATCCGCAACTCCAAGTCCCGGCATTGCAAGGACAGGTCGATCCGTAGAGCAGCCAGGGCAAGCAAAACAGCACTCCGTGTAGGGGCCGCCCGAAGCAAACAAGGGCCGGGGAGAGCAAATGCAGCAACGTCCCTGTATCCAGGAGGAAGACACTCCGAGGGGTCATCCGCCATCTTGAGCATAGCACCCGCCGCCAGTATCACGTCCGCCTCCAAGGCCACCAAGAGTGCCGGAGGCCCCGGGACACACAGTAGATCCGCGGCGGATGACGCTCAGCGGAGAAAGGAGAGTCACCAGAAGAACGGGCGTGCTCCCCACAACTCTCGGGGAGCCCTGCACCGGCTCCCAGGCGGGACAATCAACAGGAGGGGCGTATCACCCAAGGGGTGCCGGACAACGCGGCCTCTCTCTCCGGTCCGGCAGGATAACGGGCATGTGGGGCGGCCCACTATCGGGGGTGGGTCCGCTCCAGTCTCTCCGGTCCGCGGCTCTCAGGCTCCTGCCATCGGGTCTCTCCACCGGTTCCGGACCGCCGGCACCCAGAACACCTCCGGACAGACACTGCACTCGAGGCCCCGGCGTCAGGGCCGGGAAGGCCGGCAGGACGACAAGGGCAGATCGCAGAAACCACTGCACGCCGGAGCCCCGGAAACAGACGGTAAGTGAAGGCTCTTCCTTGGTCACCAAATTCGGAACGCCCCGAACAGGATTAAAGACAGGATAGATGGCGGGGAGGAAGGGATCACGGAGCGAGGCGTTTATGCGACCGTTCCGATCGCCATCTTGGCTCCTCCGATAGAGCTCTTTTTAAACAGGCACTGGCGATCTATAAAGCCCAGATTAGACGTGCCAAGGCCAGATTCTTAGAGGAATCGTTATTGACAGCCGCGAACAAGTCTCAGGCCCTATTCAAGATCGTCAAAGATTTGGCGCGTCCTTCCTGCATTGCAAATGATATTCCTGCCTCTCAATCTTTATGTGACTCGTTGGCACAGGCCTTTGAGGACAAGATTGCTACCATCCTGAGCAATCTTGCTACACCGCCAGGCTCTGCCTCCCAGTCTTTGCCTAATCTCACTTTGACTTCTATCACAGAGAGAGATGCTAGGCTAGTCCGGCTGAACAGTTTTTCCCTGCCGTCCTTTGAGGATTTTTGTGCACTGGCTAATGGTGTCTCTTCGGGCTCGCCGTTTGATCCACTCCCACATAAAATTTGGAAACTGTTCCGTGAAGAGCTTTTTCCCCCACTTTTTTCCATCTGTTGTCAGTCCCTCAGGTCTGCACAGGTCCCGGATTGCTGGAAGCTGGCAGTGGTCTCTCCACTCCTGAAGAAGGAAACTTTGGATCCCACCTGCCCAGCAAATTATAGGCCTATTTCCTTACTTCCTTTTCCAATGAAAATTCCGGAGAAATTGGCCACAAAACATCTTTCCAGCTTCTTAGAGACCAATGCTTGCTTGGACGTGGCTCAATTTGGTTTTAGACCAGCCCATGGGACGGAGTCAGCATTGGTGACGGTTTTGGATGATCTTCGGACGCGTGCCGACCAAGGTCGAGCAGCCTTTTTAGTGCTGCTCGACATGTCGGCCACGTTCGACACGGTCAGCCACACGATCTTGATCAGGAGACTGGAGGAAGTGGGGGTGTCTGGCTTGGCCCTTGACTGATGGTGTCTTACCTTGGTAATAGGCACCAGGTGGTGGCCCTGCCACTCTTTAAATCTAACATCAGAAGGGTTGGGCAGGGCGTGCCTCAGGGGTCGGCCATCAGCCCGATTTTATTCAATCTCTACCGCCGTCCCCTGATCAAGCTGATAAAATCTTTCGGCATAGCAGTCACCAATTATGCTGACCCCAACTTATCTTCTCGTTTGAGGGAAAGGAGGCTGTGTCACAAGAGATCTTTCACCGTTGCATGACTACTACGGCGGAATGGTTGAGCCACAACTCCTTGCAATTTAACAGCTCCAAAACCGAGGTGTTGCACTGCTCAATGGATCGCACCCCTCGGCCTCTTCCACAGGATTTTTGGCCTCCTTTTTTTCTGGGCACTAGTTCACCGGCTGAATCCGTTCGGAACCTGGGGGTGATGTTCGGTTCCAACCTGCAGCTGGACGTGTCCGTGAATAAAACGGTGGCCACCTGTATGGCACAGCTTCGTACGCTGCAGAAGATTATACCCCTGCTCCCTGTACAGGCTAGGCCAGAGGTAGTGCGGAGTATCATCTTAAGTAGGCTTGACTACTGTAACGCACTACTTCTGGGGGCGCCTACGACTTTGGTGGGAAAACTGCAGCGTGTACAGAACTTTGCTGCCAAACTGGCCCTTTCGCGCCGACGTTCTGACTCATCTGCTATGGCACTTAGGGATCTTCACTGGTTGCCAGTCCTTCAGCGGATTGATTTCAAAGCTCTTTGTTTGGTATTTAGGGCCCTTCATGGACAGGGTCCATCTTCACTGCAGGACTTGTTCTCCTGGTACACCCCGCCAGATCTCTCCGCTCGGCCTCAGCTTGCTTGGTAGTAGTTCCCAAGATTCTGAGGATCCGGATGGGAGGTCAGTCTTTCAGGTTTACCGCAGCGAGACTGTGGAACTCTCTACCGCTGTGCTTGAGAAGTATGGGTGATCTCCCTTCTTTCAAGAAAGCTCTAAAAACACACCTCTTTCCTAGAACAATATAAGCTGGGCAGTAGCTGGAAACATCGTGTATGGATTACAAAAGTCTGAAGCGCCAGGATACCCGTTGGGTGACAGCCATTGCGCTATACAAGTATGCCAATACATACATACATACTATGTCCAGAATATGGCCAGCCTCTTTCATAGCACTTTGTAACCAACTGAGTAAGATTGAGAGCAATTAGGTGGACAACAAGTGTCCCAGCAGCTCCATTCTTAGCATCAGCTATATGACACTTAAGGACATCCAGAATGGAGAAGTTGGAATATTGGAGCCAGTGGGGAATTACGACCACTATTAGTGAGTCCATAAATTGAATGCAAGGTCCTAGAGAACGATAGAGTAAAATGCCAGAGGAGTTCTATTGACACACCTGATATGATGTTCTGATGTTTATTTCTGTCTCAATTATATCATGAATGCAATTGAAACAAAAGGCTCTTCCACTCAGGAGGGCGTGTAGTGTCATGATAATGATAGGAATTAAAGAAGTCATGCACACTTGAGTCTGAAAGACAGCATTGCTATAATGGCTATCTTCAGTTTTCGGCACAATTTCAGTATACATTAGGCAACGATCCATAGTTATTACAGGATGTTCAAAATATGGATATGCAATTGTGTATGGCCTATCAAAATTAATGTAGCTTTGTTTGTCTCTGCTATACTCAACTTCTATTCTCATACACATGAAACAAAAGAAATGCCATTTGTGCAAGGAAATGGAATGAGATGGAAAATGTAAAGTTACAGAGGTCTCACAATCCCTGCCCGCAAACAGTAGATCAGAGCAGGCTCATACAGCAGCAGCACCACTCAGGTTAGAGAGACCAACAGCCAGGGCTCACTGACATAATGTCGAGAACACAAATACCGTGATACATAAATATTGTGTCAAAAATGTCAATCACAAGACAATTGTTTCCTTATACATATGAAGGTAAGTACAAATATATCGAAGAAAAAATATCGTTACACTAATATTGTCAACAAAAACAAAAAAAAATGATTATTTATAGAAATATATAGGTTAAAATAGTAAATATTAAATGGTTTATTTAAAACATAACTATGATGTAAAATATATAAATGTATATAACATGTTATACTTTGGATAAACATACACACATGAATATATATATGTTTGCATATTTAAATATACTTATATTTAACATACAGTATTTTTAAAAATATATTATATGAACTGTTTTGTTTTTTAACAATTACTAATATAAAACACACACACACATATATAAAACATAAAATATTTAACAAATTAAACAAAAAAATACATCCACCAAAAATGATTTACAATTATATACAAAATATTTTACATGTATATACAAATAATATAAAAGATTATATACATGTAAATAAATAAACAAATAATGATAATATTACATATATTTAAGCAATATTAAAAAGTACTAAGATCTGTGAAAAATAGATATACTATTTCTACTGCAATGTATACAACATTAGGGAAAGCGTTGGACTTCAGAGCGATAAAATATACTATTCCTACAACAATCTGTGCCACAGTACGGAAAGTGTTGGACCCCGAAGGGGTAACATTTACTATTTCTAATCCACTATGTGCAGCAGGAGATAGAGTAGTTCACTTCCAACAAATCACCTATTTTAACAACTCAATTAATCAACCCAAAATATACAATTCTTAATATAAAATTGTAAAAAAATAATAATTCGACAAATACATACTTTTTACATTTTTAATAGTTATTATGAACTAAGAAAAATATTATTAATTTAATTAAAATGCCGCACTATATTCCCACAAAAATAACAGCCAACAACTAAAATGTAATTGAAATAAAAAAAAGTAAAACACACTTAAATTGTTAAGTAATAAATAAAACAATGATTAAAAATCAATAACGTAAAGATTTTTATCACTTAAAGCACTTCCCTCCCTATTCTCCTACAAACACAACAAAACACACCTAAGATATAACATAAAAGAATGTAATTAATAAAAAGTTTACAAAATGTTCAATAAATGAAATATTTCATTAATAATTATTAATTAATTAGAAGTCATTTTTACTTAATTAACATTCCACCCCATTCCTCTACAAACAAAACAACCCACAACTAAAATGTAACTCAAATAGTATGATAATTACACGATTTGCTAAATTATTTCTCAATTGCATAATTATTAATACATTAATAATTGATTATCAATCAATTATTTCTTCAATAATTTACCACCTTGTACCCCTAAAAACCAAACAACCCAGACCTAAAATATAACTTAGAAAATATAATAATTACAACATGTACATCATTAATTATCAATTATGCAATAAATAATAACTCAATTATTAATTATTAATTAATCATACTTAATTATTTTCCCTCCCTTTACCCCAACAAACTGAACCTAACACCTAAAATATAACTTACAAAATATATTAATTACACCTTTTACATAATTAAATATCAATCAGTTCTTTAATATTAATTAAAATGAATTAATAATAAATTACAATTTATTAACTTCCCATCCTTTACACCTTCAAACCCAAGAACCTGCACCCAAAATATAACTTACAAAATATATTAATTCCACAATTTACGTAATTAATTATCAATGAAATCATTAACATTAAGTAAAACTGTATTATTAATTAATTATAGTTAATTAACTTCCCACCCTATACCCGTACAAACTCACAACCTGCTGCAACACTATAAATTGCAATTAACAATTACATTTAATTTAAAAATAACTCAAATTTGCTAACGAAATTTAAAAACATTAACAACAATTAAGAGGAGCTGGTGAATTGAATGGATAATGGAGGGTGGGATGTAGGGGCTTGGAGAGCAAGCTGACAAGGGTGGTCGATTGAGAGGGGCTGGGCGGGCAAGCTGACATTAGAGGTTGGATTGGTGGGGGTGGAGAAGTAAGCTGACAAATGGGGGGTGGGTGAGGTATCGGTAAGCAGTCAAGCTAAAGACAAGAGTGGACGGTGGGGGCAGCAAACTGACAACACGGGTGGGTGGGATAGGATGGCACAACAAACCAACAATAGAGGGTGGCCAGGAGGGGCAGAGGCAGGAAAGCTAACAATGAAGGGTGGGTGGAAGGGGCTTGGGAAGCAGGCTGCCAATGGGGGTGGGCGGGCAGGGCTGGGGAAGCAAGCTAACAATAGATGGTGGGTGGGAGGAGATGGGGAAGCAAACTAACAATGATGGGTGGGTGGGAGCAGCTGAGTAAGCATGCATACAACAAAGCGGGTGTC
This sequence comes from Lissotriton helveticus, assembly GCF_964261635.1. Taxonomy (NCBI): domain Eukaryota; kingdom Metazoa; phylum Chordata; class Amphibia; order Caudata; family Salamandridae; genus Lissotriton; species Lissotriton helveticus. Next base: position 276,463,495 of record NC_136058.1, on the reverse strand, counting down.
AGAGGGGCTAGAGAAGCAAGCTGACAGTGAAGGGCAGATGGGGAGGGGAAGCACATGGAGAATGGAGGTGGGCAGGAAAGGATGGGAAAGCATGTGGGTGGTGGGTGGGAAATGATGGATAAACACATGGATAACAGAGGGTGAACGGAAGGGGCTGGGGATGCAAATGGACGATAGAAGGAGATCAGAGCTGAAGAAGCAGGCTGATACTGGAGGGTAGACAGATAGGGCTCTGGAAGCAAGCGGACAATGGAGGTGGGCAGGAGGGGCTGGGGCAACAAACAGACAAGGGTGTGGTGGGTTAGCAAAAATGTAGTAAGAATGGCAAGGGAAGTTGGGCAGGGAGGTAACAAGAATAGCAACTGAAGGAGGTTGAGAAAAGGTAACACAGAGGGCCGAAAGATACATATGGGAGACAGCTGGAAACCACACACACTCTCATAAAGTGATTAAACAAAAAGGAAAAAGTAGCGTCTGATAATGATGACTCCAAGCCGTCAGTAATGGCTTTTGTAGGTTTATTCAAGGAGGTAAGTCTCTTCATCAAGGGCCACTGGAGCAACTGCTTACAATCCGAATGCAGAGCTACAGTGACCTCATGACATATTCTGAGATCTAGACATTCTAAGCCAAAGGCATACATCACCACACATCTCCCTTTTTACAGAACAAAGTAGGAAGGCAAATTAATTCTGAATATAGTACCCATACACCCTCCCCAATAAAAAAATAGGAGAGTAGAGAATAGAAAAAAAAACAAGACAAAGACGAGAAAGAAAAGAAAAGTAAAATTAAAGTCAAACAAAATCATTCCATCTTATAGGTCGTACAGGAATGCGAGAGCACTTTCTAATGGTCACATTACTCTTTGGGTATCTTTTGACGGGCAGAAAAGAAGGATGTGGAAAACATTTCTCAGTGTCGCCAGACATGTCATGGTGGGGAACAAGCGCAACACAAGACATGCCCTACCAATTTCCATCAGAAAGTTTAACACAATTTCTTCCTCGTTCACAAACTTAAACAGGATTTTTAAACTTGGATAGGCCTTTCCCAACAAGAATTGGATTCTTCACACGTACCCAATCGCCTATTTTCAATCTACATTCTTTCTTTAAGCTAGAATTGGTTTTAGCAGATCTCTTTAAATTCAGCTGATTTCCACCATTCATTCACACTTCGATCTTTTTGAGAAATTTCTGTGGTCCAAAAAGGACAGAGTTCAGTGGTGGATTCTCTACCTCTCATCAGTTCGAAAGGCGATTTCCCAGTCACAGAATGTGGAGCGGTACGGTGAGACCAAACTAGCTCTTGAATGGACTTAGCAACGCAAGATTTGCTTTTGATAGAGGATTGAATACATTCTACAAGTACTTTGTTAAAGCGTTCAACTTTACCATTGCTTTGAGGGGGGTAAAGAGGTGTTCTTAGATGTTTTATAGCACAATTTTCTAAAAAATGAGGACATGTCAGATGAAGTAAACTGAACCCCATTATCAGTAAGAATCTCGCCAGGGAGACCTTTTCTTGAAAACACTCTCTTAAAGCATTTTTTATTAGTGGCTTCAGAAACTGCTTCAACTTGGACCCATCTAGAGAGATGATCAACCAATACAATAAAATATCTCATATAGTTGGGAAAAATTTCATAAGGACCTAAGAAATCAACCCCGATGCGTTGCCAAGGTTTCTTGGGACAAGGATTGATTGATTGAACTTGAGGTTCAGTTATTAAAACCTTGTCACTGAGTTTGCATTTAGCACAGTTGGACACAAATTCTTCGATCTTGGAATCCATGCGAGACCACCAAAATCTCTCTCTGATCTTTTTCTTGGTCAAAGTGGAACCTAGATGACCCCCATGTGCTAAGCTAATTAAACGTTGATGAAAACAGAAAGGAGCTACTAATTTATCTCCACAAACTAAAATGTCACCTTCAAGAGACAGTTCATCCAAAACCTTTCAAAATGTTTGGAGTTCACGTTGCAACACAGTTTCTTTAGGCCAACCAGACTTTACAAATGTGATAACCTGGTTAAGAATGGGATCAGAATGAATGGCAGAGTTCCAGTCTTTTTCACAAAAATTAGCATCTTCTATGTATGCAATAAAACACACTTCTATTTCTGTTTCCCATTCTTGATTTTCAGGTTCATCAATAGGGAGACGGGAAAGACAGTCTGCACAGGAATGATTCCCACCGGGAATATATTGAATAGAAAAAGTGAATTCTAGGAGTTTTGCTGCCAACCTTGAAATACGAGCAGTGGTATGTTTGATGTTCTTGCCAGAGAGTATATTTACCAAAGGACAATGATCAGTTTTGAGTATAAAAGATCTACCCCAAACATAAGGTTTGACTTTTTCTACACTCCAAACACAGGCTAGGAGTTCTTTTTCGATCACTGAATACTTGCATTCATCGGGTCTGAGAGTCCTGGATGCAAATCCTATGGTAAATTCACGTTGATTATCCATTTGGGTGAGAAAAGCTCCAAAACCGTACTCACAGACATCGACGGTTACAATAGTAGTTCTGCCTTCAAGAAAAGGCTGTAAGGCAGGAATGTTCACAATTCTTTCTTTAATCTCTTTAAAAAATTGTTCACAAGATTCTGAACATATAAATTCTGCATTTTTCTTTAACAAAGGCCTAAAACATTCTTTTAGATTAGAAATTTTTTATTTTTTTTGGTGTAAAATTCACACATGCCTAGGAAGGAAAGTAACTGTTCTCTATTTTTGGGAGCTGTTGCATCTGTTATACTCTTGACAAGACAAGGCTTAGGTTTGACACCTTGAGTGGAAAAAACATGTCCTAGATACTAAGGGGGTCATTAGGATGGCGGGTTTCCCGCCATCCTGTCGGAGAATGGGACCGCCCGCCATTGGTGCGGGTGTCCCGTTTGTGACATTAGGATGCGCCCGCCACACTGGCGGGCGCATCCTGCATTCTTGACATTGCGGTGGCCGACACTCTCATCACCGCACACCGCAATGCCAAGACGGCAACTCGTGCAATTCCATGCACAGCGTGGCAGGCACCGCGCTGCCTGCCATGTTGTGCATGGAACTGCAAGGCGGTACCATACCATGTGCAACACCCACCCCCCCCAGAATCCCTGGGGGACCGCTATGGGCCCCCAAAGGTGAAAACTGCCTGCCTTTCCTGTGGCGGAGTTGCCGCCACGGAAAGGCACAACCTCACTGCAATGCTAATATGGATGGCGATGTCTACCAGACACCGCTACCATGTTAGCAGCTTTTCTGCCCGGTCGACTCTGCGACCGGGCGGAAAACCGGCGAACGGGCTTTCCGACCGCCGGGGTATCCCCCGCCATGGTAATGTGGCGGGGGGAAATCCTAAGCGGGCGGAGGTTTTCAGCAGGCGGATTGCCACCGCCATACGGGCAGAGGCGATCTGCCCGCTATCCAAATGACCCCCTTAATCTCTTTAGCTTTGAAGATGCAATTGTCTTTTCTCAATGTAGCTCCCCTGAATTGAAGTATATTCAGAATTTTTGTTAATAGAAGATCATGTTCAGACTCACTCCTAGTGAATAGTAAAATATCATCTTGGAAAACAGCTACTTGAGAAATACCAAGAAACATTTCAGACATTAATCGTTGAAAAACAGCCGCCGCTGAAGCTATGCCTAAAGGCATTCTACAAAACTGAAAGGTGCCACGAGGTGTGACAAAAGCAGTGAGATGAAGAGAAGCCTTGTCCAATGCCACTTGATGGTAGGCGGATCTGAGATCTAGTTTGGTGAACCAATTGGATTGTCCAATTTTATCATTAAGGGGCCGATCACGATGGTGGGCGGATCGCCCCGCAGGGCTGGCAGTGGTCACCGCCGGCCCGGCGGGGGCGATCCACCCGCCATCGTCACTACAAAGACCCCATGCCATATCATGATGGCTGGGGGGGTCAGCGGCGTACGGAAAGACCATCTGCCACTTTTTCGCCGGTCGACGAGTCGACCGGTGGAAAAAGGGTTTTAATATGGTGGTGGTGTCTGGAAGACACTGCCATCATATTATGATGCAGGCCATGATCAGCCTTTCCAAGGCTGCATTGCTACGGTGTTTCCTACTGTTGAGAGCCCGTTGCGGGCCCCCAGGGTGTTGGGAGGGTGGGGGGTGCACATGGGGGGTACCCATTGGGACCCCCCTGCTTTGAAAAAGTACAATGTGACTGGTGCTGCGCTGTGCCCGTCACATTGTGCATGTAAAAGCACAACATGTATATTTTACATTGCGGTGGGTGCTGCTTGCAGCACCGCCCGCCGCAATGTAAAAAAAAAACAGGATTCACCCGCCACACTGGTGGGCGCATCATAATTGATAAGGTGGGACCACCTCAATTATTGCGGGCGGTCCCTTTAGCAGCTGCGATGGCGAGTGGACTTTGTCCGCCCGTTATCGTGATCGGCCCCTAAGTCTTAAATTCTGGGCAAAGGAAAGTTGTCTACCCAGATAACTTCATTGACACTTCTTAAATCAATACACATTCTCAGTTCACCTGTCTTTTTCTTGGCCAAAACTATGGGAAAAAGCCATAATGTACCTTCTACTTTTTCGATGATGCCTTGCATACACATGTCAGACAGCATATCTGATAGTTCTTTCCTGACACTAAAAGGTATATTGTGTAATTTGTGTTTGACAGGTGCTACATCTTGTTTGAGTTTAACAGAATATACAAAATTTGACCCTAATTTGTTTTGAAAAACTTTAGGAAATGTATTTTCCCAATCAGTGTCAATATTAGTAACAGATTTAACATCATGTTTTTCAATCGTGATGGGATTTTTTTAACTAGGCCTAATAGTTAAGTTAAACTCAGCTTGATGATTAAGACCTAAAACATTATTGCCTCTGCGTGCTTCTAAATCTTTCCACTTATAGAGGAATGTAGTAGTTTAATGGATGAACAAAAATAACCCATCAAAGGCCACAGTCATTACATCCGGAGGCAGTAAATGCTGTGAACTCCAAACTGTGTATATTTGATATGATCTATAATAGTGTAACGAGCTCCAGTATCTACTAGGTGCATAATGAAAATGCCATTAATCCAAACTTCGATTACTGGATCAGCAATAGAAGAAATGCTATCTTGTTTGATTCATCTGGCGCCTAATGATAACTCTTTAACAAGAGTATCGCAGTTGCTGTCATCAGTGTCATGGTCATCATTAACTACACAGCGGACAGGATTAGCGGTATTAAACCTACCACCATTGTTAAACCTACCCCCTCTGCAAGCTTTTGGAAAAAGGACCCACCTTTCCATATTTTTTATAATGTTGTCCAAGGGCAGGACAATATTTGAAGGTGGAAACATGGTTAGGTGAACCACACCTGAAACAAATGATTTTGCGATTTTCACTGAATTGTTCACTATATGACGAGATGAGACGGCGAGAGGAAATGAAAATATGAGTCTCTCACCATGGTTGTTGACTTACTGGTGAACAGTGACATCTTTAAAATGAAATGGTCACTGGCTTGCTCTCTGGCCCCTTCTTTGATAGATTCAGCATCAAGTTTGTTTGGAGGGTATCCAAGTAATCCCAGATCATCGCCAGTCTGATAATGATGACTCCAAGCAGTGAGTAATGGCTTTTGTAGGTTTATTCAAGAAGGCACGTCTCTTCATCAAGGGGCACAGGAGCAACTGCTTACAATCAGAATGCAGAGCTACAGTGACCTCATGGCACAATCTGAGATCTAGACATTCTAAGCCAAAGGTTTACATCACCACATAGCACCTGACATATGAGCAGTGGAAGGGCACAAGCAATGCATTCATACTCTAGGGGAGGGATAAACACAAAAAGAGGATGGCAAGCCTGTGGAAGTTAAAGTGACAATGAAGCCAACCAATGGATGTAAGCTAACAACATACCTTGCAACAGACAGTGCATTTTCTGCCTTTGGCGAGACCTAAACATGAAGAGGACACAACACATCTAACCAGTCTTTAGATGTCTGAACTCGAGTGGAAAAGTTCTCCATACCCAGGGTGACATGTTTAAAATATAAAGCAATGCACCACAAATCCCTAAACTACCTGTCACAGAAACTGCACATCTAAGGCAGAAACAGAAACTCTAGAAGCAATACAAGTCTTGGCAAACCCCAGACGTCTAAGGCTTCTAGCAGTGTTTGGCTTTATCAATGCTTATTTTGTATTGTCACTGTTTTTAGCAAAACTTTATCGTTGAAGAGTTGCCTGGCACTCATTCGTTTAAAGAGAAAAAGCACTAGCTAAAGACAAACATATTTTTGGGTCTCAAAATGCACATGTTGCTGTGGAAATCCCTGGCACTGAATGAAATACTTTGTCAATGCTCTGCTGACAAGGCAGATGCTGTCATTTACAGTGAAGTAAGCCAGTGGCTGAAGAGGGCTGGCCTATTGCCCCAAGCTGTATTCTGCAGTTGATTGAAGGAAAATGTGAATGACACAATAACAGGCCAATGGAACAAGGGGACTGGCTGAAAGTAAGTCCACTATAAATATAATTTTAGTAAGATCAAAAGGTCCTTGCTAATGCAAGACCTAAAAAGGATGGTGCTTGAAATCCAAGAATTTAACAAGCAAAAAGCGCTCAATCAGTCTTTCACTGCAGCAGAACCAAGAATGCGGAATATCATACTTCTGGGGAGGATATATTCATTCAACCCCTTTAAAAGAAGAGATAAATAACCCCCAGCCTCACTCATTAACTACTCTATTTATCTTGTTAAGATCAAACTGATTTACAGACAAGTCTATTACAGGACCGGAGGCTTCATATTATGCTTTCTCTTTCATTTATTGCTACACACAGCAGCCAATGAAATGTAGTATTGTAAAACAAAAAACGACATTTCCCATGATGCACATGTACACATCACATCCAGTCAGACCCCATAAGAGCCAGTCAATACCGGATATCCTCCTCTTTCTTTGCTGCTCACTCAGCCAGTTAAGTGCATTTTATACTCCTTTATGACTTTGACAATGTTATGCTAATATGTTATTTCGGCACGCGCCGATTCTGTGTTTTGAGGGTGCGCGTCTATCGTGCTTGCTGTGTATGTTGTGCTTTCACCCAATAGCCTGTAAATATTGATTTCTTTACCGTGAGCCTTGCGCTCGTTTACCCAGCCGAGCCGCGACACCCCCGCTGTCATCGGGAGGTGCACGCTCTTGCCGCTGCGTCCCTGCGAGGAACAGAAGTATTTTATGGCAAGCGCGAGCATCGCGCTTCTGTTCAGAGCCCCCACCCCCCTCCTGCAGCGGTCGGGGAGTGGGTGCTGCCTCCTTCAGCTGCCATGGAGCGGCATTCCTATTTGAATTTCCCGCGCGGGCGGGCTGATATTGCCACCACGACTGCTTGCGGTCTAATTCACTAGGGAAAATACAAACAGCTTACCGGTACCGCCCCGCCAACAGCTAGAGTTCTTTTAAGGTCAAAATTGATGAGCAGAGGCTCCCCTAATCAGCCGGAAGCGCAGGAGCCTTGCCAATTTCGTTTTAGATAGGTTTCGATCTTGGATAATGCAAATTGCGCCATATCCACTGAACTTCGGAAGTCCCTCCTTATGAGGATGGATTCCAACCTTACCGAGTTGGTAGCGGCGGAAACCAGGTCCTCTGGTGGACGGTAACTTATTTGGTGAACGTTTTGTAAAAGACGTGGCCATGTATGTGGGCACCTTCACGACTCTCGACAAGGCCAGTCAGGGATCAAGAGAGTCTTTAAGGCTGGTGTTTTCAACAGGGTCGGACGAGGTCGGGGATGCTCGTTTGGCCATCAGCTCTCCCAAGGTCCCCAGAGAGGCGACTTTGGTCAAGGCAGAGGTGATTGGGACTCCACCCGTGGCGGGACGTTCTACCCCACCAAGCAGCGTTTCAACAAGAGACGTTTCAACAGAGGAGCATATCATGGAGGCTTTCAGGCCCCAGAATCTTCAGGTGAGTGCTCCAGACACCTTCCCACTTCCCTTGGAGGAACGTACTCGATTTTTCTTTCAGAATTGGGTTCAATTGTCTCAAGATGCTTGGATACTACAGACTGTTCAGGGTTTTCATCTAGATTTCTTCCAGGTTCCGTATCAGGACAGACAGCCCAGGCAGCTGTGTTTTTCCCAAACAGAATGCGCTTTTATAGATTCAGAAATCGAAGGATTGCTGCAGAAACAGGCGATAGCGCCTTGCGACTAGGGCCCTCGCGGCTTCTGCAGCAATATTTTTCTGGTACAGAAGAAGGGCGGAGGTTACAGGTTGGTACTCAATCTAAAGGATTTCAATCATTACATGATCTACAAACATTTCAAGATGGAAGGTATCCATCTGTTAGCAGATCTTCTAGAACAGGGAGACTGCATGGTCCGTCTGGACCTGAAGGATGCCAATTTATCCATTCCAATTTTTCCTCCACATCGGAGATTCCTGCAATTGCAGTGAAGAGACCGATGGTACAAATATTTGGTCCTTCCTTTCAGACTTTCTTCTGCACCATGGTGCTTCACCAAGTTGTTGAAGCCAGTGATAGCCTATACCAGAGAGCAAGGGGTTCGCATGATAGTGTACTTAGACAATATACTGATCATGGTGCAGTCGCCGGCAGTGAAGGTTCAGCACTTGCACATGACCATTGCTATGTTGCAAAATCTCGGTTTTGTGGTCAACAAAGCCAAATCAGTACTGTGTCCTTCACAACAAATAGATTTTCTAGGCTTAGTCATAAACTCTCACACGGCGCAGTTGAGTCTCCCTCGCTCCAAACTTCGGGACATAAAAAGGAGCTGCGCTCTCTATTGTCCAAACAGACGGTCTCGCTTAGAGTCATTGCCAGGATAGTGGGCCTCCTAGAGTCATCCATTCAAGTGATATTCACAGGTTCCCTTCATTATTGACCCCATCAGAGATTAAAGATTCAACATCTGCAGAAGGGTCTGGCCCCTCTGTCGTCAGAGGTCCGAGAGGAAATCCAGTGGTGGCTGGCCCACGTGAAAGCGTGGAACGGCAGAGCCATCTTTGGCTCCCTTCCAGAGGTCGTCATAGAGTCTGACGCCAGCCGATGGGGGGCTCGTTGAGGATATATTTCCACAGGAGGGCGGTGGTCCCTTCAAGAGCTAGATCTCCATATCAACTGTCTAGAGCTGCTCGCAGGATCATTTGCGATCAGGACTCAGTCACCCAAAAAAGTCTCTTGTTGCATCCTTTTGCGGATGGACAACATATCGGCAGTTCGCTACATCAACAAACTGGGAGGCACGGGGCCCTCCATGTTAGTGGAGATAGCGAAGGACTTTTGGCACTATTGCCTAAGTCACCAGATATTGGTCATAGCAGAGTATATTCCGGGTCAGTCGAAGGTGGTTGCGGACTGGAACTCCCGACACCTCAAGGACTACAGCGATTGGCAACTCCAACCTCAGGTAGTACATTGGTTACAGGCGATCTGGGGATCATGCCAGAGCGACCTGTTTGCGTCCAGATTGAATCTACAAATTAACCAGTTCTTCAGCTGGAGACCGGATTAGTTAGCTCAGGCAACAGATACCTTCACTCAGGACTGGTCCCAGTCTCTGAATTATGCCTTTCCCCCGTTCATTTTGATTCCTACGGTGTGCACGCAGATAATGCGACAGATGGTGGAAGTGATCTCAGTGACTCCCCTGTGGAAGTCGCAGCCTTGGTTCCCGAGTCTCCTGGAGGTAAGCTGTGACTCGCCCAGGAGAATCCCGGACTCCCCGACCATGCTCCAGGGCCATCATGGAGAGATGCACCTGATGGTAGTGCCAGGGCTGTTGTCCCTGATGGCCTGGAGACTTTCCGGCAACGTTGGCAAATGCCAGGATTTTCGGAGCAAAGCTTCAGACTTTATCAACCAAGCTTGGGCTCCCTCCACCGGGAAGAGTTATGCTTCAGCCTGGAAAGGCTGGGTTCGCTGGTGCGTGGAACAACACGTGGATCCCGTGGGGTTAGACTTACCCTGCGTTGTGAACTTTTTTTCTCAGAGGCTTCTGAGGGATTGGCATATCGTTCCATTAATAATTTCCGTTCCGCCATTTCGGCGTGTCATTCCCAGATTGAGGGCAAACCAGTAGGAATGCATTAGTTAATATGTAAACTTTTGAAGGGTATTAGAGTAGCGAATCCACCCAAACCCAAGTATACTTTCTTATGGGATGTCTCTCTAGTTCTTTCCCTGTTTAATCAATGGCCACAGAATGACATGTCAACTAGGAAACAGCTGTCATCCAAATTGGCCATGCTCTTATGTCTTGCGGCATGTAGACGGTCATATGACGTCAAGGCTTTGGACATTACAGGTAGAGTATTTACTCCGGAAGGAGTCTCCTTCAACATTACTTCCAGAACTAAGACAATGTCTCGGAGTGTAGATTATCATGCTTTTCCTAGTAATGCTAAGCTTTGTGTAGTGCAATGTCTTAATCCCTATGAGGAATATACCAGGTCCATTCGGCCTGCTCGTATAGTGCAATTATTGATTGCTTTGCAGAAACCTTACAAGCCTGTTACTGCGGCTACAATAGCCAGATGGTTGAAATATGTTATGCAAGAGGCGGGCATTGATACCAAAGTGTTTGGGGCGCATTCTGTTCATGGCTCCATGCCCTCTAAGAGTTTTATGTTAGGCTCTACTGTTCAGGACATTATGCATTCTGCTGATTGGTCTTCAGAATCCACTTTTAAACAGTTTTATTACAAACTGGTGGGTGATATCTCCTCTGTAGTTTTTCATCAGCATTAAACTAGCCTAATACGAAGCCTCCGGTCCTGTAATAGAATAAAAAATTAGCTAGCTATCGCGCCAAGAATTTTCAATTCTATTAAGGACACGGAGGCGAGGATTATCCCACCCGGTTATATTACAAGTATTGTAATGTTTTACCCACCCGTGTGTTTATAGTCTGTTTAAGAAAAAATTACAGGTTTTCTATCTCTTCCAGGTTCTGAGAAGAAGATGGATTAAATATGCTTCATGTTAAGAAGAGTTTCTTTCCAGTTGGATGGTTTTTCCACGTTGGAGGATGTTATTATTGGACTCAAGTTATTTTAATGGACTTTTACTGTTCGAAGCAAAGAAAAAGGAGGCTATCTGGTATTGACTGGCTCTTATGGGGTCTGACAGGATGTGATGTGTACATATGTATCATGGGAAATGTAGTTTTTTGTTATACAATACTAAATTTCATTGGCTGCTGTGTGTAGCAATAAATGAAAGAGAAAGCATAATCCTTGCCTCCGTGTCCTTCATATATAGAATTGAAAATTCTTGGTGCGATAGCTAGCAATTTTTTTATTCTCCTCTATAAGGAGACATTGAACACCCACTTTGTAAATATCCATGCACACTTTCCATTTTTACAATAAAAATACCAACATATGTGCTTGTGAGTGGTTCTCACTAAGTTATCTCATTCTGCCATCCGGATGTAGTCCACACTATATAAAACTTCAAATAAATAAATAGACGTAATTGTTTAATCTTGGGTGGAGTATTACTGCCAGAAAGCAGGGTTTCATGGTGCTTAAAATTTGGAATGAAAAGTTCAGGTTCTTAAAATCACATTAGCAAACTGATTTCAACCACTTTGCACCGGGCAAACGGTGCAAACCGAACAGCTGTTGGAAAATTTTGATGCCGCACTTGTTTGTCTACAAATTTCTTTTTGGTTTCTTTTTTTCACTGATTTCTTGCTGCGGATTTGCACTGTACTAACTAGTACAACGATTCTGTAGTTCAGTCCAGAATCTGCTCTGAAATATCTTTCTCATCCCGTCTCCCTGTCTTGCCAGGCTCCTAGGGCTTGAAGATCCAATAGGCTATTTCTCCACAAGCGCACCGTGTGCTCCTCTGCAGCCGTGTCTTGGTTCACCGAGAATAAACGGGGCTCACTGGCGTAAACAAACCTCCCCGTAGCTCTCTCACCTTTACCAAACCCACGGGGGTATCCAGGCTCTAAAATACAAACTGAAAGCCAAATTACTGGACCCATTCTTCGGACAGGCTCCCGTCTCCCAGGGGTCGAACGAGGGAGACAGGCAGACAGTTCCCTTTCAGCAATTAATCGACTTTTAATGGACTGAACCTGTAAGCCCACGTGCATTGAAGCCAACGTGCATTGCTTGTTTGAGCCGCTGTCGTATTGTTCCCAACAAGTGGCCCCCTCCCTGGTCTCAGGCCCTTTGTGAGAAGCTGCGCCATTTAGCGGCCTTTATTCCCCACGAGTTAAATGTGTTTGCTTACCCTTTTAGGACCCTGCCTCAGCCATGATTGTTTATTCTCCTCGAAAGAGAGGGCCGCTTTCGCTAATAGAAGCCCCGGCTCTCACCGCACTGAGTCAGGCCCAACACTGCCAGGGCAAGACCCTCCCCCCTGAGGCGCGGAGTGGAACTAGGCCCTGAACCGAGGACAAGGAGGAAACGCACAAGGGGTTTCGACTTTACCAACAGGTGAGCCAGTGCTTAATTTGTAAAACATTTTTTTTTACCAGGGTTCTCGTCAGGAGTCCACTGCAGCTTTCACCACACATTGCCCCTGCCATGCTGCCGATTACAGCAACAACACAACTACTAACCATCAAACTACTACATGTGTGACATTTCAGACTATTCCAGCCCCCCAAAGCTTTAAGAATGACTTGGGCTGCAGGTAATAGTTATTTTAATGAATGTAGATTCATAATTAAGTGTTGCTGTGGTCATCTCTAAATTACCTAGACAGCGCCACCTTGTGGCAGGCTGTCCCAAGCACCGGTGCTGACAATTTATTGCTGATGCCGAGCACCAGAAACCACTGGCTCAAATTAAGCACTGAGGTAAGCCTTTGCCTGCCCTAGTTCTAGTCACCTAACTCGCTATCCTTGGTTACACAAGCCATCTTGATTCCCCAGTGGGATGACATCAAAATTACCATTGACTAAAATAGAGTTACAACACTTGTGGTACTTACCCTCTCCTCTCTCTTTGAGACTCTTCATCACCTGGGGCGTAGCTTCAGGGGGCTGTTTGGGATATTACGCTCCCCTAATAAATGTATTTTGTGGTAAATAGTTGGGCACACGTGCTTTCAGTCTGGTATGGTGAGGTGTCTGTCGGAAATCACCAGGAATTTTGACATATACAAAGACAAAAACGCACACACACTCTCTCTGCGCCTCTGTTTTGAAAGTATTCAAAGATGTTGGTTATTTTAAAAAATATTGTGTTTTCTCTCACTTAGTACCCCTACCAATTTGTGCTTCTCTCCTTTTACACTGCCCCTTAATTCCGCCTCATGCGCCCTGCTTGTCGTGTAATTTATTTAAAAATAATATGCCAAATTGATTGTTAGAAAATCTGATACTCAACTCCCGCCCCCCCACTAACTAAGCCATGCCCCTGTTCATCACACTATGTTGGTACAGAGAGGACTGGACAACATGCGACATGATATCTTTCCTTCTCATTGGCACCAACCCCCTGCCACAGTCTACCAAATGTATTCTGGAAAACCCATACAGCCCTCCATAATGTAGGCCTAGCTTTGCCCTAAGGTGTATGTATTGAGTGGCACGTGTAACATGTGGGTAGGACAATAGAGAAACCTTTTGCACAGAGAATGTGGACAGGGTGCGTGTTGCTTTTCCCAGGATTTATCCCAGAGGCCTGTAGACCTTTGGTGGAGTGTGCATATTACCATCTATTTCTCCGTTTGCGTACCTTAGCATGCCATAGCATGAGTGGCATCACGTTAAAATGATTGCCCCCACCTGCAGAATGTGAAGAGGGCCCCTGAGTCTCCCATATCTCACAAATATTCATTGGCATTGGGTGTAATGGGGTCTCCTGAAGGGCTTGGGGATCCTGAAGGGTTGGGGCGGGGACCTGTGCTGCATGGGCTGCAGGGGCCTGCTTTGCTCCCCTGCATAGCACCTCTGGGTATTATCAAGCAACGAGGAGATCTTGGTCCAGAAAGCTTGATGTTGGTCGAAGCTAATGTTAACCCCTTCCATGCGGGGCTGTTTCCCCCGCTGTGCTGGGGGGCAGGCACAGTGCCCCCATGCTCATGACGAGGTAAGCTCGTCATGAGCTAAGGTGCTCCGGTGCTCATGACGAGCTGAGCTCATCATGACCTCGCCCGTTCCAATGGAACGCTCAGCACTGCAGGGGAATCAGCCCAACATGCGAGCGTTCCACGGAACGGGCGCGGTCATGACAAGCTCAGCTCGTCATGAGCACCGGAGCACCGCAGCTCATGACGAGCTGAACTCGTCATGAGCGCTGAAGGGGTTAATAGCTTGACCAGTTGCCACCAGCCCATTTTCTGCCTTTCCTCAAAGCCCAGGAGAAAAACAGGAAGCCTGGCAAGATGTTTTCTGCCCTGATTTGAAACGTTTGAAGTTTGAGCAAGTCTTGTTCTTCAATTTACTCGGTCTTCTCGCCGTGGTTCACAATACAAGACAAATACTGGATCTTTGCAGCCTTCTGTTGTACCTCATTGGCAGTTCTAGAAGAGGCTTTGTGGACAGAACAGTGTCTGTGTCCTCTTGAAGACTAAGATTAGGCCCTAGAGAAGTATGAAGAAGTAGTCAGTTGTACTTTCACTTTACATCATTAGGACGTTCAGTTGGTGGTGGAACTTCAATGTGACTTCCCTGCAGTCTGGCGCATGAAATGTAAACATTTACATTTTCATATTTTCGCCAGAGTCATAATGAAAAATGGTGATCTCCTGATACGTTTTCACAAACTTCCTTGATCATCAGAGAAGGTGAGATTAGCCAACGTTAATGTAGACAGGACACATTATTCAGATGTTATCTGCTCCACAAAGAGAGGAAGATATCTTGCCAGAGTGTGCAGGGGAGCAGACCCCTGATCAAGGAGGGAAACAGCAAGGCCCACCTGACTGAAGTCTGCATGGAATTTGTGTCTAGAAGGAAAGACTCCTATAATCCACAAGGAATGTACTGCCCAGCCGGCAGAACTGACCCAAAAAGCACATACATGGTCATAGGTCAAAGACAAGCAATCAGCATTCTTTGACTGCTAGTCCAGCCCAACTTGCTTTGTGAGAGCCTTTCTCTGTATTCTTTCAGCCCCAGAGACATAGGTGTTTACTCGTGACTCCAGACTTTAAAGCCAGCCCAGATGATGGCAGCTGGTTGCCTTATTTAGGAACTATTTTAATTGTCCCTATGGCCATTGCAGTGCTGGAGATACCTCCATTGGAGCCATAGTTGAACCAATAGCCTAAATCCTACTTCCTCAATCCCGACTGATACACCTTTGGGTCCAGTGGGTTTGCCCATTCCATAGATAACTCCATCAAATGAATATACTGACTACACAAGGCCACTCTCAGGATATGAGTCCATGAAACTTGCACGTTTCAGCATCGTAATTTTAGTGCTAGCCAAACCTGAGGATCAATCGCCCTCTCATGTGAAGAGCATGTAGGAGTTTGGACTCCATCTTGTCTCCTGCTGAACAGTGCCCCATATGAATAACGACAGGTAGCTGCATTACCTGGACCCCGAAACTTTGAGAAGTGGCCCGTTGCCTTACTAATCCTTCACCTTGGACATTGGGTAGGATCGTTGTTCGTTCTGAGTAGTGGACCTTTGGGTTACTTTGGTTTTTGGACTGTTAAGCTTTAGCTCAGGGCTGCCAACTAACACAGACATACGAGAGGCATGTAATACCCAGTGTAATACATTGTTGCATTCAATCAATCAATCAGAGTACTTGTAAAGCGCGCTACTTACCCTTGAGGGGAGGGGGTGCCGCTGCTGCTCGAAGAGCCAGGTCTTGAGGAGTCTTCTCGGCCGTAGGTGGGTAGGGAGGGTGTTCCAGGTCTTGGCAGCGAGGTAGGAGAAGGATTTGCTGCCGGAGGTTGTTCGTTGGATGCGGGGGACAGCGGCGAGGGCGAGGCTGGCGGAGCGGAGCTGGCGGGTAAGGGTGTAGAAGCTGAGTCTGCTGTTCAGGTAGGCTGGTCCGGCGTTGTGGAGTGCTCTGTGTGCGTTGGTGAGGAGCTTGAAGGTGATCCTTTTGTCGACGGGGAGCCAGTGTAGGTCTCTTAGGTGGGGGGTGATGTGGCTGCGGCAGGGGATGTTGACGATCAGTCG